>NW_026641239.1:0-673256 GCF_028554395.1 Pezoporus wallicus
GCTGTCAACATCCCGGAGCGCGAGGGACAGCTGCCCAATGGGAGCGTAGGGGCGGGGCTTGACCTGAGGGGAGGGGGCGGTGGGGGCGGAGTCCGTGAGGGGGTGGGAGGGGGACGGGACCGTGAAGGGGGAGAGCCGAGGGTAAGGGGCGGCCTGGGAGAGGAGCTCGAGGGGCAGAGGGGATGGATCCATTGGAAGGGGGCAGAGGTGCGGAGGAGGTCGCTAATTGAGGGGAGGCGGCCCTGAGGGGGGTCCCTTGTGAGGGGCGGGGGTCCCGTGATGGAGCTGAGCTTTACGGGCGGGAGCGTTTCCTGAGGGGATTCAGAGCCCTGCGCTCGTTGTTCTTCCCCGTGGTCCCTCAGGAAGTCCTTGGGAAGCCGGGGAAAGGGAGTCCCGGCGGCGGGAGGGGCAGCGGGGACCGAGGGGCCCCGTGCCCCCCGAGGGGGGGAGTCGTGGACAGTCGGGTCTTGCTCAGGAGGAGCCGCAGAACCACGCGGGCTGCGCTGGCCCCGCTGCTCGCATCAACATCGCACTTAAAGAGTCAGAATACCCCGCAGCTTGGTTTTTATCCTGCTCCTTTATGTAGGGACGTGGTCGTATAAGGATTATTCTGTGCTATGGAAACAATAGCTGTCAGCTTAGTGCTCCTCAGCCCAGTTGCAGCTCACTTAATGTGCTTTTTTTTCGTATTGTGAGCAGACTCCTAATGAGGTTATGAAACGAGCCTGTATCACAGCGAAGTCCCACCCATCTGCTGTGCTGCTGAGATAGGCCACCCATGATTGCATCCTGGGGAGACTGAGGTAGCTCCCTGCACTGCCATCAGCTGCTCCAGAGACACTCGCAGCTCCTTTATCTGTACTGTTAGGTGCCTGATAACCTTCAAGTTTTCCTCACTTTGAACCACTAGAGAAAGAAGAGAGGCTTTTTTCCCCCGCCTCTTCATTTATCCCAAGAAGCTTTGCCAAAGGATATGTGCATCTGGGATAGCTTCCTTCCCATTCTTGCATTTTCAGCCCTGTCCAAAGGAGATAGTTTGAGTGAGTATGTGGGAAACATTCCTGGTGTAAGTCCAGTAAAACAGGCAATAATCAGGCTGTTTTCCATTGGTTTTCCTTCTGGTGGAAATAAATGTTTATGCTTCCAGACCTGTCTGTTAGCGTGATATCTCTTTGTACTCACAAGTAATGTTAAAGTCAATAGCATGTAATTGTAAGCCCTCTAAAGAGAAATGGTTGTGTTGAAGGTGTCGTGCTTCTTTAAGGCAGCAGGGGTTTATTTTTAGTAGTATCACAGACCACTAGGATGTTATTTCTTAATGTCTCTTCTTGTTCATCCGTGACATGATTGTAAGGTTTCTCTTCACTGTTAGAACACAGAGTGAATTCACCAGGGTGTAGAACGCGCTGCAATAAGCACTATAGAAGGACTGAGCAATGTATTCCAACTATTTCTCAGTGAAAGTATGGGAACTAGAGGAATATTTTAGTCTCTTTACAGCATTTCTTGTGAACTGCTGCTTTGAGTGCTGTGAGAGCATCGCACAAGTGTTTAGTAGTTATTTATTTATGAGGCTTTCAGTTAACCAGCTGCTGTGTTTAACTGCTCTGGGATTCCTGTTGGACTACATGGGTTTTTGTTGTTAGTTGGTAAGAGGTGTAGCTCAAACCAGCTTTTTTGAGTTAATGTTATACAGTAACAGTAAAACAAGTGTTCTGTGAAGAAAGCAAGCCAAATATCACAGAATTGGTCAGCTGCAGTCTAAGTCAGTCTTGGGTTTATTTTCTGGTGGGTGTGCTTCTTGCAGGGAAGGCAGGGATCCCTGTTCAGCAGGTTTAAGTGCATTGATAATAAGGCCCTTTCACAGAAGTCCGAGAGCTCAGGTTTAAGCCAACCAACCAAACCCCAACAACACTGTTTTACCTGGATTTTTTTTGATTCAGACACCACTCACAGCCTGGTCTAGATACAATGCACAGCTGGGAATCTCCTTAAGTTTTAGTGGTCCCAGCAAGTAGAAAGCTGACTAAATACCCCGTTTGCAAGCATAGTACAGGGCAAGGAAGAGAGGTTGGTTGTGGAATGCCAGCACTTTCTGGGGTGGTTTGGCTCTAATAAAATTCTGATTCTTTAATCAAATGGCTTTTAAAAACCAGATGGTGGTGCTTATTATATTCTGTATATTTATTTTCAGGGTAACATCATACTTGGGACTAAGATATGGAAAACTGTGACGTGGTGAAAACTGCACAAGAAATCCCTTCATCTTCTGCAGACTCTGATGTCAGAAATACCCACAGCTCTGTCTGTCACTTGCATTGTAACAGGTGATGTGTTGAAGAAATTCCTGACAAAGATTGTTATTATTTTCATTATGCTTCATTAGTATGCTGTTGCAGTAGTGTTGTTACTCAGATGAAATGATATGTAATACTCTGCAATGTATTTTGGGCTGTTTCGCATTTACAGGTGTAATACATAATGAGAAAAGCTTTACTGAAAGAACTGTTAATTATTTCTTAAAAGCTTAGTAACTTCCATTGCCTTGTGTCTTGTAGAATTGGGGCTGGGAACCTGTCTTGCACTAGTTGTAAGAGCTCATTCTTTAGAATGATCATGCATTGTGCTGAGACCATGCATTGGTAGAGACCAGCAGCTTAGAAATACAGAGCTGTTTTTCTGTTCAATGCCTATGCTATTCCCAGTCTGAATAAGAAGGGCAAATATGGACTAATGGTCTAAGCGATAATAAGGAGAGGTTCCGCTTGATTGACCTATTAAGATGAGAGTTACAGGTTGCTTACTCCTCAGAAGGAGGCAGTACTCCTGGGCTTCATGAATCATAACACAGCAGCTCATATTTGTGCACTTCTAACATCAGAATCCATAAAGAAGCACATGGGTTTGATGAAAAGCTGGATTTATTGACATTTGCACTAGCGAGCAGTAGTGTCTCTGCTGGTTATACTGCCTCTCTTCTTGGAAAGCTGTGTTTTAACAGTATGTGAGATAAGAATGAGGCATCCTGTGGATTCTTGGACATTTTCTTAATAAACATCTATGAACAGATCAGTTGTTATTTTTCCGCATGATGAGGATCACAGTGTAAATTAAGTGTGTAACTCCATACAGCTTCATAGCATATGTAGTGTATTATTTTGGCCACTATACTGAGCAACTGGCACAATAAATAATTGAAATCCTTTTCCTTGTGTTTCACTAGAAGTCCCTCATCCAATCCCAATGGAGTTTCTGGTTACTCAGGGAATACCAGGTCCTCATTAATGCCTGGTTCTGTTGAGCTGCTTGCCTCCTTTGTGCAAGATCTCCAGAACGCTGGAAATGCTGACTCAGAAATTGTGAAGAGCTGTGAGGTATTTCATGTTAAGGTTTATTTTTAAAGACATTTGTATTAATATATCAGCTTTGTATTTTGGAAGATAAATCTAATGATACAGTTTAGCAGTAAGTTCTATGATGTATGTTTATTCCTCATGATGGGACAAATCCCTTTACAATGTATGAACTAATTGTGTGCATAGATTTTACTGCAATTTTCCCTTAGCTTTTAATCTTAGTATTACAAGACAGATGTGAATATTTTTTCCAGAGTTTCAATTGCAAGTTTTTGACTGGAAAAAAATGTAAACCTTTAAAATTGTCTCACTTCAAACTGGCCTGAAGTGATCCTGGGAATTAGAAGTTTTCTTTCTAAAACTGGCTCAGTTTTAGTTTAATTACTTATTTACTCCATTTGTAGTAATGTGATCAGTTTGTTTCCCCACTTAAAACAACCCCAAAGTCATGAAGTGGGTTCAATGAGTTAATTCTCTCGAATGCTTTTTAATGTTGTTTTTTGTCTTTTTTTTACTTTAAATTTTATCATTATATTTAGTCCCCGTAATGAACATGAGGTTTCCATACCATGGCTTGTTCTTGCACAATGTTGGAGGTTTCTGGCTGTGGTCCATTGAACTGTCTTTGGCAGATGCTTAATTTGGATGTGCTTTAACAGCTCCGAGGAAGGAACAGAGGTGTCTGTGTCAAGGCACATACGTTCTATGTCCCGTGTCCTGTGCTTCAAGTATCAGGCTCCATGAAGATTAGCATAAAGTAGTTTTAAAATTCAGATTTTACCATATTTTAGGAACCCTATAGATTTGACTTTACATTCTGTTTTTGTTGTCACTAAACAGTTATGCATCATGGCCTTCAGCTACATTGCTGAAGGGAGCAAACAAATGCTTCACTAAACATAAGTATGTTTCATTACCAGGTTTAAAATTGTCTATAATTTACTGAACTGGAATCAACCTTTCCAAAATTGGACTGTACTTCACTGCCAGCTGTTTCTGTTTTTAAGTAATCTTTAATAGAATAACTCTCTTTTTCATTTGTGATTTTTAAACCAAACTTAAATTGTAGTGATGTGTTTTCATGCTGTCTAGAAGGAGTTTGAGTGAATGTGTCCATAGTGAATTGTTCCCATTGATAGGGGGCTGTGTATGTCGTGGGGTGGAAACCACAGTGCTGCTATCAAACTTTGTATTATGTCAACACCTAAGTGTAAGACTGCAAAACTGTATTGTAGCTAGAGATGCAATATGACTGTGCTTTAATTATTGTACTTTGTGATTTAATAGACAAGGTGGCTACAGTTATTGAGACTGGTAGAAAAACAATGTCAGGAACAAATAGTTGCCCAGCAAGAGCAGTTCCACCATCAAATTCAAGTAAGTAATGATTTGTTCACGTAGGTAGGTTAGACTGAACTTTTCTTCCCTTGCCCCCAACCACATTCCCCTCCAAAGCAATGCAGTATGGGTTCTGGCACCCTTGTCTTTTTCTGTAAGTATATTCAGACAGGCAGTTAATGGAAGTGGATAACTGGAATGCCATTTACAGGATGCTTATTTGAGACAGCCTTGGGTAATTAACAAAGTAACTGTAAGAACCATTCCGGAAGTGAATATTCTGGGATTATTTGTTTTCAGTTGTTCTGTTTTCACAAACATTTAGTTCAGAATGCCCATAGGATAACTGGATTTTAGAGGTACAAGCTGGTTTTAACTAACTGTAAGACTGTATCATTTCTAATTTTGAGACATGGTAGTTTTCTCCTCATTCAAAGATGTTATGCATCTTGTCATTCACTCCTCTAGACAGTCTAGAGAGTAGGAAAGCATTCATTATAAAACCTGAATGCTTATTTCACCCTTCAGTTGAACAGTCTCCTTTAAGAATGAAAAGATGACCCAGGGGGATATTCACATTTTTCCTGAAACATATTTATCCATTAAAACAAAAGAAATATCTATGTATGTATGAGACAGTGATTCTATAAATATATAATGCTTAATATCTTCATCATTTTGGTTGCTGTTTTTCCCTTCCCTTTCCTGATGCCCTCTACACTAGTAGTAATCAACCGTTCCTGAACTGAATTAACAAGAGGTACTGTCCTTTTATCCTATCTCCTGGTTCTCCTCGTTCACCTCTTCACCTTCCCCCCATCTTGTTATTTTTGTCCCACCAGTGTTTCCCTTGTATTTCCTTCCTCCTACTGTAGTGGTTTGATTCACTTGTTGCTAATCGTAGTTTTGACTAAACCATTGTGTTGGCTTTGCTGTTTTGTTTCTTAATAGGAAAGGCTACCTCTGGAAGACTTGTGTTTGTGGTATCACCAGGGAGTTACTAACTGCACTAATTGCCACACTAAATACAAAATCAACAGCTGTAACTTGCTTTCAGTTATATGAATGCATTATATAAAACAGAGGGAGCTATTCCAAACTTAAAACCGAGAAATACTGCAATCCAGGCAACTCACTATGCTCTAATAAGAATACTAAAGGATGCCCCATCCCTGGCAGTGTTCAAGGCCAGGTTGGATGGGGTTTGGAGCAACCTGCTCTAGTGGAAGGTGTCCCTGCCCGTGGCAGGGGGTTGGAACTGGATGAGCTTTAAGCTCCTTTCCAACCCAAACCAGTTTGTGATTCTATAACAAATAATAATCTACTATTTGGGTAGAAAAACAAGATGCTGCATTAACATTGGTGTGACTCTGAGGTAAGGCTTGCTCTGTGCTGTACTTCAAGAGCAATGTGCTTTAAAAATACATCTTAATCCATGTGAAAATAGGGATCAAAAGACCTGGAGTTCATTTTTGAATCAGTGGGGTCAGTCCTTGGCTTTGTGGTTGGAAGCCAGGTGTGGTAATGGTGAACTGCCACCACCTGTGAATCACGCCAAGATCAGACTTTATGGAAGAGATTTGAAAGGAAAAAGAAGTTACCGGTGTTCCCAAAATTATAGAAATGTGATCTTATTTTCCCCAGGTCTTGTCTTCTCTTGGAATTATTTGTGACCATGCAAAGAGAAGTAAAAATGCTGTTTAATTTGAATAGTAGCCTTTCACTTTTCCCACCCAACGCATTAATGACAAAGATTAAATCTCATCAGATTGGTTTTTTTTCTCCTGGCAATTCTGTTCCCTTTTGTTCTCCCTTCCCTCCTTTGGCAGAGTTGAGTCACACAATCACAAAGTATTATTGAAGTCATGGTTGAAATCATGAGCCACTAACAAAGCTTATGGCAGAAAACTTTGACACTTGGGTGGAAGCATCAGGTTTTTTGGTGGTGTTATTTGGGGGATGATTTGGGGAGATTTTGTTTTGGTTTTGGAGAGATGGGTTCTGTTGGAAGATTGGGGGTAGTTTAAGGGGGTAAGTTTTTAGTTTTTTTTTGGGGGGGAGTGAAAATCAATAGCTAATAAAACCTAGGGCCTGGTTCTGACCAGTGTACGTGGAGGTTCCTCTGAAATTAAGCCTTACTTTTTATTTCTTTAAGAGAACACATGATTTTTGTCCAGCTTGTGCTTTCCACCTGCCATTCACATGAGTAATGCACTGGAGTTCTGTGAAAAACATTAGTAGAGTTCCACATTCTTAAACCACTGTTAAATCTAGTGACGTAACTAGAGGTTTGCTCCGCTCCATCAGATACCAGAATAATTCAAATGCAGATCTCTATTATATGAATAAATAACATATTCTCTAAATCTGATATTTTAAAGTCGGGTTTGATGCAAATAATCTTACAGAGGTACATTATTCCTATTAGCATCATAGAGGAATGGTTTATACTTCCATTAAGCATCCTTGCAGTCTTTAAAACATATATCTAATTTATAGAATCTTTTACACTTAAATTTAGCAAAAGGCTTTTGTCCACTTCTAATGACATACCTGGATAGCTAATATTGCCTTAGCTGGTTGGTAGGTAACTCTAGTTCTGAAGGTATGTAGTGAATACATGCATGCATGTTTTTTTACATTAATAAATGACTAGTGAGACCTGTGACTGCATGGATTTAAGAATTGTTGCCATGGACATTTTACTGTTACACATAGACCTACTTTATGCATGAGATGTCTACATATTGAAAAATCTGAGTCATTTCAGAGAAGTGCTCCAATTCTGTCACTAATACCATGATTTGAAGAGTCATCAAAGTTTAAATGTGGTCTGTGATATCCTTTCTTAGGAGTTTTGCCTTTTCTTTTCCCACAGCTCATTCAGGATGAGGTAAGGCAGTTGGCAAAACTGCAGAGCAGCAACTGGGGCACCGGCAAGAGCAGAAGTTTGCCCACCAAGCTCACCGACACTTTTTCATCACTAGGCAGTCAGATGGGGATGCATTCTGAAATCTTTAAAGAACATGAATGTGTTGTCAGTCAACTTGGATCTAATGAAGCAGAAAGTCAGCCAAATGCCTCTGACCTGCATCAGGAGGGTTTTGGAAGTGATGCTTCAATGAACAGTGGGTACGGAACACTTTCTGCCTCCGAACTGCACCCTGGCAGACTGGACAACACTACCAAGTGCACAGACTACATGGAGAAAACTTCCCAGGGACAGAGTGATGCAGCTGTAGCCAGTGTTCAAAATAAAAGGGAACTTTCACCAAGAAATAGAGAGGAAAATCATTCATCGGGAAGGAATGATGCTTTAATTTTTCCTACTGATTTTGAACATAAAGTTGATGAAGCTCAATGTGGAAAAAAAGCTAGGTAAGTGGTAAACTTTCCAAATACTTTATTGTGGGCAGTCACCATTCAATAAATAGCTGTTGGTAACTGGAAACATTTCAGAATTGAATGGAACATCTTGATTGTGAAAAATACTAGCAAGAAAAGACCCTGCATTTACGTTTTGACTTAGTTTTGTGGTTTTGGCTGGTATCTGCTTGAACAGACCAAAACATAGTTGTCTGAAGCTCTTTGTTAGGACTTTTTTGAAAGGAAAGCTATTTTACTGGTGGTTGTGTTTCATTAGCGCCTTCCAGTGATTTCTTTGTGTTTTGAGTTGTTTTTTTACCTTATAAACCCCCAAACCAAAACCCTAAAGCATTTAAGCGTTCATCACTTCATATTATTTCTCAAAAGTGCATGACGGCAGTGGAGTTTTAGTGCCTCTGTTCCACCTTGAAGAAGAAATTTCCTGTAGGGATCATGTCTCCACTGAAAAGGATCTATGTACTTAAGGTCTGTTTGTTTGTTCTTCTAGTAAATCTTTAACATCATGGGCACAAAAACTGAAACAAAACCAACCAAAAAGAATAAATGCAGATGAAGTGTGTGTAAACTCTATGCAAGAAAATGAGCAGGCAAAGAAATTACCCCATCAGAATGTAAGTCTCTTTATGTTTTTCTAGTTTGATTCTTGTTACTGGTATTTTTTCAGCATTGTAGTGGTTTCTGCTTCAGCACATACTTTCATACTTGCTTTAGGCATTTGAGTATGATATTACCATTCATATAGTAAGTTCTAAGTTCATGTGGTTAGAGTTTACTTGTTGTATCATTCTATACTTACATATTTTGCCTTATTTTATTCCTTACCTAATTTTTGCGTTCACTTACCTAGGTAGCACTTGTTCTTTCCTCATAGAGATAATAGTTACATTCTCAATTGAAGCTTCAGGTCGTGGTCATTTATTGTGCCCTGTAAGTTTTTCGAAGGATCTTGGATTTCAAGTTTGTGATGCCACCACTTTAGAACTGTTTGTAGTACCACCTATTGCCGTGGCTGCTGAAGCAGCTCAGAATGCCTCTTTTGAGCAGAATTTGATTTCTGCTTCCCCATATTCTTGAGTTAATAATTCTGTATGTCCACACGCCTCATTATTTTGGGGAGAGAAGCTTAATCACATATTTCTGATCCAAAAGGTTGTTCTGCAAGGTGATTGTGTGAGTAATCATCATACATGTAACTATGAAGTTTTAGCATTCCTTCCAGTATATTGTCACAAACCTCTCTCCTTATGCTAATATTCAGGAAAGAATTGAAACTCTCTTAATGGCTCTCCTTACAGGAGATTAGGAGAACTAGGAAATATGAATCAGTTGATTCAAGGCAGGGTTTGTTTTCTTTCCTCTGGTCACTCTGAGGGTGATCCAGAAAGAGTTAAGAGTAGCTTACTCTGGGCTTGCTCTCTAATCTTCTTCCATTGTCAGTGGAAATAATATGTTCCTCTGAGGGGCTATTTCAAACCAGGAGTCACATTTATCTGCTGTGGATTGTTTCTTTTCTCTCTCTGCTACAGGAGGATGCATAAGGAAATTAGTGGCAAACTCAGATTTTGAAAAAGCCTTTATCTTTCTTTTCCTTTGTGAGAATTCAGTTGCTATTCCTTCATTTTCCTTTCTTCCTCCTTAGGCAAAGGAGAATACCTAAATAAAACATTAAGAGGGACAAAATAGCCGTGAGGTGAGCTGGTGCTTTGTGCAAAAGCTTGAAAAGCTTTAGTTCCATTTCTTTTTTTCTTACTGACTTTTGTTAATTCAATGGTTTCTATCCTGGTTTAGTCCTCAGTTGTATGAGCTGTATAAATTTGCCAAGGAGCATGGCTGTTAAGCTTCTGTAATGGAACAAAAAGCCTCAAGTATGGTAGAAAAGAGCAATGTGAGATGACTGTTTTAAAGCTAGCTGCACTTACTCAGTTGCTCTTGTATCACTGTGTTGTGATTCCTTGATTAAGGAAGAGGAGAGCTGTGGCAAATCTTAAGTTATGTCCATTTTTATCCCCTGTGTTCGTCCCACTCTTTTCAAAGTGGTTTCTTTGATTACCTTTGGTGGTCGCTTAGGAAGTTTGGAGTGATGAGAAGAAGTGTATGTAGTCTCTTGTGTGTCTTGGGTGCTGATAGACGGCATTTACCTGTAGATTTGTGGTAGGAGGAATCATAACAGCTCAGTATAAGCAATTCCAGCCTTAGGAGGAGGAAAGAGTAATGCTTTACTGGCAAGTCACCCCTCTATATACTTGCACCTGCAGCAAGGAAGTTTAGATGACTGTACAAAATGTGTATTTTTGTAACAGTTAATCTCAGAAATGCTCCACAAGCAACAGGCACATGACTTACAAAACATCAGTGTCTTTTAATTGAGTGGCTTAGTTTAGTTCCCCTTTTGCCTGTGGTTCCTCTGAATATAAATGGCACAGGTTTGGATCGTGCTGTATAATGAAATATAATCCCTTTGCTTAAAAAGACTAACACCACTTCCATGCAATTAGGAACAGTTATACCCTTGCCTTTTTTCCCCCCCTTGCTTTGTGACTTTCCTTATAAATTGTTCCTCCTTTGTGATTTTAGACAAACCTTTCTGATGCTGCTTTGCCACCTTACACTTTTTACCTCAATCAACCGAATGAAAGTCCAAATTCCTTAGTGTCTGAAGCTTCAGGTATAGTTAACTTCTTGTACTTACATTTCCTTTTCTTTTGTTTTTTAAAACTCCTCGTAGGATGCATTTCTGATAACCCTGGGGAGGTGAGGAGGGTTCATGCGCTGGCAGGCTATTAAACTTTGATATCGTATAATCCCGCTTTTCTTCCTCTTGCGTTTCGAACTGATGGAGTTCCTGTGTGTCACTGCTGGCGGATGTGGGATGTGCAGCAATTTTTCTCTTCAAATTCGTCAGTGTTTCAAAGCTGAGCTTTGTCTTTAAAACTGTTTCATAATTTAATTACTCTTAAAATCATGTGGTATCAAATAATCTTTCAGATATTGGCATCATTGGTCAATAGTAGTCACAGGAGTGCCTGGTGATAGAGGCAGAATTCCTGTAAGCCAAGGGTGTGATTGAAGAATTGTGTTAATAAGAATGGGATAATGCAGTGTGTAATGTGCCAATTCTTTAATGGAGGGAGGTTGCTTTTTTAGTGTTTTGATACGATTTTAATTCCACTGTTTTGGGGTGGTTGGTGCTGGTTCTTTGTGGGGTTTTGTGGGACTTGTGTTTTCTTGGGGGGATGTGGGGTTTTTTGTTTTATTTCGGTTGTTTTTTTGTGAAAACAAACAACTAATTCACATATTTTGATTGTGACAGGATGGATTCATTTGAGTAACAAACAGGGGCACAGAGATGCAGCCCTGCAAACTGTGTATCTATTGCTTCTGCACAGCCCATTGAGAGAGGGACACATATAAGAAATTGAAGTGGGGTTAAGACTGTATCTGTTCCTCGTGTGCCATCCCTCTTAGTCCTGGTAGTCTCGTCTCTTTGCATGCTATAAAGTGCTGTTGAGTAGCAAACTGAAGTTTGTGGTATCAAGTGGCTACCTGGGATTATTCCAGGGTAATACAAGTTTTAAATGCTATAAATGGAAAATGGTAATATGGTAAATGAGGATTTTTGCCTTGAATATCAAAGAGTAAACCCACGTGGTTTCACTGATTGATAGCTGTGGTTACTGATGCTGTGTGATGTGATGCTGACCACGTTGCCTGTGCTTTGCACTGAGATTTTTCTAACTTCTGGTAACAAATGCTTTAGTGAGTTCCTTAAGAAATAGATGCACATAATTAATACAGCATTTTTGCAAGCTGCCACGGTAACATTTACTAATGGATTTTGGGATTCCTGTTTTATAGCCATGAGCTTGGAATTTGTAGTTTTCTATTTATTATTTTCTTTCAATGTTTCTTTTTTCCAGGACTTTCATACTGGAAATTAGATGAGAAGGAGATGTATCACCCTTTACCAGAGAACTTCAGAAGTGAGTTCGCTGATATTTTCTCTACAAAAGCATCACCAGAGCAGGTAAACTTTGTGTGTTAATAGTTGGCTGATAGTTGCTTGTTGTCTTTGCTTTTTTTCCCTACAATGTAAAGTATCAGCCCTCCAGAAGCCAGCTTCTTTGTGAGACTCTTCTGTTAACTCAGTCTTTCATGTTCTGTTCCTTCATTATCCATTTAACCCCACTAACAGCAATTGACTGACCTTTTGTCACCTGCAAGAAACTGTGTGTATAAGAGTTGAAAAAAGACTGACTAGTACATTAAAGGTGTATGTCCCTCACTGAAGACCCTTTTTTAAACTGGATATGCTGAATAAAGCCTTTTCCTGTTCTGAACGGCTTTATTAGCTAAACCCACCCCAGAACTTGCTTATCTATCTTGGGGATGGAGAATTGTGTTCAGGAATAGTAATGTTGCAATTTTCCCTGTTGAAGTCGTCTTCTGCTGATGAAACCAAGTTATCATCATTGAAGGATATTTATCATAAAAGACAAAGGGAAAACAAGCAGCTGCCAGACCAGAATTTTATGCCTTCTTCCCAGTCAAGTCACCCACCAGAGGTAACATTGATTTCTTTACTTCTCATCTCAGTTTGAAGGTAGGGTGAGTTACAGGCTGGTTTCTCATTAATTGGCCCCTGCTGCCACCTCCAGTTTTATGCTGGAACAGCAATTTGTGCAGCCATGATGAGCCAGAATGGGAAGGGATCCAGCTGACAGGACCTCCAGAAACACCCTGGGTAAACAAGCATCTTTGCTGCACAACCTTGAGAATGGTGCAAGGATGAACCTGCTTACGCTGAGGCTGCAGCTGATGAAATGCAGATGGAACTGCAGTCACAGGAGCAGGGTTTTCTTACTGCTTCCCACAGGACGAGTTCATTGCACCCGTGAAACAGAAGAGGCAGAGGTTGTGTAATTGTTCTTTATCGTATCTGTTTCTTTATACAGCTTTCAGTCTTGTACAAAATCCAGTAATGATGCTTCTATGTGACTATCTTGTTTATATAATCCATGAAGTGATTTTTCATAATGATACAAAGTTATTGTTTCAACCTACAGGCAGACATCAGAGTTCTTCTATTTACATAACTGAAAGGTCAAAGCATTTTTAGACAACTGCAGATGTTAGATATGTCTTTTATTCTTAATGGAAACCTAGAAACTCAAGTTGCAAACATTGGGAATATGCATCATCATCTCAGCTATTACATGTCCCTTCATCTGGCTTGTCATACCAAATTACTGTAGTAATTGTAGTAAATGGTTGTGGTTATTCATTATAATTCCTGCAATACGTTACATGGATTGCTGATGTCTTCAGATAGACTCCATTTACAAGAACAAAAGTGAAATCACAGTTTTTTTTTTTAGCATTGTAACTTCTTTCCTAGATCTTGACATTGGACCCAACCCTGCACATGAAACCAGGGCAGCAGAACCCAGGACCCCGTTTTATCAGTATTCCTGAAGAGACTGCTCCTTTTTCTCCAGACTCTATGGCAGAGCCAGGATTTTCAAGTCATTGTGACACAGACTCTTTTTCACAGACAAGTAATTCATCTCAGTTAAATGATTCTCCAAAGCATCTTGCCAGCAGCAGAGCTGCGCGTTTGGACCTCTGGAGAAATCACCCGTTCCAGAATGAAAACAAGACCAGCTCTCCCTTTCCAGTGGCATATACGGATGCTGACAATGATAACTTAGTCAACACTGAGGAGGAAGAAACACGAACTCTCACTCCATCTTCTATTGCTCAGTGTGCTGACAGCAGTTTGCCAGAATACAGCCTTTCAGTGACATCTGTTGAAGATCCTGTGATAATGTCAAAGTAAGTAATGTTGGTTGTAATGTAAGTAAGTAATGGTTGGTACCTTCACAGTACTTGTGAAATGACCAGAATATGAGTTCTGTTTGCTTAGAACATAGCTGCACATTGCTGCTATTTTCCTTTTCTCCTCTGAAGTGCAGATGGCGTCATTTCCCACTTCTTACAATTGTCTTTCCTTAGACTGTTCTATTTAACCTTCTTCAGACCATACTATTTAATCCTAAGGCACAGTATTTGTGTTCTGTCTTCCTTGGATGTCAAAGCCTTAACTGGAAGGCAAAGCAATTTCCTATGTTTTATTTGGTTATGTCTTTTTATACCTTAAAATAAAAACCCATACTTCCCTCATAGGTTATATGAGGGAGTTAATACAGGCAGAGAATTTCCAAGTTCTGTGGGGGATGTATTTTTCTATCTTAGAGGCAAATGGTGGGAGAAGCATAGAATTACTGTACTCGGGAAACATAAATATCCCCCATTCACCATTGAAGCTCTTGGGAGTTGCGCATGGACAAGCAGACATGGCATATTCTATGTGTCAGGGCTTATGTCAGGGTCATGGTTCAAGATAGTTCAGTGTTTTAAGCTTTCCTGTTAAAATTTTACATGCAGTTTTTAGTGCATAGCAAAGGAGGGAAGAGAGACTAAAGCTTTGTGTTGTATTTGTATATAATAATACTTGTATTAATGGGGAGACTTCCATGCAAGCCTTGGGTGTCTGACACCACTGCCTTAGGCAGTGAGGCTTTCTTTAATTTGAATGCAACAAAGTTCTCTAAGAGAGATTTATAGGCTGAGTTCATGATGTGCAAATGAATACAGCAGTGCATGGTCATGTGGATAGCTGGAAACCTTTTCTGTTCTTACTTTTGAAACTAGGATTAGGCAGAACTTGAGGGAAAAACACGCTCGGCACATAGCTGATCTACGAGCTTACTATGACGCTGAGATACACAGCTTAAAACAGCAGCTAGAGGCAAGCCATAAAACTGCTTCATCCGAAGACTTGAAGAAAATCAGTCAAAACCTTGCTGACAGGTACTGTTTGTCCTTGCTTGTCCTTTTCCTCTGTGACGTGGGATTCCTTCCACTTCCAAACCTGAATATACTTGTTTAGAATAGCTTGAAAAGTTTGTCACTCTTCAATTCTGAAGATTATTTGCATCTATGATACTAATATTTTCCTATTAAATATAAATCTTGTGTTATTTAATGGAGCTGTTTAAGATCACTTTAAAATCATTATTAGGCAGCAATCATGATGTTTGAACCAGCCATCTTTTTTGACCTGCTTTTTGCTGAAGCTAGCATAAGTTTTACTCAAGAGGGGCTGTCAGGCAGAGGTTGGCCTAAGCAATTTGTAATGGAACTACCTGTGTTGTAAAGTAGTTCTCGCCTGTCATGCTTGTGAGCATCATCATCCTTTATCTTTCACGTTAAAACCACAGTCTTGAATTCATTGGGAGCTTTATAAACTCACTTTGCCAGTCAGTGCTCTTTGACCAGATATTACTACTGTAGTCTGTGTGCCTAACCTAAATATTCCATTAGACATAGCTTGAATGTTTGCTATATAGAGAAGTTTTTATATAAATTATTTGCCAGTCAAATATTGTCAATTTAGATAGCTAAAATACTTACAAAATCAATGCCCTTTAGAATAATTGAAGCAGTATCTGGGTAGCTGGGACTCTTTTGTACTTCCCTTCCAGCAGTAGTGTGCTAACTACTAGAAGTGACTTCTGAGCAGTCATTTATTGAGTTAAAGTAGCTTGCGGTATGATTGCAGCTATTAATTATCACACAGCATCACCAGCTAGCTGAAGCGCAGCTCTGCTCTGGTGCATCTCAGCTGCTTTTGGTCTGCAGCTCTTATGCTCCAAGCCACGCTGAGTCTCTGCAGGTGTTTCCAAGTTGGTGCTTGCCCACCATGAGCAGAGATGCTGTGCGCTCACTGCAAAGATTATGGGAGAAGGTCACAGGCTAGGCACTGAAATTCATGGGGATGCCTGAAGAAGGAAAGAAAGCTATAAAATTTATATTTACTTTAAAGTTTCAAGGGATGTTTGTGATCTGTATGTTCTGAATAGGTGTGACCAATTAGATGCAGCTCTGAACGAAGCAAGTGCTCGCATAAAAGACCTTGAAAATAAGAATGCTATGCTGGAAAGGCAGGTGGTAAGTATGTGTTCTTTTTTTTTTAACTAAAAGGGTAAGAGAACGCACTTGTTCATTACTAAGCTGATACATGTTTCTGTATCTTCATCTTTTTATTTTCAACCTTCCTCCTTAATATATGAATCAGCCAGTATGTTCCACCAGTGACTTTCCTAGCTGAGTTTCTTAGACTTGAATCATCATCGCTTTTGCTTATGAACAGCCTTTTCAGGTTAGCAGGGATCAAACAAAGCTTAACAGTGAAATGCTGTGATGTGTTCACGATGTCTCTCTTTAGATATTAGGTTTTTTTAATATATTTATTTTGCTTTAATTACTTTCTCTGATTTCTTAGAGCTGTGATAAGAACACGTCTCATCTGCACTGAGGCAAAACTATTCTAAGGATATTTATACAATTGTTCTGACCAGGTCAGACCAGTTTGCCTACGGCTGCAAAGCTGCATTTACTGGTCAAAGAACAGGACACTTTGTCATCAAAGTTAGATACCCAGAGAGACTTTTTTCCATGCTGGGAAGCAAGAGGCTTAACTTCTAGATATATTAATTCCTGTAAAATAAATAACATCTTTTTGGGGTTTTAGTCTTCATTTGCATTCTTTCTACATCACAGACATGGGCAAAACTCTTAAGTTCATATACAGATGTACCCTTGTTTTCTATTTAGATGAATTTAGATTATGCTTTGCACTGAAGTGAAAACAAATCCTCCAGGAAGCATAATCAAGAGCATGTGTTTCCCTGCAGGCAGACTGGCGAGACCGCTTCTACACGGTCAGTCATAATTCCAAAGGTTTGCAGGAACATATGGAAGAGATGCGCACAAACAATAAGGAGAAGGATAACACCATCAGTCGGCTAAAATCGAGGCTTCAAGATCTAGAGGAAGCCTTTGAGAAAGCTTACAAGTTATCTGACAATAAAAACACGAGGCTGAAGGAAGAAAATAAAATGTTTCAAAATGTAAGTAAGCAAAGGGGTGGTGGTGGCCACAGTTACACAGTGGGTCAGGAGCACAGCACCTCCTGCTTTGTAAAACTGCTCAGAGTTTAGCATTGTGAAGGCTTAAGGCACCATTAACAAATGATTCAGCTGACTACTTAGTAGGCTAGGTGTTAGGTGGTACTATGGATCTATAGATATTCAAGGTAACAAGGGTATACCTGGTAACACTTCTCGTAGTCTTTCATGTATTTTATTCCTGTGTGTGCTGTTAGTTCATTTTATATTTAGAGGTATTGCAGGAAGTTGGTTTAGAAGGTTGTTTTTTCCCTTTCAGGTTTAGTGAGGATGGACTGAATTTCTCATAAGTCACCACAACTTGCTAGAACTCTTTATCGTGTATGATTTTAGACTGAATCAAAGGAGTTGTTTCACTGATTCTTCAGTAATAGCTTTGTGGAATGTTTAAAAGGATTGGCAAAATGAATGTTAGTTGGAAAAGCTACTTCATGCTTTAACTCCTTTTTTACAACTAAGATTGCAAAATGCAAAGTCAGCTTTAAAGTTAGTGAATAATTTTACCAGTTCAATCAGTCCCTTCAGGTTCTTTAGAGATAAATAATTTGAGCATTGGAAATATACTGTGTAAGTAGTTCAGTTGTTCTGTTCTGTCTGTAACTTTTTGTTCTGATTAGAAGACGCTAGAACTTAACAAACAGTATTGAAGTACATTCTCTATCCCTGGAGTGCTTCTGCGTGGGGTAGACAAACAATTCAGATGACAGCAGTCAACAAAACTGTTAATTGTAAATGGTCTCAGTGTGGGTTTGTGTGTTCTTTTTGTTTTAGCTTTTAGGAGAATATGAGTCCCTTGGAAAAGAACATGAAAGAGTAAAGGTAAGTACACACTAGTTAATTGGAGAACCACGCATGTGAAATGTGTGATAATGTGCCATAGAATTAACCTCAGTACTTTGAAAAATATCAAATGGAAAGATCCATATTTAATTTACCTGATAGTTTCTTACTACGACTTCAGAGCCCTGCAGTGAAAAGGAGGGAGTTTGGGATGTATTGGTTTTCAGTGATATACAGCAAAAATACTGCAGAGTCAAAGCCGTCAAATTGAATGGGCCTCCCTTTCAAATAGGAAGGTGTATTTGATGTATTGTTTTCAAGGCTGATGTAGTTACTCTGGTGTTTTTCTTTTAATACACTTTGTGCCTTCTAAGCTTATTACTTTTTTCCTTGTGTACTTGTAGGATACGCTAAATACAACCGAAAACAAATTGCTTGATGCAAACACACAGATATCTGATTTGAAAAGGTAAATGTGAAACTGTCTTCTTACTGTTTTAACAGTATGAAATGCAGGCAGCGATCTATATATTTACTCCTAGGTTATGAAGTCTGTAGATCTTGCAAGTTTAATTACATCTTATGAATCATTTCATGTTGTTTTATGTTACTTCATACATACTGTAAATGTCTTATTGTCTTAGGTACATGTGTTTTCTGCTTCCTCCATCACAATGGCTTCCCATGGGATGTAATGATTTGCTTCCTTTCTGATGGTTGTCACTCAGATAACCCAGCCAGGCTGCTGCTCAAGCCTTTACTCCTACAGTTGTACACTCAGGAGCCCCATCTTCAGCTAACCGATCACTGTTCTGGTTTTCAGGAGTGAGGATGCTGACAGGAGTTTGCTAAGATTATGGCTCCTAGGCATTAATAAAGGACAGAAAGAATAGAAAGAATAAATAGGAAGAGTTTAAGAAAGGAATAGAAACAAGCCAAAACCACTCTGCTTTCAATTTTTATTGGGAGTGTTGAGGGAATGAAGGTAGTATGAAGGACAGCTGAAGTATTTCTGTTGGCACTTCTATTTTCTTCCTGCCTGATTCTCAGTGCTGCTATTTAGGAACCATTTCAGGCTGGGGAAATTTTAGTGGAAAAGCAGATTTTTATATCCTGCTCCAAAAACCTGTATTTCTGTTCTCCAAGAGGGAAATGCGTAAGACTGTGTTGCATTGCCAGGGGCTAGCTCAGTGAAGATGTGAGCTGCAGTATGTGAGGGAGATGAAAATCCTGTGAAGAGCCTGAGCAGCAGATCGGTGGAGTGACATAGGAGCCACTCATTAAATCCAGTCAGGGAGCCTCTTGTATAAGTACAGCATTTCAAGGGGGAAAAATGTTCTGATTTTGTTTTTCCCAGCCCCTCCAAGGTGGATGTTTTGATCCACAGCAGTATCTCCTGGTCCTGTCTTTCTAGCTAGGTTACTTACCTTAGAATTCAAATACATATTTATATGTGTATTTAGATAGGTATAAAAATGTAGTAGTTGCTCTTGTTCTTCTGCTTCACCAAGGATATCTGATTGGAAAAGAGTAGACTCCAAGAAATATGGTGTATCTTCTATGTCATTTAAATAATCTTATCATGCATCTTTTCTACTTCCACATTAGGACCATTTCAAAACTTGAAGCTCAGCTCAAGCAGGTAGAACATGAAAACATGCTGAAACTTCGACATGTAACTGAAAGTCGTTTCAGAACCTCCTGTGCCAAGTAAGTGAATATTCCAACCGTGTGAAAGCAGACCATGTGGTTTAGACTACTTTTTAATGTGTTTCCGATAAAAACGGATCAAGATCACGTCAGTCCATAGGCCAAACTGGATTAAACACGTGACATAATCCAGAGGTTTTGCATGCCAAGAAAGTATTAAAAACAAATACACACTTTGGATAATGTATGTATGAGTTGGCAGACTGTTTCAAGTCTTCCCAGATGGGTGTTCGATAGGTCTCAGCTGAATAGGGATTCCAATGCTCAACAGAGATCTTAGGAATAGAATCTAATAGTTCCATTGGACACTGGAGGTTTTCCTTGTCTGTTTGTCACTGCTTTGAAGAGCTGATTACTACTTCTTATGTTTCTACATACAGCTTGTACAGGTATCTGGGGAGAATGGAAGTTAGAATTAGTTAGGATTTGAGTGGAATTAGAATGCATACTATAGTCTGAATTGTGGATTTAAGTTAAGAACATTAAAGTTGAGTTGTGTCCTGTGGTGTGTTTATGTGTGGTTGTTGTTGGTTTTGGGTTTTTAAATGTTTTAAAGGCCTGAAAACTTTTCCCCCCTTTGGTTTTTCCTTGTTACTTAGTTATAGCCTCTTTGGTGTCTCCCAGTTCATTACAGATGTAATATGTCTGTAGATGTCCACTTGTATATACTGAACAGCAGTATTTGGGGGGAGAATCTGATTTTTCATTAGTATGAAGATACAAGCAGTTTATGATGAATATATTACAGGACTGATTTCTGGGGGAAAAAAAGGAATCAAAACCTTTCCTAATTCTGAAGTGTTCTGGTCCCACAGCAAGTTGGCAACTCCTGATGTCAGCAGGCGGAAGTGGTTGATACCAGGAGCAGAGTATTCAATCTTCACTGGCCAGCCTTTGGAAGTGCGGGAAAGCTCCAAAGATAACAGACTAGAAGAAACCTATATTCCTTCCAGGTGAGTAGGTTTCCTTCGGTATCCAACACCTTTAGGAATGCAGAATTGACTAGATTTGTATATTTAGAGTTTTTTACTTGTTTCATAAAACTCTCAAAAAATTCTCCATGTCATAGATGTTCTACAATTCCTTAAGAATGAAATCGCCTTTCCTCACCAACAAAACAAGGAACAGCTTTCAGTACCTTTCTTGGAATATCAGAAAGCTTCAACTGCATCTTGTGTCACCTTCTTTACATGTTTTTGTCCAACTCTACTCTGGGTTTGGACACTGTGTGCTCTGTTGTATTGGATGCGAGCGGTAGCAGTTGGCTGCAGCTTTCCATCAGTGAGAAGCTTCAGGTGTAGTTTAGGATGTAATGTGGTAGTTTTCCTTCTTACTTAGGAGTTTCTAAAGCCTCTGTCAAGACATACTTAATTCTAAGAACATATCAAATCACTGAATTTAACTCGCACCTTAACTGGCAGTAACACAATCTTCTGATGTCCTTGGCTAAAACTAAAAAGCACCCTTAAAATTCTAGGTTTGATGACTGTAAATCTCAAACAAAATTCCTCCATTTTTTTGGTTTATTGAGCTACTGTTTGGATATATGAAATAAAGTAAAACTACTTGATCAGTTCTTTTCCTTTCCACTGCCTCATATTCTTTAAGGCACCATTCTCCTCCTGAGAAAGACTCCTCACAAGAAGACTCTTCAACAACCACATCAGAAAAGAAAGAAATGGAGATGTCAGAAGCACCAATTATAAAAGCCTTTAAAGAACTTGAAGAAGGAAAATCATTTAAAGATTGGGGTACACAGACAGAAAAAGAAGATGCATCAGCTAGTAACTTTAATTTTCATATTCCTGAACTTGTCTTTACTGGCTTTTCTTTGGTCGCATGTGCTTTGGTTCTGTTATTCTTGGCATTCAAGTCCATCAGGCTTAAGTGACGGCATCAAAACAGTTTCAGCATGCAGACTTCTGGAGTTTTCCTAAGAAAATTCAATATCATGCAGCTAAGTGACTTGTTTAACATAGAGGGAATGCAGAGGTTGCTGTTAAGTCTCAAGCTGGAGAGTAGCTCATGTCCTTTTTCTAATAATATCTCAGTATTTATAAACAGTTAATGGAGTCCTAGCAATGCCCTGGCTGGCTGTACATCCATTATAGTTTTGTTCTCATGGTGTTATATCACAGTGTTACTAAGAAAGCAGGCATATATACTGTAGGATTGCACAGAACTGTTCTAACTACCTTGATTTAGAAAGCTTTGTAATTAGATAACACTGAGTTTGTCTCAAATCCTTATATTCTTGGCTCAGGCAGGTACTCCAGCCCTCTTCCCCAAAAGATGTTTTTGTCTTTCCTTCCACTGGCTCTATTAAATCAGTGTTATTTAGCATTGTTTCCCCACATATGCTGCAAAACCTCCTTTCTCATAAGTTAATCCATCTTTCATGAGTACGATGAGCAGGGAGTAAGACTTGAGCAAAACATGCTGATGTCAAGCAGACTATAAGTGCAGTCTTTGTACAGTCCAAGCTGCATACAGAATATTTGTGGTTTCTTGTATTTAAAAAGGTATTATGTTAATCAATCTTTTTCTTCTTTTTAATTTAGAAACACCAAATCGACGTCAAACTGTTGGGTTTGTTGAATCTTCTTTAGTTGCTAACCGATCCCCAGAGAAAGGGAAAGACCAGCACAGACCAAAACGGTACAGCTCCCCTTCTGGCCAGAGGTCATCGTCCCTTCCTCCTCCAAACAGGAAATCAAATACTCCAAGTCAGTGCTTTTCTGAAGTTTGGTTTGTATTACTCAAAAGGTAGAATCAAATAATGAGAAGCTGCTCTAGAAGAAAGAAAAATAAAGATAGAACCTTCTGCCTTACTCTTAACAGTAAAAGTAAAAACTTGACTGTAACTGTAGAAAACATGAGAGCTCTTAAGTTTATTTTAACTTCTCTGTGTTGTGATGCACTTTTCATCTAATTTAAATAAACATGTAGACAGCTTTGAAAAGCGTTTGTTTAAGATGTAAGCCTCTGATCACATGAGTGGGAGATGCTGCACTGGGAGATGTTTGAGGTAGTTAAACATCCTCTGTCCTTTGCAGCAAGAAGAGAGATAATGTTGGCACCAGTGTCTGTGACATACAGCCCAAAACGATCTCCAAAAGAAAACCTCTCTCCTGGATTTAGCCATTTGCTTAGCAAAAATGAAAACACAGTGACAAGGTACGAGGCTTGTGAATACAGTTGTGTTCTGAGCATTACTATAGCTGCAGTATGTTTATGCAGGCTTAATACTGCTCTTTCTTGTTCATTAAAAGCCCTAGAAAATGAGTCATGTGAAAATATCTGAATATACAGCTAAGTTTAATCCTGTCAAGAAACATGGGAGCTTGGCCCGCTTCTGAAAGAAAGTCACACAAATGGGGTATTTTAGTGATGCAAATAGGAGTATATTGAGCTATGGCACTATGAGCAGAAGCAGAAGACTTGCAATGCTGTGGGATAGAAATTGTTTTTATTAAAAACCTGCTTATTTAACCAAAAGGTGAAAAAGTAGAAAATACAGCATTGCTTGATACGTGATTGCTAGCTAGTGATAGTTTTGTGCTTCCTGCTCTGCAGATTTGATATACTTCTAGATGACCTGGAAGCTGGTCCTACATCTACTTTACAGCACAATAATACAAGAAAAAGGCTCCAGTTCCTCTCACTAGATGATACAGAAGGTAATCTATCAAAGTGGGGGGAAACTTTCTCTATTGGTAATAGCTGCTTTAATAGAAAGCTGTCACTTTTATCAAGTCCAACTTTTAAAAACCCTCTAAATCTTGTCTTATTCTGTAGACGGAGAAGTACCATTCATATAGTATTTCATTTTTATGTATATGTGTGTATGCACAAACAAAATGGAACAACAGCAATAATGAAATGAAGAAGGGCAGCATGTTTTCCTATGCTTAACTCAGTTACGCAATGCATATCTTAGTAGGATCTGTATAAAGATGTATGTACTCGGGGATACTAATAACTTTCTGTTGCTAAACATCACATTACAGATAGCCAAGAGTAACTATAATAAAAGCAGTTGTTTCAGATGTTTTAAATGATTGATTAAACCAAATCTTTTCTCACTTTTGTAAATCTTGTCACAATGTTCTGCTTTTGTTTTTATTAATGCATTGATTTAGATGAGTGTTTTCATGACAGCTATGATATTTAGTGATATTTAGAAATGTTGTAATAGTCAAAGTTATTCCTATTTGGCACAGTACAGTAATCAGTTTGCTAGCCAAAAAATGTGCTGTGTTATAAAGATCACTTGAAAGATCATCCGTATAAATGTTTTCCATTCTTCTGGGAAGCTTGCCTATGGCAAGCTAGCAAGGCTTTGCTAGTCACTCTCCTTACTTTATGTACCTCGAATATCACTCTGCTTTTCTTGTCATTAGCTTATTTTTCTCTTCTGTGTAATAATTTCACAATTACAAAACGAATAAAAAGACCCCTGTTTTGTTGATAGGAAGGCAACACTCAGGTGTCAGAGACAGCTCTTGTGCTGAATCCATCAATACTGGACTGAAGAAAGCGACAGCCTGGGACGAGAGGAGTGTAGCACAGAAATATGAGCCAGTGCTGCCTGCTTGCGAGGGGGACTTCAAATACACAGCAAGGATTAGGACTCTGGCCGAAACAGAGAGACTTTTTGATGAGCTAACTCAGGAAAAGCAACAGGCAAAGATTATTCTTATTTTAAATTTGTAATGAAGCACAGTAGTTGTATGAGAGGTGAGGGGTGTAGCTGTGCACCCTGCAATGCATGGCTGAAATTCATGCATAATTTCTAGTGTTACCATGGGAATGGGCCATTATCAGTCCCTGCTCTACTTCCCATACTCCAATCCTTTTCTGTCCCTAACTTCCTTAAAGGAGAGTCACTTTAACATAAGCACAGGGTGAATGGAAGGGTTAAAGTGAATTTGATTTTCTTCCTTAATGGCCAGTGATTTAAACCAGCCTTTCAAATAAGGAAGGTTATTCTGGCAAGTAAGAGTGCTCCCTTCATAGGATCCTAGAATGGTTAGGATTAGAAGGGACCTTAAAGCTCATCTAATTGCAATCCCACTGCCACAGGCAGGGACACGTTCCATTAAAGCAGGTTGCTCCAAACCCCATCCAGCCTGGCCTTGAACACTTCAAAATGACTCTTGGGAGAGTCTGCTTATGAATGTTAACTTCTGTATCTGTGTGGTACAGCACAGTATTATGGTAGCATACTTGTGTTTAAGAACAAGACTGAATGTGTCTCTGTAATCTATATACCTCACCTCTCGCTTTGTAAAATGAGTTAGGAAGGCTTATGCTGGCTCTTGAAACTACAGTTTACAGCTGATGTATTTTCTGTTACTAGATTGAGGCTGCATTGAGTCGAATACCTTGTTCTGGTGGAAGAATGACTTTGCAAGCAAGATTAAATCAGGTGAAAAAGCTTCTACATCTGGCTGCTCTCTTATATTGCTCTCCCACAATTTAAGAATATATAGTGTAGATGAAGTTCCACTATAGTAAGTTCAATTACTGTGGGAACTTTTCCATATCACTGAGAGGTGTTCCTGAATATGGCATATAAGGAAAAAGTATGTGTGTGTGTACATGTATAAATAGTACATAGTGTATATTCTGCATAATAACACTGTTGATATCTTCTGTACATTTTCCAAATTACTACAAGAATAATCTGTTGTTGCTGTAACACTAAGAGGCACAGGAAGGCAGTACATTGAGGCAGTAACTATGAAACAGATCCCTGCAGCTGTTGTAGAGAGGAAAGTGTAAAGTTTAGTGGTTGGTTGGGGTTTTTTTTGTCTACTTGAAAGCATAAAGAAGAAAGCAAGAAGGCAAAAAGAAGTACTGTAGGTGGAATACAGGAGAGGCCCTTCTTTAGAAACCTCTGCAGACTCTTCTAGTGTAAAACAAGCGTCTCCCAGTTGTGTTCTAGAGGTCTCTGCAAAGCCTACAACTGCAGCAGTTCCTAAATGGGGATCCTAGAGCTTGTAACCAATTTGAAAGTCCAAGTGCATTCCAGTGAATCAATGTTACCCCTCACTGCAGCATTTCCTGAATGTGTCTCCCTCATTATCAACCTGGCCTAATTCCTGTCAGGTTTATCTAGAAGTCATGTAAAAGTTTAAAAACAAACCCAAAATACCTAAAACAGTTTAAAGGAAGCCAAAGACCCACAAGTACACACACATACATAAAAATAATACAGGGTTTGTAGGTCTGCCTCTAGTCTGTGGGTGCTAACAGAACGCTAGTAAAGGATACCAGTGGAATATAGGAATAACAGTAGTTTCTTCATTTTAGAATGATCATTGCATTTTGGTTTATGTTATTAAATCCCTTTTTTTTTCCCCTTTCTTCAACTGTTTCCTTTAGGAAGCTCTGGAAGATCGCTTGGAAAGGATTAATAGAGATTTGGGGTCAATACGCATGATTCTGAAACGATTCCATGTTTTACATACCTCTGCAAACCTCTGACAATTCTCTCTTTGAATGCAAATATGCTTTTTTTTCCCCCTTGCACTAATATGTAATTATGCACTCAGTAAATGCAAATGGTTTTGTATTTTTCTAAACCTTCAATAGTAGTTTTACAACCATGTTACCCTTTACCAAGAGCAATATTTTGTACTTGGAGCCACCTATATTTTGAACATATTTTTGTTACACTTGAGAAAATCAATGTTTATCCTGTATTGTAATATTTTTAGAAATATTAATTATTTTTTAAATAGTGATATTGAATTTATAAGAAGAATATGAAACTAAAAGGCAGCTTGTTTTCAGAAAATGAGTGTTACTGGTTTGCACTGGTTTTCCTCCCCATTTTATAAGTATTTATGGTATGATGTAAATATTAGCCAATAGGAAATTTTGATCTTTAATACAAAAAAGCAACCTGAATTACCTGTGTAAAAGAACTGTGTTATGTTGTGAATCCTTTTAATTTCAACCCTATAACACGGGTACCTTTCTTTGTGACAAAACTGTGAGCAACACTTTCGCTATGGTTGGTTGGCTGCAGAATGAAGTGTGTGTTCTGCTGGTCTGGCTGCATTAGGAAAGTATGGCTCTAAATGACTTGATGTCTCCCAACAGCTGCAGTGAGTAGTGTGTTGCTACTGCAGGTACCGGGATCTGTGGGAGCCTTCCCATCTCGACTCCAGCCACCTCTCCAGGACTGTAACTATTCATCCCAAGCTACTGTTTTAATGAAACAGGCTGGGTTTTGTGCCATGCCAGTGTTCTGGTCACCTCCATTCCTGAATCAAATCCAAGCTGTATTTGTGAACACACATGCATTTTTCTGGGTGAAAACAATACATATTTGCTAGTTGGCCTATTGCTGAATGACAGTCCAACTTTGATAGTTTGTATTTTAATATCAAATAAAGGTTTAATTAGATTCTTTCCTCCTGCCCAAAACCATTAATAGGTTCTGGAATATTACATCAGCCATAATGTAGGTTTTAATCACATTGTGTGTTTCAACTTCTGTCCTTGTTCAAGATGTTTAGCCACCAGTGATGTGATTATAAGGCCAGAATAGCTGTCATAAAGGAAGATGCGATTGGGAAGATGTGATTCTAAAATTAGAGTCCTGTCATTTAAGGTATTTGATGAACTGTCCTACCCCAAAAATGATATTTTATTGCAGCCACTTCTGCCCTGCAGTTCCTTCAATGCATAGTCAGAGTTGAGGGGAAGTCAAGGGTGTTGGTTGCTGGTTTTACCCTTTAAAATATACAAATTGGACCTGAATACTTAGAGTTAACTCAAATATATCTCCAACTGCACTAGTAGCTGTACAATTTTGATGGTATTCCATATTATTTGTAATTTTTACTTAGAAGGGGTTGAAGGAGGAAAACCAAATCTTGACTTCCCTCTGCAGCTCTGCTGTTCAGCTGAAGAAGTTTCCCCTCCATTTAAAGTTATTAACAGGTTCAGATTGAAAGTGTTCTTCAGAAGGATCAATTACCTAGCAGGATTTTTCCAAGGAATCCAGCACAGGACAATTCCAGGAGTCCACTGTTGTGCTGATGGAGGAAAACAACACCTACAGCAAAAGCAAGCACAATTTTCCTGACAGATGTTAGGAAGAAGCAGGTAAATCAGTTCAGCTTCTGTTGCTCTCTCCCCTCGTTCAGTCCCGTGCTGTTCCTAGTCATGTCGTCTTTTTATTATTACAAATTGTGAGTCAGAATTTATTTTTTAATCAAAAGCCCTCCTCCATCTGTTGGAGCTCTTCAGGCTATTTCTGTTCTATCCTAACACTGAAGGAGGAGGGGAAAAAAGCCCATCGAAGTGTTGTTCTTGGTGCGCTTCTAGGCCAGCCTTTGCAGACAGGTCTGCTGGTGGGTTGACCTGCCGGCATGGTGCCTTTGGCCTGGTTCCTGAGGCAGAGCTGCAGTTCCAGCTGAGATCAGTGGGAGGCCGGAATGCTCAGCGCTTCCCAGCATCCGACCGCACGCATCAGAAGCGAGCGCGGAAGCGGGTGTTCGCCGTGGGAACGTGACTGCGCTTTGCTGGGCAGCTTTTTAATCCCTTTAACGATTCTTCCCCTTAACATCAGCAAACTGGGGACAAATAAGGGCTTTTAGAGACCCAGAAGCTTGTGCTTGCCCTGAGCAGGACTTCAATCACCTTCCTCTAGACTTCTTACCCCTGCCACCTCGCAGCTCTGTAGGTGTTTATTACCTTTCCTAATCCATTGGGTTTTGCCTGGAGCCTCAGGCTTTGGTCTGCCTGCCTGCTCTGATGAGACACGTGTTGTTTCCTCTGGTAATGATAAACATTACAGCTCCTTCACCGAGAGATTTAACCTTTGGAAATGAGCATTTCCATCGGTCCGCATCTCTAAAATGCAAGTTAGAAATGGGGCCTCTTTGCCGTTGATGCTTCAGGGCCGGGAGCCTGAGCCATCAGCTGGTGAGTTTGGAATTACCCTGCTCTATCCAGGAGCTGGAGTGGAGGAGGAGCGCTGAGGTGATGTACCCTTAAGGAAAGAGAAAAAGCTGAAAACTGGCAAATTTGACTTTTTTTTCCCCTCTAATACCCCTTAGTGATTGTTTTCCACTCGTTGCAGCGCGCACTCAGGCTGCAAAAGGTGCCAGGGGCAGGGTTGGGCCGGGCCTTTGCCCACTGGGGCGTCTGTGCCTCGGTAGCCGTTGTTACCATCCCTCCTGCGGGCACGGCTCCGGCCGGGCCCCCTCACCCCGACCCCGCCGCGCTCCCCGCGGCCCCGGTGCCGGTCCCCACCGCGGCCGGCAGGCGGCGCTCCGGTCCCGCCCGCCGTGCGGGAGCGCCGGCCCGGCTCGGCGCGGGGAAGGAAGTGGCGGCTCGGCGGCGGTGGGCACGGCTCGGGCGGGCGGATAAAGCTGCCCGGGCGGCGCGGCAGGGCAGGAGCGGGGCAGAGCAGAGCCGGTGCCGGGGCTCTTCGCCTTCCCCGCTCCTCCGCTCCCCTCCCCTCCCCGCAGCTGCGGCGGCCCGCCCGCCTCGCCTCCCCCCGCCTCCGCCGTCCCCGCGCCGCGGCAGAGCCGGCGGGTGAGGAGCTGCCTGCGCCCGGCCCACCCTCGCCGGGGATTATGCCAGCGGAGCGCGGGCATGTCGGCAGGCAGCCACCCGTAGGCAGCGGCAGCCGCCGAGCCGCCGCGGCATCAGCAGCACCAGCGGGAGCCGCGGCCGCTGCGCCGGGAGCAGCCGGTGCGTGGCAGGGGGACCCGGGGGGCGGCGGGGCGGGCACCCTGGGCAGGGCCGGCAGCGGGCCTGAGGGGAGCGTGAGGTGAGGGGCGGTGGGGGTAAGGCCGGGCCCGCGGGGCGGCCTCAGCCTCCCCTGAGGAGCCGGGGCGGCTCGGCGGGGCCTCGGCGGGCGGCGGAGGAACGGCCCCTGAGGGCCGCGGCGGGCGGGCTGGGTCGTCCCGCCCGCGGTGAGCGGGATGCGGCGGTGGTAAAAGTTTCCCCAATAGAGGAGTGAATGGCAGGGAGGGACGGGTCTGCGGGCGCCGCAGCCATAGCCGCGGGTGCGCGGCTCCTCGTTGCTGCACGGGTTGTACCGAGAGGTTCGTTATCTCTAACGTACCCTGCGGTGAGGTGATGGGGTTTGGCTGTGGTGCACCCCCGTCCGCGCTCCCTTCTCTCCGGGCTGGCTCGCTGGAGGCAGCAAACACCTTTTCCCTCTGCCCTCGGTGGCGGTTTGAGTGCCGGGGTTGATGGAGTCCCCCCCACACCGGGCTCCTGGCACGGCGGAGGGAGCGATTCTCGGTCTGTGGTGGCTGGAGGTGCACGAAGCCGGGCTGGATGTCAGGGAACGGTGCCGGCTGCCTTCAGGCGCAGTCCGTGTGAGGCCAAGAGCGAGCCCAGCCCGAGGGAGAGCCTTCATCCTGGCCGCGACCCTCCTCCTCCTCCTTCCTCCCTTACCGCATCTCCCAGGGTTGAATTCCAATGGGTTCCTCTATGGCAGAGGCACCGGGATGAGGCCTGTGCTGTGGTGGGGGCCCTGGGATGAGGCCTGTGCTGTGAGGAGGGCAGGAAGGCGCTGCCCGGGGCTGGTCTCCCCGCCTGTGGTAGGGGAAGAGGGGTGAGAGCTGCCCTGGCCTCATGGAAGGAGTAACTTGGCTGATTATGGCTAAGGAAGAACAGTGTGGGCTTTTGGGGCTTGAGGCTCCCCTGCGGTAGTGAGCATCGCTGGAAATCAGCCATGATCCCCTTGCGAGGACTGGAGCAGGAATTTTCCCTTTACAAAGAGCAGGTTGCCCATTCCTTAGCTGGATGATGGGCTATAAGAGGGGATCCTCTCCTCTGGGCCTGGCCATCCCTTCTCACTTGACAAACTGGTGTTCCCAAATGACCCTGGGCTCCATTCTGTAGAATGCTGCTGCCCCATGGCAGCAGGCATCAGCACGAACAACTTCAGCTTCTCCTCCATCTGTGGGAGGGTTAAATCCCTTCCTTCACCTGCTCCCCAACCCCTTTCGCTCCACTGAAGGAGCCCAGAGGAGTGCACTCGACATGGGGCTGGAGCATCATTAGCAGAGCCCCTCAGCGTAGCGCCCTGCTCAGTCAGCCACTCCATTCAAACCTGTCACATTTCATGTTAAAACGCCACGATTGAGGCAAAGTTTATTTAAATTGTGTATTGAAGCAAAAAGCAAAAGTTTCTTCTTCTGTGAGTACCTGCTCTGAAGTGAAAGCTTCCATCTTCTGTGGGCTCTGTGTGTCTGGAAGCAGCTAAGTGGGTAACACGATGCCAAACCCCATCTTTGAAGACATAATCTGCATGTGCTGAGCTCTGTACATGACACCGGTTCAGCAGGACAATGGCACTAGATTAGTCTTTGCAGACATCAGGATTTAAACAGGAGATGGCTTGATTGCACGTCGCAATGTCTATGGCCTGTAGGATTCCTTATCCTCCTATTCCATACTAATTCCCTCTCCCTGCCCACATCTTTCTCCTCGCGCTGTATTTTTATCACGTAGTTTATTTTTGTCGTGACTGCGTTGTGCTCCTGAGTAACACAAGAAGACTGACTGCGTTACAGAGTTCAGCGCTGCCTTCTGAGTGATATTTTCCACTGGTGAATAGGAGATGGCTGTTTGCAGGGCAGCCTTTCTCCCGGCCTTTGGCAGACCTCATGCCTGCAATGGTCAATAGATCGCTGTATGCCTGGTTATTCTGACAGGTAACCACCTCGTTGTTTTGACCCCGTGCTGCTGCTTGGTAATTGAAATGCCTCCTCGGGATATACGGAATAAAGCATGGCCAAGCATGAAAGCACAGCTGCAGGCTTGTCCTGGCTTGCTGTTTCTCACAGGAATGCTGCTCTGTGGTCCTGGCAATGTGTTCTGATTGTGGCAGCATCTCCGAGAGGGAAAGTGAAAGGAGCAAGCAAGGGCTGGATATGCAGCTCATTGTGCTTCTGGCTTTGCTAGAGCAGGCTGCTGGTAGGTTGCTAGGTTTCATTGATCATATTTAAGTTTCTGTCAGTAACTTTTAATTAAAAACATGGTTGATACCACTTTAATGAATGTACGGATGTTAGCCATCTTCATGCATAAAAATGCTTTTTAATTCCCTTACTATTCCCTTTATGGCCCTTAGATGCTTTTGTTACCATTTAAACAGCATACAGTAGCAGCTGTTTATCTTCTTAATACAACTTTTTCATGCATCTGCGTTGAGGAAACAGTAATGGTTTGAGTAAACAATTCCCTGGTATCCTTTAACAGTATATTTTTAAATAACTTGGCAGAAAGGGTTATAAGTATGTCAAAAGAGTGAACTCCGAGGCTCTTGTTGCTGGTAGCCCTATACCTAACCTAACTCTGCGTAAGTTGTTAGCTGCTCCTCATGCTTACATGGGGTGGTGAGGAAAGTAAGAAGCTCTCAATGCACGACTTTTGATTCTGAGGAGCTTAACAAGGATCTTTCCCCCCAGATGATAACTTCTTATTAAAATACCCTTTCTATTCTAGGTTTGCTTCTGATGGTGTATTTCAATGCGTATGTCGCCTGTTGTGCATCTAACAGCCCGAGCGTTTATTGTGATTTGCCATCTGGCTCGTGGGAGTTTTATCTAACTTCTCATTTGAGTTGACAGCAACCAGTTTGGAGAGACCTTGTCCTGATGTGTTTTATAAGAGAAATTCTCAAAACTCACAACTGACAGTGGTGCTGAGGGGTTTTGAATTGAAATAGTCTCTTTCTAGTCTCAGTTTGTTACTGCTTCTGTGAGTTGGCCAAACAGAGAAGCAGCACATTGAAAGAAGCTAATTTAAGGTTCCTCCAATTAATCCAAACCAACATTAATCTTCCCCCCCCCCTCCGTTCAAACAAAAATCTTGTCATTCACTTGCTGTCTTGGCAGCCTGACTGGAAGGTTTCGGAACATGGCAAGCGAAAGCTGGTGCTTACTCCTGGGTGTAGTTTGACTCATGCCATTCATGCATATTCATAGTAATGTCCTGTTCTAGGACCAGCATGATCCGTTGAGAAACAGGTTTTTTTCACATGATGTTCTTTTAGGCTTCCTCTTCTTCGAGACTCGTGCCTTGTTTCAGGGAGAGGGGAGAAACGGGCGGCAGTGCCTGTCTGCTCTTTGTTTTCTTCGAAGGAAAAAGCACCATCTAAAAGCCATGGTTTTTGTAATAGCCAATTGCTCTAAATGGTGATACCTTTTAATTTATGAATGCTGACATAGGGGATGATGTGATTAACATTTTGTTTTGCCTCCCCAAATCAGTAAGATATTTCTAGATTTAATTTTGAGCCTGAAAGCGTCTTACGGACAAAAATGTTGTGTAGTATTCAGTGCGAATGGAAACGGAGGAATTAATGGGGGCAAGGAGAGAATAAATAAAACACTTTATTTTTAACTTTGTTTCCTGGGCATTGGAGGAAATCCAAGTGCCACGATGTTGTACGGGGGCAGAGGAGGCTGTGTGAACTCAAGGGGAATGTGGCTTCCCTGATCATGGTGTCCATGCCAAGACTCCTAGGAAATTTTAAATGAACAAAGTAACGAATGATATTTAGATGTTCTTAATGTGAGGAGAACAAAACGATTGAGCTCGGGGCTAAGTCAGATCCTACCACTTCATGGCGCTTGAATCAGCACAATGCCAAGTCAGTATGTGGAGCTCCTGAAGTCATCCTTGTGTGTTTTCCATAGGAAGGGGTTTTGACAGTGGGACTGTATTGGTGGTGTTTTTCTTAGTTTAACTATAGATATCTATCTCCTTAGAGCTCACAGCAAAATGCTTTGTTACATCCCACTGGAGAGCTTAGAAACCAGTTGGGAAAAAGGCATCTTTCTTTTTGAAGGGTGGCTGTGGGGATCAAAGGATGCTCCTGAGAGGTGGCAGTATTTGGAGACAGAGCTGCTTCCCACTTTCTTGAGTGTGTTTGATACAGGGTCAAGCTTCAAAGGGGAGAAGAAATAAGAGGTTGCTTAGGCAAGTGGAGAGAAATAGTTATTGAGCATATGTGGGTGCAGGGAGCCGCATGATTTGCCATGAAAGAGCAGGAAGTAACAGGGCTCAAACCTGCCCTGGAGAGCTTGGGCACATCTGAGGAGGTCCCAGCTGCCTGAATTGTCTTTCATTGCAAAGCCAGGAGGTGCAAGGGAAGACCAGCCAGGAGGGGAAATGAGCATCTCCTCCTGCATTTGGGCTCCCATGTGCAAGGATATAACAAGGATCTGGTTACCCTGGCTTTGGTGGTTAACACAGCCCAGGTCGGTAAATGGTGTGGAAAGCTACAGTGAAGCTGTCAGCCCTGTCAGGGTGCTCCTGAGTTCGGGAGCGAAGGTGTCGGGGTCATTGCTCCTGCATCCTCTGGGCTGGTGCCTGGCAGGAGGGCACATACCAGTGCTCTGAGTCTGCAGCCGCAGAGGGCAGGGACAGAAGGTAAACACCTCTGCTGGTTAAGCGGTGTGCTGGGCAGAAGGAACGTGGGCACCCTGAGCAGCAGCCGCTCTTCCAGTAACCCTTTATAGGAAAGGCTGATCCTTGCCTTCTCCTCGCTGAGCTGCTGCTTGAGGACTCCAAATTAGAATGGGTTTTTTCCTGCTGGCTTTTAAGCAGCCTCCAGCAAATCCTGCTCAGGCAGGTTTGAAGAGATGCACCGTCCAGAAATGGGTGTCCTTGTGCGCTTCAGAGTGTTCTCACAAAAATCCCAACCCTGAGCACTGGGTGTCTTGGGTAGCGAGGGCTCTGCATGGCTGTTACAGCCCTGACTTTGTGGTGTTTGGACAGCTGAGGTTGGTGCGTGCTGTGGCATTGTAAGCAGGAACCTTCAGACTCCTCTGCAGGAAAGCAGTTGAGATTAGGTGAATAGGAGAGGCTCCCTTGATGTGATGAGGAAAAGTGAGTGCCAGTCATCATTCTTTGTGCCTTTAAACAGCAAAGTCTCCTGCTGGAGACCAGATACTGGGATTTCTGCTTGGGGTTTTCTAAGAGTTTCTATAGCCTTGTCATGGATAGGGGGAACAGAGGTCTGGACAGTCCCGTAATGACTCAGGAGGTTTCCCACTAGCTGGGAAGGCGTATCTGATCCTTGCAGTGTAACTGGGGGGATTTGGGAAAGATAACAGTGAATGAGCAGCTGGAAGTTTCATAATCTGTCATCAGGGCAGGGATTCCTGTAAGGGACAGGGAAGTTAACTCTGATTTGTTTGGATTGCTGGCACTTACATCCCTGAGCTTCAGGACACTAATTCAAGCCCATTAACAGCCTTAACCCACAGAGCAATGACCTGAGAAGGCGTAGTGTGGAGGGTGGGAGTGTGTGTAATCACATCAGCACCTTGAGGCTTTGGCGTATCTTGGAACTCCCAGGGCATGGCCGCGTTATCTCCAGCTCTAAAGAAGTTTGATGTTTGCATGACTTAACTCTGGATGTGTAGTGGGGCCTTAATTCCATTATGTGCTTTGAAAGGTTAGGGAAGGGCTTCAGGTTTTTATAGTACAGCCATGATAAACAGCAGCCCAGCTTCTGCTGTGCCTCGAATGGGTTACTTGTAAAGAATCTGGTTTGGGACTCGGTGGATTGCTCTGGGCTGTTCTTAGATGATTTGGGTTGGAGTCAGAGTTACCTCTCCATAGGGAACCCTGAAGGGCCGTGAGCGTTTCTTAAGAGGTAAAATAATGGGCAGCCATCAGTCACTCATGTTCGGAGTGAACAGCAAAACAATGTTATGTACGTATTTATATATTGATGTGATGTGATTTATGTTTTATATACATAAGAAGACAATTCAATGGGAATAACTTCACTTGTGATTGTAATTTGTTTCAAGATCAATACCATAACTTAAATATCCTCCTCCTAAAGGTAGAAACACTGCAGAATCACTTTCTCTCTGTGGGTGGCTTACCTATTTTAATGTTATGGGGTTTTTTTTTCCTTGAAGAAGGAAATAGACATTTTATATTTATCATCTCAGATGAAATGGAAATCTAAATATTTACATCTTTTCACTGGATCCGAGGTTGAGCACCAGCTGTAGGCGTTGCCAAGCTGTTTCGTTGTCTGCTTCGCTGGGTAGGTTGATTTCTTCAGGGCAGTGGGGAGATGGAGCCTCATATTTCTGTCTGTTATCTCCTATTCAGGCTCTGCATCTGGAAGGACTTCCCCCTGTGGCTTTGGAGACCTGGCCTTACGTTCAGAGGGTGTTCTAGCCTAAACATGCTGGAAGCTAAACATGTGTTATCTGCAGCAGAATGCAGAGTTAACTGCAAACTGTGAAACCGGAGGGGGAGTTCAGGATGCGAGTATGTAAATAGCTCGGAGATATTTTGTGAACAAGAACAGAAGGGGGAGGAAGGCCTCTCGCTTGCTTTTTCTCTGCCATCCTCATCTCCTCAGTACCACTCACCGTGGCTGACTTTCAGTGCTCTTTACAAGCAAAGGTGGAGGATCACTTCTGGTTTAAACAAGGGTAAACCATTAGCAGGCACCTGAAGCGTTTCAGATCATGGCTCAGTAGAAGAGACAGCAAAAGTCCAGGAGTTTTGTCTCTGGTTTTGCTCTGTCTTCTTTATCTCCAGGTGGGCTGTTAGTTTTTTGACCGTGGTGCTCTTAGACTTTAGATCCACCAAAGCAAACTGATGGAAAGTGGACAGCTTTCGTTTTCTCTCTCTCCTTTATTCTTAAGTGTTGTTTACCCAGACTCTCAGGACCCATTATTTGTCTAACCTGCATCTGGAGTGTAAAATATTGTTCCAGGTTTTAACTTCAACAGATGGTAAACATCTTCCATCAAATACCTCCAAAGATGTCTTTAGCACGGACACAGTGTCTTTTGTCTGTTTGGGGAGGATACAATAATTCTTACTGCTGTCTTGTGGTTACATTTAATGCCTATAAATAGGGTTTTCAGAAAGGCACATTTATCTAAGACGTTACCTCTGTGAGAGGGAAGAGCAGATTTGGGCAAGCTACCTGATAGTGCAAACTTTTTACTACAGCTTCTGTGTGGTGTTCTGCCTTCCTGGTTTTAATCTGTCATTATGTTTAGGAGGGCAGGAGATGGTTTGACGTGATTGCTGAGGGTGCGCGCTCTGATACCTCCGCCTGATGCTCTGCTTGGAGAAATAGTAGTATTGGAAATGCAGCATCACTGTGTTGGGGGGAGAAGACTCTGGGTAATGAAACTTCTCAGAGTTGCAGGTTCTTATGAACTGTTTTCTAACAGCAACAACTATTTATGCAAAGCTGTAAGGAAAGCTGCTCCTTAATGTTTTGTAGGTGCTTTTCTTTCTGAGCCTGACGCTCAGTGGACCTCATCAGGTCAAGAGCCAGATCACATCTACAGATACATCTGTGTGAAGAGGGTGGAGGTGAAGGGCCACCTTCTATTGTCCTTCTGTCCTTCTCCATACAGTTGCTCCAGCAGAAAAATGAGCTTGACATAAAGGGGAGATTTCATTGTATAGCGGAGCATCTGTGTTATCAAAGACGGATATGTTGGAGCACTTCTTTGTTTCCCCCCAACTCTGTACTGCGTTGTCTGTAAGTCATTTTGCTGACAGAACTTATGTTTTGTTCCTTATCAGAGTAGAACTGAAAAATGAGGTGATGTTTTATCTTAAACATCGTTACCAAAATCAGGGAAACTGTGTTGAGAGTATTCTTATTCCTGCTTTAAAGGCTAGGAATAATTTGACTTGTAGACCTCCCTTTCTTCCTAAATCAAGTTAATAGCAGCAGCAGCTAGGAGAGGCAGTTTCTGATTATAAAGAGGTTTGGAGCCTGAAAAAGTCCCTTTCTCTGTTTGAGAACCACCTTTTTAATACTCCTATCAAGTATTCTGCAAAGATCTCTTGCAGCAAACTTGTAGGTTGTGTAGATGTCAGTCTTCCCTATATATTTTATTTATCCTAAACTTCCTAGAAGGATGCATGCAGATCAGCTTTTCAAAGCTTTTTTAATATGGTTTTATGTGGAAATGTGGGATCAAGGATGCAAAAGTTATCTGGAACTCCTTGGGGGAGTGCAGCACATTGGTGTCAAGAGCTGCTTGCAGAGAGGTGCTTTTTGCTGTTGTTTGGGGTTTCTGGAGGTTAAATCCCTGTTTCTCAGCCCAGGTAGGTACCCCAGGGCCTGCTGAATGTCTGAGGTTCAGCCACGTGTGGTGAACCTGCTGTGAGTGATGGCTGGGTGAGTCTCTGGGTGCACTGGTGCACGGGGTCTCACTGATGCTTATTTAATCTTTATCCTTGCAGTCTGTAGGGCAGCAGCTGACCTGAACTGCCTGGTGTATGTAACCTGAGCAGTGCTACTCTCCTGCTATGGAGCCAGGCTGAGAGAGCTGGGCTGGTTCAGCCTAGAGAAGAGAAGGCTCCGGGGAGACCTTAGAGCAGCTGCCAGTGCCTAAAGGGGCTACAGGAAACCTGGAAAGGGCTTTTTAATGAGGGCTTGTGGTAACAGGACAAGGGGGGAATGGCTTTAAACCTACAGAGGGGAGATTTAGATTAGATACTGTGAAAAAGTCCTTCCCTGCGAGGGTGCTGAGGCGCTGGCACAGGGTGCCCAGAGAAGCTGTGGCTGCCCCATCCCTGGCAGTGCTCAAAGCCAGGTTGGACACAGGGGCTTGGAGCAAGCTGCTCTAGTGGAAGGGGTCCCTGCCCATGGCAGGGGTTGGAACTGGATGAGCTTTAAGGCCCCTTCCAATCCAAACCAGTCTGACACTGTTATAACTTGAGTAGTTACTGAAGGCAGTATAAACACAGGCACGCACTACAGAGCCCAGGGGCTTAGCATTGTTGTTATCATAAGATATTCCATCTGGAGGTGGAAAAAAAAAAGCCCTTTTGGGTTTCTTTACCTCAAGGCTGGCAACGAGTGCAGAGTGAGTGACATATTTCCATTTGACTCATCTGTTGTCAAAATGATGACACCCTTGAGTCACATTAAAAATGAGACCTTGTAGGTGAGCTGGCTCTTGGTTCTGGTGAGCAGGGAGCAGCTGTGTGTTGGCTTTTTGATTTTGTCCTTGCTAAGAAAATGCCTTTTTTTTCCTGTCCCTGCAATGGGATGAAATTGATTAATGCTGCAGCATTAATGTTCTGGATGAGAAGTAAACAGCCTGTTTCAGGTGGAATGCTGGATGGTAGCCATAAAGATATTCAAATAACCTGCTTTATAGCTATTTAAAGCCCTAAAACCAAAAGAGAATTAAAGAGTGCCCAGTAGGCAGATGGTTGGGAAAGGAACACCCCACGATCAATGAGGCAATATGTAAATATTTTCAATCATTACCACAGTACTGCTGTGTTGACATTGAAATTCCATGGGACTCCTCATTGATCAGCAGATGAGCTTGGATAGAACGGAGGATAAAAGCCCAGTACTGAGCGTTATTATGGATTGTGGGTTCCATCGAGGTCTAGGAATGGATTTCAAACCCTCTTTAAGCATGTTCCTGACACACTGTGCTTCCTCCCTGGCTGTCAAGCACCAATTGGATTATTTCTTGAGCTTTATTTCAGGTGAAATGCTGCATAGTTGAATAATTCTTCTCCACTAATTGCCACATTTATATGGGAAAGGGCAAGGTGGAAGTGATGTGGTGTTCTCTGCTGGAAATACACCTGGTTATAAATGGCTGGAAAGGAAGAGAAATCAAATGGGTGAATTAAAGTGAAATTTGGGAAAAGGTGCTCCTATAAGCAGGCTGCAGGGACCTCGTTGGGCTGATTCACTTGGGAATCTTCACCGGGGTGATAACACTCTTGTGCATAAAACATGAAGTGCCTTTAGCACACACAGGTGCTGAACCCACCAAGAGGCTTTTGCTATTTTTGTCCCTCTCCTCCTCCACTTTTGTGCTCCTGGAATCAAACACCGTGTAGGTTTTACTTCTCTCAGAGGGCAGTTGGAACTTGCCTCTAAATAGGTGTTATAAAAGCTGCTTTTTGGGATCTGAACCTCAAACTTACTTATACAAAACATAACTGCCTACCTCAAACCAGTACCATGGCAGCGCGGAGCAGGTGCTGCTGTGTGCAGCTCCTGGGATCCCGCCGTGGAGGCAGGATGCTGTCTGGGGAGGTGGGGTGACCTGGAGGCTGTAGGGAACATTGCCACTGTCGGTGTGTGATGTTAAATGTGAACTCTTCCCTCTTTACATAAGCTGGTGTGAGGTCCGTAACAATCGTGGGTGTTATATATATGTTATATATATATATATATAAACCACCCAATAACATAAAGGGTGCATATGTGGTTTTCTAAATGTATTTTTCTCACAGCCTAATGAGAGCAATGGGTTGGAACACCTCACACCCCAGTCCCCCATTTCCTACGAGGGAATAATGACTTAAAGGAGGGAGAGTGCTTTGCAAAGGAAAAGCATCATTGGTACAGCAAGCTCCAGAGCCTAGGCAGCTTTGTGGAAACATTTTGCTGTTTGCTTCCTCTCCCTTCCCCCTGGATCTGGCTGCTTCCAGTGAGCTCAGGATGCTGTGCTCCTTAGGGAATGTAACCCCAGAGGCACTTTGGAGAGTCCAGATGCTACAAGCATCAGACAGAGGAAAATGGTTTAGGAGCCTTTTCAAGCTGCTCCTATTTTCTAGTTAACTGCTGCATGTATTTTGCATGTTGATTGATTTCCTGGCACGTCCCAGAGCCTGTTCCTCTGATTACAGAGTTCTGCAGGGTTTTGAATCTCTTTCTCTCTGGTTTGTTGCTTTTCAGTTGCTCACTTAAATTCCCTTCATGTTTTCAGGTGGCTAACAGAGAGCAGAACAGAAAACACCTTCTCTGTGGGTACAGGACTCCTGTGACTCTTTGTGGTCTGAAGCTGATGCTTCCAAACCACGGGCATGCAGTGTTTGACCACAGCTGACACTCATTCAGGCTTAGTGTTTGTTAATGCAGATCGTGCAAAAGCAGTAGGCTGAGCTAAAGCAGCTGTGGTGTTCTCCAGGAGCAATTTTGCCTGTTCATTTATCCCTGCAAGGTAGTGCTCTCTGTGTCTCTGACTCTGCACAAGCAGTGTGTGAGTCTTGCTTTCTGTTGCCTTTGCTCGGCAGGACTCTGCTCTTGGGTGTGAGAGACCAGAACACTCACCAGTGTGTTCTGATCTGCAGTTGTCACCAAGTGTGTGTTCAGGTAATGGTGAGGTGGGAGCTCTGTTGTGCCACCAAAGTGTTTTAGTGACGGTACACCTTAGGAGCAAGGAGTGAAAAGCGGACTGTAACATGAGTTAAGCAGAGAAGCCTTCTGAAGCCATCAGAAAGCGTCTTGTGATTAATCATCCCTCATGGAAAGGTAACTGCTAGTTCTGTTAGGGTAATGTAGTGTTTTCAGTGTGCTGAGTATGAGCCACTTTCCTCTTGCAGGGTGGCACCTCTTCCTACTTGCAAAATGTATTTGCATGTCAGTCTGTGTAGTAATAACTGTGGGGTGCTGCTGTGTGCCTTGTGTGATGAACTGGCTGCTGCTCCAAAGCCAAAAGTGGTTTGGGTTTCTGAGCTTCTCTGATGCCCAGAGATCTCTTTGGAGAGATCCCACTTTCCTCAAAGGGCTTTGAGGGAAGCAAGTTTGTAACATTCGCCTTTGCAAATCACCCATAATAAAAATGTTCTTCTAACCTTTTGGGAGCTCTTGCATTAACTCCTGTTTTGTTGGGTGGCTTCTTCCTGGTGGTTTGGTTTGGACAAATGTGTCCCTTGATGAATAATGCTGAAGGCTCCTGCCTTTCAGTAGTATAAATTTAAAATAGAAGCAGTTTTAGCTGTGTATTTGATTACCACTTATCACAAAATGTTTCTGAAATGCAGATAGGGTTAATTATTACCAATCTAAAAGAGGCTTAAAACTGACAAGCTTTGAGTTTGAATTTTGCATTGGTAATCTGTTCTCACACCTTAAAAATAAGTAAATTAAGAATAGCATCAGTGAGGCCTCTGCAAACTGCAGTGATTTTTGAAAGCTCTGACTTGGGAATGCAGTCGAGGTGAATTGTGTATGATTATGGCAGAGAGCAGGTTTTATAAAGATGTCAGGGTGTCCTAGACTCCGTTAGTGATCTGCTTCTTTCAGTTAGGGAAAATGCTGGTGTTTACATTTCCCAAAGGCAATACTTTCAGTTTCTGTTGTTCCGAAGTGCTTTTGCTTTTAACCACTTTTGATTTCAGCACTGTTAGCAAGCACATAGAGAGCTCCGTCTGTTTGGAGTAATTGTCTCAGACTTGCTGTCACTGAAGAGAAGTTGTTTTGTCACCCTTCCCAGCCTAGAAACACAGGGGGAAAAACCCCAACCCTGAAACTGAAAAGGAGAAAGCTGGTAGGAAGCTTCAAGGTTGGTTTTCTTAAACTGAGGAGGCGTTGTGTGTGCTCTCTGGGTTGGCACAGCTGCCCAGTGAGGCTTTTGAGATTGCTCCCACAACGGGTCAACCAAACACTGAGACACGTTATGGGTCCAGCCCTGCTAATTCTGGGAACTGTGTTGAGCTCCTCAAAACCAAAGGAATGGAGTCAGCCTGTGTTTATGTGCTTAGGTTACGGTGGATGTTCCAGCACCTATAGAGACTTGTCTAGCTTGTGAAAACAGGTGTAGGCTGGATAGTGAGAAATCCCAGTGCCTTGATGAGTGAATTTTTGTATGACATGTAAAAAATACTAAGACTTAACCAGACCATCTATATATTGGGTTAAAAACATACATATATATATATAATCCCTTTAAAGAAGAAATGGAATGTGAGGGCTCTTGTTTACTGGGAGCTCAGTGTGGTAGAATGGCTAAAAGACTAACGAGGCCTTCCTGGAAAAGCCTCTAAAAGTTGAAATGCAAAGCAAGATTAAAATGGTCTATTTGAATGTATTTCCATCATACAGATTTGAATAGGTGATTTAGGGAGAAAATCCTTTGGGCTTCCAATCATCGCATTGTATAGAACAGCAGGGGAAGAAATGCTTTACATGTCGCTTTCTGGAAAGAATTTTTTCTTAAAGGATTCCTTAGGAATTTAGTGGGTTAATTCTGCCCCAAAGCCCACCCCCAAACTCTTGACACAGGTTGATATCTCTGAAATAATCAGATATTTTCCTTTGACTGATGTCAAGATGTAATTTTAAAAGCAGCGATGATTTTCCCTGTTAATTTTGTTGTGAGCTTGCAGTGTCCATTTTAGTTATGATCTGGTCTCGACTCTATTAATAGCTGGAACAAGAATGATAGTCAATAAATGGAAAGAAAACTAAGCTTCGGCTTTGTAGCACATGGCACTCATTTGGGTGACATCAAGGAATGGCGTCTGGTGAGTCTGAAAGACAACTGCATCTATGTGTGTGTGTTGCAAATACTGGCTTGTAGCTCGTCCTGGATAGCTGGATCAGGTTGGCTCTTCATACGTGGTGCTTTCACCTCTCAAAGTGCCCCAGCAAAGCTAAGGAAATGCTCTAATACCATTGTCTGGCTGGAGTGTTTCCTCTGCGTGGTGCACATGAGGATGCAGACGTGTGGTGGCTGCTGTGAGACCACAGTGGAAAGTTGTACGTGAGCCAGATCTGGCACGTGGGAATCCCTCATCCGTAAGACTCAGCTCAGACTCCATAGGGCTACAGACTAGACCTGTGGTTTCCAGCTCAGCTTAGATCCACATCTCATAGTTGCATCACAGGAGGTTTTGAGGTACGTTGAGCAACTTGATACCCAGCACTTGTTGTTGTAAAGCCAGGCTGGGAAAGCAGAAGTGGCATTTGTGCTCCATGCGAGTGGCTCAGCTCTGAATCAGCCGCTGACGTTAATAAGCATTTGTGGACTAAATATACTTTTAAGCTGTCCGGCTGCTTGCTCCCGGCGAGGTCTCTGAGATTAGTGGTCCTGAAATGTTACTCACGTTTGCTCTTCCTCCAGGATCAGTCTGACCTGTGCCAGCACTGTTATTGTTTTAAATGGCTGTGCAAGGAGGTACAGAAGTAGAGTGGTCACTTTTCATTCAGCTGTTGGTCAGACATAAATCTGTCTGTTAACTGGAGCAGTGTACCCCAGCTGAAGATACCAGTGGTTTTCCCAAGCATGGAGCAGAGTATATTGGTGTCTTCTTATAACCCTTTGGTTGTGGATGCTGCTCTTAAGGGTTGAATGCAGGTCCCAGTTGAGGAGATGCATTTCTTTGTGTGGATGTGGACCCAAATTTGCTTGTTCTGGTGCAAAACACAGCTCCTTTCCTGACCTGAAGGGGAAGGGAATACTGCTGCAGCCTTGGAGTTCAGTGAGTTAAAGGCAGCTTTACTCTGAGCGGGTGGCTCTCTGGAGTGTGTGGGAGTTGCTGAGGCCCAGTCCCCCTTGCATGCACGTGTGGCCAAGTTATCTGCTGCTCTCTGTTGACTTCCTGAAGCCGTCTGCCTGCCCTGAGTGACTTGGCAGGGGAAGGGCTGCACATAGTCCATCCAGCTTCCCCTTCTCCATCTGCCCGGTCAGACCTTGTGCTGCTGAGAGCTGTTGTTCTGTTCTGGCTGTTGCTTGGAGGGCAGCAGGGGCAGACAAACAGAGGATAAGCCAAGAAATTAAGGAAGACTTAAAGGAACTTGAATATACTCAGGGAGGTCTAAGAAACATAGAATAGTTTGAGTTAAAGCTCATCTAGTTCCAAGCCCCTGCCATAGGGGCTGCCACTAGACCAGGTTGCTCAAAGCCCATTCAACCACGAACACGTCAAGAAGAGAGTGGAGTGATGGCTGGGTGGGGGATATAGCACATGTGTGTGCCCTGAAATGCAAACCAGGTGCTTTAAAGGTGGCATTAAAAACAGTTTCCAGAGATTGGAGGTAATGATGAGTCTGTGCCTCTTAGAAAGGCAATGTGCTGCTTGGCATAACGAAGCAAACCACATAAGCTGCTTGGCAGGTAACACTGTGTTGCCTGCTCTCAGTTCCTTCTGCTCTCAGCCCTCCTGACAAAAATCAGCCTTGGAGGAAAGCAGGTATCTGCTGGCTGGGAAATGAACTGTAAATGGGCTGCCTGGGGTTGACATTTCCTGAGCTGTGTGGGAAGGGAGCTGGGTCTGTCCTCCTGGGTGCTGCTGCTTCACCAGCCCTCAGGCCTGGCTGCTCCATCCTCTGCAGCAGCCATGGGAGGTGCCTTCTCTTCACTCCTCCTCCAGGTGTGGAAGGACTTGTGGGGTTTATAAAGGCAGCTCCAGTTTGTTTCCACCCTCGAATGTGGGATCCTGCCTGGTCTCCGGGGAGCTAACTGGAGGAGCGCTGCGATGTGATGGTTTTAGTGTGTGATGGGGGAAATACTTGAGGGGAGAGTTACAGTGTTCACAGAGAGCAGATGAGGGTGGTCAGCGCGACGCGTGCGAGTGGGTTTTCTTCTTTCTCTTTTTTGCTTTGTTTTGGTTTTGTTCTAATTTCCATGAGTTGGAGATGCCGATGACTCAGGGCTTGGAACGCACTTTAAATCCCCGAGGTGCTCACTGCCGCCTACTATCACGTATTGAATTTCTGACATACCGGAGGGATGTCTGCAGAGAAACTCTGATGTGCAATTAGAAAACGTTGTAGCTTTATGTTGTTTGCATAGGAGCCGTTAGCATGGTGTAGCTGTGAAAAGAATGCAGCTGTATTCTTGCTGTTGATTTCCCATGGCAGTTAAGTGACTGTGTTTTATCTTCCTCTAGGATGTTGACACATGTGGACCAACAGTGACATCCTTTTCCAGCAATGCTGTCTTTACTCCCTCCTGTGTTCGGAAGCATCTAGAGAGATATTTTGCAGAAGGTAGGTCCTGGCATTTCAGCTGGGTGGCTGTTCTTTTTCTTCTACGATAGGGAAAAAACATTTAGATGTTACTAGGGAGAATGGTAATGAGACTGATGGATGCTGCTGCTGGTGAGAGTGGGGATTAACCTTACCTTGGGTTCCACTTGAATAGATGCTCAGGGGGAAACATGATAAAATGGAGTCTGGAAGAATGGCTGGATGAGGTTTGGCAGTCAAAGGACATGGTTTGCTTAAATTGCACAGATGTGTGTGTTGGTAATAAACCTCTTTATAACGAGAACTCAAGCTCTTTGCCTGCTCCTGCGTAGTCAGCACCCTTGTTTATCTAAAATCTTTCAAATAAGTAAGTTAAAGGGAGAATGGCTGCGCAGATGTGAATTAACATAAATTCTTTGTGTATATTTAAATCTAATGTGGGCCTTTTCCCCCAAAAAAATCTTAACCTTGTTGCATGTTATTTGTGTTGAACTAAGCAGTGTGCAGCCTCTGGTGCCACCATAAAATTGTGGTTAGTTTCTACCTTTTTTCCTTCCTCTGAACTTCTAATTTGCTTTACATTGCCAAAAGGATTGATGTGCAATATAGAATGTAGCTGATGAAGCAAGTACCCTGGGGTGTTCTTTAACAAGTAAAAATGAAGAGATTTTATGCTCATAATGAATGTATGTACCTGCTACTCTCTTGTGCTGTCACCTATGGAGTGCTGCTTGTGGGTTCATTGTGTATGTGTACCAGCTCTCATCAGACCTCTTCTGTGTGGATTCTAGGAATGCACAGCATAGTGTCAAACCTGCCTCCAAAATTAGTGGCTGAGCAGGGGTTTTTCAGTAGATGGGGTGTCAGCTTTAGGCTGAATGTGTAGTTTTGCATCATCTGATTTCCCCCAGTACATCCCTCACCGTTCCCATGTTTTTTCCTGTATCAGAAAGGGTGTTTTTAACTTTCAGCTCCACCAAATGTTTCCCTTTGCAGTGATGCTGTGGTATAGCAGCTATGCATTTCTCCTGCTGGATGCTAAAACTCCTATTGCTGGTTTTTGCTTTAAGAGCAACATATTTGTGGGAAAGAACAGAAAGTATAAATGAGTTTGGATCCGAGGCTGTTCACTTATCAGACTGAAATATCTTTTCAGTTTCTCTGGGTTTATACCTCAGGATCGCAGCAGTTGCACTGAAGCTGCAATGACACCAGCTCTGTATTAACATGCAATATCTTGACCAGAAATCCTTGAAAACTAAGGGTGATTTGAATACCTTAGTAACCTCGTGTCAGGAAATTGGCTCCCAGTGAATACATTGCCATTCCCCATGTCGATTCCCTTCCTGAAGCCTCTTGCTTCAGGATTAGCAGAGCCAAAGGCCATCCTGGGTAGGCTGCTCCCGGTGCTGCAGCTTGTCCCACTGTGGGACACTTGATTTCTTCAGGAGGGAGCCTGACAGCTTCTGCCCACTGCAGCTCTCTGAAGGAGCTGTGGACAGGTCTCTCTGGGAACAAAAGCTGCTGTCAGCAGCTCTAACAGAGGACAGGCATTAATTGCCATGTGGATTTGTGCTCCTGTGCTGAGGGAGAACATCTACGTCCCAAGAGCTTTGCCTCCCTTGCTTTAGGTCACGCACTCCCCCTTTGCTCCCCCCATAAGCTGTTGTAGAGGAGAGTGTGTTTCTCTGAATTAGTGGTAGCAGCAAAGAAGAAATGCAGTCCTTAGCAATATTTAGGGTTTGCTTTGCCCCTAGGCTGTGGCTCTACTCATTTCACTTGCCTGAAGGACTTAACAGGGCTGAGATCTCAGTAAGAGAGGTGCCCAAGTGGTCATTAATTTCCTGAGCTGGTGAGGGAAAACTGCCTTCAGAACTGTATTCACACAAATGAATTTGTGCAGCTTGCGTCACTGGAGAGCCAGTAATGCCTGTGGATTGACAGGTAAGGAATGGAGGGAGAAAAAATGGGTTTTAAATTGTCAGGGAATGCAGCCTTCATGAAAACAGAAAAAGCTGAATAGCAATGTCCAGGCAAATGCTCTGGTGCAAGGTAATTTTCCCCTCTGTTCTACCAGCTTCCCTGTGCGTCCCTTTGCTTTTCCAAACCTGGAGGGTTTGAATCCAAACTGCTGGACAGAGTGAAAATGATGGGAGGAGGGTCCTCTGCAAGTCATGCCTGGCAGTGTTTTGCATAGAATCGTTTCAAAACCTAGGGAAGTGTTCTCAATCTCTGCTGGGAGCAGAATGTGAGGGACGTGTGTGCACACAAGCCCTGAGTGCCTGTGATGTTTGCAGCGGGGGACCTTGGCCAAAAGCCACTGGGAGGAGCAGTGTGATGGGGGAGATGGGGGATGCGGAATGAGGAGGTATCTGCTGCTCGGTCCTTGAGCATCCTCATTTCCAGCTGCCCAGGGGCACTGAACTGCCTTTGTGTGTTTCCACCAGTCCTGTAACTGCAGGAATCAGGGTGGGATGAGGAGTGAGGGTTTCTGTAAGAAGAGTCAGAGACTGACGTTGGGCAGGAGGCTAATATATGTGAGAAGGGAAAGTAGATGAGGTGAAAGCAGGTGGAATTACAGGGTGCCTTAGGTAAGATCCGAGGCAGGCTGGGGACAGAGGTCTTGTGCTGTCCCCTCTAAACAACTTGTGCTCCTCACTGAAGGAATGTATGGTGACTTGTCACAAGGAAGCACAGGTTTGCTTTGCATCTGGGTCCATCTAATGCCCTTCCAGCACTCCCTGCCTTGCCTGTAGCACCTGACTTTATGCCTGTGTCACGCTGCGCTGTGATTTTCCACCCCTGGCTGTGTAATGTGACAAGCTTTTGCCCTTCCAGAGCCCTGTGTCCTTTTATATGGACACAAATTGGGGCTGACTCTTAAATTTTCTGTGTCCTGTGCTTACAAGGCGACTTGCTGTGACATGATGTGAGAATTGCACCCCTTGTGTGGGTAAATCTATGGAAACAGACTGACTGCAGAGGAATCTATCCTGATGTTGGCTCCTTCGGAACCTATATTGCAAAACACTTTACAGTGAGTTACATCAGGTTGGTAACACTTTAGAGAGCTGGGTGATGGCTGCATTTGTACTGGCAAGGAGAGGAACCCTGTTTGGTAGCATAATGGAGCAGTAGAATTGTGGCTTTCCCCTGTCTTGATGGGTAAAGGTTGTGGGTTAGTGTGGCACTTGTGACAGTGCCAGGCAGGGAGAAGGGGAAGCTGCTAATAGATAAGGGAGGGGAAATGGGGTCTTGTAAAGGTAGGAGATAGTTACAGGTAAACTGAGTTAGACCTGACAGTCTGGGGCATAAGTGTTTGGAAAGGTACAGAAGGATCCCCTTCCAAAAGAGAGAGTCTCCTGTATAGCCTGGCGCTATGGAATTTCTACTGGAAGTATGGGCAGGTTTTTCTTCCTGTTGTTTTCCTCCTTATACCATAGAAACACTAGACACGAGGAACTGTTTAGTCATATATATTTAACTGGGAGGAAAGAGCTGTGACACTGGTGTGGTTGTAACCACAAACTAACTGACAGTTTCCTGCTGCAAGTAGCTTTCTCTAGATCTAAACCTTGCTCATTTGTGTTCCTCTGTGCTGTTGAAATGTCTGAGGAAGATTCCACTGCTTCTGGCTGCTTGTTTTTGACAGTCTGTTGTAATCTGGGGGATGGTGGCGTGAAGAGAGATCATTGCAGCACTAATACGAATTCAGGTGAAAGTCCAGAAGGCTTCTCTATTTTACAGTCTTGTATAATGTAAAAGTCAAGAAGTAACCCCGTTAAATATGTGTCAGGCTGGTTTTGCAATTACATTTGCATGTACCTCTGTTTATTTCTCGGGAGAAAAGACCTAATCACATGAGCCTACCTGCATAGCTGATATTTCCATGGCATCGTTACTTGCTTGTACCTCTCCTACCTCCTCCCCATTCCTTCTCCTCTGTGATGTGTTAAATATCACGGCTGCAGAAACGAGGGCACGTTTTGTCCCTGCTGTTGCCATTCCAGCTGGAAAGCTTGGACAGATCCTTCCCTTGTGGGTTGTGATACTGTAAATAAAGGCTCGGGAGGTCACACGTTTTCCATCTCAAGTTATTTTGATTCCAGTGCTGGAATGGGGGGGGGGGGGGAGGGAGGAGAGAAATAAAAATAAGGTAACAAACCCAAACTGGTCTGGTTTGTTGTGGGAAACGGAACCCATTAATGCAAAGGGAAAACCATTGTTAAAAAGCCCTTCCAAGAAGACTCAGTCTTTGACTAAAGCTGAGACTTGGAGAATTGGAGTTGAAGATTTCAAAGGACTCTTCCATTAAGCTTTGAAATCAAAGTTACGTACACAGGAGAGGCCCTGAACAGCAAACTCCTGTCATCTGATGCTGTTCATGGACCACTCTGAGAAATCTGCTGGCTAGCTTCAAAGGCATATTGGTGTGACTCTACAAGCATATTGGTGAGTAGTTTTACCTATGTTCGTGCGATACAGTTACTCAGATGCTTAAATGTCAGTTAAGTGGGCTTTTAAGGATGGAGTTGAGATATTCTGGCTGTAGGTGTCAGTGGCTGTGATGTATCTTGTGGTTTGGCTGTAGTCGCTGCCTGCAGCCCAGGGCAGCACCTCATGGCCTGGGGCACTCAAGATAAGTGATAGGGTTCTGAAAGTCAGCACAGGAACCCAGTGTGTTGTGGTGGCTTTTACTGCTGCTGTTCACAGCTGGTGTCCTGCATCTGGCAGGTCTGGTCTCAGCTACGTCCCTTTCTGTGTTGGCGTTTGAGGCTTTGACTGTTGACAGCAAACACTGCTTAGGTTTAAACTTGGATTTCATACTTTGATATTTGTATAATCATGGTTTGGATTTACTAAGAAATGAGCTCAGAACAGGTCCATTGGGCTTCCCTTGGGCTTTACTACTGGGTGGTGATATGCAGAGTATGATTAATTGTGGTTTACAGTGGAGAAACTAGCAGGTACTGGCAACTCTGTCCCTTACTTCTGAGTTTTGAAGAGGCCTTTTCCTGGTGAAGATTTCTTGGTTATTTTTCGCCAAAACAGGATACAAAAAGTAGGTATAATTTGTCACTGCAGAACTCTCGTTGTACTTTGACACTGCAGAAGTATTTGTTTTTCCAGAAACTGTTATGTTTATAAGTGTACAGCAGGAACAAGAGAGTAACATTCCACATCTGGATGTTAATCTCTGCACAGGATAGTCTTCGATTCAATAACTTTTCTTTTCTTCCTTGATCTTCTTTTGCATTTTTTCCCTTTAATGGGTACATGACATATGGACATAAAAAATAATGGCCCAATTTCACCCCTGCTGTAGCTCATTGACGTCATTAAAGCTACAGCAGGGATGACTTGGCCCAGATTCTTTAAAAATAAGACCTGATGAGCAACCCCTCCTGGAAAAGCTCTATCGAGAAGGTTGTCCTGAGCGTAGCAGAGAGCAGATGCTGTGCAATTCACTGTGACATTCAGTAAGATTCCCATTGGTGCCCTTCCTGTGAAATGGGAATTTCACCCTTCCTGGAGGGGAGACCACAAGGCTTGTGCTTGTGGACCTGCTTTTATCATCCCTCAATGGTGGGATGGAAAGGGGCAACTAATGAAGTGAGAGAAGGCCTCTTAAAGGCAGATCTGGATGGAGACCTGGCTTGCTTGGAAGTTGTTTGAGATGTTTTCTCTGTCTGAGCACTGAGAGCCAAAAGATGGGAATCGTGGTAGAAATGTTCTGTTGCCTTGGGCACATTTTTAGGAAGACTGTCTCTGTTTTGTCTCTTTGTGCTTTTCTCTAGCTGCTCCCTAGAGGTAGTGTTCTCTGCAGTGTCAAAGTATTGTCATACAAGGATTAGCCATCTGAACACGGCGGCTCTCTCTTCCCTCACATAAAAGGGGCACTCCTGGGTTCAGTATCTCAAAGTAGGTCTAAGGTGGAGCTGCTTTTGCAGGCCATATTGCCCTTTTTATAACGTGGCATAGAAATAGAAGTTACAGGGAATATAGGTGAAAGAAGGCAGTGGAAATCATGGTGAAAATAGAAGATTTGACCTTGACTGAGCCTGAATTAAGCTGAAATGTATTTTCAGATCTGAACAAGGTGAAAACGGAGACGAATGTGAAAGGTTCTCAAGAGCTGTTGACTTTCCATTTACTAATATAGTGGCGGTGATTCGTGGATGGCAGTTCTGAAAACCTTTATGCTAACTCACAAAGCATCTTGCTTGCCGTTATTTATAACTGCAGGAAGAAACACCTTTAAAGAGCAAAGCCCCAAAGCTCTATGTGTGGTGGGTAAATGCTTGATCACCATTTGTACAGCCAATACTCATTGCCTACAGCATCTTTAATTTAACTGAGTTCTTGGTGGTAATAACTTGCAGTGAGTCCAAGAAATCAGGTAGTTCTTCTTCCAATGCCAGACTCTTCTGGTCCACTGAATATAACTGCAAGAACACATAGTTCTTCAGAAGGAAAATGCTTACTGTGTTTTTGGTGACAGCTGAAGCTAACTTGGGAGAAGGAAGGATGGAGCAAATAGCACTGTTGTCTGCTCATGAGAGCGTGTTCGTTTTAAGGCAATTGAAGTTGGAAAGTTTCTTGCAGGCGGAAGCCAGGATAGTGTCAAAGTGACATTCACTAGTATAAATAGTGAAGGGAGAATTAGATCTGTAAAATATATTCAGTCTTTTGATTAGTCATCCAAAACTCTGCTGGTGAGAAATCTGGGCTTAGCCTGATAAATGTCCTGCTAACAGTGGAAAAAGTCAGCAAAGCCGAGACTTTGTGATATCCAGAGAGACCGTGCAGGGGCTGGCAGCAGACTTCTGAGGAAGAGCATTAATGCCAGTGGAAATAGAGGGAGGAAAGGTAACTGAAAGCTCTGCAGCCTTAAGGGCTTTTGGAAGCAAGAGGTATTTGATGTAATGCAGATAAGGGTGATGTTAGCTTCTTTTTATTGCATAGAGTATACCCTTATCTGATGAAACTGCCCTGCTCTGAGATTCTTTCCTATAGGACCTATAGGACTAAAGGTGGAACCCTCACTGTCCCTCTCCAACCAGACTGATGAGCAGCATGCGTTGAATAGTTATGACAGATCCAGTAAATGCTTTATTGTTGGAGGGAAGGGTTGAAGAGTGGATTCTGCCTGAGTAAAAGGATCTTAAATTGTATGCCTTTTTGACTGATCCAAGCAGTTAATTTTCCAGAGGCAGGCTATGTAGCACATCAATATGCTATGATGGGTGTTAGTAGAGTGTGGGAATGATTAAATTCTGGGGTATATGGTATAGAGATTCTTGTCTTAACAATCAGAAGCGTTTCTTTTGGATAAAATATGATTTTTCAGGAAGACATACACTTGTCAATGGGCAGTAGCACGCTGTTACGCATGCACTTACACAAAGCACATACATCCCTCTAAATGAAGGGCAGCTTGCTTTCTGCAGGCTGAGTGGAGCATGGCTTACACAGCGCTCTGAGGCAGTGCTGGGGAATTACGTGCTACAGCCAAGTCTTGGTTTATGTCCTTTGGAACATGCATGTGTGGCTCTGCACATTGCACAGATGTCCCCAGGGTGGCTGTGGGTTATCAGCGAGATAACCTCGCCTCAGGCCTAGCGCTAAAAGTGTTGTGACGGGTGCAGCTGCCTGGTTGTGACCACTTCTGGTTGCATCTCAGCTTCACAGCTTCAAGTGGAAACTGTCCAAAAAGTACCACTCCTCACTGAGGCAGGATGTTCTGCAGGCTAAGTCTGTGCTGATCGCTGTGCATGGGCTCGCTGGCCAGGAGCAGAGAAAGATGCCCCAGCGGATGTATTGACAGACTCTCTTGTGTATCCGTTTTGTTTGTGAAGAATCACGAGTTGAAATCAATATGCAGATCAGGAGTATCTAAAGATAATACTTTGCTGTTTCTGCATCATCCCAGTGGTTGTGTTTATTAAAAATAAGTAAGAAAAACCAAAGGGGGGGGGTGTGTGTGTGTGTGTGCAAATACCGTATTTATTCAGATTAGAAAGGAATGTGGGGATGGAGCCCTGGAGAAAATGGGACCTCTTCAGTACTGAAGGAGAACTTTCAATTTATGTGATTGGAAGTTTTAATCTATTCTGGATGATTTAACTGTTAAGCTCTACAGTAATAGGCTCACTTCAGCTCATCGCCTACGAAGTGCTTAGGTTCCACTGGGTGCTCTTAAATCCTAGAGAGGCCCATAAGTTTCAGTTGTATTCTCAAGAGCTTGTAGAGAGTAACAAGGAATTAAGAAAGGGAAGCTTTCTGACAGCTCTGTTTGTGCTTATGAAAGAACTAAGCAAATAACCTTGAAGTTAATTTGAGGCGTCCTCTTGACCAGCGACTAGTTTGTCTCCTAATGCTTCTCTGTGTAGCTAGAACACAACCTACCAAGAAAAGTTTTCCTGTTTTTCCTTTTTTGAGGTTTATTTTGATGGATTATGTTTCGAAGTATCTGTTGAAGGTTATTTCTGGGAAAAGCTGCCAGAATGCTTATTAATATGTGACAAGGCCCAGGTAGAGTCCCTTTTGAGAATTTGGCTGCTCTGTGCATCCTCAGCAAGGGGCAGTGCCTGTGCTGAAGTCTCCGAGTCCTCCCAGTTCCCTGCCCACGCTGGGCCTGGAAATAACTCTGTCAATAGTAGAAATGTCACAGCAGGAATGACTCGCTGGATGTGCCCAATTCCATTTATCTAAATGAGCTGTGATCTTGGATTTAACATGCTGTTCCATAGCTAAGATAAGAGGTCCATGAATTAGATTATTGTTGGAAAAAAATAGAGGGGTGCCGATATAAATACTTCTATGAGAAGTTTAGCAGAGCATTAGCGAGTCTTTTTTACATTTATGAACAGCAGCGGTCAAAGTAGTATCCTGCAAAAGATGCTTTCCACATGATAGGAACTCCAGGCATTAAAGAAGCATGAATCAGACTGAGAACTGTAGGGCTCTCTTTTTATTTGGCTTTGAGTCTTCAGATGTCAGTGCAAAGCTTTAATCAGGAGCTGTGTTGGCGAGAAACTACCACGTGAAATGGAAGGGGAGGATGCGGGCTGAGATGCTCCTGTCTGAGTGGTCGAGGTGCTCCCCAGCTCCCCAAGGAGGTTCCTGCCCCACAGGTATCCTCCTCTCAAGGGTTCTATGAGTGCTCTTGTCTCTTTTGTGGCCACATGAGCACACAGCAGCCAAAGGGTGTTTTCTGCAGGTTGTGCTCTAGGACAAAGGCGTATTCCCTGGACAGGATGGCAGGAAGTTCATAAGGTGGGTCAGCAGGAAGCAGTTGCATGATCCCAACTACTGCTGGTGGCAAAACTGCCCTAGCTTTTCAGTCTGCTGTTGTTCTGTGTTGGTGAGGCTCATGTTTTTGGGGTATACTCAGTGCAGTACCTGCCATCTCCATGGACAGCTGTATTTAGTCTTACTGTTGTCACCACAGCTAGCGATGAAGGACAAGATGAAGAGGGCTGGGATCCTGATACTTGGGAACTGTGCAACACTTTCATTTGGGTTTGTCTTCTTGTAACGGGGAGAGTCGAGGCAGTATTCTTCATCTGCTTCCTTGAAGACCTAAAATATGCTTTTATTGACTCCTCGGGTTTTGTGAAATCATGATGAAAGAATGTAGCAAATCCATTGGGAAAGCTTCCCCTCCCCTCTTCTTAGTGTTGTCTTAATAGCTGCTGCTTGCAAATTTAAATAGCTGCCTGTGACGTTGTATTGCTTTTAAATATAAGCTAGCCTTATATTTATGAACTTATTATTTATGAATAAATATTCTAACCTTATAGTGTAGTTGCTCTACATCAAGTGGCTCTGCTGTTGCCAAACCTCCTGTTGCTGGTAGCTCTGGGAGATGCTCTGCCCAGCAGAGACCTGTTGATGTGCTGCAGCCACCAGAGATTGGTCTTCCTCTCATAGAAAAGCAGGATTTGGGTAACTTGCCTCACAATAACAGCCCTTCGTAGCTCTGCATGCCATGCTGGTTTAAAGGAAAGTGTCAATCCCCCAGCTCCTGTCAGGAATGCCACCATACACACCCCGAACTGTGCCTCTTACCAGCTTTCCTTGCCTGCAGATCTGCCTCTTTCCATCTTGCATACTGAAGCACGGCATAGAAGTGGAGCTGGGTTTTGACAGCCTGGGGTCTGGGTGAGTGCTGAGGTGTCGCCTGGGCTATTCTCCACTAACCCCTGGGCTAATGGATGCTGCTTCCTGACGTAAAAACAGATGAGAAACTCTGGCGAGGGGCTAAGCTACATCAAGCTGTGCTTTCAGAGGTTAAGCTGATTGCAGATCTCTCATAAATAAATCTTTCTGTATTAATAAATAAACGCTTGCAATAGTTGCTTTATTATAGTGCACGGAAGCTTTCAGAAAGAAGACTTTCCCGACTGAGCCATTTCTGCAGTCTCTGCTGACTTTTAAAGGTTGGTGTCATGAATTGAATTTTGCCTCTTCCATTAGAATGGAGAGCGTGCTCTTCACTTGCACATATGGTTGATGCACTTGGAAGAGTGTGGGAAGAGCTAAGATATTCAGAGCTGCTTGCCTTGCTGCTGTGGCAGTCAGGTTACTGGGTTGTTTGGGGAGAGTGGGCAGCCTTTCAACGTGACTGTCTAATACTTGGGTCTTGGAGAGTGGGGAGGTTTCCCCCCTGAAGCTTATGTAGTTGTTGGTTGGCTGTAGAGACCTGGCTGGGTGTCTGCTGCTGACTCATTCTTCCTGCAAAATACCTCTGAGAGGAAAAATACATTGTCTATATTGCAAATAGCCATATTCTTCTTTCCAAAGGGAATGATCCTTGTTGGAAGTTGATGTCATCTCACGTAAAGCGTTGCAAATGTAAGATTAAGATGTACTTAATGTTCACACTCGATCGGTGGGGAAGCAATAGCTTGCTCTTTGAAACTGTGCTTCGCCTTGAAATAATCTTACCGGTGTTAGATAAATGCAGTGCTGCAGCCGCCCTTATTAGCCGCTGATTAGAGGGTCCTTTGTGAAGTGTTGTCTGTTTCTGCCATAAATTAATTAATATGGAACCAGTAAAATTCCTATGGAAACAAAACAGGAGCAAATTTAATAGCAGATAAATGCGTGGTCTGGGCTATGAAAGTGAACACAAAACTAATTCCTTAATGGGACCACTAGAAGAACAAACAAATCTAGAGAGACGTGGTTGTGTGCCTCAGCTAGAAATGTATGTGTGTGGATATAATTAAACTTGAGTTAATAACACATTGTCGTCAGTCTTGGCGAGGAGCTCGACTTGGGCTGTGGCTACGTGTCCAAAGCATTTTTACTAGATTAACTTCTCTGTACAGCGTGGTCTGGAGCTTTCAAAGCACTTGCAGCTCTTGGGTGGCTGCCTTGCATATCGGCTCATTCCTTACATAGCTCAGAGAGCACCGTGAAGCCTTTCCTACAGCCTGGTGATGGAGAAATGGGTGACTGTCCCTGTCACTGACCTGCTGTAGGAGGCAGTGGGTGAGTTGGAGAGACGGTATTCAACAGCGCTGCATGAGGAGGGGTGAAGGTGATGCTTCATGATTCACGTTTTGCATTGCAAATCCTGCTTCGTAAGCTGTTTCCACCGATACGATAAATGATTTATTATCTCTCAGAGCTTTTCTTCACCCTGGAAAAAAGCAAAAGGTGATCAGTGTTTTTTAAAGCTCTGTGTCAAATATTGACTGATTAAGTTGTAATTTCGAAGTGACGCATTTGGGCATGTAATTTTCAAGCCCATCTTTGGTTCCAAGGATCATAAATACCGGTGCCAGCTGTAATGAAGTGCTGTGCTACTTACTATGTTCCTATCACTGTGTGTGTGTCTTTTGTTTTAATTATTAAATCGCGGTGGCTATGGCCATAATAACGTGGTTGTTTTATGTCTTGGAACAGGGGGAAATAATTCTATTTCGTTGAAATAATGCAATTGTAACATGCCTCTGGGTTTGAGTTAAAGGGGGAGGTGGTGCAGGTGGCTGGCAAGGCAGTGTTGTTCTCTTGATGGTTTTCCGCAGCAAATTCCAGTGCCATGGAATGGCAGAGTATTTGTTTTTAATGGAACAACTTGTGAACAAACACGGGGCTGTTTATGGTGACAAGGAAAGCACTAGAAAAACAGGCTATAAAATCCCACTCGTTAAGGGTAGCAGTTGGCTCAGGTGCATCTCGGGGGAGGAGGTGTAGAGCTGAGATCTGGCTGTGGGACTGCCCAAGCCATTATGGGCAAAACACTTCACTTCTGTGCACCTCTGAAGGCCATCTGTAGGGTAAGCAGCTATCTGCCTGGGTGGTTTTGTGAGGCAAAGTGCCAGGGGAGGACTCGAGATCCTCTGATGCAAAATGCTTTACAGATGAAGTATTTATTTCCCCTTTTGAAGGGAAAAGATGCGTGATGATTTCTCAAATCAGGATGGCTGCACCAATTCAGATATAATTTGATAAATGAAGTATAAAGGCACAGTGAATGACCTTCGGTAAAATAGAAGACTGCCTGAACCATTTGCCCTTTAAATCTTGCGCCGCATCTTTGTATTTCCTGCTCATGCTGTTCATTAGTCTCCTGTGCCCTGTTGGTTTTGGGTTGATAATGGCCAGCTAAGTGGTGCACGCTGAAAAGAAAACCTCTGTATAAATAAAGCAGGGTGGTTTTCCTCTGCGTAAAGTGTCTTGTAGGGCAGAAACCCTTCTATTTGCTCCTCTTTTGTGTTGTAGCTGAGCCCTAAAACGTGTAAGTGCTCTTTACATACCCCCTCAAAGTCCGGTCTACACAACCATCCTTTCTTCCATGGGAATCCTTACACTGGTGTGGCTGCAGCACAGGCTGTGGTTTCTTTCCAAATGAATCATGAGGGTTTTACAAGCTGTAAAACTTCTCTGGAGAGCTTAAGGGTGTGAGCAGCTTACAGGCAGGGATGACTTTTCCTGACTCGGAGCTGGATATGTCCTGAGTATCTGCGTGATGCTTTAGATTGCCAGCAGGGATTTTTCCCCCCCTTCAGATGGGATGCAGCACAATCCCAGGCTCCTGCTGCGGCTGCCTGCAGAGCTTTGCTGGGACATCCCTTGAGGATGGGGTATAGGAAGTGATAAAACTTTATTAGTGTTAGTTCCTTTAGTTTATGTAAACTTTTTATGAGGAATAAGCTTATGCATTTGGAGGACAAAAGCATCTCCTCTCTCTGGCTGGGCTTTCCTTAAGGATAATGAGTCCTGCTCCCTGCCTTAGCAGCTCTTTGCCCAGCCCTGTGGAGGTTGTTTTGACCAGTCCAGCTTAGTCCAAGCCACTTCTCTGCAGATCAGTTTGACCTCCTGGTGTTCCCTGTTCAGGAATGCGGTGCAAGAGCCCTGCAAAGGGGGAACAGTGGTTTGGGCAGTGCCTGTTCCCTCGGGCTCCTCACTGTGAGCAGTTCTGGCTGTGGGCTCTTACAGCTGGGAGGCTTTGCATGCTGCTGTGTGCTTGCCCTGCTGCAAATGCAGTGCCACAGTCTGTGGCATGTGGTCCTGCTCTGTCACCACCTGCACTTGGAACGTGTGAGCAGTCCTGGGGGGAGCTGGCACATCCTCTCTTGTCTCGGGCCTGTGTGCTGGGCAGGCAAAGGCTGGAAATCGAGGCTGTTTGCAGTAGCACTGAGCTCTGGGTAGGAGCCTGTTGGGTGCACTCCTTGCACAGTGTCACTGGTAGCTCTTCCTGGGGTTCTGCAGCCAGTCCCTTTGCTCTGACCCAACTAGAAAGCAAGTTGGCTGCCCCAGAGTGAGACAGGCTTTGGAGCAGGGCACTGGGCAAGAAATACAGAGCTGGCAGTGACATGGAGCTGGCAGAGGACAAACCAAGCAGGTAGGAACTGTCAGGAGCTCTGGAAATTAGCAGGGAATTTTTCTTCTTTTTCCTTTCCTTTTTTCTGGCATATGCCAAGAGTAGGTGTTTCAGAAGGGGAATACCTGGCACCGTGTGATGGCAGCTTACCCAGATGCCCTAATGGGATGCTTTTGCCAGGAGCTTTTGGACCTATTCTTTTTGGTATAAATAAAATCAAATAAATAAAATACTTGTTCCTATAAATAAAACTGAATGAGTGTGATTCCCTCGAGTCTCTGGGTACCCATTACATGGTCAGTATTTGTTCCTTTCTCCCTCTGCAGGCAATTGATGGAGAGAGGACCATCAGTGTGCACAGATCTCAGCCAGGCACATGAAGGCTCACAGTAACTTTCTTCTATGATGAAAGAGATATTTTTATGGTCCAAATTCTTTATTTTACTTTTTCCCTGATGGGAGAGAATTGCTGGTGATAATAGTTGGCAGTCCAGCTCCCGTTGGGAAGCACTGAATGGAGGAAGGATTTATTGAAGGAAACATGTGGCAAATTCCTTTATAATGCACTCTTTTTTTTTTCCCCCCTATTTAAAGAGGTTGTTTATAACTAAGAGCCCATTAGCACCCAGGGGGTAATTTTGTTGTAGCATTTCCTTTTTGAATGAGGGCTTGGTAGTCTGTTTCTGGATGGGGGCCTCAGGAGCAGCTCTTGGATAATACTGTACCTAAGCTTTTTTCTCCCCTTCTCCTTTTCTCTTCTTTAAATGGAGGTTGGTGCAGCTCCTTCTCATGTAGTTTGAACAACAGCTTTGTGAAGAACATGTCAGCATTTGAATTATGATTTTCATTTATTGTAACCAATTCTAGGGCTCTCCTTTCATCCCCAGGGTTTCTGGAAGGTTTCTCGACATCTCTTCCTCCTCACCCCCTGCAACCCAGACACAAAAACCCCAAGAGCTCCTTTGAATGCTGCCTGGTGCTTTGCCTGTCTCTCTGTTAGATGCCGTTAGAGAAATGCTGTGATTTTGGAAAGAAAACTGAACCTGGTGGGGGGAGAACTCTGCTGTAAAGAGTCCTGATCAGGTTGTTGCCCACAGCTCTCCTTGTACTAAGGAGCAGTCAGAACCTGTCAGCGTAAAACCTTCCGCACAAGGAGTAAACAACACAGGCTCACTGGTAAGGGATGCTGAGCACTCTGCATCCTTTATGTGAAGTGCTACTCCTGGCTTGAATACTGATCAAATACTAATAATTCTGTACTTAAACTGCCAACTTTTCCCCATGGTAGTGGTTCAAAGATAGGAGGGAGAAGTGCATAGCAAAAGCAGAATATGGCCAAGACTGATGATCATTGTTAGAGCAGAGAACCTATTTGGTTTAAAATAAGCTTCCATGTGCTCAAGAAATGACGATGTGTTCCAAGTTATCTCCACCCTAAAACCTTCAGAGCTGCTGCTGCAGGATGGCTAATGCAAAACCTCTCTTGGTGGAACAAACAGTGAGGAAGGTCATGTGTATTTTGCATCTTCCCCTTTTCACTGTTCTTCCAGTAAAAGCATGTTTGGGCTGGAGTGCACCGAGCTACCCAGGTGCGGAGGATATTATGGGCTCTCCATATTGCTGGCCCTAATTTTAGCTACGCTCCGCAGTGTTCATGCCAATACTCACCCACTTGCATTTGCACTTCTGGTAGAGTCATTACACAGTGTGAGCTTCACACATGTGCCGCTTCTCCTGGAGCTCAGCTGGCAGCAGCAATTTGTATTCCCAATCAAGTAGTGGGGTTTGTGTGGGAGAGGGACCAGTGGGAAGATGCTCATCTGTGAACGCGTCCCTGCGGAGCGCTGCTGGGCTGTGCTTGTTGCAGCCTGTTGTAGGCAGTTGGATGGGAGGGAGAGAGCTCTGTAATTCCCTCCTGCTTTGCACTGAAGTGGAGAAACGGCTCTGCATTGCATGCCATGTTTTCTCATGCACTTCCACTGTGAAAGGACTCCCAGTCCAATTTGACAAGGCAGAGACTTGATGTGAGTCCAAATGCACTTGACAATAGTCTCTCTGCTGTCAAAACCTCTCCTCCTTCTGTGATAAAAACAAAGCTCCTAAATAACACTCCTTCCTTCCTGTGGCTCTTAAGAAAGACTCAGCATCGCAGAGCTGTTCTGGGAAGGAAGTTTTTTACTGCATCCAAAGCACTTACCCACTTTTCCATTTAAAACATTGACAGAGCAGTGCATTCAACACAAGACAGCCAGAGAGAAATGATCTGGAGTTATGCTTGCTTTAATTGGACCACATAAGATTTTATTTTCTGATAGTGTCCAAAGGGAGCTGTCGGAACACTGCAGAAAGAGTGAATTTGTCCATTGTGGTAATGTGCTTTTGATAAATGCATTACGGCATAGTTATGAAGTCAGGAAGAAGCCTTAATTACTGTTATGAAGCCATTAGAGTCTAAAGCAGCAATCTGAGCTCTTGTTGCAGTTGTGTTTTATATTTCTTCACCAGAGACTTTAGCACCAAAAAAAAAGTGCTTGTTTTAGAAGATAATTTCTGCCTTTTATTTCCTTTGCCTTTTTAAAATGATGTAGAAGTGAATGTAATAACTGTGAGCTCCATGGGTTCCTGTGGATAAAGAAACACAACCTTTACAGTGAGCATGTACAGCTCCCATTGGCCGGGAAGCCACTGCCGTATGATCTGCTCGCTGTTGTCTCCTGTTAGCCTTGCCCACAGAGCATAAGAAATTGCTGAACTTAAAAAAGGGGGAAAGAGAGGGCAGGATTGGTCTCCATGAGTCTTGTGTAAAGCTTCCTCTGGGGCTGCAGAAGGAGAAGGACTGGTCTTGGAAACCTTTTATTAGTGCAGATTGCTTGGGGAGCTGGGTGAGTGTTATACCCTATACGTGGGGTCAACAAACCGTCTGCCCATGGAAGCCTTAGCTTTCCGCATCAGCAGCACAGCAAAGAGCATGCACCATCTTCCTCAGGTCTCTCTTGGCAGCAACCACAACAAATGATTTGGAGCTGGCTATTCTTATAGCAGAAATGTTTGCAAAGAAAGAGGTTAGTTTTCAGGTGTTTATTACCCTTTTAATCTTTTCCCAAAGCAAGACTGTTTGATGCTCAGTCACCTGGTTTTAGTGCTTTGTAAATGTTCTTTTGACTCTCTGGCAGCGCATTATTTATACCAGATGTTAATTTAATAGAGTGAACTTTGTTACCCTTCAGGATGTAAGCATCTTAATTTAAAACACAAAACTGACACAACCATCGTTGTAAATCAAAGGTTAACAGGCATGGCAACGTGAAGGTATTGTTTGCTCAGTTGCTAAGTTGATACTGTGCTGCTTTCTTAAATGGAATATGTCTTTAGTGACAGGAAGGTTAAGTAGAATTTGTCCTGTTATGAGAAAGGAAGAAAGAGCCTCACTTATTATTAGTGTTTTTCTAAGGCTGATTGCTTAAAGTAATCGCAGGTGCAGCATGGGAGCATTGATGCTTTTTACAGCCGCTGCAGGAAGTGGCTGGTTGGTTCTGGCCCCATCGCACTGCTGTTGGCTGCCACTGGCCACTTCACTTCCATACAGGGTTCAAGCTGGCTCTTGCTTGTCCTCAGTTTGGGCTCTGACCCTTGGCTGTTTCTAGAAGCCCCAAGGCCCTTTGCTTGTAAGCTTTTGGCTAAGAAAACATAAGCTGAAAGAGCCCTTCCCAAGAGTAGATGCATTCTTGATGTACCAAACCTCCCAGTGCGGCCAGGCTGGGGGGGGTGGTGGCCTTAGGGACTTCATGGCTTACATTGTGGGGTGTCTGAGCGTTGGGCCAAGCTGTTCATATTGAGTCTGGGATTCAGCCTCTTCAACCTTAGAGATCTCAGGAATGGCTGCTTAATATGTTGGAGCAGTTTTGTCCTTCTGTGAAAGCGTGTTGCTCCTTGCTCCTTCTCACCAAAGCCTGGTGTGATTTACAAAGGCTGTGCTCTTAGAGGGCTTTTCTGCTTTGACTCACTTATCAGTAGTTAAACAACGCAACAAAAAAGCTCCCAAACCAAACACACGTACCCTGAAACACTTAACTATTCCAAGACTGTGTGGTTTTCGTTCTCTGTGTGCTTTCAGCATACTGAGCTGGGGAAGGTGATGATGATAAATATTACCGCCTTGTTTCTGAAAGCTGTTGGGTAAGATCTCTCACTGCAGCATCTGAAGCATTACTGGAAATACCCTGAACTGTTATAACAACATCTCTGGTGTCATTTTTCTTTTCCAAAAGCCTTTCCCTTCCCCCTGTTTCTGGGTAGAAGACACGTATTAGCAGAGATTCAGGTGTCAGCAAACGTGCCAGGCTCTTGAATCATGCAGCGCATGGCGAGTGCTGAGATGTTACCGTCTGAAGGGAAGGGGAACATTAATCCTCAGAGTGCACTGGTAGTGCTGCTGCAGTTCTCATCATGGTTGTATATTTCCAAACTTAAAATGCTTCCAGTTGTGGTGTTTGTCCTGACTGACTGTTACAGGCTTCCGTGTGCTGAAGTTTGGGTTGACTTGAAGTCTGCCATTAGAATTCTTGGAGTGCTACATCTCCATAGAGTGACAAGCACTGCTGCTCCCAGAGAGCTAGGGTACGTCTTTTTTCCTCTCCAGAGTACTCCACTCTGAATAGCTCTACAATTAGAATTGATGTATCTTTATTTGGTTGGTCTACTGCCTGTTATTTCCACTTTGTTTCAAATTTGAGCCGCTTGGGCCAGTTCATGCTTCAGAGATCTAATTTAAACGAAGTTGTTCGCAGCTGTAAGCTTGTCGATGTATTTATCGGTTACCATGAAGCTCTGAAGTGCTGCTTGAAGAGTCCAGAGAAATTTAACAAGTGACTCCCTGCTTTCCATGCCTGTTCCTGCCCAGACACAGTTCTGCTGGGTTGTCATCATTCCAACTGGTCTCACCAGCCTTCAGCACAGCCCATCCAAAAGTGTGAGTGTATTTCTTTACTCAACAGATTTGGAGCTGATGTCTAACTCGCAGTCTGGTGCTGTTCCATGGCTTTCTGGTTCATTCAAACCTTCACCAGAAGGTGCCTGGAGTGACTGCAGTGGTGCTGCAGGATTTGCATTTCCACTGGTAGGTTTGAGGACAGGTACATGGGGGCTGCCCAGCTTGTCCCTGCCCCACTGCAGGGTTTTTAGCCACTTTATCCCTGCCCCTTTCAGAGTTTCATCCCAGCTACACACGTTAAGTACTGAAACCAACCATTTGTCTTCAGGCATTTGAGGCAGACGCCGGCGGAAAATGGCACAGAGGACGAAAAGTAAATGGGCCTTCTAAAATCCTTTCAGCTTTAAGTATTACAGATATAATTAGAAACACATGCAAGGTTTATTATCCTATAAGTGCCTTTCTAGTCTGTTCTGCTTTTGTAACCTTTCTTTCTTCATCTGTCATTCTGTCTTGCTGCATTGTTTCTCCTTGCAGCCTGGCGTCTCCATCACCATGTCCCGTTGCTGCCTTAACGCTTTGCACCGAGTCTGTTTGCTTTTCCCCTCTATTTACATCATAGCTGGCATCTTTTTGGCTCTGCAGTGGTGTTCCCATGAAGCCACCATCGTTCAAACAAATAGGTGGTTCTTAACTGCTGCAGGAAGAGGAAGAGCTGCCCTCTGCAGCCGCTCTCTCCTCAGGCTGCACGTCGTCCCCCTCTGCTATTTGGGAGGTTAAGATAATTTTAGTTCTTTTTTAAATTGCTTTGGAAGTGGAAAGTTGAAGCTTTGTGTAAATTGGGCCCAGCAAGGTCCTGATGTGGGAAGCAGAATGGGTCTTTTAGAGCAGGGGTGCAGCTCCGTGCAGGGAAACCCATTGCCTGGGCATGGTGGGGAGAGCCACTGCTTGCCTGTAAGGACACACTCTAGTTTGCCTAGGGATTGCTGTCAGTCATCTTCAGGTACTTTCACATGCATTAAGGTCCATCCTGTGGGACCTTAAAGTTCAGGGTGGGGAATACTGTGGAGTGTTTTGTAGCTGCTTTTATCCCTGTTGTAGGCAACACTTTGAGGCTTGGTCTACTCTGAAAAGCTTTTTGGCAGAGCCATCTCACTTTGGTGGAAAGAAGGCTTTCGTCCTTTCACAGTTACCTGCATTAGGGGTGTACAGTTCTGGTTGTGAGGTTGCATCTCGCTACCCTGACCAAACCCACCCCAAACCAGATGTCTAAGAGCCCCTGTGCAGGAAGGGGAAGTTCCAGTATGGACTGCAAGCGGGAGCTGCGCTCTGTAGTGTCATTATAAACACACTTCATTTTGCTTGTGCCAGTGTTTGGTGATGATTGAGGATGCTCAGCAGCACCAAGACTGGGGTATAAGGCATGCTGGCTTGAACACCTGGAAAGGAATGGCAGCTGCTTGTAAAACAAACCAACCATCCCCCTTAAAATACAGTCTTTGTTTCTCAGATACAACTGAGATGCTCAGCCTGAAGGGAAGTCAATTGTGTGTTTGGCCTCCCCGTTGCTTATACGTGTACGTGAGTGTGTTTGTTTTATTTAAGGAGTTGGTAGATAATCAGTCTTAAAATTAACTGACTGCCTGTTGACTTGTCACCCTGTGAATGAAAACACATTGCTTGTAATTTGTTTGACATTATTCTGTCCTGTTGTCAGGCTTCTAATTACATTTAGAACATAACCCAGATGTCTGTCTGCCTCCTTCTGTCTCTTTGTTATTATTATTTTTATCATTATTACTTATTTATTATCATTTATCTTTTTATTACAAAACATGGAAGGAAATATTTCCCTGAAGTGATGGAAGTCTGCTTGCTCTTCTGTCTTCTCAGAGATTAGTAGGTGGTTGCAGGTTTATCCCCTTAAACTGCGCTCCTTTTAAAAGGTGTTGCTTTGGTCATCCATAATTGCTCGTCCTTTATGACTTTGGATGGACCTTCTGTATGCTTTAAAGGTACTGAAGTATGTTTGTAGCTACATTAAAATGTTCCTCTAGATTCTGCTTCCTCAAAATGATCCCATTGCCCACCTTATTTATTTTTAAAGAAGAGAGAAATTGCTTGTGCTTTTAGAAGATTAAAATATTAATGTATTTAAATATAACAATGAGAGAGGAGAGGCAGAAGGGGTTGCCCTTTCAAAACGCACACAAATGAGCAATCTTCTATTGACTCCATTGGATAAGCATCTCGTATTCCTTGCCAACATTGGCTTTTTGGTAATTAGCAAAGGAAAACTCAAGCTGCTCAGTGTGAGGTTTTATTGCTCAAAACCTATCGTGTCACTTGAATTTTCTTAGAGCCCCAAGCTTTTTAGCAGCAGAAACCCAGTTTTCCGATAGCGTATGATGTACCCAGCTCCTGTTTTCCGAAAGCATTAAGTCACTTAAGCATCAAAAGGCTGCTGCTTTGTTAATGTGACTTTTGAATGCTTTACCTCTGATCCCACTTGGAGAGAGCCGTGTTGGCCACTGAACAAGCTCCACTTCCCTTGTGGGGGTCCTTTTTTAGCTGTTCTAAATTTGCAAGGCAACGGGGGTGTGCAGAAGCTGTTTTTAGGGATAAGAAACTTGTCTCTTGGTCCCTGCTGACTTGAGTTTTTTGGTCTTGTCAGCTATCCTCGCTCTGAGCTGTGGACGGTTACTGTTAAATGCTGACAAAAGAGTCTGAGCTGGGTGGCTTCAGCAGGGAACAGATTTGATTGTTCTGCAAGACTTTGTTCCAACAGAGCTCATGGTAGGGGAGAATGTGAAAGTATACGAAGGGCGCAGTGGGTCACCATAGGAGAGCAAAACTGGAAAGTGAGAATAAGGGCAATAAAGCATGTATTCATTACAGGTGATACTTGCGACACTTGGGCATAGAGACTGCAAATTATTGCGTGGTCCCTGCTATTCAATGCAAATACATCTCTGAGTTTTCCCCTCTGCATCCCAGCCTATAGGATCTTAATGAAGCACAGACAAATCCCCGGAACCACTTCAAGGGGTTTGTGTCACCTCTGTTGTTCCATGTCAGTGCAATTCTGCTCTTGTTACCTGGGGTCTGGGTATCTGCTAGACCTGCCACCAATAGTGAAGGGCTTCTGGATGAGCAGTGGTTGACATTTGATGAATCTGGAGTAAAACTGCACCAGGGACCGTAATAAACCCTGGGGTTTTGTGATGTTTCCCCAGGACAGAACTGATTGGCAGGGTTGGGTTTGGCTATAACACTGCTGAGGTCTGTGTACTGAGCATCTCATCATGGAGTCTGCAGTTGGGAGAGAAGCGGGAGGGAAGGATGTTGTCGCTTGAAGTTCCTCTCTGATCCCTTCCTGCTTTTGTTGGCGGTTAACAGTTAAAGGAGGGAAAAGGCATCCTGGCTCTGGGCATCCTGGTGCAAGCCTGGCTTCATCTCCGTCGAAGGTCTGCTGGCCTCAGCTGCGTTTGAAGGTCTTGGCTGTTACAGGAGCTGACAAACAGGCATTAATTGATGACTCACCAGCGCAGCAATGTCAGAAATGCTGGGTTTAGTTTGCTGTTCCTGCATGTTCTTCAACCTGTAACTGTTCTGTGCAGTTTTTAGCCTCGGGAGAGGTTATCTTGTCCCTGTACAGCAAAGGAGGAAATTGAGAGTGGGCACTGTGGGATGAAAAGTGGCTGTGGTGCAGCGCAGCGCTGCAGGTGGATCTGTTTGCTTCATGTAAAAGAAGGACTGACAAAGCCTGGTTTTGAGAAGCTGGTTTCAGTCCAAGTGGTTGGTGGAGCAAGAAGAGATTTCTCTAAAGGTTTGGTGTTTGGTTTTCACTCTTGTTTTTCTTCTCCTTAAGCAGCACAGAATAGGATCGTGCTCCCTACCTACGTTTGTAGCCTCACGTACAGGAAAGCTGTCTGTTCGGGTGTGTTTTCACAGGTTTGGGGCTTAAAGTGGCAAGTTAATTCTTAGCCTGTGAGTGGGGGGAAACCCTTGAAACAGCAATGAAGCAGTAGTGCTATATGCCACTTGGGGCGGGGGGGTCTTAAGAATAAACCTACCAGTTTATAGCTTATCTGTTGAGGTAAGGAATAAAGATAGAACAACATAAATGTCTTGAGTTGTCTTGGTATTTATTAGTTGCTGTGCTCACTAAGTGTGCTTTCCAGTGGGTAGAGCTTTTTTGCTGTGATAAGTTCTCTTAATAATGGGATTTATTAGCAGAAACTGTGTGTCTTCCACCCCTTCTCTTTGAGCGCACAGGAGTACAGAGTGAACTGGGCATTGCTCCTTGGTGTGAGCACACTGCACAGGACCCTCCTCAGCTCTGTGCCCTTTGTTCTGGGCAATCTGTCTCTTGTGACGATACATTTAAAATCTCAACTCCATGGGTTGGGTGCCTGGGGTCTTGTTGTGTGGGGTTCTTTTTCAAGTTTGACTTTTCTGCTCCTTTTAGTCATGCTTTTCTTGTTCCACAGTAATCTTGGGTATTAATTATACGGTATTCAGCCTCTCCCTACCCTTTTCCTCTCCCACTGTGCCAATAACAGCTGCTTGATCATTTTTGGTAAGAATTTTACCTTTGCAACTGTAGCCTTAAATAATCAACCAAAGACATCCCCCCCCCCCCCCTTCCCCAGCCATAAAGAACCCAGTGAGGCTTTGAAGAAATGTCAATGTCATTTAAATATGTAGCACTCATGCTCAGGCTTTCTCTCTGTACCTTCCATCTAATTTCCCTTCTCTCAATAGCTCTGACTAATGCTGGGATCTTTCTCTGTTTGAGCCCTGCTATTTATGAATAGAGCAAGTCTTATCTGCAGGCTTGTGAATGCTTACAAGTGCGAGGCGGGCTGGGATGAACAATGTGCATAAATAGCAAATAGTTGAAGGGCCGAGTCCTCGGAATAACAATCGAGGAGAGATGACCCTGCTGAATATGTGATGAAGCAAACAGCACTCCTGCTCGTCAGCTCCTCGCTTGCTGGCCCAGGTGAGTGTATTTCTGTTGCAGGGCTTGCTGTGCAGGCTGAAGTTCATCAAGGCGCTAAGAGGTGGTCTCCTCCTCCTGAGCCCCGCTGTTCCTACCAGCCTGAAGAGGTGCTTTCAGTAGGGAAATCTTATGAAATGCAATAGGAATGATGATTTATTTTCCCTTATAATCAGCGTTGCTGACTGAGTTACCCTTCTGCTGCCCTGCTTTCTTCCCTACAGCAGGCTGGTGTTTCAGGGGTAATCTTTAGCTCGCTCTCTTGCAAAAGGCTCATAGGACTGGCTCTTTCTTTGATACGATTATTTCTAATGCTCTTCCTCCTCTTATTGCAGCACTCCTGTGTGTGCTCGCTAAGCCAGATGTTCACATCACACTTCGTGTTCCTCTATGCATCTAAGCTATAAAGGAAAAAACAAGAGTGCTTGTTCCCCTGTGGAGTGCTCCTCTGGAAATGGAGTGCTGCCTCCCTATCCTCACCAAGAGGAAAGAGCAAAGCTGCGCTTACATCATTGCATGACAAAAGTGCTTTCCAGTCCTTCAATGAAAAATCTTTGAGAGCACAACGTTGTTGCTTATTTAATTACTGTTAGCAGGTAGTGTATTTAGGGCAGCATTTGAAGTGTAACTGGCATAAGGGTTTTGGTAAACTCATTACTTGCTCTGCTTGTAATAATTCCTGGGTCTCCCTGGCCCTACCTGGGGAAAATAATCCATTTACAATGGTGTGCAAAAAGGGCTGGAGAGAGCTTGCTGAGGCCAGGCAATTCAAAATACGCAAAGCTCTTGTTTCTGATGGGTGTTTGGAACTTCTGGTAGCATAAAACATTTGATGCAGTGGTTTCGGTGCAGAATAAGCATGGAAGTGCCCTTAGCTGTGTTTCCAGGAGGCAGCAAACACCACACGTTATCTCTGTAACATTTCAGTGATGATAAGGTATCTGTAGCTCTTTCCGTGACACAGTTTAGTAAATCCAGCAGCAGCCCTTTGCCTTTACCGAGCTTGCAGAGAAGCTGTGGAGCTGCTTTTTGCCTTGGCTGCAGAAAGTGGTGTGTAACGAGCACTGTAAAACCTGGTTGATGGTGTGTGAAGCATGAACTCTGTCATTCCAGGCTTGTTGGGCTCTGGCTGCTCAGGTTCAGTCCTCTTTGGTCATCCTTGTGCTATGCACCTGCCCCGCATCAAGGACATGGGGCTTTTTGGTTCTCCCCTTTCACATCCCTTGTGTGTTGTGTAGATACACTCTATCCTCTCTCTGGGAGAAGAGAAATGTGCTCATGGTGTGCACAGGGAGCATGGCACAGGGCCACAGTGCTGCCAAGGAAATGAAAGACCGATTGGGAGCAGCAGCGGCTCGGTTTGGACCGGGGTGAGTGTGGGCTGTTCTGATGCATATGGGGATCACACTGTAGTAAAGGTCCGTATTTCTCCGTGGTATTTCTGGTACTGTCAGGAATGAGTAAAGCTTCATGATGAACACTGACCTTTTCCCTGCCCAGTGAGACATTCATCTGCAGCACCCACTGGAAAGGTTCGGGAGAGCACTACCCTGATGCCTGTTGTCAAAACCAGCCCTTTTTCCCCTTGTCATACACTGTCTCTTGCGATGTTTTCCGAATGAGAGCCCTGAGTATGTAAAGATTCATGTGTTTTCTGTGAACACAGCTGCTGCTCTTGACCCATCTGCCAGGAATTCTGCTCTTCAGACACAGCTTGCTTCCTCCCGATGTCTGCCTCCCTGTTCCATCCGAAACAAACACTTTAACACAGCTTTGCTTCATGCAAAAGAACAACAAACCCTCCTTTTAAGGGCATGTTTCAGAGCATGAATGAATCCAAGGATGAGCAGAATCTGCTGTCAAATGGGTGTTTTAGGTTGGACAAGTGTGTAAAGTGGTGTCGCTGTGGAAAATCTCTTCTTCCACTGCATAAAAATTCCTCAAGCAAGCGTGTCTGGGCAGTGCCAAACCTGGTTAACGTAGGGTGAAGCTTCTTCAGAGCCTCTATCCTTCCTGTTCGAAGGAAAACTGAGTCCATGCTGCTTCTTTGAGTATTGCTGTGCTACGAGGGCTTTCTCAGCAGCACAACCACTGTTGGTAGAGGAGAAAGAGCAGCAATTCATTTTATTACCTTAGAGAAATAAAAGTGTGTGTACAGCAAAAAACCAGAGCAAACCAAAACCCACCAATACAAAACACAAACTTAGGAGCCCTCTGCTTTAAAAACACCTGCCCCTCACCTCTGCTGAAAAGGGCATGTCACGGGATTGCAGAGAGCCTGGATCACGCAGTCAGGAGCCTTTCCACATCGCAGTCCTCTTGCTGCCAAGGGCGTGCTCACAAGATGTCCCTAATTCAGTTAGAAGTGCTCTTCCAGGAACCGTATCATTATAGAGCTTGAAATTGTGCAAACGGAGTGGCTGCAGTCACAGAGGATAGCTACTGCTCTCTGCTTCTGAGCGCTGAAAATGTCTCTGCAATGAGCTGTGTCCCGGGCTGGCTGCTGCCTCTCTCAGCTGGGGACAGCAGCCTCCAAAGGGTCCCAGCTCTGAGATGCTGCCCTCTTCTGTCCTGCTGCACCTCTCTTCTCTTCAGGACATGCTTCACCTTCCTGAGGGAACAATTCCACGTTCTTCACTGACCATCCATAGAGGCCTTGTGATCTTTTCCTCCTAGAGGTTAAATTTCTGACATACGCGGGTTCTGCTGGACAGATGAAGCTGCTTTGGTTCATAGGCAGTATTGCCTGTGCCTGCATCTAAAGAAAGAGGGTATCTGATCTCTGATTGTGGCTGGGCTTTTATCCTTTATGGGACTGTAATTTGTTGGGAAATAGGGATAGACACAGGGGGAAAATGAGCTCTCAGCACCTCTTAACTGTGCTGCAGGTGTTTCTTTTGGTTTGGGGGTGTTTTTTCCTTTGCATGGGCTGTGGCTGGGACAGTCTGCCTAACCAGTTCTGCCATGTGTTAAGAGTGTGGTCTGTTAGAGAGGAGCGTGTTTGAAACTGGAGGAGGAGCTTCCTAAATTCCTCTTCTGCAGCAGTCCTTCCAGCAAAGGAGCAGCACTGGTGACTCCAGGGAACCATCCCTTGCTCCCTTGGAAGACAGCTTCCTCAGAGTGTGCTTTCTGCAGTATGATGTTGTATCTGATGCTGCCGTGTCCAGAAGGTATCTGGGCCTCTTTATTATAATCATGTTTGTGCGTTCAGACCAATTTTGGTGGTTAGGAGGGTTCAACAAAATCCCAGAGATCTCAGTAAGCTAATTTGGTAACTGTTTGTTGCGTTTGTTGTTCCTCTTTGTTGTGAGGACAGAGCTGGTTCATGCTGATGAGTGCTGCATGAAAATTATATTATTAGTAATTACTGGTAATTTCTTGTCTGGAAGCTTCAAGTTTGTGGGAGCACTTAAATCCATTTGCTTCTGTATTCCCTCTGGCTTTGCTGTCATGTCTCTCGGCACCACGTACCTCAAGGCACTTCAGCAGTTCCCTTTTCTCCATGGCAACTTCTCGCAGTGGTTCCTGTATGGCAGAGAGGCAGTTCTCTTTCTTTCTTTCTTTCTGCCTTCATGTAGCTTTTCTGTCCGGTCCATGGGCATCCTTGCACTGTAGAGGCTGCCCCAAAGCAAAGGGAGCAGCACCAGCCCTGAGTCAGGAAGGGTGTTGGTGCAGGGTGATGCTCAGGAATGAGGGGGAAGGCAGAGGGACCGGTGTGCGCTTCACATTTTCTCCTCCCCCAAAGATAAGTTGTAGTTGTCTCTTTATTTTAACTGTGGTGTGGTGATGCAGTGGTTTTTGTCAGCTGGCAAAGCTGAGCATTAGTCACAGAGGCTTGTTTTGTGTTCTTCTAGGGAAGCTGGCAGAAAGGTAAAGAGCAGAAGCGTACCATTAAACAGAAACCCCTGGAAAAAACCAACCTGAAACCCCCAACTCCTCAAAGGGAATTGCAGTATTGCTGCATTTCCTCTTCAAGGGGAGCATCTTCTGTCTACCGTGTCTCAAATCCCTCTTTTAGATTTAAATTATAGGGGTATTTCTGATTTTTGAGTCATGTGTGCAAACATGCGCTGAAGGTGATCCTACCTTCCATAGCTAAGGAAATGGAAATAGATGGAAGAAATGCTTACTTGGTTGAGAGTTGGGTTTATTTCCCCTGTACTGAGTTTTTTCTTCAGAGATCATCGTTAGAAGAGAACCATTTTTCCTGTCCTCTTAGGTGGATTCCTTAAAACCTCTATCATCTGTTTTGATTGGATTTCTGGCATTTTCACTATTTCTGCTTGTATCAGTGCCTCTCTATCTCCTTTCCTTTCATCTTCCCAAGTCTGATAGAAAGTTGCCTCAGACCAGAAGAGCTGAATGAAGGAAATCTTTGCTGCAGGTGAGATAAGCAGCGTTTTAGAGGAGGGCAGCCAGTGCCCAGCACCTTGCACAGGACCCGTGTTTGCTGCCCCACATGCTGTTGTCCTCGCCTGGGGTTTCAGCCCAAAGGTGGGCAGCCACAGGGTGGTGTTCCCAGCCAGCTCTGGCAAAGGGTGGTGTTTGAAGTTTGCCTGGGATATACTGAAGCAGTTCCCATGCATGTTCCAAGCTTTCCAAGTGAAACGAGCAAGCAGAAAAAGCAGTGGCACTTGCTCCTTTTTATTCATTTATTTACTTAAGCTGTATAAAGTTTATCTAAATTTGCAGCTTGTTTGGGTTTGCTTAACATGGACTCTTAATGACCACGTATTAATAAATGTTGGATTCCTTCCTGGTTGGGGAGGATGAAGGGGTGGGCTATGAGCTCCTTACTCCAGGCACCAAGGTGGCAGCAACTTTGATTCCGCATCTTGGCATCTTGTAATGACTCCTCGTTCAGGAGGGTAAGCAAAGCTAAAGGACAGCCAGGTTGTTCCCTGCACAGCGGGCTCCCAGTCCAGGTTGGGTTTATATTTGTAGCTTTGTTTTGCATTTTGTTTTTACTGGCTATAGAAATGCTTACGCTCCTGTGTGAACTGAGCCGCTGTGCCCTTCAGTGTACCCGGAGAGGGAGGAATGTGTGTTATTCTGCGCAATGGAAGTGCCCGTCTGTTTTCAGAGCCTGAAACTCCCAGATGTGCAGAACCTTTAAATGCCAAAATATCAACAAAGTGATGCAAAAACTTTCTTCTGGTCCAGATAAGGAATGTGAGAATTGTACAGGAACCGTTTCTCAATGGTTACCCATGTAAACACCGATGGGCTTTTGTGAATTGATTCTCTTCCCTCCCTGCTTCTGCTCCAGCACATGGAAAATGGGACTGACCCTTAAAGGTCAGATTCTAGCCTACCATTGCGCTTTATTATCCTGCTTGTCAGAGGACACAGCGTGTTTGCTCTCTCTTGTCCAGATTTGCTTTTTTGTGTATATCTCCCCCCCCATGTGAATTTTAAATAGGATTTCTACAAGATATGGTAGCAGTAAAGCTGTTCTGAGAATGTCATTTACTGTATTTTTTAGCTTCTGCTGGTCTTTTTTTAGTTCCTTGCTAATGATGGTGTTGCTTGGAGCGTGGCATTTTTATGCATCTGAAAGGAAAAGTTATGCAATTACACAGATCTTATTTTATTTAGAGACTTACAATAATAAACATATTCAGGCAGCAGTTACCAGAACTCAGTATTAAGTAGCTGTAAAACCCCTAATGAGATAAACCATTTAATGTATTGACTTGTTAGTGTCTTTAGCTCTGCTTTTGATGGAGTGGTAGGTAGAGTATATATTTAGAAACGAATTCCAGCAAAAACATATCCATCAGACTAAAGTATTTTTCAAGACCCAAAAAGCAATTGTGGCTTTTTTGCTCCTAAGCAGAAAGTCATGCGCTGTGGATGAAAGATGCCAGTGGTGAAAGTCTGGCTTACCAGAGGGAAAAACAGGGGCAATCAGCTCCTAAAACCACAACCATAATAGGAGAGCAAGATGCACGCGTTGTATTCTTGCTCCTGTAGCTCCCGATTTGAGGACCCGCGCTGTTTGTAGGCTGGGATAAGCTGAGCGGAGGGAATAGCAGAGGTTCAGCGGTGTGAGCCGCTGGGTGTAACTTCCACGTGCTTTGAGTGCGTGTGCTCCTGGAGCTGATTCGTGGTGGGCTGTTTGAGCAGAACAGCGTCTAAGTGCTGCAGCAGCTTCCTGTTGTGCCACTGTGTGCAAGTTTGCTTTTCATTGTGTGAAGACAGCGTTGGTTAGGGGAGGTTTTGTACAGCCCCGGTGAAAGTCACGCTAAAAGTTGTTGTTCTTTGAGCTGTGAACCTGAGCCAGACATCTCTGACCTTTTGTAAAGTGTTCGTGTCCCGATTTGCTTCCAAACCTCTGGAATTTGGCTTGGCTTTTATTTCCTGTGTTTGTAAAGAGGTGCTGTATGTGTAGTCAATTGAGCTTAGCACCAAGCAAGCTGTGGATGCTATTCCTCTATCTGGAAAGGGTTTGGAGATCGGGCAGCTCACTGAATGATTCAGTTTGTAGCAAACAGCCTCCTTCCGTGCGTGTTTGTGCCTCTGCCAAGCTCTGGAATATGACCAGTTTTCCAGAACAAGAGCAGAGCATCCCAAATTACTGGAAAGCTGTTGCTTAGCATTCTTGCTTATCTTTTCTCTTTCTTTGATGTCACACAAAACCACATCTCCGGAGTAGGCAAGCGTGTAATGGAACACGTCTAAGCTCTTCTTTTACTGGGGGTGGCTTATTAGTTTACAGTGGAAAATGTGTGTTACTGGTGGTAATGTGGGTTTTGTTGGGTGTTTTTTCTCTAAAGGGAGGTTTGTTTAACCAAAGGAATTACTTCTCTTGCACATTCCACTGTTGATTCGTTTAAATGATCCTCCTAATGAGGACAATGTTATGTTCTGGAAGGCTAAGGAAAAGTTAAGTTCCTTTTTTGTTTAGTGACACTGACAGCAAGAACACCCCCATAAGTAACAGGGAAGCAAGCTGCTTATAATGCCAAACAGGTTTGTCCTCCGAAATAGCACTGCTGGGAAAGTATGGATGCTCCCATCAGGCAGCCTGAGAGATGTGACAGAGAGTTTTGTTGGCATCACTTTGGTGTGAACTGTGTTCCCTCTGAATGCCCAGGCTGCTGGAAAACTGGGGAGGATCTTGCACATGTCTCTCTTTCCCACCAGAGTTACTTCTTTCACCATGTGTGTTTTAACTTGTCAGCTTTTTGAGGCTTTTCTCTTTCCCACTGTGGTTTCTATGGAAATGTCATGGGTGGTGTGTAGTAACCCTCCTGACTGCAGTAGTCACTCTCTGTTGCTTAGCTTGGGCTAATTTTGTGTCTGGTTTGTGCTGCAAGAAGGGGACAGTTACAGAGGGGGGCCAGTTACAGAAATGGCAATCCAAGAGATGCCTTCTCCATCCCCTGGAGTTGAGAGGATCAAGCCAGAAGCTGACATTACCAGGCAGGTTTGAGGATGGACCTTACAGTCACCAGTTCCTGGTGTGTGTGGCAATAGCAGTCCTAGGATGGGGCTGTTGGTTTGGGAAGCAGAGGAAGGAAAGGGACTTCTGTGGTTGACCCCAAGGACTCTTCTGTTGAGTGAGTGGAAGGTTTGTTCTACCACCTTCTTCAGAAGAGCAGGTACCGTGCTAAAACCCCTAAAGAGACTGGGACTGTTCCTAGCTCTGTGCACAAAGCTACATGCATTTTCAGATAAAAAGTGCTGACACTTCTTTCAGCTGTCCTTACTGTGAATCAAAGCACTCCGTTTCCCAGTATTTCTCAACTCAGAGAACACCAAGCTGGGCAGCAGAGAGATTTTAGCGCTGCATACAAGATTAGTGGTGTCTTAAGGGGAAAAAGGAGGCACTTTGCGTTCCAGCAAGCCAGCAGCTTGCCATTCACAATGTAAAAAAGCATGTGGTATTGTCTCGCTGACGGTTCTGTGTCGAACAAGGCTTTTAGTCTGGAACTTCTGTCAATCACCTTCGCAGCTGAAGAGCTTGAAGTGGGTTGTGCTGCTTGTTACCATAACTTCGTGCGTGCTCATCTGCCATAGCGGCTTAGAGACCTGCTTCCAAAGAAGTGTTCGGTACAGATGGCAGATGCCGTAAGTGTCTTTGGGTACAAGAACTGAACTCTGAAGGTATAAATGCATTTAGTTATCTAATCCCCTTCCACTTTGAGTAGGACTTCTAAGTGATAAGCATTGGTCCTAAGGCACCTCAAACCATAGACAAGGCGCCTCAAACCATAGACAAGGCGCTGAGGTGGGATTTCAGCCTTTGGTGCAAATAACGCACCTTGCAGTTCACTCTCTTCTCTTGAGTGGGACCTTTATGGCCTCTTCATGTTCATTGGCTTTATTCCTGAATGCTTCTGTTGCCCTTGGTCTGGCAGCATTCCTGAGGTAAGAGATGCTGAACCACTCAGGGTGAAAGATGTGACTAGAACACCAGCAAATCCTCCTCTTTGCACTTGTAACCCCCCCTTGTGCTGCACGTGATGAGGATTGGCTTGGGTGAGGAGAGTGGAAGAGCCTCTCCCTGGGGACTTTCTGTGGCTATTCACAAGAATGCTCTTTGGGAACTATAGTGAAGGTGTGGATGAAAGTAGGGGTATTACTGCGTGCTTTTACCGTGTCATTTTAGCAGATCATTTTCTCCAGTAAATGTGACAGGTTAATTCAGGGTTTGCAGAGGGGCTGAAGGAATTTGACCCTGAATCCCAGAGGAGCTCAGTACTGTGTCTGGGAGGCTGATGCCATGATGTGGAAAATTCCTTCTCCTTCAGATATGGTCAGTTTATTATGGTTTGGCTAGTCTGATTCTCTCACCTTGCCTGGGATGGCAGATGGGATAGGTAGCAGTGCTCTGCTTATTTGGGTGCTTTTGTGCTAAAGGAGCACAGGACCTCGTTATGGAAGTGTAAAAACTTTCCGGGGACAAATAGCGTAAAGAGGAAGACCCAGCTTTCTCTGCTTTCCCCTGTGACGGGCTTTGGAAGCGCAGTCATTGTGCTGTAACACAGCGCAGATACAGTCCTGTCTGTCAGCATGAAACTGGGAAATGTTTTCAGCTCAAAATAAACTCCACAAAGGGAATAGTTTCCATGTGGTCCCCTACGCGGAGGAAAGCCACTGGACTTTAGTCCTAAATAAAGATTCCAGCCGACTTTAGTGCTTTAAGAAGCAGTAGCTGTTGTCCTAAATTTGACCTCTGGCTTAGCAAGTCTGCATTGACCAAGCCAGCGGAGCAAGCTTCACGCTGGCTTCTCGGTGTTGCTGGTGCTTTCAATCGCTTTGAATGGTTTCAGTTGCGTAGAACATAAGGAAAACTTTCCACATTGCATGTATTGAGCCATCACTTCACTGGCCAGTCATTTTCCAAAGCTTGCCATTGTCCTTTTTTCCTCTTTAATACCACTGGGGAGAAAAAAAATGCATTAACCTGTGCTTGAGAAGGCAGTGATTGGCTTGGTTTGATGCAGTTAGACCTATTTATTGTGTGAGTGGGAGATGCTTCTAAGGTATTTGGCAGCAAATCATCCTGGAAGGCAGCCCCCTGAGCAGTGCTTGCTCGTGTTCTTTCTCCTGACAGGGCTATTGGGATCTTGTTGCTGAATTTGCAGAAGAGAATGATCCATCTCCTCAAGATTTTTCACTTCTAATTTCAGTGGTCACCAGGGATCAACTGCGTCAATCACTTGTGCTGTATTTTTAGAAGCAGCAGCTCTGGTTAGTTTGGAGCTTGGATGTTTTCTCTCCCATTAGCTAATTACGGCTATTATGCTCTATTGTCATTATTGTCACTCAGGGTATTTTTGAAAATTAAGGGTGGAAAGTGCCTGCATAACAATGAAACTCATCAGCGAGGCTCCCCCAGCCCAGTGTGAGTCACCCGGCCTCATTTTAGTCACACAAATAAGTTCTCTTTTACAACTGTTGACTCCTGCAGCCTCTGCAGTTACTCACTCATCGCGGGAGCAGGAGCTGGTTTGTGTTCTGGCTCACCCCGTGGGAAGAACCACTGGCTCAGGGAAGCATCGCATCCCACCAGGCAGCCAGTTTCCCACCTCACCACCTCTAGCATGGAGTGAGCTTATGTTTTTTACTAGCTTTTGGATGGTTTTGATCTTTATAAATGATATTAAAATGGTGAAGCTGAATAGTGCTGTCCTGAGGAAGGAGGGGTAGCTGGGTCTTGGCTTGTCTTTTGGTGGGAGAACAGAGAGGACAAGGCCCTGGATTTATGTAATTGTTGATCCTATTGGGGTGTTTGCTCTGCTCTGGTCTCTTGTCTGTGTAATTGCAGTAAAAGGTGATGATGAATGAGTGGAAGATAGCAGGGCAGAGAGGTTGTGGTATACAGCAGTCATCTTCAAGGGAAAAGCAACTAGGAGAGTGGTAAAGGACCTCTAACTTTGTGAACCTCATGTTTCAGATTACCTTTTTCTGCTCCTTCTTGCCTTGGTATTGCAAGGAACTGCCTCCAATAAAGGTCAGGGACATTGGCCAGCTTCTGATGTAAGCTGCATCCCAGTGGAGCTGTCAGTTGGGGAGAGCTGATGGCCTGCCCTCAGATCCAAAATCCTTCAGTTCCCAAATAATGATGCTCTGATTCACTTCCCTTCTAGCTGCCTCGCTCTTCCTTGGATAGCATTCCTACTCCTGGTAGGAAACAGAGCTTTATATCGTGTGTTATGCTGAGATAACATAAGCCTGCCTCTAGCAGGTTGGGGTTTGGATGCTTCCTACATGGGCAGATACTATATAACTAACTGCTTGTGAGAGTTACGGGCATCCTTTGAAGCACTTGTGTCACAGCTCCCAGATACCACACCAGATGAGATTGCCATTGTGCATCAGCTCCATGGTCCATTTGTATTTTTTTCCCTAATCTTTCTCCAGGATTTCTTCATCCCATCATGGTTTGGTGCCCTACTTGCACTGTGAGTGTTATGAGTATGTCTGTTGAGTGCAATGGACTTCCACAGTTTGAACTCTCCACAGTATTGTGCTGAAGAGAGGTGAAGGGTGATAAATACATTAGTAAATCACACGGATGAAGCCATAAGGCATCAGTGTGGAACAAGCTTGGCTTGTATCTTAATTGCATGACATGAAACTGAACACACAAATCGCACACCTGAGGAACACAGTCAATCTTTAGCAGTGGTGTACGTAATAAAAGATGCTAGCAGGATGTCACTACGAGGCTGGATTGTTACTGCAGCCATTGCTTAGGCTCTGCTTTTCTTTTAATTACCATGACTGGTATTTTTGGGTAGATTTGCAGCTTGTCTGGTTTCTGCCAACTTGGCCAAAAGTGTTGATCTCGTGTGACGTGACAGATACTCTCTTGGTAACTGATCTGTATATATCCTGACCTTCCCCTTCTGCTGATGCCCGGATTCATTCCTTACAATGGCAAGAGCAGGTTCTGGAGGAAAGGTGTCCCTTTCTATTAAAGCCTGTGCCTATGGCTGTTACGATCTTGTGAGTAGCTTGAATAAATCTTTGCAGATAGAGCTGATGGGCTGGAATGTTTTTGTTTGCTTTAGCTTTTGGGTGGTATTAGCTTTAGTTGTAACCTCTTTCAGTTTCTGTTATCTTTTCTATGGACTTCCTAGCGCTCTGATCCTGCATTGAAATCCATGTAGATAGTGTCCTTCTGTGCTGAGGTCTGAGGTTGCTCCAGTGAGGCCAGACACTGCTGCTGTACTGCTCTCGTGCGGTGTCTCTCTGCTTGGTAATGCCCAGCCTTTCCTATTGAAGTCACAGGGCTTTCCTGGGTTTATTCACTTGTTTTCAGGTTACCCTTAAGGAGCTTTTACCTTCTAAATGTCTCCTGTCTTTGTAAGACATCTTAGGTAGATGTTTCACCAGCGGTGTTGAGGACTGCATGTTGCTGGTGCCCTACCCCAGAGCTTGCCCCTTCTGTCCTGCCTCTACCCTGAGCTGCAGTAGCTATCTCGTGCTCAGCTGTCCCCACTCTGAGGTCTGCAGAGCATCAGCATGAGTTGAATTTAGCCTCAGAACAATGTGTCTGCTTGTGAAGATCATGCTTAACCTGAAAGACCTTGAGTTTTCAGGTGGGAACCTCCTGGTAAGAGTAGAAATTCCTGTTTATCTTCTTTTCAAGGTCACCCTCCAATTCCAGGCGGACTATGAGCTGCTGAGTAAGTAGTACTTGGGTGGAAAAGGCATCATTTGTGTGCTCTTCTTGATGATGTGCAGCTCACCGACAAGCCTTCGCCTTGTGTGTTTGGGAGCATTGTGTAGGTAGACCCAAGGGTTTCCTGTGTGGCTCCTGCAGCGCTGGACTGTATGTGCAGTTGGCTTCGCTGGGGATGCTGCATCCAAATCCCATCTAGAGCTTGTGAAAGACTACTGCACTATTTGTGTTATTGATTTCTGGACTTTGCTGTCATGCCGGATTTTAGCTTAGTGATGCAAACAAAATAAAAGCAAAGCTGTGGAAAAGCAGGGACTGAACTTTAGGCTAATGAAGCTGTATTGTGTCTGATAAATGGGCAAGTAATCTGCTGGAAAAGGGGGAAAGTTGACTTTTAATGAGAAGTTATTAGATGTTGAATAGCTGTTCAACTGCTGTATTAATAAAATGGACAATCCCCTTTAGCTTGTCTCCTTAAAGCATTCCATTAACTGAGAGCCCCCCTTAATCCATTCTTTGAAGAATTAATTAACATGCTGAAAAACACTGCTTTGACTGCAGCGACCTGACGCGAATTCAACTGGGGCTATGTCATCACTGCTTCCTCTACGTACTTCAGCTGCAATTTATGGACTCTGTTGATAATATGAGCTTCATCTGTAAGAGCTGAAGACTTCTAAGAACGAGTCTAATGGGCTGGCTTTTTGTTACAGCATTTTGAATTGGCAGCAACTAGAAAAATAGAAATGAGATGAGAAAACAGGGTCTGGTGCCTGCTGTGAGAACTTGGGTGTCCATTTCAGTTCAGCTGCTGATTTCTGGTATGACTCTGAGCCAGCTTGTGCAGGGGATTTTGGACTGAACTATCCCAACTCCACTGTCCCTCAGACACTCATATTATCAGTGGGATTTGGGTAACTTTTATCACTTAGAATAATTGTCCTTTTCCTCATGTTGTGGTCAGGTTCAAGCCTTTTGGCTCCTTTACCTACCACTTTCTGGGTATGCCAAAACCTGCAGCTTTTGGTGGTTTTAGGCTTTCTACCTGCCAGTTCTAGCAGCTTTAGATGTAGCAGACAAGGAGGGTGAGCATTGCCTCTCGTGATGAGGCAGGTCTGGTGCTGCCATTAGGGGCTAGCACACACGTGTGCGCTTGATGTTGCCATCTAAGAAAGTCCAGATCGTGAATCAGGTTACTGTTTATAAAGTAGATTTATGTCTGATACAAACACAGCTGTAATGCCCTTTAATGAAGGGCATGTATGGCTCTTGCTAAGGCTGTGCAGCGCTGCTGCTATCTGGTAGCTGACAGGCGAAGTGAGGATGGAGAAGCTCTCAAGGTGTGAAACAACTGGCCAGACCATAGTGAGAATCGTAAAGCCAGGCCAGGAAACTGCACCACTTGGTCAAGGCCTTGAGAGCTCTCCCTGAAACCTGAACTGATGGGGTTTGACACTTTCTGCTCCGTGTTCTGCTTCCTCAGCTGTTGTCAGGCTGGAGCGAGATTTCCATCCGATGGCGCATCTTATGAAAGGAAAATGTTGTGCTGTAGCCCTTTGTGGCCTTGCTTTTGTGACACTCTTTATAAGGACACTTCAAGAAAGGTACAGTTTGGATATTTGATGGCAATAGAGGAGAAAGGCTTATTTGAATGGGCCTCGGATTTCCCAAACTGTTTTGTTTCTTTTGTGTTGATCATCATTGAATTGCTTTTCTTTTGTCCCGTATGTGCAGAATGACACCTTGTTGTAGGACACCCTGATTGGCTTGGGAAGTTTGATTTGTGGTTGAAGGCAGTTGAAATCCCAATTAATCTGAGGGATAAAAATACACAGGATTCACAGGAGTCCTCAAGCAACACGAGAAATCTGCCCTTGGGGATGCTCTCTGCTTGCCTTGTGGGGCTGAAACCACTGTATGTGTTCTGCGGCTGTTGAATGCCATTACATCCAGAAATGCTCTATAGGATAAAAAGGAGTTTCCTGGGTAGGAGTGGAGGGGAGCCGGGTCCTGGCATTTTGAACCCAGTGGGGAGAGGCTATAGGAGGGGTTCAGCAGCAAAATGAGTTGAAATAAAAGGCCAAAGCAATTGCTTCAGAGTTTTGTCATGTGGGTTTGACAGCTGAAAAATGAGTTTGTTTTGCGATTCCCAAGATATTAATGGCACTACTGGGTTCACAGCACAACTTAATTACATTTAATAATGTAATCCACAGCAAGGATTACTTGCACAGGGCTTTGAGGATACTGCTTGAAGTGAGGGTTTGAGCGTCTTTTGTTCGTGACTAGTTTCTTCCACTCATTTATGGGAACAGTCAGGAGATGTGTACCCCCTCTAGAAGAGGGAGGGCTGAGTATTTGGTTGTGGCTGTGCTTATCCCAAGTGTTGTGAAGCTGCCCATGGTGGCAGGCTGCCTGAGCAGCTTTGCCAGCCTTCATTCAAGTTACTGAATCAGGCAAACCCAGATCTACCCAGACTTAAAACAGAAAAGTTCTTGAAGCTTCTAGGTCTTCTCCTGCAGGAGAAGTTGGACCCAGAAACTCCTGGATCTGCTCCGTCACTAATTCCCTCTTGGATGTTGGACCAGATTAATTCTCCTCTCTGTACCTCAGTTTCCCTGCAGATGAGGGATAACGATAGGTGCCCCAGCTCCTGAGGTCAGGGCAGAGCTTACCTAGAGCATCAATGAGGTGGCTGGAATGAGTGCTGCTGGGCACCAGCCGGGCACCACTGCTGTTGCAGGTCTGGAGCAGCCACCCTGCGTGTGCTTACCCAGGTTGAGTGACTCACTTTAGTAGCATTGTTTGCTCTTTTCTTGCCGGACACTGCTCCTGCCCTTGGCTTGTGGTGAATTCATCATTGACTACTATTTTATTCAGAGGCTGCCCTGGTGGGACTTGCAGGTTTCGACTTAGGGTATCCAGGAGGTGCTCATGTTCCTTTCACTGTGCCATTTTCTTTCCCAGTTCTATCACATCTTGTTTCGCCACAAAATGATGGAGATGGTAATTGAATTGCTTGTCAAGAAAACCAAACAAATGCAAGACTCTAGAGCCAGCCCTGACTTTAATTTAGAGAAGGGTTTATAAATGCTATGTGGAAACACACTGTTCTTGGGTTCAGAAAAGCTTGTAGAGAAGTTAAGTATACAAAGGTGCAGCTTCCCTCCTGGGAGTGACAGTGTCACTGTCTGCGGTGTCATCAACCTCCAGCACCTGCGTGTTGTGTCTTATGATGATTGATTTTACTGCAGGTCTCCTCTGCCTTGAGGTTCCTGAAGGTTTCTCTGTGTTGTGGGAGATCCGGAGATGGATGGCCGTGGTGGCAGAGCAGCGCCAGGGCTGTTGAGAAGGTGGTCGGTATATTCGAAGGAGGAATTGAAGAGGTGATTAAAAAAGACACACAATAGCAGGAAGGTGAAGCCAAATGTGCGTGTGGTTTCTGTTTCTTGTTTTGGGCTTTTATTTAATAGCACTTTAAATGCTTTGCAGGTATCTGTTGTGGATGCTTTTGAAACTTCATTTCTGAGGTTTGCTTGCATTGAAGGTATAGATGTGATCTGACTTCTGTTTTCCTTCCAATGCTATATGTCAGGGCATCCTAAGTTTTGTGTCTTTTTGTCTCTCCAGCCTGTACCTAACTGCAAAATACATGTTCAATTTCTCTCCTTCATTGTGTCTATGTACCAGAGTGTCCAGCTCCATTCCTTTGCCTTGAAAAACTTGGTTATTTAGAAAAAAAAAAGGCAGCACCAATAGATACTGTGTTTTTTTCCAAATTTCTGGCTGAATTAAAGTCAAGATCTTAAGGGAGTTTGGGGATAGCAGTGGGGATTCTGGTTTCTTGGGCAGATTCCAATTCAACTCCACTCTGTAATTAAAGGTTTTGATTTTTTGAGAGAGAATTTCCTCTGTGTAATAGCTGCTTTTCCTCTGCTTCTGGTCTTGGAATGAGCATTGTCTGATGGATTCATCCATTTGCCTTTCTCCTTCCCATGTCCTGGATTCAGTTTCCAGTTTTGGCCATGTTTTAAGTAATCATAGTCTGTCCTTTAGGGTTTTTTTTTGGGAGTGTGTGTGTTTTCCCAGGGGAGGTGGGAGTTGGGAACGTGGATTAACACTTGGTAGTATCCATGGGGTATCTCATTGCCCTAACTGGCCATTACATCCTAGTTTGGAAGAAGCATGTGAGACACCCCCCAGCTGCAAAGGGGCTTTTAACTTGGTGCAGGGAAGTAAAAATGGAGCTTCAGGGCTTCTCATCTTGCCAAGCACAGCGGTGACAGCAGCTTCCAGGATGATGGTGCTGGTCCTGGACCTGTCACCCCTGGGGATGACTGGGCAGTAGCATAGGGAAACATTGGCAGCCACGCTCCAGTGAGTCACTGTGTTGTTAGAGGAAGAATTACCACCAGGAATTGTCTTTGTCATTATACAAACCCTGTGGGAAGTGTGCCAAGATGTATATCCCTCCTGGATGCACAATGGAAAAATAACTCTTGCAGCGTTGGGGTTCAGCTGCTTGGGGCGCTCTTGGGTTTTGGTAGTTACATGAACCAATATTGTATAGTTCTTGAGAAAAACTACTCTCCTTCAGGGCTTTAAAACCACTTCAGCCCCAGTTGTTTTGCAAACGTGTATTCTCCAGTGGGAAGGCAGAGGCAGATGTTATCCTCGTCCTGGGAGGACTCTCCTACTTCCAAAAGGCTCCTGATTTAATCGTCATATGACTGAATGGTGCCTCCTCTTCTAGCAGCACATGGAAATGTTTCTGTCCTTGGTCAGAGCCACCACGGCACTGTTCAGTCCTTACCACTAACAACACAATGCCATGAATACATTGCCTCAGGTCCTGGAAAACCTGCAATGGTCCTGACATTCAGAGGTGCAGCAGCTGGATGTGGGGCAAAGCAAAGGTCCTGGCCCCGTTAGCAGTGCCAGCTCCATGTAAGTTCAGTTTGACCTCCTCTGCTCAGCGTGCAGTGTGCTCAGCTGAACCCCCCTGGAAACCTGTGAATTCTGGAGGCTGGGTGTTCACGTTGTGGTTGCCATTAAGGGTGATTTGCAAAAGCAAGAGGTCTGATGGTTTAGAAATGCTTCATCACTCTGTATGCGGGATGCGGAGTGGTAGAGGGGAAGAAGTAAGAGCAGCCCCAAATGTGCTGAATAATGAACCGAAAATTGTTATTGATTATCTGTGCACTTTCATTACCCTGCTGCAGTCCAAGAGCCATTCTTTTTCCTTTATTAAAAAGGAAACAAAACTTTCAAAGGCACTTATAAAATATTTAGTGTAATCATTTCCAAGATCAAAACTCCAAAGGAATTGCCCAGCCCCGCAAACCTGGTTAATCTGTTGGTGTTACGGATGGAAGACGAAACAGTGATATTAAACATTTATTGCTCTTGTGCAAAAGGGCCTCTTCCTTTTGATCTCAATTGCAATATTATTCACCAACCTTCACTGCTGCTTCCCGTGCAAGAATTTTAGGTGTCATTACAAGTTTCTTCTGCTGCAGAAGAACTTATTTCCCCTATCCTTATTTTGCCTTTGGGCAAGGCAAATCTCAGCCTAATGAAACCGATGTGAAGTATTACAGTGCTACAACACTGACTTTACAATCATACAGAGTTTCCCTCCTTGAAATAGTCTTTCTAATCCATCTCTGAATGTTCATTTCCTTTTCCACATGGTATTTGCATAAATGAGGTAATAAAATGTTATTTCCTTCTAGAATGTAACTACTGAAAGAGTAGAGTAACTGTTGACATCCCCTTTCATTTTGAATAGGGAGTTACTGAGGAAGCAATCCAGAGTCTGTCCAATGTTGACTGCAATCCCAAAATAGCATTTTTCTGTCTCAAACCAGGTTTAGTGCATCTGCAAGTGTTTGGAGGTAAAAAAAAAAATCAAAATAACCTTGAGGAATAGTCTGCAGTGGGCTGCAAGTTGGAAAAGATGAGTGCAGAGACCCATGAATAAGCTATAAGATGGGGGATGACTGGTGTGGTTCCCATTCTGTGGGAGCTGCAATGAGTGGCCATCAGCTGCCTATATCATGCAGAGGAACATGAACAAGAGCTATAGGAATGAGGTTATCCTTGTTCTCTAGGACTCCTGTGGTTCGCACCAGTCTTAGAGATGTGGATCGATGGGAGAAGGGGTGAAGAACAAAGACAAGGGAGAGAGGCTTTGCATGTGTCTTTGAACATGAAAAAGAGGGGTTGTGGAAGAAGGTGGTTAATGAACCACTTGCTGCCTCTCCTGAGATTAGCACAAGAAGAGCAGGGTTTGGACTGTAGTGAGGATAACTGAGGTTAGACAGCAAAAGCCTTTTATGTCTGCAAACAATCTGGAGGCTCCAAGATTCCTTGTTCCCGCAGCTTGAAGTGTTTGTCTTCATTCCTGAGTTTTTCTCTCAAAAGAAAAATAAATAGTCCTGTTTCCTGAGCAGTTTTTAGCTTTGAGGCCGTTTGTCTTCAAAGTCAGTCTGAGCATGGTAGGTCTGGGCTGGGTTGGTGCTCAGCTGGGTCCTCTTGCACCTCAGTCTCTTCTTTTCATGCATAGTTACTGGTAGGATTAAAGAGTGGAGCTGTCATGACTTCCTGCTCTTGTTGTTGTAATAAAACCCACTAGTTTCCAGTGCAGCAACTAAAGGAGAGAGGGAAGAGGGATGGTGTGAAGGGATGGAGAAGAGGGTCTTGAGTTGCATAGGTGAGGTCATCCTTGACTCTGGTTCACCCTTGGTCTTTGTTGGTCTTTCTCCCATGTCTTGCTGCTTGCCAGTGTTTTTGCTATGAGCTGTGTAAAAGGATTCCTCCACACTGGGACAACCCAATGTGGTTGTGTTTGTTACTGGCTTTTTACTACTTAATACAAAGAGCCTTGACTAATGGGTGGGGACCTCACTAAGCGTGCTTCTGCTCACTCTCCTCCTGAATCCCATCGGGAACGATGACTGCAGCGCTTGGAGATGTGAAGTGTTAATGCAACCCTGGAAATGGGGTATGTTTGGTTTGCTTTATAAACTTGGCCAGCATCCCATCTCCCTGCCACTGCTGCCCACAGAGTGCGCAGGCTTCGGTATGGCAGTGGCCTTCAGCTAATGGATGTGCCAGGAATGAGAGGAAAACACTGTCCATTGCTGCAGGCTGCAGCATTACATAGATTTGTCTTTACTCACCCAGCAGCAATTTTCAGCCTGTTTTCAGCCCATGTGCTGCACTTTGTCAATTCTGCTTTTATTTTTGTTTCCCCGTGTATGTATATGTCTATGTATGTGTCTATAAAATATGTATTACACATCTATACATATTTATATGTGTGTGTGCGCAATGTCTGCCTGTTTCCAGCTTGTAATGCTGAGACATTTGAACCTGTTAAAAGCCAGGTCTGCCTGGTTTCTTTATCTCAGCTCAACATTGGTGCCTGGCTCTGGGGCAAGGCCACAGGACACTGGGTTTTGTGGCTGCTCTTTTCATGCAGACTACTTGGAAACGTTTAACCTTTCATTTCAGAGGTGTTCTTTTCAATATTCAGCTTGATCCCCAGCATCAGGGAAAGGATTAGAGCCTGGTTCATCTTTCCCTCTGAACTCATCAGTGACTTCAGTCTGCCTATTAGTTCTTTTAATGGCTTCTTTATTAGTTCATTATTGCATAACCTCCAGGCATGGCAGGACTTGAAATGTTAATTTTCCAGCCAAAGTTCAGCTGAGGGACTTCACCCGATCCCCATGAAGTCAGCATGTGAATAGAGAGGGCTGGCTTGCTTTGCACCACAGCATCCCTTATAAAGCAGGGAGAAGTAAAGTTCTCTCCCCAGATGTCAAAGGGCTCATAGGAAAGTATAGAAAACCATGGAATTTTCAAGGAGAAAAGGTGATGTATGTGTGCATGCTTTGGTGTGGTGCTACTTTTTCTCTTCCCCACCCCCCCCCCTTCCCTCTCCTTGCTCCAAGCTAGTATTTGGCTGCCCAGTGAACTATAGCAAGATTTAATAGCTCCAGTGTAGCTATATTGCATTTGGACTGATTCCATTCTTCTGTTGTAATAAACGTCTGCTTTACAATGAGCTCTTAAATTCTATAAGTGACGTCAAATTGTGTCTAATAATGGAAAAAGATCAAGTACTGTAAATGCAACTCGTTGGCTCTGCGTCTGCCTTTACCGAGCAGTGTTTCATCCTCAGCCCATTGCAGTGCTCTGCCTCTGAGAGATCCCTGAGGTTTACCCTGAGGTTTGCACCCGAGAAAGCTGATTTCCATGCGTGTTGCTTTTTCCCCTTCCTCCCCTTCCTTCATCCCTGACCATGTTGCAGCCTGTAGGTATGCACAGGGATTCCCAGCTCGGCTGCCAGCCTCGGCCGCACGCTGCAGCTGCTCCAGCATGGGGAGGACTCTGTGGCTTTGCAGGGAGGGCAGATTCACTGTCAGATGCCATCTAAGCTCAGTCATGAAACTTGGATGTGTGAAAGCAGCTGCATGAAAGCTTCCATTTGAGAAAGGTGGGACAGATGAGATGTACGATTAAGCTGGACGGTTACAGTGAGCATCACTTATTGACAAAGGAGTTCCGCTGCCATTCAGAAAGTACGACCCTGAAAACTACTTGGTTTAAAAGCTCATTCTGTCTCTTCAGCTTGTGGCACACACACGTATGAGAGAGGCAGTTTGGAGTGTAGTGTCAAGTGTTATGGCAAATAATGGTAGCCACAATGTTACTGAATAAGGATGTTGGGGTTTTTTAACCTTTCAACATGAACACTGCCTGCGCAGGATCACTTTGGTAGGGTTGGGAGGAGAGGGGAGAGAAGGGAATGGTAAAATACAAGCATTCAGTTCATCTGCTTGAAAAATACTCATAAATTACGTTTTCCCCTTGACCTTTCTGTAGTGACAGTCGTTCATGTGATCAGAGGAGACTTGTGCTCCAGCTGATACTGTGCTAAGTGTCATGCATTCACAAAACAAGAAGTTCATCTCTGTTCCGTGGTGCTTCCCAATGTAGGCAGCAGCAGGATGTGGGCACCACAGTTACGAGGCCACGCGGGTCCGTGTGATGGATCTCAGGCTACGTGTGCTGCAGCCTTTGCCAAGGGTCAGGTAGGCACTGCAGGGGAGCAGGGGCTGAGGAGGCTTCCACAGTGATGTTTTGCAGGTGCTGATGGAAAGCGTCTCCTGAGAGCTGGGGGCACTGTGGACAATGGGGTCTGAGTGACAGAGGAAGGGAATGGTCTTTGCAGCAGTGATATTCTGGGGAGATGAAGCTGAGCAAGGCTTCTGGGCCAGCAGCAATGCTGCATTAATCAAGGTGTGAGCGTCGAGGCTGCCTTTAGAAATGCTGACTTGGGACCTAGGAATCTGCTTCACGTTTATGATGCTGCTTCCAATGGCATAAATAAATCCAAGCGCGCTCTGTATGCGGTGCTTCCAGTTGGGGGTATGGCTGTATCCACCTTCAGGGAGCTCTGCAGGGGAGAGGGAAGGCAGCTGGGCTGTTAAGCCTGGTGTTGCTTCCCAAAGCCCAAGTGTTTGATACGCTTGGGATCGATGCTCATGTCTCTTTGATAGCACTTTCTTCAAGGAGGCAACTTCTTGGGGGATAAAGGAGATGTAAAGGACCCAAGGAAAGTGTTTTAGGGAGGTAGGTGAGGTCTCCAGGTAATGCCTTTGCTCATCCTTTCGCCACTGCATGTTTGACTCGGTTTTCTTGCAGTTGTTTTTGGTAATTATCTTTTATTTCTCACTTTTGTGCAAATACTGCAGAGAAGATTGTTCAAAAGCTGAGCCAAAGGTATTGATCTTCAGCTCATGAGTTTCATCTTTCATAGGGGAGATTTTCCTCAACTTCAAAAGGCAGCAGAGCCTTGAACAGGCAGTGGTTGATAAAAACCTGAGGCTGGTACCTGCCTCTGCTGCTGCCTGCTCTGCCCCACCTCCATGATGTTTTTTTTTCCTTCCTAGGGTGAGTCTTTTAACTTTATAATAGTGCAAAATGAACCTCCTGTGAGGCTAGAAAAAGCTCATTATAGCTGCTCTCTATTTCTAGGGCTTTTCTTCCCTCTTGAAAATGGAAAATAGCAGCTGTGACACAGGGTGGGCTGTTGCTGCCGTGGTACAGCTCATTTCAGAGCCTTAAAAAGCCTGTGCTCAGCAGCCTGGACACAGGAAACGTGAGCTGGTCAGAAATGAGGTGTGGAAGTGGCAGCTATAGCAGCACAGCATGGAACAGGGTGGGAACAGCCCTTCTGTAGCCTGAACCCACCAGTGTGAGGGCTTCTCCTGCACGGGACCCAAATGATGTGTCAAGGAGCCAGGATTGTTGCTGTAATACTCTTGTGGGCCAGCCTGTGAAGCCTGGCCAGGGTTTGACCTCCAGGACTCCAGTGGCCCAGGTTGAACACCCTTCATGCTTAACTCTTAGTCGTTAATTACAAGCTGTCAGTTGTCATCAGTCCTCTGCTGCCTCGTTTGGTACCGGGGAGGCTGGCCCTGATGCTCCCAAAGTGAGAACCCAACCAACCACCAGGCTCATGGAGAGCCTTGGCTGGGTCTCTTGGTCTGTTCAGTTCCTGCAGCTCCTGATACGCCCCTCGCTTTAAAGAAAAGGCACTTCCTTCAAGTTGTTGCGAGGGAAACTGTTGAAATCAGAAGTAAATGCAGCGCACTGTGTGTTTGCCTTCAGACAGCCTGCAGCAATAGCTCAGAGGTGGACCTGACTCATCGCAGCAGGATATTGACTCTGGAGCGTAATTATGATGCTTTGAGAACCTGATTTTGAGATAATTGAGGTATAAAACCCTGTGCCTGGCTCTCACAGTTACTCCAGCCCTGAGCAGGGATTGAATAACGGCCTCTACAAATGTGCCACTTGGCTGTAGCAGGAACAGCAGCGAGTCTGGAAATGTCCTGCGTCACCATTGTTTTCCTCTTGCGGGGAGAAGCCGGCTGCACGCTGGGGTTTGCAGACAGCCCCGGCCTGCCACCGGCCCTGGTTGTGTGGCCACAGGGGTTTGGCAAACCCATAGGGCACCAAGCTGAACTTCCAGACCCAAATCCAGCCTCCCATCCAAACGGATGCTTGCTAATCCCATCACATCGAGTATCCCTGTTCAAACATCTCTGGCTGGCTGTAGCGATGGGCTGGATGTGTTGCAAGTGCCAGGGCCACAGCTGGTGTTCTGACACCCCTATTCCAAAGCTGTGTGGTGGCTCCATTGCTTTGGAAAGGCTTTCTCTTCCCTCCATGGCAGCCATCATGTCTGCAGGCAAACTTCGGTGTGTTGTTTGAACAATACAGCAAACAGCTCAGTGAGCTTTGAGCCTCCGTCGAGTCCCAAGACTGTGGAAGGAGGCCACTGTCCTCAATGAGTTGTCTGAAGGGTGATGTTGCCACCTCTGTCTCACTTGGCAGGGTGTCCCCTAGGATGTGAATGTGGTGAAACCCTGTGCTCATCTTTCATGGCTTGCCAGCTGGGTTCCACTGCTCTTGGAAGGGTTGGGGCAGGTTGTTTCAGCTCAATGGCAGCCCAAGCTGCAAGTTTATCGTGATTACTATTGGATTTTTTAACCAGTCCAGTTCAAAAAGTCCCTCCTTCAGGGTCAGGGCTGCTGATCCCAGGTGCCTTTTCCTGCTGCCCCCTTTGGTTTAAGGCTGTGATTTGGTCCTTGCTATTGCTCAGTGTGTTTCCAGGGTTGTTTTCTACTCGACTTTTGGGGCCTGGTTGCCGTAGTGAGCAGCTGCCCTTGGAGTTTTTGGGAGCATCACCTTTCCAATGGGCACATCACCAGGACCTCCTCCTGCCTGGAGACCTGCAGGCTGAGCCAAAACACTGCTGACCCCAGGGAAGTAGAAACCTGAAGGGGAACTTCACGGCAAAACCTCAGCACCTATAAAAGCCAAGCAGAAAGCTGGACCAGGAGCCACGGCTGTGGCCAGACAAGCTCTGTGTGCCAGGTGCTTCCAGGCTGCTCTGTGCCTGCTCGGGGCTGAAATGGTTGGGTTTTGAGTCTGTCATAAAAGAAACCCTCTTGTGTCTTGGCTGTCTGAATGACTGCCTGCCTGGCACTTCATTATAAACACACTTTTCCCCATCTTGGTACTGGTTTCCTGCCATTTTGTTGCTTTTAAGGTTCTATTTGTTTTATTCATCTCTTGCAATCAATAGGAATATCCTGTTTTTAGCAAGCAGCGAAGGCAGATGTGACTGATGTCCTTACGGTGGGAGCAGAATCACTTTCAGAGCTTTTAAATCTAATCTTCCAAGGTCTCTAAAGCATAACGAACTGCTCAAGACGTGTGGCTGTGTCTCCCACTGCCATTACGTCCAGGAAATGGGATCCAGTGCAGCTCTGGGGCCAGCACTTGAGATCATCTTCTGGTGGTTACTGTAGTTCTTTGCCATGACACTAATTAAAACCCACCTAATGAGATTATCTCTACCTGTTGTGGAGAATTAGCTTGATGGAGGAAATCCTGCACGTGGGCATGGATGCACATAGGCATGGCAGCGTCGGGCAGTGCAGTCTGCTATTATGCCAGGGATTGCCATGGCAAAATTTCTTTAACCCCCCATTCACACACAGAGATTGTTCTGACAGCATAAAATGAAACAGGGAATTGAATTTGAGAATAGATTGATGTAGCACCAGAACAATTGCTATTCCAGAAGAGTCAGGCTGGGATGGCTCGGCTTTACAGCAGGACTAAGGGAGTGATTGACTCCCTGCACTCGGCACTGGTGAGGCTGCACCTTGAATCCTGTGTTCAGTTCTGGGCCCCACATTAAAAGAGAGACATTGAGGTGCTGGAGCAGGTCCAGAGAAGGGTTGGTCCGTGACCAAGGGCATGTGTTTTAACCTCTCTAAACCTTGTTAAAGGTTGGTGAAGTGCTGTGGAAACCCTGAGTAGTGCTGAGTCCTGTTGAGAGCAGTGGCTTCCTGGTTCCCAGACCATGGTTTAATCCACTAGCTAGGTTGGTTGGTTGTAATCTCTTTTTCCCTTCCCCAGGCTTAGGGTCTGGGGCTGTGTTCACTCCAGCAGTTGTATCTGAAGACCTCCAATAAGCAGGCACAGCACAAAGGTAGATTTTGGCGATGAGAAGGAACCAGGCAAGCACTTTGTGTGCCAGGAGAGGTCATCAGATCCTGCTGAGGCTGATTTGGCGTGATGGTAGACAGCTTTACTCCTTGTGTCCTCTCTTCCCTATCAGTTTTCTTCCTCCTTACCTCCCTTTCCTTAATGATTGTATTGTCTTTATCACCAGGCCATCGGGAGCCTTAAGAATATTTGCAAAGTTACTGCTTTAACTGTTGGTGTAGTAAATGCTGTATTTCCCCTATTCTTAAGCAATAATTCTATTGAATTGCTTTGAGCTGAGGTATGGTGGGATTTTTGATGTTGCAGTTTGATCTTCGGCTGTATTCTTCTGCAGCGGGAGGGCAAAAATGCATCTGGCATCGACATCGGTGGCAGCAGGATTTTGCCTGTGGAATACTTTGGCGGTGAAAGAGAAGGGATCCTACCAAGACACTAATCCAGAATAAAGCAGGGAAGAAAAGTACATTTCTGCTGTCTTTATTGTTAGAATTCAAATTACTTTATCCATCGTGGTGTTCCTGAGGACCGAGGAAGTCTAATTATTGCCTTTTCTCGCTGCTGAATGAAGGCGAGAAGATAAAACCTGATACCTTTGAGTGGATGCAACTCTCGTGCGTTGCTGACATTGGAGAGATACTTCATTGTCTGGCAACAGAAGGTCTGCCTATTCATTTTGAGCTTTTGTCCCATCTCTTCCATGGAGATGCTATTGCATATGAAAGTCTGATTGGTACAGTGGCAGAGGTCAGGAAGGTAATAGCTTTGATGGTATCCCCTGAAGCAAATAAACATTATACTAAAAGATCCTGCTCAATTTGATACCGAGGGGCTGGGAGCACTCCAGGGATTCTCCTTTCTGCTGTTAAGCTTATAGCTATTACAGAAATTAATGTTTGCCTCTCGTTTGCTCTTTTTTTTTGGTCCTAATAGGATGTTCTGCACTAAGGATGGAAAATAACTGCTTCTCTCCTTCCCCCTCCCCCCTCTGTTTCAGGGATCCTCAATGCATTTCCTGGCCATTGTTTAAGGAGCCTTTACTAAAAACTTCTGGATTGTGTTTCTGAGCGGACAAAGGATTTTTGGATTCAAAATGCTCATAAAGGAATATCGTATTCCTCTGCCCATGAGCGTGGACGAATATCGAATCGCGCAGCTCTACATGATACAGGTCAGTAATGTTTCAGCCCGTGTGGGTGAGTGCAGGGGAACACGGGGCTTTGTGTGGAAGAGTGGGGCATTGCTGCAGGATTGGATGTGTTATATTTGAGGTTTGCTGGGTGCTTTTTAAGGGGGGGGGGGGGGAGGTGATACAAACTTCTTGATGTGCCTCCTCTTATCCCTAAATCAGAGCCTCTGTTTGGCCTAGCTGAGGAAACAGTGGCTTGTGGAAGGATGCACTGAGCCCACGTGTGTGTGGGTACCTACCTGGAAATCACTGAGCTATAGGGCTTAAGCAGCTACTGCTTCCCATTTAGACTATGGTTACTGCTCATCCCAGTTCCAGCTGCAAACTAAAGGCTTGGGAAGAAACAGCCTAATATGAATTTGAGAGGGTAAAGAGAAGGCGTAGTTTTGAATTTGGGGAGGGGGGGGGAGTGTGTGTGGTATTTAGATGTAATATTTCTTCACTTATGTACCACTATGAAATAGATACTAATCAGTTTAGGCATAAAACTGAGATTATTTTAATAGGCTTCTGAATACTGGTGGGAATTGTTGTTGAATTCCCTGTCTGCAATAAAGCAGTTAATTAAAATGTTGGGGTTTCTGTAACTCAAATCCTCCGTGCCCACATTCTCTTGGTGTTTGATATCCAAGCAGGAGCATTTATAAAAGGAAATGAATCTGAAGCGTTATTTCATTGTCCCACGCTTTAAATAAAAGTCAATTTTGCTCATCCAGCAGCGCACGCATCTGATACTGAGCTTGCAGGAGTGCTTTCTGTGGCAGGATGAAGTGATGTAGAAAGATCTACTTCGGCTTAAAACCCTAAAATGAGTAAAGGGAGAAAAAACCAAAGTCCCTAAACTAAAGCAAAAGGATTTCCCCATTTCATCCCTGACCATCCAACTGTGTCTCTTTAAGGACTCATGCACTTGGACTTGACTATTAACACAGTCTATGGGGTGTGTTTTCCAGTAATAACAATCAAATTCGTTTTTCTGACACAAATGCATCATCTTTCTGTGTTTAACCTAAATGTTAGCCTAAGTGAGTAAACATTTTTCTTAGGTGGCTTCGTTTTTGTGTATTTTTCCCTGACACTTCAGTTGCTTTGAACAGAGCAGGTTGATGGAAGCAGTGTGTTAGCTACGCAGAAGCTGTCGGCAAGCAGCAGAGCTTACAGGGGAATGATCTGATGGAGAAGGAGGAGCCCACCTGATTTCATGGGGGCTGAGTATTTAACTGGGCAGTGTGAGTTGTAGAGGACTTGGTCAGGGGCTGAATTTGCTGTTCACTTTCAGAGTTAAAGTACTTCTTTCTGTTTCATTTATGCAGAACACTGGATTGCACTTGGTTCACTTGACAGTGATTTTAGCAGTATCTTAATGTCAAAGGGCGTGATAAGCCATTAGGGTGTCAGTCAAGGGGAAGTTCCCTGGCCCAAGAAACTACTTAAGTAATTACTCATCGGAATGGAGCTATCCAGCCCTGCTCTAATTTTCTAGTGCACTGATGTGCAGCAAAGTAAGGTTTCCTCTTAGACCAGGTGCAATAGCTGGTGTCAAGTCAGGTCTCTGATCTCCCTCAGAGAGTTCCAGGTCAAGCTAGGACCACTGCGTGTAGCCCAAGATCCAGGTGAGCTGGAGAAGTGCATGCCAAGCCATTGCCTTGGCTGCATTATGTGTACAAGAAGAACAAGAGGAAAAGTTTAGCTGTGCTTTATACTGAAAATGCCAGTCTCAAGTTTGAAAAGACGAAATAATAAACCCAGAAAACCCACTTAGGGTAGAATGTGGAGTTTCTGTTCTGTTTGTTAATGTTGGGTAGCAATCTGCTTCAGCTCTTCCTGAAACTGGTGGAAGCCAGCCCTGCTGGCTTCAGTGGGAGCTTTCCCTGGGCCATGATTATCAATGTCTTTTCCTTCAGTTTGATTTAAAAGTGGAGGTTTTGTCTTTGAGGCAGGCACTGGGGCAAGAGCAGTGGGGAGCATGACTTCCATTCTTATCAGAGAATGAGGAAGGGTTTCATGTCTCTTTCTCCTGTGAAGCACGTAAGGGGGCCACAGAAAAGGCAAGCTCTGCATGTTGAACCCCCTTAGGGGAACAAGCTGAGAGATCTGTGTAGAGCAGCGGTGTTGAGGCATTTCTTAAGTCTTTTGACTGAAACATGGAACAGAATGATTTCGAGTAGCTCCTGGGGAGTGGAGCGATTCTTAAAAGCAAAAGGTTCGTTTCAAAGGCATTGGTTGGGTATGGTGTCATTATTGCTGGAGACACTCGTCAGCCTGGTTGTGTAAGAAGCAGTTTTCCAACAGTGTAAGAAGGAGATGTCACAATCACTCCTCAAGGGGTTTTGAGAGCCTTAAGCATGTGCTTGGAAGTCGATCATTGATTTATCATCGAGCTCATGAGTGAGGATTCCCATTCATCTCCAAACCAGTTGGTATAAAGGTGCTCTTTAAGGAGCAATCCATTAATTTTCCTAGATTTCAGCATCCTCCAAATGAAAGTTTTCCAAAAGGACCTTCTCACCTGGGGGATGAAGCCCATGGAATTGCTCTGGGAACCCTTTCTGTGAAAGTAGTGCTTCAAAGCCATTTGAATGCAGTTAGGATGTTCAGTCTCAAGCTGCAGTGCTGTGGTCATTGTTCAAAGGTGTTTTCATGGAGGTCTTTGCAGTGGAAAGTCCTTTTGTCTCCTTTCAGAAGAGAACAATCCTTCTTTAGAAGTCTTCACAAAAATTTCCACCAGATTTGATGATCACACCCAGGTAGCAAAGGATGCTTCCATTAAACTGGGACAGGCTGTACTCATATTTACTGTATTTATTGGCTGGGAGAATTAACATTGTGCAGTGTACAATCCAGCCTCTCTGGTTCTCTGCTCCACTAGGCAGGCCAGACACGCAATAAATCACTGTGTGCGTGCCCATGTTGCTTTGTAATTCCTCTTAATGTCCTCCAGGCTGGTGTATAAAGTTGTGGAAACTGAGGTGAGTGGCTGCTGCTTTGCATCAGTATTATTATTATCATTATTATTATTAATAATAATATTATTTGAGGGTGAGAGAAGTGGAGCAACAAATCTCTTAAGTGTTGCTTTCTGCTACCTTCTGAAATACTATCTACAAAGACAGTGGTTTCAGTACTTTAAGTAGCACTTGAATTCTTCCATAAATAAGTTAATCTTACATTAAAGCAAAGGACTTAATGTACCCTTCACTTGCAGCCCAGCAGATCTGAACTGAATTGGTTTTCTCTATTAAATTTTAGCCTATCAATATCTGTATTTTCATGGGAAACCTCTCATGCTGTCAGTGTCTTCAGGTTGGGAGCTCTTGCTGCATTAAACACACAGCAGTTAGGTCTTAGCTTTTCCATGTTGCATCATTAGCTTTTCCATATTGCTTCATAGAAGAAGAGTTTTGGTCTCTTTTTCTATCCAAATTAAAAGATACCCATCTTCATATCTGAGCTTGGAGCCAGTGATCTGCCTTCCTGCTGTGACCTGATTTTATTCTGGTGCATAAAATGGGCAAAATATTTCAAAACAGTGAAATAATTCCTTGTACTGCTTTTCTAGACAACAGTTTTGTGGTATAACTCTTTCCTAGGGATCAGTGCACACGTTTCAGATCCTGTTGTGCTTCCAAGGGTAAGGGATCTCTGGATATACTCAACCTTGAGAGTTGCCCATTGGAACTGCAGCTTGACCTGGGGAAACTGCAGGCTCCTCTCTTAACATAAGCAGAAAGCAGGTGGAGATGAGCACTGAAGAGAGTTTTCATGAAACACAAACCAGTTATGGAGGGGACGACTGTAAACATCTGTAGGGTTTTCTTTCTTCCTGCAGGAGCGCTGAACCCAGGACTCTGTCCTGGATGTCTTCTCTGTCTCTGCACATCAATCCCATCAAAGGCATGTGCAGTATTTCTGTCTCTGTGAGGACTTTGAAGCCTGTCGTGCACAAAAGATTGGCCCATTCTGTGTTATACATTAAGTAGATCTTATTAAAGAGTCCTTTAATTCTTCCTCTTGTAAGTGAGCTGCACATGCGTGTCTCAATAACTTTCCTATAACACTTGCTTCCTTTTCTTGTGTGTTCAGGGAACCTACCTTTAGATACACCTCCACTCAGCCCAGAAACAGCCCACACTTTAAAGTCTCTGTCTCACAGAGGCTTGTGTTCCAAGATCTGAATGTGCTTGTCAGAGAGATCAGTGTGGTATTAGCCAAAGGTCAGTCCATTTACCATCTTAATAACGTTCATTACTGTGGTTCCATATGCCATAAGATTCCGAGGGACTGTTGCCCTTCCGACCCTTATATAAGATGAGAGAATCCCTCCTGTTATTAAATGTTATTTTTGTATCAGTGTCCATAGCTTGCTATCTCTGCTGTAAATAACTCCGGTCCGCATTTTCTCCACACAGTTTTCTCCAAGTACTTGTGATCTTCCTTCAAAGATGGTGTCCTTTAAAGGAATTCTTCTGGACCTAGTGATTGCCTTTTGAGGATTAGACTTATTTTAAGGTGCTGTGTCATCCTTATAAGCTAATAACACTTAATATGTTATTCAGCACTTCAGGGGTCCGTGACTGAAGAAGGATTTGCCCCTGTTTGAGGCAGTCTGTTAAAGAGAACCCATCTGCTCAGCACTGTCTGCTGATCTCGGGCAGGATCCTGGGAATTGAGGGCTCTTCTCATCTTTGAACATGAGCCTCTCTTCTACATTCCCTCAGGGCTTTGTGTTTATTGCCTTCCCTGAAAAATCAGAGCGTGTTTCCAGGCGTGATGGTGCTGTGATGCTGATGGAGTACCCTGAGTCACTTCCCTCTTTGCTGAAGGATGATGCTTTATCCGTCGTTTCAGTTTCCAGACCCCTGCACTGACCTGTTTTCTCCTTCATTTGCATGTAGCTCTCAGGTACTACCTCTGAGAATAGACATAAATGTGTGCTTGGTGGTGGTAATTCTTGAGGCCATGTCCTGATACCTGGGTGCAAAAGCCATGTCCCTTAAACTGTTAGCTACACTTGGCAATTGCCAGCAGGCTCAGCAGATGGTGAAAGATTGATTGAGTGGGGGAAAACAAACTAACCCTTCATCTCTGGACACTGAAGAACGGGATGGCTGATTATTTTTGTTTCATTTGCAGATGCCTTGGCCATCTGGACAGATAGACATATATGCTTTAATTTTAAAAGCAAGTGACACTGCTGACAGCTCCCGAGACCCTGGAATCACAAGTCTAAAAGCAAAAGCCTGATTTGAAGTTTCCCTGCCAAATTCTGTGCTGCAGTATTTAAAAGCTGTGACTTCTGTGTTCTTCCTTCCTTCGGTTTTCATAACCTTTTCTTTGTGATCATGAGGGCTTGCATCCTTCTGAAAGAAGAGCGAGACACTTAGCTTTGAGAACCAAGGGAGGTACCGGTACGTTCAGTGCAGTGTGATTTGCACAGGTGACAGTGATGGGTTATCATTTTGGGAAAACAGACCAAAATAGCAAACATCTTTTCTGCATTTACTTCTTTATTTTGAAGTTGTTATCCTGGAGCAGTTCTTCAACTGGTGAAAACGAGATTGATTTTAGAGTTGTGAACTGTGTTGCCTTGACAGTTCACACGTGCTCTCTTTCTCTAGCAAAGCTGAGTGAAGCTATAAAGCTTATATCACAACAATTAATTCAAACCTCAGACTGGTACTAGTTTGAATAGAGGATGCAGCACTGATAATCCCACTGAGCTTGTGACTGTCAAAAATCCTTTTTTCCTTTTTTATTCCTATAGAAGAAGATTTCTGACATGTGGACAGAGTCTTGGCTGTTGACGCAGATTAGGCTCTCACTTCTTCAAATACCTGAAGGCAAATAATGATTTAAGTATTAGGAAAACCATGAGGATTTCTTTAAGCCAGTCCTCCAGTATTGTAGCATGCAGCCTATTGTTAGTGAATAATTGCACTGAGTTCCTAAAATCTAAGGGATATAGCCAGAGAATTGATCCAAAACACCCCGAGTTGAAATTTCATCTCTGGCTCGCAATACAATAATGGACAACTTACTTTACTTCCCTTAAGCTGGGGACAGTAATTCTCATAGAAAGTGCCTGTGGAAAAGTTAATACAGGGAAAAACCTGTTTAAAACCAGGGAAGGAAATAATCAAGGGAAGATGAAACACTGAGCTGGAAGTGGAGTAGACATTTTGAAAGATGGAGCATGTGGGGTAAACAAGCTTGAGGTATCTCCATAATAAAGTGATTCCTACTTCATGTACCTCTGGCACATCCAGCCCTGGCTCCGTCGGAGTGTAACTTTGTAAGGGTGTCTTTGTAAGACAAAGTGATTAATGAGTGGCCATGGGAATGGTTCCCTTAATGCCGTAAAGTTTTTATGGTTCTGCACAACTGATCGTCCCCGAAATGTCCTGGTTTTGTACAAACAGCTTCGTTAATATCAAGACCCAATTCCAAATAACGCAGTGCGTACAGCATCTGTACACATTGGTGCTGCCCATATTTCCGCTCTGTCTTGCGTGAGTCTGCTGCTGGCAACCTGTCCTGCCTTTAACTTTTAGGGCTTTTTCTTAGGGATGTGTTTTACATTACGAGAAAAGCAGCCAAGAGTAATGGTGCTGCAGATGAGGATAACCTGCACTTTCTGGGGTGAGAATTGTCCCTTCTTTTCCATGCTCAGCTTTGCTCTGCTTCTGCTGGCCAAGAGTCTTGCAGTATTTGGGGCTGGAAACCCAGAAGGAGGAGGTTCTTACAGCTGCAAAGAGCTATGACCCTCACCTCATAACAGCTCTTGGGAGAGTGAAGGGGTGGCAGGAACAGGCCTGTTATCTTCTGGACACTAACATACCTTCCATCAGAAAGCAGCTCTACATGTGCTTCCCTCTGACAAGAAGATCCTTCATGAGTGACATCTTCATCTTTCTCCTTGTGTGCTTAATATCTCCTTGAAGGTAAAATTACATAGTGGCTGTATAATGGGATAAGCATGCAGCAAAAGGTCAGCAATTCCTATGTGATATTCCCAATTCTTACTTGGTAAACTTGAGGGAAGAGCCCCATAATATCCCTGCTGCAGGCAGGGGGATGATCAGATGGCAGCTCCTTGCAGACCTTCCAAATGCAGTGTCAGGCAGGGATGCAAAGGTGGGTCCTTGATCTGTAAAGTGAGTGGATGTAGAGGAGGCTGTGTTCATGGTCAGCAAAGTTTTAGGTCTCTGTGAAATGTTAAATATCTCTATATTGATCGAGCTGCGCTCCTTGGCCACCTGACACAGCAGCCTGGAAAGGGGCAGTCTTTTCATAGCACTGGGACCAGGTTTCTGCTAGGATGGGGACTCTTCTAATTTCCCTCTACGCTTTACAACTCTCTCATCTTAGGACTCCTTTTCTTTGTTTTCAGCTGGATGTTAGGAACACTTAAGACGGGGTTTTATGCTCTGCTGGTGAAGCACCGGTGTTTGGGGGAAGGAGTATTGCAAAGTGGAACGAAACACTGCACGCCGTACACTATTCAAACCTAGAAGGAGGATGTTTAGGACGGCTGCTTTTTTGCCTTTATTAATGAAGCCACTGACGAGCAACAGATTTCTTTCCCCTCTCCCCGGGGTTTCAGGTCATTCCAATGTGTACACCACAATGAGGCTCGGAGTCAAAGTGCTGTTGTAAAGCCTCATGTTCTGATCGTTATCTTGTTGACTCAAATGAACCTTCCTTTGCTAAAGAAGTATTGACACTGGCCCTTCATGTATTATTTTTCTTTATCAGCATTAATTGGATTAAAATCATTGTCATGCGTGAAAGGAGGTGTGTTGGAGCACAAAGGGCACGTGGAAACCTCTGCTGTGGGCACCATGGTTACTAGTGACATCACTTGCATTGCTGTTAACAGCAATGATTTGTGTGCAGCGTTCAAGCCTGAGTGAAGATGGCCTAAACTAAACCCGGTGGATTGCTGATGCAGTCCCATTGCCATGGAAACAGATGCTTTGGTTTGAAGCTGCCTGTACTTGTAATGTGGTTCACATGGTGTAAACAGAAACATGGTCCTGCGGTGTCCACAACTCCTGAAAGGGCAGGAAAAGTGTTACTGGAGAGGTTGGGAAGCCCTGTTGCTTTTGGACTTGGTTCCCTGTTAGCGTAGTGCCAACCTAGTTGTGCACAGTGAGATATGGAAAGCCTTGCTTAAAGTGAACAAGAACAAACCCCAAAAGTCCTTTACTGTCCTCCAGCAGTTTTGCTGTTGAAGTACTGTCAGTCCAGGTTGATATGGATCATTTCTTACTTGTACCTTACGAAGTGCAGGTTCAGAAATAGTCTAAAACCCACCCCTGGGGTAACAGGGTTCCTAGCTCCTGGCTACCTTTTACACTGTCTTTCCAATATAACCATTAGGACTGTGCTTAACTCCTGCAAAATCGGAGTAGAGAAGGTTCTACATCTTTTCTGTTTGAGGACTGTTTTGCTGTGTTTTGGTAAAGGTCCCTACTCAAGCCCAGTGGAAGAAGACACTGGGCCACACCATGGTTAGGATGCTGAAATGAAGCTTGAAAGATCTGGGTACTTGACTTACCCTGCCAGCAGCTCTGTGTATTCAGGTTACTTTCCCCCGCTTCAGAATTCCATCATCCTTAACTTGAGAGGACTTGGCTATTCTGAGCGTGTCCTTGGACAGCATGAAGTTGTGTGTGATGTTCCATTTCAGCTCTCTATTGCGTTAATAACTGTAAGCCTGGGTTTTATGTTTAATTTAATTCATGTAACTTCCTGTTTGCTTTTAGAGCATCTTATGCACTGACTAAATTATGTTGGATTTGATCTGATCAGAAGTTCTCCTTCTTGGCTTCTGGAAGTGGAATAGTGCCATCCCCTCTGCTCCCTTCTTTCACACTAAAAAAAGCTTCTCGCTTAGGTATCACCCTGGTTATGGTGATATGATTTGAATTGAGTGTTTCAGGTCTTTGGCACACACATTTTTAAAAGATAAACCCAATAAAAACCAGCTTGGGAAGTAGGACTTCAGGGTACTTTTAGGGTAAGGCAACGTTTTGTTGGCAAAGACCTGATTTTTGGTTGCCTGCAGTAAATACTGACCATGAATGGTGCCTGGTCTATCAGATATCTGTATCAGCAGGCAGAAGGTTACCAGTGGTGAAAGCAGATTGCTCGTAATGAATTAGATGTCAGTTTGAATGCTCAGAAAGGAGTGGTTAACAGGACCCAGAGCTGAGTCATGCCGCAGCAAGAGGCAGCTGAAGATGGAACAGATACACCCAGGTGCATGCACATCATCACTGTACATGTTATCCGTGTACAAAAATGCTGCACAGGAAAATGTGTTAAGGATAAACCATGCTTTAGTTTCAGCATCTTTTGGTGTTTTCCAGTATCTCTGTCTCTTTCTGGTTTTTAGGTGCTGTTTAATTCTGGCTTGCAGCAGCTATGGCTGAAGCTGTGCATCTGTTGTCATGCTGGTTTATTTGTGGTGTTTGAATGCTAGCATCACCACGGTAAGCCCAGAGACATGGCTGAGACTAACAGGCTGCTTTGCTTATAACCTCTCCCAGCACTTCTGTAGAAGGCTCAGGTCATCATCTAGCTGGTGCCTTCTTAGTAATGCAGCTTCTGCTCTTGCACAGTGCCTGCAGGTAGGAGATGATGAGGGCTGGCAGGCTGCTGCCTGTAGCACGTCAAGGAACGCAGTTGGTGATGGGAAGAAGGCAGCACTTTGAAAAATGAATTAAAGAGTGAAATCTCTGTCAGTAATGTCCATCTGGAGACAGCTGGGAGTATTTTTCCCTTAATGTACGCAAGAGGTTGAAAACAAGTAGTTAATTCCTCCCCAAGCCTAAACTTTGTAACTCAACCTTTACTTTTGTACTTCTTTTCTAAAACTGAATAGAAGAAGGTTTAAAAATGGGTCTGATTAGTGAAACCAGGTCTTAATAACCTATCCAACGATGGCAGAAGTCATCTATCCTAAGCAGCTTCAGGCATTTTTGTTGTCTGGTGGATCGTGTGAGGCAATTTAGGCTTTCTCTGGTTCCCAAAGGACAGGTCTGTTTCTGGGAACTTAATTGGCATTTGTGGTAGCCTTAATATCCAAACCAATAAAGAAGTAGTAATTGGCCAAAGAGAATGTTTTCTTGGCCTTTCTTGCCACAGCGGCATGAGCAAGTATGTTAGCAGGATCCTCTGGGGATATTTGCTGTCACGTTCTTGTTCGGTGGTTACATAGATGCCTTTGTTTGCTGTCATCATTAACTGAAACCATCAACCGGTTGTAAACTTCTTGTATCTATATCTGTGTCTAAATGGGATAAAAAAATAGCCCAAGACTTCAGTGTTATTTTAATAGCTTTTCCCAGAAGAATTTGTCTGGACTATCAAAATACCCTGTTGCCACATGGGAGCTGGAGGGAAAAAATATCTATCTTCATATCTTCTGGTTGTTGTTTACAGACAGTGATTTGTGTCTTTGTTATCCATGGACAATAGGTCTACCAAGCATAATGCTATCAGTCTTCATAATTTGACTAATCTCAAATCAAAACTCACATGGATCATCGAAGTAGGCCACTGGTACTGTGTAAATATATTGCTGTCATGCACCAGTAACCTTCATCATGAAGCTAAAGCAAGTCAACCTTTTGTAATCACTCTCTCAACTTGCTTAGGTTGAGGGGTTGTCCTGTAAACAATAATCAGTGGTAAACAAGGTAAGATTATAGCTATAATCTATTTGATAAGCTAGAACAATGCCTGGCTTGCCTATGACCACCATGCACCCTACCCTCTCTTCACTGCTCTCTGCAGTACCATTGCACTGCTCAGAGTAGTAAGTTACAATAAAAAAACCCCAAACTTTAGGAGAAACTAAACCCCAGAGTCATGTGCAGTGCTGCCAAATGCTACAAGGCAAATTGAATTTCCAGAGCCTGACTTCTGTATTTCTCCAGCCAGTACAATAAAGCACATTTTAGCTGTTTTATCCACCATTATGCATTCTTGTTGTGGGAATGCTGTTCCTCCAGCTGTAGGGAGACTCCTCAAGTTATGGGGCTTTCTATTGCCATCAGCCATCATTCCTTTACTGAGCTTTCTGTTGCCATCAGCCATCATTCCTTTACTGAGCTGTACCCACATACAAGTGGCATTTAGTTACTTGGTCCCATTCATCTGAGCCAGATGAAGTTTGCTGGACTAAGGCTTTGCAAGATGTGCTCCTTGTTGTTAACCGAGAGCGAGTCTCATTTGTGACTGGGAAAGGGGATGGAACCTGAGAACTGCTCAACCTGTCTTTGCCAGTGGAAGGCTTTGTTTACAGCCTTTTGTCTCCGGTTGTGAAGGGCAGATGAGAAATGGGGTTAGGCTAGCCCAGTGTTTACATGACATTCACAGGAATTATTCACTTATGATTGTTATGGTGAGGTCATGTGCTGTGTCCCATGCTATGCTGCTGTGCCAAGAGATTTATTTTAATAGGAGCCTTTAAGTAACTGGCATTCTTGCTAATCATGGTGCATCTGCTTCTCTGGGTTCCCTGTTATGAGTGATTTAATGCTATTACTTTAGCTGGAAGGGATCTGTGTCACCATCTGTCCTGGAAAGCTATTGATGGGGCTGTGCAGAACATGGAGTGTCATCAGCAGAAGAGAGGGACTTCTAAAGGATGGCTGGATTTCCTGTTGTAATACAATATAAGATGGTTTACTGTGATTACAGATTAGATAACTTGCATATAAAGGCTGTTAGCTACTCTTTGATTTTGCTGGGGACCGTTCCTCAGGTATTTAGAGAGAGAGAAGATGCTGTTGTCAGTTAACAGCAAGTAGTAACAACAGGGGTAATCTGCTAAATAAAGCGTTTCTCACAGGGGCATGGGTCTATGAGGCAGAAACATTCAAGACTGACCCTAAAATGCCTGCACAATTGCCCCTTCCAGCAGACAAATACCCTTTGGAGAGGGTTTGCACACACTGCTCAAGCCAAATGCTTTCCTAATCGATGGTTGCTTTTTAATTGTTGCTTACAGACCAGTTCCTTGTAATAAGCTCTCTCCATGCTGTAGCTGAGTCACAATAGACATGAAGGGGCTATATAGCTGGAAAGCAAATTGCTCTTCGCTCCCATAAGTGGTGTGCTTTCACAGTACCACTTACACACAGAGCATCATCCTGGTCTCTCAAGTGTGTGCGGTTGATGTCTTGATTTCTGTTGTCTGAGAAATGCATCTTCTTATTGTCTTTGTGACTGGTTAGTAATTGTGCTGTTTACCATCTAACTTGACTTTCTGGTCCTTCCTGACCTCACTGTGGCTCGTTGCCTTCTCAGCAAGCTAACTGGTAAGTATGAGAGCAGGCAGGGCTGGGAAACTGCTTTGTGTGGGTTTATTGTGTGGAGTTTGTCTTTCCTCATACGCTCCTTCCCACAAGAAGTTATATTGTGTTTTGAGTATAAATTGGCCTGACTCACAAGTCCTGGCTCGAAAGATAGGTTGGGATATAAACTTTGAGGCTCTAATGGTTCTATCGTGCAAAGGTGCAGCTCTTATTTCACATTCATCAGTTAAATGTTCTTGCTGTTCCTTGTCGTATCTTATGTAGATCATTTGCCTAAAGCTTTCAACTGGGTGAAAGAGACTGAGGGCTGGAGCTGGTCATCTGGAAAGGCTGAAGGAGGAAGCATGCCCTGCTCTCAGGATGGGGTTCATGGTCTCCTGCAGGTGCATAGAAGTGAATCAAATAACCAGAAATGAGAAGTGGGACACGAGCTGACTTCCACGGGGAGTCTCAGTTAATTTGGGTTTTTCCCTCCTTCCTTCCCTTTCAAAGTGTTGGGCCCATAACACCGTGCCACCCATCACATCTCCCACGATCAGACAGCTCTGAGAAGCTGAGTGTTAGCATTGCCAGGTCATGTAGAAACCTGCTTGTGGAAGTATTCATGTAAAGAGAAAATTGGCTGATCCTATGGGTTCAGCAGGGTTCTAGCTGTAGGATGAGAGCCCACTTTCATACAGAGAGATTTTTGCCCAAGCTGTCTAAATGAGGGAGCCTGGCTTTGCTTTGAATCCTTGTCTTCAGTGTTCTCGAATGGATCAAGTTGGGGAGAAACCTCTTGCTTTGATCCATCTTCATTCAATCCATCAGGTAACAGAGGAAAAGCAGGGATTTGGGAAGTGTATTAAGCAAGGGTGACATGGCATTGCAGGGTGGGCTTCAATAAAAGGGAACATACTGCAGAAGAGCTCCCTGGCTGCTGCTTATCTGTTTGATGGGAGCTGAAGTCAGAATTGGCAGCAAAGGATCTTGAACCTTCAGACTTATGGTTATGGAAGCACTGGTCCCTTGCATGGCCCTCTGGAGACCTTCCAGAGATGGAGAGCTATAAGAGGAAGGCAAGGCATAAGGCATATCTCAGATGTAGCTCTGACAGGAAAAGTATGAAATTGCATTCTGAGAAAGAAAGCCTAGCGGGTATTTTTATCTATTTTCATATCAACTGTGGCCATTAAATCTTCAGTGTTTTGCTTTTCTGATTCAGTACAAGTGTTTCTAAATCCGGGGACCCAGTTCTGTGTCGCTCCTGCTTGGCACAGCCCTGGGACGTGCCGAGTCCTCTCGGTGCTGTGGATTTCTGTTGCAAAACCTCCTCAATAGGTTTTTGTCCCAGATGAGGACTTGCAGATTTGACTGGAATTGCTGGTAACCGTGCAACCCAGAATGGAGTTTTACATCCAGCTGGTGCACAACTCTCCATGTGATAACTTGGCACGAAGAGGAGCCGTCTTTCCCCTCGTTATGATTTCCACGTGCTTCTGCCATATAATAAAACTCTAGATCTCCATAATTTGTATCAACTCTTGGGAGCAGATGCTGTGCTATTATTCTGTCTGACACATTCACTGTGCCTGCTGGGTTCCTGCCTTTGCCGAGACCTTTGAATTAACCAGCGGTTTTTGGGGTCATCAAGATTATTTAATGTTATTATCATAAATATTTGCACAGGACTTGGTCAGTGCTTATATAAGAACTGAAAGGCAGTAATTTGTTTTAAGAGGATGTGTGTTTTAATGAAGTGCCAGCTGAATGGTAGAAATCAGCTGTAAAAAACAGTGCTTTTCTTTCGCAGGGCTATTGCAGTTTGTGGGGTGGGAAAAATGCCTCTTTAGGTTGTCAGTTACTGAGATTTGTTGGTTATGGCTGTTTAAACTTCAAATTGCTTGAAAGCTCTTTAAAAAGAGGGCTGTTTACTTCTAAAGAGCTGTGTTGGTTTATCAGCCCGTGCTCAAAAGATGAGAAGCTGATCTCTTGCATCTTATTAATCGTTTTCTGCTAAACCATGTTATCCTTTGTATTGTTTGCATGCCAAAACTGAGGAGCTCTTCTTGTGTTCTATTTCACAGTTGCTTCTTGCATCAAATCCCTTTGATTTGTTCTGAATTTTGAAAGTCCTGTGCTCTCAAGTACAAACAATAAACCCAAAATACTAACAATGGTAATCTGTTGTTTGGAAATGGAGGAGGTTCCACAGCATCCAATCTGCTGAGATGAGTTAGAAACGAATAAATGTTTGCTTTGCCTTTAGCTCCTCTTAGAAGCACTGAAATCAGTATTTATTGTTGAAGGAATTTTTGCCAGCTTTCTCAATGAGGGACAATACTACAAAGAAGCCAAAATCTGGAGGCTGCCAGGGGGTGCTGTGTGCATTCTGGCAAACTTGGGTTGTTTCTCCTAAATATCTTAATTAACAGAGCCTAGCATCCAAGCTGTTCTTGGAGAGCTGCTGCCATGCCAGACCACAGGCACCAAGCCCCCAGGTCCTGGGGGTTTAGGTTGTGAAGTAGTCTTCTGTGCTGTGATGTTGCACCAAGTGTGTGTGTGATCCTTCACGCTGATACCACACCACAAGAGTGTGCCAGGTTGGACAAACTCCCCTTTGCCATGTCACCTGCTGATGCAAATGTGTTTGTGCTGTTGGGTGGTTCACAGCTGGAGCCAAGGTTTGGTGTTCTGTGGGGAGGAGCGGTGTGTAACCTGTTACAGGAGCTGGAACTGATGTGTCATTAGGTCTCCATTCAAACTGTCTCTTTGTGTCCAGATCCAGTTTCTTTACAGGATCCTTAATAAATCAAATCTCTGTTCTTGTGTTGGCCAGAGGAGCTTTTGAACCTTTTCCTTTACAGTCTCTAGGTTTGGTAGTCTTACAGCCAGGGTGCTGCTACAATTATGCTGTCTCTATGAAGCTCTGCTCAGAAGGAGTCCTGGAAACCATCCCCAGTGTTCAGGGGCTTTGTAATCTTGGTACCTAAGATGCACTGAAAGGATTAAGTTCCTGAGATATTTTCCCTTTCAGAAAAAGAGCAGAGAGGAGACCTGTGGGGAAGGCAGTGGAGTGGAGATCCTGGAGAACAGGCCATACGTGGATGGACCCGGAGGCAATGGGCAGTATACTCACAAAGTGTACCACATTGGTATGCACATACCCAGCTGGTTTCGGTCAATATTGCCCAAGGCAGCTCTGCGAGTCGAAGAGGAATCATGGAACGCCTATCCTTATACAAGGACAAGGTAAGCACAGCAAAATGTCCAGATCTGTTGCCCTGTTTTAGAGAGAAGATTTGATGTGGCTGCGTGCGGCAGTGGCATCTCTTCCATCTGCAGTAATGTCCTTTGGAGAAAGTGGGCTCGAGTCCTAAATTCTTACACAGTGCTTCACGTCAGGAGTGTGAGTGTTCCCTGGGCTGACTGCGTATGTGCTTGAGGCTCTTGTGGCTGGTGGCTCTAAAATGTGAGCTGTTTTGTCCATCAGAGCGTGGGAAATCTTGAGTGGTTTTTATTTAGGCTTGTATCCTGCACTGCATGTTCTCCTTAACACTGCAGATATCTGCTAGCTCAGTGAAGTTATAAACATACACGGTAATGGGACAGTTGTCATCTTGAACACTGTCAAGAAAGACAGGATTCTTTTGCTCAAGGGTGGGGGGGAAGTGTGAGAGGAGAAAGCTTAATAAATACATTTGGTGCTTCTTTTCTGGGAGCTGTCTTTACTGTCATTTAGCTAGAAAATAACAAACCTGCATCTTATGGTTTTCACCCTGAGAAGGGAAGAGGGCCAGAGGCTCTGCAGAGTCCCTTGGGACCTGCTCATTTCAGCTGATTTTGCCTGGAAGGACTTCAGATACCATGGAATAAATAGCATTTATGCCAATTACTGTGGTTTAGAGCATTTGCTCTTTTCTAGGTTTAGAAGCCACATATTGCTGTCAACTTGCATAATAAAAAGGCTTTCATGGATATTTTGGTTTTTATCAGGTTTCATAGTTGTGTTTTAGCTGGTGTCCACAAGTAACGTTAATCTGGGGAAGGGTGGGGAGACAGCGTCTGCACATGGGCAGTTGCTCGTGACTAAATATAATGGAGCTGTCTGACTTTCAAGTGATTAAAGTCCACTTCCTGTCTGCTTTCTATCTATTCTCTTGAAATGCCCATGAGTCAATCAGTTGGCCAGGAAACCTGGTGCTGCAACAGTGCCACAGATTCCAAGCAAGAGCTCTGCTTTCCTCTGGAGAGAGGTGTATTTCCAGGGTGTCTTTGTATTAGTAGCTGTGTCATAAGATAACTTGTTAGTAATAATAGACCCAAAAGTTATCTCCTTGCTGCAAAGTGGTCCTTTAAAAGCAATCTATCCTGGTACAGTATCCTGGAGGAGACATTGCAGGGGTTTGTGAGTGTCTCTGCAAAGTGACACAACTTGGTGGTCCCCTGGGGCTTTCTACTTGCCTGTTACCAGCTGGGAAGTTATTTCTTGGTCAACGAGGGTGCCCAGTCTGCAGTAACTGTGTGGGGTGCATTGGTATCTTCTCACCTGTAATCCATGTAACATCTCATGGGGAGCACACCCCTTTGCTGTGGGCTTGGGGTTATGCTAAGCCAGAGTTATTCCAGTGAAGCCACGTGTCTGAGGTGAGCTCCTGTCTTAAAGAAGTTATTACAGAAAATCTCTTGAATCTCTACCGTCAGTATTTTAAGCGTAACAGAAGTAAAACATGAGTGAGGGCTGGCTTGGATTTGAGGTTGATTTTGTACATCTTAGGAAAGCATTTTTTCTGCTTGGCAAGCCAAGCAGGATTTACTCTAAAGCTGCATTGTTCTCACTTTCAGGTATACGTGTCCTTTTGTGGAGAAATTCTCTATTGATATTGAGACCTACTACAAAACTGATCCAGGAGACCATGTCAACGTGTTCAACCTTTCTCCTGCAGAAAAGAGACAAACCATTCTAGGTGAATAGACTTTTTCTTTTATGCTTTCCTGTATTCTGCTCTTTTCGCTTAGTATATCCCATCCATCCTCCCCCTCAACATACATCTGCACCACTGTTGGTGTCAGGCTGGGGGGTAGGGTTACATCAAGTGGAGTGAGGACACCTGAGTTCTCTTCTAGACTTGATGTAAATCACATGGAAATAATTTGAATCCCCATCTGTAAATTGAAGCTGATGCTTTCCTGTCTTATTTGTGCAGTTCCTGAGGGAAGTAAGTCATCTAATGATCTTGGGGATAATAAGTAGAAATAACCTCAGAAGAGGAAAATATTGCTGTATAATGGTGTAGCTCCTTTGCCTATATGAAAATCAGTCCTATCTGCACTTCTGAAACATGAAGGTGTATTTCATTTTTGCATCCTCCCCTTTTAGTCTTGCCCTCATGCAGGTTAACTCTTCAGTTTCGCGGCTGTCTTTAGAAGATTCAGTTAATGAGCCTTATATATGTAAGGATTTAATGAGAAAAGGCAAAAGGAAACATCTCATAGAAAGGCAGAGAATGGCAAGAGTCAGCTCTTCCTCTCTCTTGCTCCATCGTGGTCCATGCCTGTGGCAGTCCTTGGAGACCTGGCTGCACGGCAGTGAAAGCCACGCAGGACCAGATACATCCCTTGCTCTGAAGCTGCTGCGGCTGCAGAAGTGTTGAGCTCAGGCTGGCTTCTGGCAGTCCTGCGCTGTGCCTGAGCCCTGGGGAATGACATCTAGTGGCTGCTCTGGCTTCTCGAGCGCTGTTGATGTGTGGGACATGGCAGTAACCCCGTGCAGTCCTACTTGAGTGTTAGGTGATTTCAACTTTGATTTGAATGTCAGTTTGACTGTCCGTGTTTCTCAGCCTATCTGATTGGGCTTTCAGTACTGAACAAATAGGTTTGAGTCATGCTGCCTCACTGAGAAGTGTCAGAAGAGCTGTTGTTTCTTGGAAAGTGTGATCCTGCCCTTCAATCCAAACTTCAGATGCTTCTCGTGAGGTCTGGGGTGCGGGTTGCAGGTCTTTAATCTATGTTCATTCACTCTGCTCCTGTTGCAGTTTCCACTTCTCCATCATCGAAGTGTTAATTAGCACTGAAGTTAAACTTTCTGCCTCCCATAGTACATCTGGTCTAACAGTGGCGTGTGAGGAGTTATCAGTAACCTCACTTGATGGACTCCAAAGATAAGATGTGCAGTGGGGAATGCCTTTTCCATAACAGGCCTAAGACAGGGCAGGTTTATTTAACCAGCTCAGCCGAGACAGAGCTGTAGCACTGTGAGTGATATTAGAAAAGCTGAAAGATGGAATGTGCAAAAGATCTTTTTGGAGCTGGAAAGATGGAGTGTGCTGATCTGCCAGGGTGCTGGCGATCTGCTGTGACTGCGGGCAAGCACATTTAATAGGAGCAAAGCCTCTGTTTGCTCTAACTGCATCCTAGTTCCTCTGCTAGAGCTGATCACTGCCCAGCAGCAATGTATAAACAATTTAAATATCAGATGTCCAAGTGTAATTAAAATGAAACGAAGCTGCTGCAATGCTTCTGGTGCTTACTGAAACAGAAAGAACTCCTTAAAAATGGTATTTTGTTCTGGAAAAAGAAATGTCTAACTCTGTTTTTTCTCTTTCTATAGACCCTATCGATATTGTTAAAGATCCTATCCCTCCTCATGAATATAAAGTCGAGGAGGATCCCAAGCTATATAAATCAGTGAAGACTAAAAGAGGCCCCCTCTCAGAAGACTGGATTCAAGAGTACAAGAACAACCCTGGGAAATACCCCATCATGTGTGCATATAAACTGTGTAAAGTCGAGTTCAGATACTGGGGGATGCAGTCGAAAATCGAGCGGTTTATCCATGATGTTGGTGAGCATTTATAGTCTTGCACTGTTCACTGTCAACTCCTTAATGTTGTTTCTGACCTGAAACACAAAGGTGAGGTCTGTGCAGTGTCTCATATCCCTAAGAGATGGCTGTGAAGAGATTCTTAACTCCTTTGCAGAGCTGTGGGTCAGTTCATGTTATTCTACTACTTGTGGCATGTATGAATCCAAACCACATGTAGCCACTGAAAGGGTTTCAAGTCCTGTGTAGGCAACATCTTGCATTCTCTAAATCTATTATCTAAATCCTTTCTAGATAAGCATTTGTCTGTTAAATTTTGCCAGATCACTCTCAAAATCTGACAGTTTTCCTTATTTTAAACAAAATCCTGAAGGGCTGCTTGAAGAAAGAACCTTCACTTCTGAGTCCTGAGTGGTTCCAGAAACCATTCCCTGGAGCATCCCTAGTTTCTACCTGCCTTGTGACATGGCTGGTGTGGCCATGCCTCTCTGTCCCCCCACGTTGCAGTGTTCAGGGCTCCCCACCCCACCATGGGTTACTGACAGCTCTCAGTTGTGAGTAAATGTGCTGCTGTGAGACATCATTCTTGGGTCAGTGCTTTTAAGGAGGTATTGTTTGTGTCCCAGAAGTAACTCAGTGGAGATGGTGCAGGTGTGGCAGTGCTGACAGCAATTTGTTCCTTGCAGAAAAATCTGTAACACAACTGATGTAGTTTCTGAGCCTTGCCACAAGAGACAGGATCTGTGGCCGGTGGAAAACCTAAAGAATGAGTTAAAAAGTCATTCCCATCTCTGGAAAAGCGCAGAGCTTTGGCTGTCCTTTGACAAAGACCAGGCCAAAGAAAGGTTGTGTAAAGGATGCTACCTGCTTTCTGAACACAGTAAATCCTCCTGCATGACCTCTACAGCTGTTCTTTCTATGCACAAATCTTCTTTGAGGTGCCTGATGCTGCCGTACCTAACGTTATAGCTCCTTTCAGTCATACCATGCTCCTGAGAGCTAATGTGGAAAAGTGATAGAGCAGGGAAGAAAGAATAGTGTGTTCAGCACTGAATAATCACAGGCTGCTTTCTTAAAGCTCCCTTGGTTTTACTTTACCCAGAGATGGAAGTTTTTACCTCTTACAGACTGTGTTACAATTAGCTCTCTGCCATGAGCTCCCTTGGTGCTTCGGTGCCGTGGGTTAATTTAGTGTATACCACAAAACATGGGGCCAGAATAACAACTCCATTGTATCTGTTAAATTAAAAAGAAGCATGTGACTCTTCAGTTGTTCAGAGGTGTTTGGCATAGATTAAACTGTGGTCCCTTAGAAATGTTTCTTTTGTATTTCATGAAAGATTGCCTGCCATTTTCCTCTTGAGTGAGGCTGTGCGGAGATTCGAGCCAGCTCATTGTCTGCCTTTCAAAAGCCTTTCCACTCTGTTATAATGATGGCAAATACTGTTTTTCAAAGTGGTTAAGATGCATAAAACCAGAAAAGTCTTTAAGGCAAGACAAAGTTGAGTGAGTGAAAAATGAAAGCAAAAGCTTTGGATATCTACAGAAGATGTGTAGCTTCCCCGGGCAATGGAATAGCCATGGGAAAGCCATTAGTGAGTTGGAGAAGTGCCATAGCACGTGTACCAAAGACAGCGAGGTGTGAGGATGTGGAAGTTAAAAGATGTGGGCTGCAACATGACTGCCCAGGCTTACATGCTGATCCAAGTCTGGGGATCTCAGCTCACGGCTGAAAGCAGATGGAGAACTTCGTGCGTTGTGCCACCAGTGGCTCTCAGGTGCCAGAGATGTTCTTGGCGTTCCCAGACTCTCCTTGGCATTTTCCTCCTGGTTCCTCTGCTCCCAGCTCCTGCAAATTGTTTCCTGGTGCATTAGCACAGTCTGTGCAGGGTCACTAAGCCAGCAAGAAAACAAAGGCAGAAACCAAGAGCAGGATCCAGACTGTGCCCAAGGCGGGGAAGCAGTACTTATAGCGCACACTAAAATTAGCGAATGGGTAGAACGAAGAACACGTCTGAGTTAAGTGATGGATGGATGGTGGTATGGAGAGAGGCTACTGAGCACATAGGGAGTAACTCTGGGGGATGGTGTTGAAACATTCTGAGTCTCACTGAATGCAAGAGCCATTTTTTCTGATGACTAATTGGGCAGTTACTCAGTGCTGTGACAGCCTGAGACACAGACTGAAATTGTGGGCTATTAGTCTGCTTGGCTGTAATATTTGTATGCTTTCTTACTCCTTTCCCATAGAGTTTAAGTTTAATTGGACTGGCACTGCATAATGTGCTGCTCCCACTTGCTTCCTAATGGTGCACGTGGGCTATGGTTCTTTTGTTGTTACACAAGTGTGTTGACTATGTATGGATTATTGATTATACACTATGGCAAAGTGTGTTCCCATCCCAATAGCCAGAGCTTTGTCTAAGCCACTGTGTCTTAAGCTAAATATGTCCAAACTGTTGCACAGTGATGAAGTGGAAGTGGATTCAGAAAGCTTTATTGCAGAACTTTTGCTTCACTAAAGCTCTAATGAGGAAGTTCATCAAGAAGGGCACTGCCCATTGGGGCCTGCAGGTAGAGTTTTGTCTGTTCAAGGGTAGGCAGGTTGCAATTAGCATGATGCGGATGTGACCACAGGCTTTTCTTTGTGAGTGGTCTGAGCAAGGGAGGGTAGGGAAGCAAGCAGCTATAACTGCAGGTTGTCTTTGATCAGATATACTCAGATAACCAGAATTGTACTGACAAGGTGACTGATAGGGTCTGTAGTAGCTATCAGTGAAATAGTGTTGCACAGGGAAAATCAGGCATCCTTTATCTGCCAGGAAATAGTAAGAGTGTGTTAAAAAATGCTTTGGGATGTTACTACTGGGTACACAGTTGATGGGTATCATAACAGTTGCTTTATGTGGATAGTTGAGGGGGTTTGGAAAGGATTTGGTGGTGGGGTTTTCAATTTGTTTTGGCTTTTTTTGCATCAAGTTTTTGTTACACTTACTGGTTTTACTTCATGTTGAAAACGCAAACCCAAGCTATAGACAAAAGCTGTTTAAATTCAGCTAAAGAGCCCTCTCTGTCCTGGTTTGTCTCATGGTCATTTGCGCTTCCTTCTGTAAGATTACGTTCAACACCCCAGCCTGCAGCAAATCATTTACAAGAGTCATCAGCTCACGGATTCAAGCACTCCAAGTTGTTGAGGTGCTGAGTTGGAAGGCAAGTGATTTAAATGTTTGCACCCTGCTAGACTCCTCGGGGGTGATCCTTCTGCACGACGCAGTGGGAATGGTATAATTAAATCAATGCCACAATCAAGGGTACTTCTGAACTCAAATCTGCACATGCACATTTGTGCATGTGTGGTTTCCTTGGCTTTCTTCTTTTAAGCCGAAGCGTTGTGCACTCCAGAGAAATAATAGTCTTGTTAACTACTGATGTTGCTGAAATGAGCTGGTACCTGCATCCTGATAAAAACCCTCTGCTCATTATTTCTGATTGACCTCAGTGTGTGACTTGCCTGCTGAGACTGTGTGGTTATCCTCCAGTTCTGGGAAAGAAGGCTCAGATGAGCGTGGTGCAGGCTGTGTGGAGGGGGAACAAAACCTACTCTAAAATCCTCTCTGATGTCTCCTCCTTCACACCAGAGATACCTCTTTATAAGACCAAACTGCTGGGCTTATTTTGCTCCATGGGTGAGAAGGGAGCACCCATCCCACTGCAGGAGGTGGCAGAGGGGGGTATGGAGCCCCAAGCCTCACCTTCACTGGGCTATCTAACCTGGGATAAGGTGACCAGTGTGGGATGCTGTACCCACCCTGTCCTTCCCAGCCAGCTCCCACAGCTGAAAGGGCTGCAGTCAGCCATGAGGCATGGCTCAGAAGCACAGTGTGTGGGATACGGACTTCTTGGGCTGAGCAGGAGACATTTGCATCTCCCCTTACTCCAGAGAGAATATTGGAAGCGAACTGGACCACAGATACCTTCAGCACTGTCCCAGTGGGCATCTCTAATCTGTTAAAAAGAGATTGTTTTTTTCCCCAATTACTCTGTTTCCTGGGTCTGATCCACCTTCTCCTTTTCACTTTTCAAATAAAAAGCTTGGTTTTCTCTGACATTTTGATTTAACAATGCTGTAAAACTTGATTTTTTTTTCCATTGCACGAGGGGGAAGCAGTGTCTGGACAGGTGAGGTCAGTCATTTGTAGCAGGGTCTTGAATCCATATAGCTGCGTGGGGGCACTCAGTGTGTCCTCTTGGGTCCCTGCTGCCTAGTAGCAGGCTTCAGCACTGCAGGCTGAAGGTTATTAATTCAGTGCTGCACTCACTGCTGTGCACTGAGGGACTGCTCAAGTTTTCCATCCCTATCAGTAAAGGATTTCTTTCTGCAAGCCATGACTTTTATTTTTCAATTTCTTTTGTACCTGGACAGCCTCTTTCTCTTCCAGGCTTTTTCCCCGTGTTAAAGAGAGATGCAGCATCTCTAACACATCCCAGGTGGAGGCCAGAGGCTAGGAAAACAGTCTCAGTCTTTTTGACTCCATACCTAGTCTGGAGGCACAACAGCCATGAAGCCCTGTAATGCCATCCTGTTTTCAGGCAAACAGGGCTTTAAGGAAGGGTGATTTGGCATGTGTAATCCCAGTGATGTGAGCAGTGCAGATGGGGAGGTCTGAGGGTTAGGGATGAAGTAGTGCAGGTGATTTTTTGGATTAAGTGGAAGAAGGCAGAGGGGAACTTCAGGATAGTTTTACCCTCAATTGGTTTTCATGTTCCCTGGGATTTAGTCCATTAAAGCAAAGATGTGCAGCCAGTGACATCTGTGCCTTTACACAGAGAATTTTGGAGTAGCTGGTGCATACATCAAGGCTGGATCCAGGAGCACAAGCAGAGGCTGCTGAACCCTGGAATGGAAAAAGCCTTGAGATGAGAGCGAGGGGAGCATTTCCTCCTGTGTCTGACCACACAGACTGTTTCCGAGCTGTTTCAAGCCATGTAGAAGTGGGCATTGGTTATGTGGAAGCCCAAAGGACAGTTGCAGTGTTGGGCGCTGAATTACAGCAAGGGGAATGTTTTCTTGGCTTTCAGTTCGGATGTGATGGGAGGTTTAATCTTTGCCTTTCAGCTCTGCTGATTGTCTGTCATAACAGGAGGTGAAGAGGCTAAAACATTCTTCTGTAGTTCTGCAAAAAGTAATCTGGTGGAGGAAATAACTCTGAATCTCAACTAAGTTTGAGCAGAATTAAGTTGACGAGACACCTTCTTCTGCCCCCAGAAGGTCACAGTCTGCTGGCTCAAACTTGCCTCTCCTACATGGAGCTCCCTTCTGAGAACCAGGCAGAGAAGTGCATAAAATATTGATAGATTTAATTTCACTGTGCAAATGAAGTTCAGGTTCAGCTGGTCCATTGCATTAGCTGCTGCTCTCCATGGCTATATCCTCCTGACTTGTGATGGCTGGTGGCATTAAGAACAAAGCAAAGAGCAGAGCAGGCAGTAAAGTGCTCAGACCTGGCAGGAAATAAACGCATAAAAATAAGCTTTTGTATGTTTTAAAATAAGGGTGAATCCTAAAAACAAATGAGGCATTTAGGCTGAACGTCACAGAAACCATGACAGTGGTGAGATCTAATGTTTCTCTACAACAGGGAAGCACATGCTGCTGGAAATACCTTAGAAACCCTGCCTGCAGTGGGACCATCCAGCTTTGGCCATGCTAGAGAGCTTGATCTACAGCTCCCAACACCTAGATGGTTTTAATGTAGGCTGTTGATTGCTCTGTCTTGCAATAGCAGTGGTGGTGCTGTGACCTGTGGTCTTTGGCTGTGCTCTTCATTAGAGTGAGAGGATGGGTACCCTGCCTGCCAGTTCTTCAACCCATCTCTGCCTCAGTTTTCCAGTCATTAAAGATGGGACAATAGTGATTTTTGTTGTTGTTGTTTCCAGAAGGGCTCCTGAGGATTAGTTTGTCAGGGTTTATAGAAGCTTTTAAAAGCACCATTGCTGCTGTGTGCTCCCATCAGTAATAAATACCAGTTTGGAGCTTTGACCTATCATGCGCTTTTCAGCAATAATATTGGCTGAAAATCCCAGGTTGACTACTCTGAAAAGCCTTGGTCATACAATGATGTTAGTCAGTAAGTTTAAGTCTTGGTGGAAAGTTTCTGTGCCCAGTCAGGAGCATTGGATGTTGATATTGAGACAGTTCTTCCTTTCAGAGATGTGATACATTGAAGGTTTTTAAATTGGCTTTGCCAGCTCCATTTTTCTCATGCAGCAGAAGACAGATGCTATCTGCAAAATAAAGCGTCTCTATTCCCTCCCTTACTTTGCTTCCCATCCCATTATCTCAGAAGCTCTTATTTGTGATGCTGTTTTGCTGATATATAGAAACCAGGTGCAGAAACCGGGTTTCCAAGGAGTTTTAGGCTTATCACTGCTCATGTGGGATGTGCTTCCGTCATGTGACAATTATAGTGACCTATGCAGTGTTCATCAAGGAACACTTGAAACTCTTGTGGATAATAAGAATTAAGGATAAGAATTAATAAAATAGGAATTAAGATAAAGTACATGAAGTGACTGATTTGCCATCCTGGCACTTGGTATAAGAAGGTCCTGTACTGCAGTTTATAGCACTGTGGTTGTGATGCTGCTGCCACAATGTCTTGAGCTTTTGGGAAGGGACAAATCAGTTCCTGCTGTGACAGGCACTGGTGACAGGCATTTTGGCTTTGCAGGCTTGCGGAAGGTCATGGTCCGTGCCCATCGGCAGGCATGGTGCTGGCAGGATGAATGGTATGGGCTCACCATTGAGGATATCCGGCAGCTGGAGAAGGAGGCACAGTTGATGCTGGCTCAGAAGATGGCCCAGTTCTGCAGTGAAAATGATGCTGAGCAGCACGGTGTCAAAGAAGCTTCTGGTGAGAAGGATGCTGAAGCCAACACAGTTTCACCTGCTGACACAGAGGATGCTGCTGGTAACAGTGAAACAGCCTCTGGAAGATCACTCACCAAGCAGTGGTCAACCTCTTCCAAGTCCTCACGATCTTCAAAGAGAGGAGGTAAGATGCTGCTGATGACCTGCTTTTCTAACTGCATAGAGACTGGGCTTTGGGAGGCAGGAGTATGGCTCCTTGTGGCTGGCTTCTTTGGGACAAGGCATATTTCTCTTGTGAGTCCTTGTAACTCAGAGGCTTCCTCTGCTGGTGTTGCAAGCTCAGTCTTCTCAGGTGACCCCATTACAGGTTTGGCAGTGTTTCTGGGCATCCCGTTCTTGCTAATCTCAAAAGCAGAGAAATTATATAAAAAAGCAGTAGAAGAGCAAGCAGCAGCTTGCTAGCAGCATTGGGTCTCACAAGACAAACAGTGGCACAAAGAGAGCTCGTCCTTGTTACCCAGGAGCCACTGGTGGCTTTTATAAGGCTTGGTGCTTCAGTGGTGCTCCCTTTCTGGATGTCTGCTGTGTCAGAACTGGCCAGGCTGTGGGTCCCTGTTAACTGCCTCTGGTTTTCCAGGAGGCAGCTACAACAGGAATTCCATGCTCCTTGGCCAGACTTATGCATTACTACATGCTGTTCATTTCAAATGCAAGTGCTTGGCTCCAGCGGTGCTGTGGTGTAGCTCACACAGCAAAGTCCCCCCATTAGCTACTAGGGAGATTCAGGCAGGTACCCCCAAAAAAGGTGGTTGAGGGTACCTGCTGTCCACTGGTGATGATGTGCTGAGCTGTTCAGAAACCAGACCTCACAGCCTGGGATTAGGTGGGACCATGGGTCAGGTTTATATTTCCTTTTGAACACCATTGAGGAAGCTTTTGGGATTTTGCTGTTAAAGCTGCCTCTGTGGATGCCCTGTAAGGACTTGGCTTTGACTCCTGGATGTTGTCATTCACCTCTCCCTGTCAGTTACCTTTTTTGCTGGAATAAACTCTCCCTTCCTCAGACCATTCTGTACAAAGGGGTGAATCCCCAGGGAGGTACAGACAGAAGGCTTGAATCTCAGCAGTTCCCCCTTCTCTTACAGCAGGGTAACAGCTCTCACAGTAAGAGGGCAAAAACATCTTGACTTTTCTGAAAGCCCCAAGGGGCAGCATCTCCTGCAGTGCTGGTGGAGGGGGACACTTGGGTGATTGAAGCTTCTCCATCTCTCATATGCATTAAATCCTGAGAGCTGAGTCTCCATTTTTATTTACCACTCCATTACTGATTCCATGGCGGGGTGAATGAGAGATGAGCAGTAGTTTTACCTTGCAATGACTCACTGGAGTGAGCCCCAGGGAAGAACCTACCAGATGCTTCATAAATCAGTGTATAAAGATACAAATGCCGGCTCCTTTCCTTGCATCAGGATTTTATATTGATGTGCCCATCTCTTATTATGCTTTTTTTGTTACGAGCCCCTTCTTCCAGTGCTGATGTGTTCATTGGAAGCTGCAGTTTTCAGACCTCTTAGGATTTTGCCCGAAGGCTTTCACTGGCAGCAAAGCACGAATTTTCTTTCAAATGCCTCGGTTTTTACAAGAAGAAATAATGAAAGAAATTAATTGTGATGTGCTGGGAAGTACGTCACGCAGATATTTTAATCCTCCTTCATGCTGGCAGCATCTTAACACATGGAAGCAAGGAGGGCTGCCTCGGCTCACCGCTACCTCCAGCTGACAACAGCAGCCCCCAAGATCTTGGTTCTTTCCATCCCACATGAGACCTGTGGTGACAGCACGACCCTTGTCGCCATCCCATATGTTATTACGTGCTCTATTTTTAGCAGCTATTATACGAGTGCCTTGACGTCACTCCAGCGTGAGTGAGCTCTGCGCTGCCAACCTCCTTGCTTGCTGCTGCCTCAGAGGTGGCTGCTGGGGTGGTTGGGGGCTGCTGAGCTGCGTGTAGATGGCTCTGCACAAGGGGCTCCAGCCTCTTTCCACGTGACAAGCGGGTGGCAAAATCAGGATTTCACTTAACATACTCGATGCCGTTGCAACAATAGCATGAAATGGCTCATGCAGCTGTCACAGCAACCAAGAGCCTTCCAGCATCTTTGTGTATGCTAAAGGAGAATTTGTCAGCCTCCTCGGGGCTTTGCTGTGTTTAGGTTTTGGTGCCTGCTGCAAGTGCTTTGTGTGTGCTGTGTGATCGAGGGGAGAAACTGTCACTCTCCTTGTGCTCCGGGCACTGCTCCCTTCGGCTGTTCTGTACCAAGTTCAGCCAAGAAGTGTTCAGGCTCATTCCTAAAGTAGCTGAAATCAAAGAGAAAAAGCAAAAGGCCATAATAGGCTTATATTTAGTGCAGGGCACTCTTGAGGGGAAAATGAGAGGGAGCAAGTAGGTGTGAGAGCAGGAGGGCGAACACGAATCGAAAGGACCGTTGGGTTTTCTCCTGTCTCCATCAGGACAGCCGCTCTGACAGCTGCCTATGAAGGAGCTGGATAGCATGTTGTTTAAATCATTCAAGTTTAAAGTTTAAATAGATCTCTAATCCAATTTGTGTGGAAGCAATTTCCTTCCAGAAAACAGATTATTTCTAGCCAGGCTGCTCTGCTGAGCTCCCCACCCGAAAGTTAGCGAAGCAGGGGCATGGTTTGTGTGCTGCTCAGAGCTTCCAGCCAGCCTGCATCCTTCCTAATGCCAAACTTTAAAACCCAGCTGATTTTTGCACGTCCTCCTAACAATTATAAATAACTGCCATTCAGAATAGCACAAGAGTGGTACAGACAGCTTGCTTTAATGTAGCATCTCGCTGTCAGGTTCTCCCAACAGTAAACAAACAGGAGCTGTAAAGCAGTACACTGACATCACACCAGCATCATCGGGGTTTTGTGTTTTTAACATCACAGCAGCCAGTTTTCATAGAGAGCACAGGACTTCCTCCAGCAAAGATCATGTTGGGAACTCTCTGTCTTGTCGGCGACGCGTATCGCATAAGGCTGGTTTGTGTTTTGCAGCGAGTCCCTCACGCCATAGTATCTCGGAGTGGAGGATGCAGAGCATTGCCAGAGATTCAGATGACAGCTCCGATGATGAATTCTTTGATGCACATGGTATGTGAACCCTAAACCAGCGTTTGTTTCCTGACACGGTGGGGTAAGAGAACGGAAGGCATGAGGGTGGGGGGTGAGAGGGGAAGGAAGCGAGACCTTTTTGCTTTGCTTGAAGTCTTTTCCTTTCTCACCAAGATACGTGCAGCATCAGTGCAGCTTCTTCAGGCATCCTCAGCATCACCCAGCAGATCCTTACATGTAACACAGCGACATTTCGGATTCGGTGTGATCTATTTGAAGGGATCTTGAACAGTCTTAACCTTTGGAGCTGGGTTCTATTTGGTGCACATGAATGTGGGCAAAATCCAGCAGTACTGATTGTGCTGTGGGTGTGTCTTGCGAGTCGGATTCCTTCTGACTGGTTAATTTTCTAATTTATTTCTTAATCAGTAGGGCGTGTGATTGATTGTCCTGTCTGGGCCTGAAGAGACCCAAGTTTGCCTTTCTTAACTCCTTATTCTCCCTGTCCAAGCAATACAATAGTGAATGTAACAAGGTACCAGAATTAGCCAGTGTTGACTCCAGAATTCTCAAAGCAATGTTGAATACCTGTGCTAGGAGAAAGCTCTGGTTTTTCTTTCTTTCTCTGTGCATGTATGTGAGAAGAAGCTGTGTTCCACTGCACTCGTTTTATATCTTGTACTTAATGCATACTTAAGCCTGAAGGGCTCTGTCTCTACTGACAACAGATGGACTCTTCTCCGGGCTTGTAATGCTAATCTAAGTTAGATGGCAACGTGTGCTGATGAAGTTGGTGACCTTTCTGTGAAATGCAGTTATTAGAAGATGACACCCCAGTTTTGCCAGGCAGAATTTCACTGACATTCAGCTAAAGTTCACTCTCAGAAAACATACAGTATCGTGTTCCACAAGAGTTCCCACATCCAGTATTTAGGTATGCATTGCGGGGCAGCAAGCAGCATGCTGTTGTGGAGTAGTGACTTGTACAACGACAGCTTAAAGGGCTGGGATGAGTGCAAGTCAGGGGATGAATGTGTCTCTTGCCTGCAAGGGAGAAGGGCCAACTTAGTTTATGTGTCTCTTATTTATTGACTTACATTGCACCTACAAAACCCGTGTAAGGGATTTATTGCTGCAATATATATGCAAGAAAAGAGGAGTGAGTCATCAAAACAGCATCATTTCTATCCACCTGCTTTTTTGCCTTTTTAATTAGTGATAAAACTGAGAAAGAGACAGCTCTGCCTGGGATCCAGGGAGACCCTGACATGCTCTTAACAGGCCTAGGAAGGAGGATTAACAAAAACGAGCCTTGTGCCACAGTTGGTATCAGCATCTCTGTTGCAATACTTCTAGGAGCTTGCTAACAGAACAAGCAGCTCCTCTTCTGGTGGCACTCAGCATCTCCAGCCATTTACATACAGCTTGTCCTCTGCAATCCACACAGTTGGGTTTGAAAATCTGCCACTCCTGATGGGATTTTGGCTTCCGAGTCGAATCCTTGATGTGTGTGCTGTTCAACAGAGCCCTTCCTTTGGGAGGGACCTCTTGTTGCCCCTTGGCCTGCAGATGAAACGTCCCAGCTCCAGGTCTGTGAGCAGCGATGAAGCCACGGCTTGCTGCTCATCCTGCCAGAGAGGCTTCTGGGGTCGGTACCATGGGAACTGGCACGGATCAGGATGTGAGTCAACACCAAGCAGAGTTCCTCAGAAGTGCTTCCCATACACACACACATTTCCTCCCAGAGCAGTGGGAGTAACCTGAGCCCGAGAACATGTCTTGTCACTGGCTTCCCACTCATCCTCATTCACTGGCATACTCTGGTAAAGAGAGTGACAAATACAGTAATATCTAATATCTATCCTGTAATAAATGCTAATAACGGGAGTAATATCCCGTTCAGTGATCCCTTGAGCAGCAATAAGGGCTGTAATTAAACCTCTCAAGGAAATAAGTTTAATATTTAGATTAAGTTGCTGGAGGAGCTTTGAGTGCAATCTTCCTCTTAATTCTCTGCCAGCATGTGTGTTGCATGCCTGTGCTTTCCACTTGCTCCGAACAGGTAGCTCCACACTCCTTTGTGCAGGGAAATGGGGATCGACTCAGTTTTTGCTGTAGCTGAAAAAGGAAATGGCATGCTGATTGATGTAAAGTTAGTCCCTTTTATATATATATATTTAAAGCTGTTGCTCGTATCTGCTGAAAAGATGAATACATTTCATAATCTTTTTGTTCCCCATCCTAGGATTCTTCCAACCAATTCTTTTCTTAGCCACTGTACAGCAACAAGAAAGGGGGAATCCTAGTCTGGGACTCTGAAGATCGTAGCTTTTAGATCTTCAAGACATCTGCAATTACTGCTGTTATTATTATGCTTATAGCTCTTTATTAAATCTGCAAGCCCAGAATTTTCAGGAGAGAAATACTAAGCACAGAACAATAAACAAACCTGTCACAAATCCTCTGATGTCTGCTGTAGAGCAAGGCTATTAATCATGCTTATGTTTGGATACTACCGTAGGGTGTTTTATAGGGTCTCTCCTTTATACGTCTCTTTAATTACACTTCTAGGAATGTAATATTTTTGGGACCCTTATTCTTTATCAGCTGTGGTTGAACGGAGCCAGGGGATTCAGAAGATCCTGAGGTAGGAGGGAAAGGGCAGCCACGTGCACTCAGTGTGATCAAACAAGTCTCATCTCCTAAGGAAATCAGGCTAAAGATAGCCTGGGGAGTTCACATTTCCTTTATTACTCATGCCTTTTTAGGTATTCCATTCTATTAACAACAGTGATTCTTGTCGCTACCTCCCCCAAAGACATAGTACAGCTTTCAAATGGAACTGGGAGGATCCCAGCAGCAAATGGTGCTTTGTCTTCTCCTGTCCAGGAGCATTCTGGCTGCGTTAGCATCATCAGGAAATCTGGCAAGGAAAACATCAAACTTGGTACCTGAGATGGTAGCATTAGAATCCATGTTATTTTTAATCTGCTTTGGGAGTTTTCTTTGTTAAAAACATACAACTAAAACATTTTGTGTGCTCTGCAAAAGGTGCTTTGGTTTCTATATCACAAAAGCTGGTAAAATACCTGTTTTATTATGACATGAGCCATCCAAATGTTCTTAAGACCACATAGGGTTACGGGGCCTTACTTTTATTTAAAATCCTCTTCTGTGCTCTTGTCTGTATATTTGTGTGTGTGACTCCAAAAAAATCTGTTCTGTTTTAAAGAGGACTTGTCTGACAATGAGGAAATGTTCCCGAAAGAAATAACCAAGTGGAGTTCCAATGATCTGATGGATAAAATTGAAACCCCCGAATGCGATGATGTCCAAGGTAACTTTCTTTTAAATCAAAACTGCATGTGCTGTTTTACAGTGTTTCCAAGCAATTGTTACAGCCACATTCTGACAAAGGTAAAACTTGTTATCCTCATCTCACAAAAGAAGAAGCTGAGACAGAGCATAAAAATGCCTGCCCAGTGCTGCTGAAAAAGAATTGCCCAGTTGGAATTGGGATGGAGAGCTCTTGATTCTCTTTTATTGTCCGTGTTGGTTAGGCTCCTTTGTGCGACAGCCAGGGTTCGCTTGTATAATGATGAAATATTCTGTCTTGAATTTCCCCTCGCTTTTCTTTCCTCTTGCTCCATCCTTTGTTCTTGTCTGTATCTGCCTTGGGTTTATTTTCTGCTCATTGTTACTACATTTGGAAAGGAAGGTAGCTCCTCAGGCGTGTAGCAACGCGGTGGAAGATGACACTTTCTGGTACAAAGTCTTTCTGTGTAGGCACAGACGTGTGAGCGCATCAGATCTCTGCTCCCCCAGCACAGTTCAAGCAATTCCTTTTATTTTCCCACAAACCAATCACTTCTGACAAGTATGCAGGGATTTCCCATTGTTGCCATCCTTATTAAAGCAGCGATACTGGGTTGCTGTGATGAGAGAAATGCTAGCTAATGTCCTCAGTGCTTACCGAGCGAATGAGAAACTGCTGGAAAATAAGTGACCCATCATTGCTCAGGCTTCCTAGGGGGGAAGGAGGAGGGAGGGGAGGGCAATTTGGGGAAATCATTAAGGAGATGTGAGGCAGAAGAGGCTGAGAGGCACTGGCACAAACAGTGTCTTTATGGAAGAGTGTCTGCCAAAGAGCATCTTGCAGCGCTGATGTTTTAAACCTCTGTGCTTCCAGGTGACTTGTATCATGAGACATCAGCAGAGTACCACGTTGGCTCCAGTGTGGAGAGGCTCAGCATCATTGAAGTAAGTGCTTCAGTTTCTTGTAATGAGATCCTTTGTTGCTGGAATATGTCTCTGTGGGGTAAATGGCTCCCTTTGCTGTGAGCCCTGTCTTGGCTTTGTGTGTCATTCCGAGCTGCACCAGCATGCTGTGTACTTCATGGCTAGGTTGAAGGGATTATTTCCCTTGTCTTTTGAACATCATATAGAAAATGCTCTGTAGTTTGCAGGCAGCATCAAGTATCCAGCTGGAAAAAAAGACTAATCCTGTGGGGATAAACTGCAGGCTGAGGCATTGCTGGGTAGAGCTATCCTGCTAACGCTGAATGAGCTAGCATGGATGTGGAAGCAGGAGAGCCATGTTACTGCAACACCAAGGTGCAGGCTGCAGTGCTACAAGTGACATAGCTTGGCTGTAGCCCTCTCTTTGGAGCTGCTCAGGTTCTTGTCTGGAAGCCAGTTATAGCATAGCCTATATCAGCACTCTGGATAACATAATAAATAATAACACACGCACACCCTGGCTTTCTAGACTTGCATATAAAGGCTTTTGCCATTCAGTGTCCTAGTGAGACAATGCATCTAGGAATGGCTGTACTCATCCTACCCTTAAAGTATCTGCCTGTCTGTGCTGTGGAGATGATGCAGCTGTTTGCAGAGAGGGTGGTTGTATTACTCTGTGTCAGGTTGTAAGGTTGTGGTGGATTGGCTTTTTTGTAAGAGACTAAGAGCCCAAGGGCCACGGGGAGAGGATGGGATGGGAACTGCTGTAGCCACCTCAAGATCAGCAAGTCACAGCTCTAAGATTTCTCTTAGAGCTCAAGATGAGCTGGAGAACTTGTTGTCTTCTTCAGAGGGCTGCACAAACTTCTGCCTTCATTTTAGAAAAAGAACAGACTTCCAACTAAGGTGAGAAAGACAGAAAGACAAGCATTTGTAGTTGTTCGATCTGCTAAAACAGTATGAAATTCCTAGCCACCGTTGCACTGATTTTCAGGTTCAGAGGCTCCATCACCACAGGGTAGCTCAGGAATGGGACTCCAGATCTTACAAGAAGGTTCTAAATGGCCACCTCCACCCCTGAACTAATCAGCAGAGCTCCTTGCATATTCCCCACTTCCTTCAAGAGCAGAGGTTAATGAACAGATGGCTGCCTCCAAATGACTGCTGATAAACTTCTGGATGACCTGAGCTTGGTGACTCACGTTGTTCTTCACATGAGCACTTAAAACATTTGTCTGAAAGCAAAAGTGGTGCTGAGAGTGCTCCTCCCATGCCTCCAGCTGGGCAAAAGTTCACTTTGCAGGCGCTGTAAGCTGACATCAGAGGAGGTTTAAAGAGCAGGCGTTAATACACTGTAATGGTACTAAATAATTAAAGGCCATTGTCATGCGGGAGGCCTGGAAAATCTTTATTACAGACTTGAATGTGAATTTTAATACTTGTGGTGGGCTGTGTATTAAGACATGCTTTAACAGGATCTGGTAAAAATGTAAGCTAGTTGTTAGGTTGCTAATGTGTGCCTGGGCATGCTTTCCTCCCACCAGCAGGTTTGTCTGGGACTCAGTCACTGCTCAAAGGACAACAGGTGACTAAAGATGCTAAAATGAGAAGAATTTGCCAAATGGAAAATGCTGGTGCCCTCCACCCCTTCCACACCCCTTCCCAATGGCTGTTCCTCTGCCTCAGCAGGGAGTTGCTTGTGATGTTCTCAACTGTTGTCTCTGCTAGCACAAGGGATAAGGCGCAGGAGGAAAGACCAGTACCTGCTTTCACATATCTCAGAGGTGTTAGGGTGGGGGATTTGAGTCCATATGGGAGCTGTAAACACTGAAAGCCCTGGTAGGGAATAGATACTTAGAACAGTTATTGCTCTGTTGTGTTATAATATGCAACCAATACAAATGGATGCTCTTGTGCCTGCTCCTGGGGCATCAGGATTGGGCTTAGAGCTGTTCTGGCAGTCACTAGTGATAATCCGTTCTGGAGTTCAGATGCATTTCCCTCTTTCCCCCATACTGTAGCCTGTTTAGGCAAGGAATTGACTCAACATAATAAGCAAATGACTTGGACAGACAAAATAAACCTTTCCTGTGTCCATGCAGCACTCTCCCAACCAGATGCTGGCCAGTACTTGGGTCACAGGGTCTTGAAAGACTGAGCTCACAGGAACTGGGTAGAAAAAGCTTTTCAGTTCCTCTTTTGCAGCAGCATAAGCAAATCTGAACTCTTATTTATAACTTCTGCCTTAGGCAGACAAATGCAATGACTGATCTCTTCCTACGACTTCTTTGCCCAGCAGCTTGCCACTTGCTGACCTGTTACTTCTGCTCAATGTGTTTTACTGCTGCAGCTGAGCTCAGCACCCCAACAGAGAGCAACACCCATCTTTTATTTCTTTACTTTTCCCCTCTGACACACACAGTTCTTGTCTTTAGTGCTGCCACGTTTCACCTGCTTACAGGTTTTTGTTTTACTTTCAGCATTCCTTCTGCTTAGGACAGTCATTACACTGAGGCTGCGTGTGTGCATTTGTGCGTGAAGGAGTAGTCAGGTTCTCAGCTGTTGTGTCCAGGTGTATCTAATGCCCGTTGCCATGAATTAAGCACAGTCCTTCTTGAAGACAGTTCAGCTTCTTGCCAACAAACCTGAAGGTGTTACTCTAAAACCTCATCTCTCCTGTGTTTAGAAGCCTGATTTTCAGTCTACGCTTCATTCAGGATCAGTTTAGGTTCTTGTGGTTGTTCCTGTGCTGTCCTTTGCCTTAAGTGCTTCTCTTGCCTCCCTTGCTTTCTCCACTCCTCTCCACTGTGTTTGAAAGCAGGCATTTCATTCTAGGGTAGCTTTGCACAGCAAATCAGGCTGAACTCTTTCAGTTTCTGTTTGAAAGGGCTCCGTGCTTCTGGTCCTTTGGCACTGGTCCTCCTCACACTGCAACCACCTTTGTGTGTAGATCGCCCAGACTGAGCTTGGCATCCTAGATGTGGGCTTGCCAATTCCTTGTATCATGGCTGATACCATTTCTCCTGGAAATATATTGCTTCACACATGTTTTTGCCTCATCCATGACAGGACTTGATGTGGATAGTGCATTGTACAACCATGTGTGAGCTTGGGGAGGAAAAGGTGATAAAACTTGCCTAAAATGCACTCGGACCAAGTAAAACCTCTTTGGAAAATAAGCCTTTCTGCTGTGCTCTCTTTCATTCCCACCTAGGATGAATCAGCACAGCCATTAATGCAGCCAAGTAAAATCCATGTCCTCCTCTTGGTACTCCATGGAGGGAACATCCTGGACTCAGGAAGCGGTGACCAGAGCTCTAAGCAAGGGGATGTCAACACCATCACGACAGTGTTTGACACAGTGATGAGGGTACATTACCCAGCTGCTCTTGGACGCATTGCCATCAGACTAGTCCCTTGTCCAGCCATCTGCTCCGAAGCATTTTCACTGGTGTCCAGGTAAGTTGATGCTGCTTTATCACAGGCACTCTTTTCAATCTTGGCTTTGTTTTCTTTATATGATTTCTTGATTTGCTTCCCTGAACTATTCTGCATATCGTACTGAAAGCTCTGACCGTGCTTTGAGAATGCACTTATTAATGTACTAGCGAGGCATTCAATCTCGATTTCATACTTAGCTGTAGTGAATACAGTAATCGTGCAGTAAGAGTTCTGAGATTGATCTATTTTAATTAATCCAATAAATACTAAGGCTTTAATTCCTTGTCTGAGGTTGTTCTGTTAATGTAAGTATGTTGTCCTTGAAGATTTACGTTTGATGTGAGGGAAAGATTTATTAAGCTCTCACCCATTCACAGTGGATAAATGGCCTTTGTGTCTTGAGGCTTTCTTTAATGAACTACAGTAGTGACTGTGCTTCTGCACATGGTTTTCCCCACTTTGTGTGTAAGGCTGAATATTTCCAATGTCTCTTGCTCTCTCCAGCCTCAGCCCGTATAGTTATGACGAAGGCTGCCTGTCCAACAGCCAGGATCACATTCCCCTCGCTGCACTCCCTCTGCTAGCAACGTCATCCCCACAGTACCAAGAAGCAGTGGCCACAGTCATCGTCAGAGCCAACCAGGCCTACAGTGAGTTCATCAGATCCCAGGAGGGCATGTCATTCAATGGCCAGGTGAGCCAGAGGCTGTTTATAGCCACAATAAAAGGAAGAACAAGTGAAGCAATTTCTTTCTGAAGCTGTCTTTTCCATTAATCTCTCAGGAGGGATGGAAACATGACAGTGTTGAGCTGCAATAAGAAAGTGTTGTGCCTCCATTTCTTTCTTTCTGAGAGAGAGAGATTATTGCTTATTCTCTGTCTTGAACCTTTGGGATTCCAAGCAAAGCCTGAGCTTGTGTTCAGAAATGAAGCTACAAAGCTGTGAAGTTAATCAGCTTTCAGCATGACACACCTTTCCAAATCGGGCATGCTACCTTTGTTAGTAAACACGATCTCTCCTCCTGTTGCAAACCAAGGCTGTTTAAAGATTCCTGCCTTTAAAGTGCCTTCAGCAGCTTATGTTGGGGATGTCACAGAAGTGGGTTTCTTTTTTGAGACTCTGCAGGTGCTGCACCCCATAAAAGACCATGACTGTGTGTAGCACTGTGGGCAGAGTGGCTCTCTAGCCCCTCATGGGTTTAAGCTATTGGACTAGCCATCACGTTGCACTGCTGTAGTGTGATTTATTCACTTTGAGCTTCTTCCCAGCCAGCTATATATGCCAGAGGACCCAGACAGCCCTCTCCTGCCCAGGGGTCTCAGGGCATTATTGTGCCTGTCTGCGCAATACCCTTGGAGTCAGGACAGTGTTACCTCCTCAGGATACAAACTAGGAGCAGAAGCACAGAGGATCTTGCTTGAAGTAGCATGGAGAGCTGGCGAGGAGGGAATCAAGCTTGGTTTTCTGAGGCTGGAGTTAGTGCTGTGATCAGTGCTCTGTGCTGCTTTCACTGCGCTCCAGTCAGCTGGTGGGGACAGCCAGAACACATTAGCTGTGTTAGATAACAAGAGTCTGCAGGGTAGGTGTGGATGTTCATTGACTGAATAGTGTTACTGATGAAAGCACTGGGCATCCTGTTACTGCAGCTTTCCTAGGTATAATCCATCACTGTTTAACTGTTAGCTCTGAAATGAGCATAAGGAGCTTTTTTTGCTTCCCCTGACCCGCTTCTGTTGCCTTTCTCAGGTCTGCTTGGTCGGGGACTGTGTTGGAGGAATCCTGGCATTTGATGCCTTATGCTACAGCAATCAAACTGTGTCTGAGAGCCAGAACAGCAGCCGGAGAGGTAGCGTTGTGAGTGTCCAGGTAATGGTGGCTCTAAGTGTCTACTGGGAATAGGTCTTCTGGCCACAGCATCTCCGTGGCCCCTGTTTTTCTAGGGATCCTTCCATGAAACAACAAAGGCTCTACTCCTTATTAATGGCAAACACATGTCTTAAGGTTCATATGTGTCTCAGTTTGGGTGCATTTGCTCTGAACAGGGATGCTTCACCCTCTGATGTGAAGCATCGCTCACACCTGCTTCACCCACACTCTTAGGAAGTGTTTGGTCTGAGATGCTGCATTGCTCTCAACTGGATCTAGGGGTAGGTGGGGAAAGGAGGATGGAAGAAGAAGGTTATAATGTGGGTGTATTCCTGATTCAGCTGCTAGAGTGCTAAATCCGTATATTTCAAATCCCAGGACACCGACCTCCTGTCTCCTGGAATAACGGTGAATAACAGCTATTGTTCCAGTGGCTCTAATCTAGAAGCCAGCAGACACCTCAGTAGGAGCAACATTGATATTCCCCGTAGCAACGGAGAAGATCCAAAGAAGCAGCTGCCACGGAAAAGGAGTGATTCATCAACCTACGAACTGGACACGATAAAGCAGCATCAGGCCTTTCTTTCAAGGTAGGATGTTGAAAGAACAGAGCCAGCAATAGTCTGGAGCTGAGATTGGTGCATCTGTGAAACCCAAATGTTGCTTTGTCATCCTGTGATAAGCAAGGTGGAGGAAAGTGTTCAGTTGAGATTAGAGGGATATAGATTTCAGGGTGTTGTATAGGCAGAAATAAAAGGAACAGCTCCCTTGTTGAGTGGCAGTGAGAGACTCCAGCTGCTCTCCTGCATCTGTATTACAATGGCAAGAAACCCTTCATCCTGTTACTTGACAGTTAAGGCAGTCAGGTAACTGCTTTTTTGCTGCAAGTGTGGGATGGAGGTCATAAAGCAAATGTAGAAATCATGCCAGGGAAGATGGTGAAGCAGAGCTGGGAATCCAATGTTGTATTAATCCCAAAGCATCTCTGAAAGCTGAGTTTTGAGTTGGCTGGCCTGTTCTTGGGAAAGGCAGGTGTAAGCTGAGTATCGTTTAATTTTGGCCTATTTCAAGTGTGAGATTGAATCTCAGTGCCCTTTCCTGTTGCAGGAGCAGGTTTCTGCTGTCAAGGTGGCAGGATGCTCTGGATGAGACATCCTGAGCTGGTACATGGAACAACCTCCAACTGTGCGTGGGGATTGTTCTGTCTGTGTGACTATTTGCCAAAGCAATCCAAGTCCCCCATATGGAGCAGGGAAAGGGGATTGAATTCTGTCCCTTGCCAGGGCTACTCAATGGCACCAAGGTTGCGTTTCGGATTTGTTGCTGACTATCAAAGCCCCCAGTATCACCTTCCTGAGCTTCTTCAGGTGGACTTTCAGAGGCACATTTGTTAACTGATGCAATGTTCATAGCAGTCTTTCCATTGCTGCTGCTGGTTCAGCAGTGGTCCTGACACAGATGATGGATTGCAGTTTGTCATTTCAGATAGCATTATCCTGGTCCTCCCTGCTCTGTCTCCAAAGGATTGTGCCTGCTCCCAACAGCACCTGGGGGTCCTGGTGCTGTTCAGTGCACCAATGGAATGGTTCATCTTCTTTTAGACTTTCACTTTTTGTTAAATCTACCTTTAGATCTTAAGTCAGAAATAAGTCTTTTCCTACAGCTCAAGAGCAAGATTCCCTCAGGAAAAGGGACAGGTTGAAGCTGCTGTATGAGCTCTCTCTGCACCTCTTCCCCTTCACTCCCTGGTGCAGAGGAGGCTTGGGTGCAGTGATTCACACCTTCCCCTCCTGCATGACAGCACAGTATTGCACCCAGACCTGTCCTTGCACCTTGTGCTTGCAGCCATCGTTACTGAGCAGCACAGCCATCAGCAGAACACCCCTTTGACCTCTCTGTCACCAAGTAATGATTTTCCCATATAAAACCCAAGCCCTGATGTGCTGTGCTTTCATGAAGGAGACTGGCAGAGCAGAGCCAGGTTTTCCTAATGGGCTCAGACACAGGGGCCTTCCTGTCCATACCAATTGCAGATTTCAGCTTGTGCCAAAGACACTCAGTTTTATTCCTGTATCAGACCTACCCGCTGCTCTGGGGCAATGCCCAGCGAGCCACAGCAGCATCTGGAGATCACAATCACACATTTATGTTTAAATTCAGTTCTTCTGCACAACTACATTATTTCTGGCTGTGCTGTACTTGTATTATTGTAAATGAGTTGGTTTGCTTCTGAAATCCATAAGCTCTTGTTTAATTAATGTGCACAGTACATCTGCTGCTTTTTAAAGGGAGAATGGGGCGCTGTAGGTTGCTTGGAGCATGACAGATTCAGAGTTCCCCTTGGCTCTCATTTCTTTTGATTGCTTAAAAAGAGCATCAAGCTCCCAGTAAAAGGAGAGAAGCTGTCCAAATTGCTTAGCAGTATGAGTGCTCTCATTCTTTTCCGTTCCCCATGAAGAGATGCTATGGAAAGATGTGTGGAATGCTCCAAACCCCCCTTTGCATCCATCCTGCCACCACACATCTGCCTTTCCTTTTGTGCCTTCGTTTGAAGCACACTGCTGTTGCCCTGTCTTTGGCAAAACTGAACATGTTCTGAATAACTTTGTATTCCTTCGACACACCAAACTTAATGTATTGCAGTCTTGTCAGCTAAAATAATTGTAGCTTCCCTGAAGGTGGCTTGTTTTTAAACGTGGTTCAGAGTTGGGTGTCGTGGCAGCGTGATCTCAGGGAAGCTCGTTCACATCACACAAATGGGAACGTGCTCGTTTTGGCTGTCTCTGCTGTAACCTCCTGTTCCTCTCCCTTTTGCCATCACTGTTTTGACTCTCCCTGATACCTGTGTCTGGCATAAGTAAGCTTGTCATTTCCCTGGGGTTGGTAATGGGGAGAATAGTGCCCTGCATGTGCATACGTGCACCTTTAGAGAATGCACAGCAGTGCGGCATGAGCAGAAGGTGTTTGAGCATCCCTTGGGAGGGGTGCTCAGCAGAGGTGCTGTCTCTGGGAATGATGCATTATTTGCCAAAGCAGGAAAACAAACTCTGAGTGAAACCCATTTTTCTTCTCACAGAATCATAGAACAGTTAGGGTTGGAAAGGACCTTAAGATCATCCAGTTCCAATGCCCCTGCCGTGGGCAGGGACACCTTACGCTAAATCATATCACCCAAGGCCTCGTCCAACCTGGTCTTGAACACCACCAGGGATGGAGCATTCACAACCTCCCTGGGCGACCCATTCCAGTGCCTCACCACCCTCACAGGAAAGAATTTCCTCCTTATATCCAATCTAAACTTCCCCTGTTTCAGTTTTAACCCGTTACCCCTTGTCCTGTCACTACAGTCCCTAATGAAGAGTCCCTCCCCAGCATCCCTATAGGCCCCCTTCAGATACTGGAAGGCTGCTATGAGGTCTCCACACAGCCTTCTCTTCTCCAGGCTGAACAGCCCCAACTTTCTCAGCCTGTCTTCATATGGGAGGTGCTCCAGCCCCTGATCATCCTCGTGGCCCTCCTCTGGACTTGTTCCAACAGTTCCATGTCCTTTTTATGTTGAGGACACCAGAACTGCACACAATGCTCCAGGTGAGGTCTCACAAGAGCAGAGCAGAGGGGCAGGATCACCTCCTTTGACCTGCTGGTCACGCTCCTTTTGATGCAGCCCAGGATACGGTTGGTTTCTGGGCTGTGAGCGCACACTGAAGCCGGCTCATGTTCATTTTCTCATCAACCAACACCCCCAAGTCCTTCTCCACAGGGCTGCTCTGAATCTCTTCTCTGCCCAACCTGTAGCTGTGCCTGGGATTGTATGAGTATTTGCAGCTGCTCATTTGTTGACTGGCAATCCCAGAGGAGTGTGTGTGAGCAACTGCTCCAGTGCTACACATTGTAGGGACTGAGCAGCCCTGGTTTCCATGAGCACAGCAGTGCTGGGACATCACTGCCTTCAGAGGTGGCCTTGATGAGCCAGTGCTATTGCACACAGAGACATAGCCAGTGCTGTTGACCACCTGGGAGCGTGACTTGGGGCCACAGAGCATCATTCCTGACTCCAGGCGAGTAAGCCCTTTATCCAGCCTGACTGCTGTTGTATCCATTGATCCTACATATTTCGTAGAACCAGTTCAGATGCTTTTTAAAGTGTCTCCAGACACCCTGTTCAGGCACTGCTGGTACTCTGCCTTCAGCTCACCACTTCTAATTACAACAAGAACCCAGCAGGGATGCATCTGAATCTGTAGAACCTGGAGAGTAAATGAAACTACAGGTTATTGCTTTTGGGTGGTAACAGGTGAATCTCAGAAACCCTTTTGTGAACCAGGTTATTAGTGTTACACATCTGTCATTCGCTGTCTAATCCCAGATCTAGATTGCAAAGAAGCACCTCTTCCTAACGTGGGGATGGATTCCCAGGGTTTTCACCTAAGAGTTCCTGCTGCTACTTCCTCAGTATCCAAGGGATGTGAATTGCAGTCTTTGTTAAACCTGTGCTTCACTGCGCAGCGCACAGGTTGAATTTTGCCAACAGATTTGACACCTGAAAGAGGTGGGGAAAGCCAGACATGTTTTAATTAACTGTGTTAATTACCCCAGATTCCCATTCCCAGTGAATGCCATACACATGCATAGAAGCTGTTGTGAAAACTTAGTGCACAAAGATATTAGAAACCGTCTTGCAGATTTTCATCTTTTCCCCTTTCTATTTTCTTTTTCCTTTTCAATCCTATAACATTTGTCCAACTACTTCCAAAAGGAGAAGTGGGTAAGCACAGCTTTCCGTAACATTTGAGAATAAGGTGATGGAAGGAACTCAAATGTTGCCAACCAGAAGGCATAGCAGTAATATGTGTAATAGAGTGAATCACTGTGAACCGGCTTTTCTTCCCCTGCTACTCTAGTTATTTGGCTTGCTGGTTATTTTATCTTGCAAATAGCTATGCTAGTAGCAGATTCTGACTAGAAGATTAGAGATTTTGATTCCTCAAAGAACAAACATTTTGAGGAGATAGGAGTGTGTAAATGAACCCACTTGAAGCTTGGGTTTTAGAGCCCGAATTATGCACTGGCATAATGGGGTAATTGGGGGGACAATTTACTGGCTCGTAAAACTACAGTACCGAGGCATGGTGGGTTGATTGGCACAGTTCCTTCACTGGAGAGAGGGAGATTATATTCATTGTCAATCACCAATCCAGCCTTCAGTTATGAAACCACAGCCTGAATACAATGTTGACTTTCTTTCCTGTTCTTGTCCCAGTTTACATTCTAGTGTTCTGAGGAATGACCCGGGATCCAGGCGATCCAGTAGCTCCACTATGCTGGATGGAGGAAATATCGGAAAGTTTGAATTTGAGATCACTGATTTCTTCCTCTTTGGTTCTCCCTTGGGTCTGGTTCTTGCACTGCGAAAAACTGTCATTCCAGCTCTTGACAGTAAGTCCTGATGTAAACTGCTGAGCTCACTGGATGGGGAAAGCATCTCCTGCTGCAAAGGCAGGGTTTGATGAGACAAACTGGTAAAGACGGAACTTTATGTATGGTATTCATGGCACATTAAGGAAGCAGATCACAAAGTGCTCCAGCCAGTACCGATTGTACAGTTTACTTAAAATGTACTTCCAAATATCACACATACTGGGCAATGCTTGAGTCTATCAATACTGTAGTAAACTGTTTCAATTGACTAAACTGGAAGATGATAAATCCTTCGCACTGTTTTTTCAACACAATAGTTGTCCTTTTCACAGACAAATATTTGCTCTATTCTAACAAATAAGCTACTGGTGCTTGAAGGCTTTTTTTCTTCATCTTTTCAGTCTTTCAGCTCAGACCAGCTTGCCAGCAGGTCTATAACCTGTTCCACCCTGCAGACCCATCTGCTTCACGCCTCGAGCCTCTTTTGGAGAAGAAGTTCTACCTTTTGCCCCCCTTTAATATTCCCCGTTACCAGAGGTTCCCACTGGGTGATGGCAATTCTGCTGTGCTGGGTAAGTCGCTTTGGATGCTTACTAGCTGTCTAAAGGGTTATAACTACATTTTATATGAAATTATCAAAGCAATTGGGAATGACAAGAAAAGAGAATTAGCCCTATAATGTTAGCCTTATTCCTGAGTTACCAGAAAAGGTAGTTTTCTTGCAAGAGAATCAGTGCCCTGTGAGCCATATGCCCTTCATTTGTCACAGAAAGGCCATCAGCTGCTGAGAGTCGTGATGTGGTGACCTCTCTGTGAAGTTTTACACCCAGTCTGGTGCTTGCAATTGGGACTGAATGAAACCTGATTAACTTGGTAGAGTTTAGGACTTTAATGGAGGGCCAGCGAAGACTGGAAGCAGCAGAGTCAACAGTGAGATGAGATGATTTGCTCCATTGCAACCTGTGCTTTTTCATTGGACAGGCTACTGCAGATTAGTGGGCTGGTGTCAGTGCCTTGCCCATGCCACCTTGCCCATGAGACACTGTCTTGTAAGCTACCTAGGATTCCTCTCCCATCGGTGGCCTCTTCACTTGCTCTACCCCAATTGCAGCAGTAATAAAGTCTGGAGCGGCTGTGTGCATGCCCTTTTTGCATTCAAAACAGTTAACTGTGTCCTGACCATGCCCTGCCTCAGCTCCCATTACATCAGTGGATCTAATAAAGTAAATTCTATTTCCTGCCATCTTCACCTCACTCCTGTGCCTGGACTCTCATGGTCTGTTGCCATTTCAGTGCAGGCTCTCATTGCAAGGAGCTCTCGGGGAAGCTCACCACTGTGCAGAACTAAATTTGACCTTTCTGCTTCACCTAAAGCTTTCCTTCCCTGCAGGGTCAGGCCTTTGGGGCAGGAAGAATAACTGCACTGTAAGTTTTCCCTTGCTAGAGGTTGTTAGTCAATGGCTAGTTAAAGTCAACATTATAACTGAGAGTCACTACTATAAAACCAGACTTACAACACACAAGAAATCATGCTGGCAAACCAGAGTATCAAAGCCACCAGCTAGAAAGATGAGGATTTGGTGGTTGGTTTTTTCCCCAAAGCTCTGGTAGCTTTCCATTTGTTTAGTATTTGGATCATGCAGGACTAAAAGAAGAGGAACGTATATCTAGAGCAGAATAATTCTGGTGAAGCTCTGAACCATTTTAGAATTGAAAATCCAAAGCAGTGCTCTCCTATGTATCAGCGTCTTTAAAGCTTGTCTTGTGATTGCTGAATCTGGAGGTCTGAATTGTTAAATGGGCATAAACTAAACCCCATGTTCAAGAAAGTGGATAAAATACTTTCTGCAGGCCCCACTCACTAGTCAAATTTAGCACAGATCTTGCTGCAACACCACTTAAAAATGGAACCACCCACAAGTGCATTTGTACAACAGCTCAGGGAATCTATAGCAACTCGAAAAGCAGTTTGCTTTTGGGGTGTATTCTAGGTAGCAGCAGCAAGTGGCTCCTTAAAAATAAATATCAAAAATAATCCTAAACATCTTACCTTCTTCCTTTTAAATACATTTCAAAGTCCCTGTTCTCACTGAAACCAGAGGTAGAAGCCCCCTTGACACCGTGTTCTGGTTATCAGTGTGTGCAACAGCAGGGATCTTACTAGTTTGCTGCGCTTCCCCAGACCTTTGAGTTGTCTATGTGTAGAGAGATGCTTGCTACGTAGCGGAGAGGAGTTAAACAGCAATTAGCTCAACTATGAGAAGAGTAGAGTGATTTCAAAACTGTCTCCAGGTTTGAGCCTTGTTACTTTAAGAGGAGATGCTGCTCTGCTTCATGAATAAAACTGGCAAAAAAAGCAACTCTAAACTCTCTTCTTGTGTAAGACAAAACCTCTTCATTTGCTTATTCCAAAGTAACAGGCTCTTCCTTTCCATTAGAGCCAAAATTTCACTGTTGATTTCCACATTACCCACAAGGACTGTTCCAACCACGATTTGCAAAGCCTCTACTGCAGGGCGCTCCAGGAAAGTTAATTGCTGCTATAATTAAGCTATATGATTTGATGATCACGTAAAATTCAGGTGCTCAGTTATAATTAGTTATGTACAAAGCCTCCTGTAACACTGTCTGTGCATATTTCCTCGTGCAGATAGCTGGCTTTTTACAGTCCACGATTGAGGAAGCCTCTTAAGACATCGTATATTTTGTTCATTTTCCCATCTGTACTAAACGTTGGGTCTCTGTTTCATTACAACCAACTTGCAGAGTAAAACGAAATTCACATCCCTGCTTACTCCTGTGCGTTGCACTGTGTAGGATGTGAGGCTGAGTCAAGTAAATCTCCCCTTACAGCATACTTTTTTTCCCCTCGTAGTAAAAAGATCTCTCTGGATCTGCTGGGGGTTTATGGATTGGACTCATTGGAGAAGCTGGTTAAGAGGACTCCCTTTTCTTTTGTTGTTGAAATGCCATCGTTGTGCTCTCCTCTGCTCCCAGTTAATCTCTCTGATGTGGGTCTATTTGGAAAGTCACCCATGTCTTTTTCCTTTCACGCTATTTGAAGGTTGTCTTTTCATTGAAGACTCATAGTTGAAGTGCTCAGTTGCAACTGTTTGTATGTTAACACGTTGTGGCCACATGTCTGTTGTTCTTTGTCCTTCTGGTTTTGTTTTTGTTTTTGTTTTTTTTTCCCCATCTACTTCTAGTTGAGACAATCCAGAACAATCCCATCCTCCTCATGGAAAGTAGCCCTCTGGGTGCTCTCCAGCACCAGGACAGCTTCATGGAAACAAGTATCCCCGTTCCCGTACTGAATTGGCAAGATGTGTCCAATAAAAGTGCTGGTTTTGCTGAGTGTGTGTAATCTACACTTTTGTATTGTCTATGGTGTTGGGTACTTGGGGTGTTATTTGGAGATCATCCTGTTTGCCTCCTGGAGTTGAAATCTTCACGCTGTGTCTCAGGCTGCGCCACATCAAATAACCACTTGGGATCCTGCTTGGGTCTGGGAGTAAAGAACAAGTTGGGGTTAAAACCTCTGCCCCATTCTAGAAGGGGGAGCTTCTGCCATTTAATTGCTTTCTTCCCCTCTGTGGTGGCTGTGCTGCTGGAAAGAGGCTTTGGCACAGGGAGGCCTTGGGTATCCCTGCTCGTGTGGTACATACAGCAGGATGCCCTGGGAAAGGGTTGACTCCCCAGCAGTCAGCCACACTGCTCCATGGCCAGAAGCCTAATGAACATCTCTGTCATACCAGATTTTGTCCATTTGAGTGTTTTATGCTTGGAAATCCTTGTGGCTCTGCTGAATACAGTGACTGAGGCTTTCAGACCCCAGGGTGGTTCTGCGTGTTGGCTCTTTAAAATTCATTTCTTGACTTCAAAGCAAAGTTTGGTGCATTTGTTTTGCCTTATTTTCCACCATAACTGCTGCATGGCCTCATTTACCCTGGTTGTGGCTGGTGCTACATCTGTGATTTCAATGAGATTTGACTTCATTTTAGTTTCTTCTTCCCTGTGTGTCTTCCTTGCCCGTTCTCACCCCTTTTCCAGTGTCTTGCATTGAGAGCTTGGTTCTGCTGCCTTGTTGTCTTTAACAAGCTGACTGCTCATGAGCAGTCTGGTACGTTATGTGGTCATACAGGATGGCAACATCAATGGCTATTCTGGATAATCTCTCCCTTTGTCTTTTGAAGATGGAGATGATCTTTAGGTATGCAGTTGCCATGTTGCCTGTGCTGTGGTGGTCTGTAACAACGCAGAGGGAAAGGATCTGGTACTATTAATTAATCACTTTGGAGGTCACTGATGAAATGCCATTTAAGTGTCATCTGACACTTCCCTGCTGTCAGGATGGAGCTTTTAGAAGCTTCTCTGCTTTTTACCTTGTGTGTCAAGAGCCACAGTGTGGCCAGGCAGTGCTTGGCTTGACTGTAGCTGGTGCTGAATCCCAATTGTGGGAAACTTCCAGTGCCCAGTGCTGACCACTGACTCCAGTGCAAGCAGGGTTTGGCCTGTGCTGAGCAGCTGGCTGCCTTTCCTGTTTTATTTTCTTCTTTTTATTGAACTTGACACATTTTTGATGCTTTCAGTATTTCCTGCTTTGGTGCCACAGCTCAGCCTGCAAATAGCACATACTGAAGTCTGCCATTTGGATACCCCAAGGACTTAAGGCATTGCTAGCAGTACATTAAGAGGATGGCCTGGTGTTGTTCGCTTAGTGGGAAACAGTTAGTAAGAGTATGGACAAATGAGTCCCTAAATGAAAAGGCACAGCACTGAAATGAGTATTAAAGATCCATAGGTAGGCAAAAAAGAAGTGATTTTTCTTCTTATGTCACCTCTTCTGCAGGTGCAGTTCAATCTCAGCTCATGGCGCTGGCCTGACCTGTGTGTGCTGCTGAGCAGTGGCAGGTCCTGTGCTGGGAGAGAGGGTGCTCAGGGCTCTGCTCAAGCCAGGTCTCCTCTTCCTGAAGCTTCCTTGTTCTGATAAAGTCTGCCCGCAGACACAGTTCAAAGTACACTTCAGCCAGTGCAGTAAACCAGGGCACCTCTGTCCTTATCTAATGCCATAAAGGAACAGCCTGTCTTGATTGAAGTCTTCTTACTGCTCTGCCTGGTCCAGCCATCTGACTTCACCCTGGGCTCAAAGTGCTGCCTCAAAAACATCCCTGTGATTGTCAGGACGTGAGTTGGGGCTGGGGATGCCGCCTCTGCTGCGCGGAAGATTTCAGACTTGTTCCCTTTAGGTTGCAGGTGCTGGGGTCAGTTTGTGCCAGTGGGGCAGCATCATCCCACCCCGGGCACTGCACTCTGCAGGTAAGCCCCCTTGGCTTCAAAATGGCAAGAGCAATGCTGCACAAGGGATTTGTTGCAAAGAATACACAGAGCTTAGGAAATACGTTGGATGGGTTCTGTTCTTCTGCAAGTCAGGTCCTGGGGTTTTATCTGGAAGTCACTGCGCTTTGGGGGGGCGGATGCTTGGATGAAGGAGCAGTAATGCATAAACCAGGTTTTCTGTCCACACTTCCTGCCCTGCCTTTTCCTGGCCCTCGTGTTTTCTTAGAAACTGGCCTTTTTCAGGAATAGAGGGTGTGTAGCTTGGGAAAAGGGAGAAACATGAGAGTAACCCCAGTGCTCTGGAGCATGGGAGCGCTGCTGTGGGGTTACATTCATCCCCTTGCAGAGCAGATTCCTGCCACCAACATGGGCAATACTAAGCTGAACAGTTCAGTAATGCTGTAACAGTTTAGGCTTTAATAGGAGTGAATATTACTCCTCTGGTAGCATTAGCCATGATAGTGTTGGAAGGGTTGTTGTGGCTGGGTGGTTTTGCTTCAAACTCTTTGTACTCAAAAATCCCCAGTCAGGCCCAGGAAGGCAAGAGTGGCTAAAAAGAGCAAGCCCAAAATGCCCCTGTTTTGTCCTTAGTTCACTTTCTATTTTCTGGGATCTCGAAACAGGAGGTAAAATTCAGGCAGAGCGAAGTAAAGACATGCTAATGGAGCTGAAACCATGATCATCCCAGGCAGCACCACATTTGGCCCAGCCTTTTCTCCTGGGTAGCATTGCTGTAACACTCTTTAGTGTGTCTTCCAGCCGCTTCTTCATTCGAGCCACAGATCTTTTATGTTTAGGGGAGAGGAAGAAGTTCAGGCTTTGCTGGTAAGTGTTAGTTAAACCTGAACCTGGAATTCTCTCTAGCACAGACAAAGCCAAACCTCTCCTTGCATCTGACCAAGTTCAGGAAAGCTGATGGTCACTATCTGCATTACAGCTGGGTTGGGGTACCCATTTGATGTGACGTAAGTGCAGAAGGATCTCACCATCTATACAGGCAAGGTAAAGGAAAGGAAGGGATAACTAAGGAAGAGATGAAAGGGTGGTCCCAGGTCATATAGCAATGGGAATGAGACCTTTTACCCTTGAGATCTTCAAGGGGTTGAATGCAGCTCCTGGCTTGGCTCATGTTCTCAGTGCACCCTCTGTTTGAATTGTCTCCTTTCTTGTGCTTGCAGCAGTAAGAAAGCTGCTCTGGCCTGGTGGGGCTGGCTGGGTTGTGGATGCTGGTAGCAGCCTTTACAGCCAGCAGCTCAAGGCAAGGTGAGAAGAGGAAGAAAGTGATCCTGGTAATGGCCTTTCAGGCACAACGTGTGTGCAGCTCATGGTCAAGTCAGGCTCCTGCTAAGGCTCAGATCTTGCAGTCCATGAAGCTTTTACACAGAGCAGCTTGTGGCCTGATTTTCCCTGCAGAGAACAGAACTCTTTTCTCGACACTTTAGCCTCAGATTTTCTGCTTCATACATCCCCTTTCCCTCTGCGGCAGCAGTATTTACGTGGGCACACGCTGCTGCTGCAAACCAAGAGGTCAGAGGCAGCAAATCAGTAGCCCCAAGCAAAAAAGATCGATGCTAAAATAAACCAGTTGCCGAAACAACACCCTGTGCCAGCCACATACTTGGGATTAAATCCAGGGATATCTAAACTGGCTGAAACGGGTGGAAGATGTTGGGGTGTGAAAGTAATGTACCTGTATTCCATGTGGCATCTACTGCCTGGCTGAGCCCTGGGGATAAAGTTCAGATGCTGCTCCTCAGGTACAGCAGAGATGGGCAACACTTAAAAGATAGTTAGCTTTGCTTTTGCATGTTAGTGTCACGTTGCTGCTGCCTGCTGTCGAGTACATTGCAAACCCTCAGCAGTGCAGGATCTTGGGGTATCCCGCAGACACTCAGTTCAGCCTTGCAGCATCTACAGAGGAGTGAATGAATGCTCTTACCAGTGTTGCTAGAGAGACAACTGAAATGCAGAGATTTTACATGACTTTCAGCAGCTCTCGGTTTGCTAGTCCTGAACATTTGAGGTCCATGTCCCTCCAGTATGTATATAAGGCCTATGTGAGCGTGACTTCAAATCTTCCCTTTGTGTATTTATGTACTAAAGGGGTAGGCCACACTTGGTAAACCTCAGGTTGGGATCTATATATCCAGACTTGCACGTTGTACCAAAGAAGCTCTGTTTTCACAGAGGCCAAGCACTCCCCAATCCACCACCACTGATTGGAGATGTAAGTGCTCAGCACCAGGCTCCTTTCTTTCAATAGCCCTTACTTTAGTTTATTGAGCATTGGCTCATCATCACAAAATACGAGTTCAAGTTTAGTCCCTGCCAGGCATGGAAATGTTTTCTTGATTTTATATTTCCTTTTTGGCATTAATGCTTCTATCTTGGAGATGTTCCTTTAAGTTTAAACACTTCCAGAATACAAATATCCCTTCTCTAAGGCTGTTTCTTGTTGTTCTCCTTACCTCGGTTACTTTGTCTCAGTGTGAATATATGAAGCTGTGTATATTCACACCTGTATGTATGACACACGCTTGTTATTGCTGCTTGAGTACGTCTGCCTGGATTTTTCTTTGGGGTTTTGGGTTTGCTTTTTGAGCTCCTTATTTTGCTTCCCTCAATCAAAGACTGCTCCTCCAGCCACGTCTCTTTGCCTGCTGTGGTGTTTGCTTTCTTTCCAAACCAGAGCTCTGATGAAATGTTTTTTGTGGGGTTTTTTTGTTCATTCCAATCAGTTCTGAAAGGGTTTTTTTGCACCTTGCCAGCCTTGTTTGCCTTCTTCCTCCCCTCGAGTTCATCTTGCCCAGCCTCTGTCTGTTGGTCTAATATTTTGATTTCCCTGTTTCAACTTTGTAGCAGATGTTGTTCAGTCTCATGGTGCCGTCTTCATGGAAAGCACGTCCCTGTCCACCCCCATTTCAGCCCCTCAGTTCAGGGGCTTCCGGAGAGCCAGTGAGATCAGCATTGCCAGCCAGGTCTCAGGAATGGCAGACAGTTACACTGCTTCCAACATAGCCAACAGTAAGTGTTTCACCTCCTCCGAGACTCCCGCATCGCTCCCGCAGCACCACGCACCGGGCCAGAGCCACACAGCTTCTGTCTGTCTGTCTGTCTGTCTGGGTTATGCTTTCCATTAGTAACAAAGAGTTGGAATGATTCCGCCTTCGCCTGGATTTGCCATAGTCAGTGCCATGTGTTATCACATCTCCTGGAGGAGCAGATGATGTGTTCGGTTATAATACAGGGGCCACCGCTGTGTTATGCATGTTGGACTGTGCTGGTGATGTTGTTCAAAGAGATGTAATGATTGATAACTGAGCACCATTTGGCTGCTGTGCGTGATGAGGGTTAAGCCAAAGGGATGTTTCTGTGCTGCCATTGGTAAGTCGTGCAGAACTGGTAGGGCTCAGTGCTGCCAGATTGATAGTGCAGGGGCTGGCCTGTGGCTTGGTGTAGATCATTAAATGTGGCTCATAGAAATGGGGGTGAGTAAGAAAGGCAAGAACAGGTTTAGATTATTTCTCTGCATTAGAGATTCAGCTCTTTGGTAGCCAGCAGCGAGGCTCAGAGTCAGCCAGTCATGACCCATATCCCAGAGCCAAATGAGGACTAAAAGGAGGGGGGTTTATTGTTACTTTTTCCCAAGACCTGTGTAACATCCCAGCTGATACAGTGGAGAACAACAGCCCTTGTTAACAGTTCAGCCCCTTCTTCATTCCAGCTGAGGTGTAAGATGAACAGTCTGTGTCTTCAGGGACCTCTGATAACTGCTGAAAGCCAAACAAATTAAATAAACCCCAAACTTCAGCCCAAACTCTTGTTCCAGGACGCGGCAGAAATTCAGAGATACTCCAGTGCTGGCACATCAGACTACAGGGCTAGGAATGACTTAACTTCACAATTGCTGAGGTTAATAACACTCCCTGAGACAAGTGTTAGTTCCTGTGGGCGCTGGTCAGAGGCTGCTGTAACTTCTTGCCCTGTTTGAGGCAACACTTGGCAGCAGGAATAAACTCCTGCTGACACATGAGGTTTTTCTCTCCCAAAGCACATCCAAGAGGTGATGCTGCGCTCCCTGCGTGCGTTCTTATGTGTGTCCTGGTAAGGCATCTTACCAAGTGCTTGCTAATACTAATCTGCTTGGGGAAGAAGGCTCCTGGGGAAGGTGTTTGTTTTGTGCTGTTCCACACCTACAGAGAGTGGGCAGGATGAGAAATGGGGGGGGGGGGGGATGTTCCTTATGCAGTGTTTATACCAGGGTGATACCTAAAGGCCTGTGTGTTGCAATGGAGGGATCCTTCCTCTGGCAGGTGATGGCAGGATCAGGCCCACATGATGCTCATGTCTCTCTGCTTTCCCCATGCTCTCACCAATTATTTAGCTCCTGGTTGTGTAATTTATTCCTTCATGCACTTCACAGCCGCCAAAACCTGTTTCTGAGATCAAAGAGGAAGAGTCCAGCCTTGACCCCATGTGCAGCGTGCCCCGAGGCTGTCACAGCCCCTTCCTTCACCTCCTGAGCGCTGACATCTCCTCTGAACCCTTGCTCCGGCTTTGCAGCTCTTGCGCTCGACCTTATTAGCGTGGTGGTAACGTGAAGCCTGGCACTGCGGGTTGGATGTGGTCCCTGCTATCCCACAGGGAGAGCCGGAGGAAGTCCAGAGGGACACCACAGAACCATGGCTCCCTCTCAGTGCAATTCCCTCCCACTATGAATCTCTGCAGGGTGAAAGAGGTGTTGCCTGCATCATGTGTGTGCTATAATAATGTGTGATTTCTACTTCTTTCCATTTTATTCTTTTTAGAAACCAAACACCACCTTAATCACTGCAAAGGGTTTAGCCTTCTGTCCCAACTTGCCCTCCCTCACAAATCCCCTACTCAAACCTCATCCAAGAAACATAGGCGTCATAAACACGAAATCCCTTCGAAGGGAAGAAAGCTCAAAGGGCCATGGAGTCAGGCTGCAGACTGCATTCTTCGGATACCCGACCTGGACATCAAGACAGGTATTCTGGAGGCATCCACCCTGGTCGACCTCCTCTCTCATTCAGAGTCACAGAACTTCACACCAAATCTGTGCGCTTTCACTGAGGCACTTGCAATTTCTGAGTGCAGTTTTCTGATTAACAAGTGTTTCTGTCACTTTGCTCTGAAGATCCATCATAACACAGCTAGCAGCTTGGCAAGAGCAGGACTTCTTCCGGGCAGAGCTGCGGGGACAACGCTTCTGCCTCCACCACTGTCTTTTGAGCATGGAAGAGTAAATCCTCTTCACTTCCTATGAAGAATCTGAAATTACCTAAGCTGGGCACTTGCATGAGAAATGAAAGGGTGGAACACGACCAGGAGCTGCCACTTTAAAAGACAGAGAGTCAAAAATGGCTCTGGTGCCTATGTGCCCTGGAAAAGCCATGTTGATCCATCAGTGCCTTCCTACTCCTTCCCATGGCTCTTGGGAAACACAAGGGCTGTTAGGGCCTGGGCTGGGCCATAGGGATGTACTGATGCCATAACCCTCTGCATGTTCCTATGGTGGGAGCTTTGTACAGGTCTCTGGAAAGAGCTGGTGGGACCATTTTTTCAGTTCAGCATCTGTGCTCCTTACCAGCTCATTGCCCTTAACAAGAGGGGTTTGATGGATCATACCTTATACCTGGCAGCTTTCCTGGAAGTCCATAAAAAGGAACATTGTCACAGTGAAAAAAGAAGCTTGAGAAAGCCCCATCTTGCAACGTGCATGCAAACACAGCTCCTCCTTTACTCTCTTGCTCTGATCCATCTTCTCTTTTCATGGCTGCTTTTCCAGGCCGGAGCGCACGGGGGTTGAGGACTCCTCACTGCTAGGAAAGCAGCCCTATCTTTGGGATGTGAGGCTTTGGACTGAGCCAAGCTCATTGCTAGGAGGTTGGACAGGATGTGTGCATGGGCAGAGTTGAAGTGTGGTGGTGTCCCATGGGTAAACAGTGGCTGTTGGACACTTGCGTGCAAGTCATTGACACCCTGAGGGAGGAACTCTTCTGTCTTGTCTGTAACCTTCCCCCTCCAAGATCCCAGTGAATAAAGTCCCAGCTTTCCCAGATCCTTTTCTTGTTGGCCACTGCAGAGGCTGGGCTGGATGTCTCAGCTGCCTGCAGTGTGGTAACCCAGGATGGTAACAAGGACTTGCTGGGGACTGCCAATCCTGGCAGCATGTGCCACATATCCTGCCTTTTGGTGCCTTTTAGCATCTCACATGGGCTCCCACTGTTCAGATCCTCCTTAGTGTGACCAGTATCTGGATGCTATTCCTTGGTGAAAGCTAAAGGAGTTGGAAAACGGGGCTGGAGATAGCCTGGGCATGTCTTGTGGTGGGCAGAGCACACACATCCTTCCTCCCACAGCTCCAGGGAGATGCGTTTCTGCCTTATATATTGCCATGTGGATTCCCGTTGCACATGAGCCTTTGACCCCTTCCCCATGGTCTGGACTAACAGCTGATTAATACCTGCCCTCCAGTGCCTTCCTGTTTGTTTAAATAAAGGAGAGTTCAAGTGCTGGTGCCCCTTTATGTTCCTCCCTTGGTCTGAGCAAACACTGAGCCCTGGGTTGGTTGTTCCCTCTTAGCAGTGCAACCAGCCAGGGAGCAGCCTCCCGGCGTACCTGGAGTGAGGAGCCAGAGCCTTGCAATACCATTTGTGATGGAGACTGCGCAGGCATGTGAACCCCCTTTGTCTGAACAAGGCTTTCTTGCTTCTAGTTGCTGCCAAGTGGTGGGGAACCAAGAGGATTGACTACGCTCTCTACTGTCCTGATGCTCTGACGGCTTTCCCGACGGTCGCTTTGCCGCATCTCTTCCATGCGAGCTACTGGGAGTCCACAGACGTTGTCTCCTTCCTGCTGAGACAGGTACAGTTGTCCTCCCTCCCTGACCTCCATTGGGCTGAACAATATTTTAGGCTGGTTTTCCCAGTGCACCTTCCATAACTCTCGTTGATGCTTAGAAATGAACAAAACCCCTTTGCAACTGCAGATCCATTTTCTTCCACTTCTTTTTGTTCCTCCCCTGTGTTGTTAATGGAGCTGCACATGTGCAAACCTCATGGACATGTGCTGTTATACCTGGTTAGTTTGGGCCTGGGTTTTATCTTCGGAGCAGGTTTCAGATGGGCTCAGCAGGGAGCCGTGGAGTGAGCCCAGGGCTGTTTCCTATCCCATCACAGTGGCATCACTTGTTTCTTGAAGTGAGCTGTTCTCTGCGTGTGCACATTTGGATCTCATGTCTGAAACTTAAAGGAAACTTCTCAATGTAGAAATAAAATTAGCACCAAATACAATGAAACCAAAAGAGAAGTTGTGCAGGAATTTGACATGAGTTGATCAGCAGAGTTTGGGGCTCCATTTTTGCTTTGTAACTTATTGTGGTCTCTAGGAACTCAGACCATCGTCACTGCGTTGGGATTTAGTCCTCATTCCTCCAGTACAAAGCGGTTCTCCTGCAGCTATAGGTAAATGGGGATTGCTGGTGTCTGGAGTCTGACACCTCAGATTGGTACTATCTGTGTTTGGCCTGAGATTTGAATTTACTGTTTCAAGTGAGGTTTTCCTAAAAGGAATACTTTTCCTTCAGTTCCTTGGGAATGAGGCGTTCTTTTCCTTATGAAGTACGAACCCCTCCAGGGAAGGGTACTCTGAGTATGGAAATGGAAAAAACAGAACTAAAAGCAACCCTGTGGATTGTGCTGCCCACTTTGGCGCTTGGCTTTGCTTTGTGTTAGCTCAGCTGTTGAGCCGTCCCTGCTCCTTTCCAGCCTCCTCGACTGCAGCTCTCAATTATTTATGATTCTGTTGGCAAACTTGCTTTCAGTGCTGCCTTCCAAATAGTGTGAGAACCATAAACAAGAGACGTCAGTGCTGGTGGCAGCTGAGCAGTGGTGATAATCCAGGGAGACCCTTTCTTCCCACTAGTATCTAGCCCAGCAAGACATCTGTGTGCTTGCACAGACCTTGATGTGAAACCCCAAACCCGCATCAAACTCAGCCTGAATTATGCACGAGTGGGAAGAGTCACAACAGTCTCAATACAGAGAGTGCTCCACTCAAGAAACAGCCAATTACTCAGGATTCAGCCCAAACCTGGGCCTGTAGCTTCGTATCTTGGGGCTTGAGGTACCCCTCCATCCATCCAAAGCTTGCTGGTGGCTGTCTTGAGTAATCTGGCCCACTCCCATTCTCCACTGCCTGACTCTGCTAACTTATCTCTGCCTTGAGACCAGGGTCTTTCTCATCTCCTGTCTTCTTGCTGTCCTTCCAGAGCACCACAGTGCTTCTTCCCCTATTAAGGACTTGTTTCTAATTGCCTTTGAAAGTCATCTCTGGGCAAGAGCAGTCCAAAACGTGTTTAAATAGAAATAAGAAATGAACTGCAGGAACAGCATCTGTCAGCATGAGGCCAGGCAGAGCAGTTGGTGCTTGGTCTGTTACAAGAATGGCAGAAGACTCGTGTTCAAAGGAGACCAGTCCCTTGCAGACCAAGGGGAAGGGACTAAAGAAAGCCTGGAGGAAGGGCAGATACTTAAGTGCAGAACTCATCCTGCTGTGTTTGAGTCAGTTTTGTACCTCCTGACAAACTAAATAACCTGCATCCCAGCTGGGCTTACGGCAGTGCTGGCCACAGGCTTTGCTAGTTCAGAAGAAACCCCTTGTCCTTGCAATTAAGGGAGCAGCCTGTAAACCCTGCAGGCTGACAAGGCAAACAGCCAGCAGGCAAACCCAGGCACTGCTCGTACCAGTGCTGGCTTGGGAGATGCAGGACAGTGTGGGCAGGAGGAGGGGGTCACTGTGCCAGTGGCTGATGTCTCCATGGAACCCATCCTCCTGCAGGTGATGAGGCACGAGAACTCGAGCGTGCTGGAGCTGGACGGGAAGGAGGTGTCCGTCTTCACCCCCTCCAAGCCCCGTGAGAAGTGGCTTCGCAAGAGGACGCACGTGAAGCTCCGGGTAAGGGTGGTTTTGGGGTTGCCTCCGTGGCAGGAGGCAGAGCTGTGACATAGAGGGGGTTTGATCTGAGCTGCAAGAAAGCACTGAGGGTGGTGAGCGTGGGCACGGCTGTGTCTGTCCACAGCAGGGACAGAGGATCATGTTGTACTGCTGGTATACATTAGTGATTGTGTTCTACCTGCAGTTGTGAAGGAGTGACCTGAAAGGAGTGACCTGAAAGGTCTTTACCAGCAAGGTCTCCTCTTGGCCTTGAGTCTGTGTAAAACATAGAAAGCATTGTCTGGGAACAGAGAAAGAGATGGAATGTCTTTCTGCAAGACCAACGATGCAGGTTCTTTACTCAGTAAATGCCGTTTTCTCCCAGTAAAAGTCTCTGATTCCTGCAAAAGGACAATTCTCTGCTCGAGCTGAAATGTCAGCAATTTTCTCTGGCAGATATTTGTGTTGCCTCTTAAACCCAAAGTGTAAGAGCTAATAGTATGAGAATTGCAGCTGCCATTGAAATTGACTCTTCAGCCACGTACTCTCAAATCCACCCCATCAGTGGAAGGCAAGGAGCATCCCCTCTGCCACAGGTCAGATTCCTCTCTAAAACTGAGAGCTGTGAGTGTGTTAGAGGGAGAAAGGCACTCTAATTTGTCTGGTTGTATTTGGCATTTCCCTGTGAGGCTGTCCATCACTGCAGACCTTTTTCTTTGTTGGTTTGTGTTCCTCTTTCCCTCTTGACTTGTGCAGAACGTCACAGCCAACCACAGGATAAATGACACCATTGCCAATGAAGATGGGCCCCAGACCTTAACTGGAAGGTTTATGTATGGTCCATTAGATATGGTCACACTCACAGGAGAAAAGGTACTGTGTCTGGTATGGGATTGTGCACCATGTGGGGGACGGGGACAGAAGTGGTGCTGGTTGGTGCTCCCTTGGTCCTGATGGGGTTTGTTACCTTTGCATCTTGGCCACATTCCCCCGCTGAGACTTGCGTGGTGCCTCCTACCAGGAACGGTGTTCCATCATGGGGGTCTTCACCACCAAGGCACCAGAACTGATGGTTTGGTGCTTCTCAGCTCAGATCTGTGAAGTGCAGAGGGTGGAAGCAGGACCCAGCCCTGCTGCTGACCAAAGGGGCATGGGTGAAGGTCCCCATGCTTGTCCTGCTCTACTCATCTGTGCCTTTGATGCTGTTGCTGAGCCAGCCTTGCTGCCTTCCCAGGTGGATATTCACATCATGACCCAGCCACCGTCAGGAGAGTGGGTTTACTTTGACACCGAGATCAGCAACAGCAGTGGCAGGATTTCCTACGTCATCCCTGAGAACCGGCGCCTGGGCATCGGCGTGTACCCTGTCAAGATGGTGGTCAGGTACCTTGGGGTGCTGGGGCTTAGTTTGCAAGAGGAACAAACCAGGAATTTGATGCCTGTAGAATATGATCCCTCCTTATAGAGCAGCTCTGCTTGTTGGGTGGGTTCAGAGCCTGGTTTGCCAGCAATAGGGATGAAGCCATTTCAATTTTACAGCTGTAAGAGGAAGATCCCTGTTTTTATTCCAAGTCCTGCATCATCAACAGCATGGTGATTGAGCTCCCGTTGCAGGAGCAGGCCTTCTGCACCACACATCTATGGGCTCATGGTCTTCTGCAGAACTGCCCAGCTGGGTGTATTTTAAAGACCATAAAGTTGCCCTTGAAGGACAGAGCTTTGTACTGGTGATAATTCACAGCCCAGGGGTTCCAGCTCAGCTCCAGTTGCTGGTGTCGAGCTCTGGAACGGGGAGGAAGGGAGCATCTTTGCAGTGGTGAAGCCAGCAGTGGTTTTCTGCAGGTGTTTTTGAGTCACTGACACCATGGCTCCAGAGTACTATTTCCATCCCCACTTTAACACAGAGGCCTCATGCAGTGCCCATCACTGGTGGTGCCATCACTGCTACATCCCTTGGGCCAGATTTGGTTGCTGCTTTGGGCTCGCAGTGCACTGCAGGATATCTTGATGCCTATAAGTGCCTCTATCCCTCTCAGGGGTGACCACACGTATGCAGACAGCTACATCACAGTCCTGCCCAAGGGGACAGAGTTTGTGGTGTTCAGCATCGACGGCTCCTTTGCAGCCAGTGTATCCATCATGGGCAGCGACCCCAAAGTCCGCGCCGGAGCCGTCGACGTTGTAAGGTCAGCAGCAGGGCTGTGGGACAGTCTGTGTGGTTTACACTGGCTTTGCTCTAGGTTTGCAAGCCATTGACTTGTGCCTTTCCTTCTAGGCACTGGCAAGACCTCGGCTACCTCATTATCTATGTCACGGGCCGCCCCGACATGCAGAAGCAGAGGGTGGTAGCGTGGTTAGCACAGCACAACTTCCCCCATGGCATCGTCTCCTTCTGCGACGGGCTCGTCCACGACCCGCTGCGGCACAAGGCCAACTTCCTGAAATCCCTCATCACCGACGTAAGCCACAGATGGGCTCTGCTGAAACGTGATCACAGCACAGGGTTTAGATTGCTCCTCGTCCAATTGCCCCTGTCAGCACCAGTCTCTTGGCAGCGATGTGACCTGCAGTAGAAGATTAATCTGTTCATTTTATTTTCAGCCTTTTATGGCTCTACAGAAGCGTCTACGCTGTCAAATTGTGTCATCTCTGCTCAGCACTGCTCCATTTCATGCTCCACCGGTCCTTCCAACGCCAAATGTCTGATAAAACAGAGGCTGCAGTGCCTCCCTTGCCCATATGTGCACTTTTCCCACCTGTATGGTGGCTTTCTGGCTTCCCATGGTGTACCCAGCAGCTCTGAGAGCACATGGAGCTGCTGCAGACATGGCCTTGCATCACGCAGCCATGATGGGAGGCTCCACAGAGCATCTTCCCAAGCGTTTGATCCCTGGGAGTTCTTAACCACACTCAGCCCAGAGCCTCAGAAAAGCTCCAGATATAACAAAGGGGTTTTTCTGCCTGGCAAGGGAAGGAAGTGCCAGTGTCCTGAGCACTTGTGCCTGGCCTGGAATAGCAGGGAAGGCCCCTCGTTAACTCTCTTGGGCCCTTGTTTCAGCCTGAGACACAGTGGTAGGAGAAGCTGGCCCTTACGTGCTGCCTGCTCTCCCTTACCCTCCAGAAGAACAAGTTTGTGACCAGGGTCAGAGATTTCCTTTTCCTCTCCTTGGCCTGCCTGTGGCTTTGGGGGCAAAGCCAGCTGGTCCACGGTGGCACCAGTGTCCACTTTCCCCTCCAGCTCCTAAGCCCACTAAGGAAGCCTTAGGAGCTGCTCTCTGCTCAGAGTGGAGGCAGGCAAATCCCTGGAAAGCAGCCTATTTTCCTGCCTGTCCCTTCTTAAAGAGCAGTGTCCGTGCAGCAGCATGGCTGGTGGAGGGGAACACTCCCCACTAATGAGTACTGCAGGGGGTTGCAGATTGTTCCTCTCCCCTCGACAAGTCAGCAGTGAAGTGTGTGGTGTCTCTGCCCCCCACAGACATCAAGGGAAGGCTGTGGATCAGGAAGCAGAGATGTGCTTTGGTATTGCTGTTACTCCTCTTGTTCTGGCCTGTGAACATCCCCAGCTCTGTTAATTAGTGCTTTGCACAGCGGTGCCTTCTCCAGCTGGGAACTTACATAAGTTACTGACCTGAGATTCCCACAAATGCTATTAAAAACCAAAGCCCTGCCTGTTGAGCAGCGTGGGGCTCCTGCATGTGCTGACCATGTGTTGCTTTCTCTCCCTGCAGCTCCACATGAGGATCCATGCAGCATACGGATCCACTAAGGACATCTCTGTGTACAGCTCCATCAGCCTCCCGCCCACCCACATCTACATCGTTGGCCGACCCACCAAGAAGCTGCAGAGCCAGTGTCAGGTAGGAGCCAGCTTGTCTGAGTTGCCAAGGGTCTCCCATGGGAGGGCGATGGGAATTTGGTCATCGTCGGTGACTGAGGTCGTGTTTGCCAGGAGGATGGAACCGTCCCACGTAGCAGGGCCCCAGAGATCTGTCTGAGCGGTTCCATGCCTGGAGGACCCGCCACGGCAAAGGTGTTTGGTTGTCACTGGAGATGTGCCTAACCCTGCCCTCATCCCTCTTATCCCGCAGTTCATCACGGAGGGGTACGCGGCCCACTTGGCCCAGCTGGAGTACAACCACCGCGCGCGCCCTGCCAAGAACACCACGCGCATGGCGCTGCGGAAGGGCAGCTTCGGGCTGCCCAGCCAGGCCGAGTTCCTGCGCAAGAGGAACCACCTCCTGCGGACCATCTCCTCCCAGCCTTCGGCCACCAGCGCCGGCCACCGCCCCGAGCGCACCCAGAGCCAGTCCGACGGCGACAGGGAGAGGGACAGGGAACGCAGCCAAAGAAGCATGAGCATCGCCACGGGGTGCTGGGGCCGGAGCGCAGCATCCCGCCTGGAGTCTGGCCTCCTGGGGCAGAAGTAGCCAGGCCGGAGCCAGCGACTGTCGGCTGCAGCCACCGGAGGAGAAAACAAAAGGAAAAGAGGGATGAGGCCGGTGTTACGGGCTGGAAGGGTAAATATGGTGCTACTCTAATAACATCATGGTATTCTGGGAAGAGATGGGATGGTTCCCGTGCAGAATGTGCAGGCCTTACAGCGGGAGCGTCAGGTTTGTGCAGCATGAGCCCAAGGAACAGCTGGAAATTGGGGGGGGAAGTCTCCAGGTCAAGATCGCACTCTCTCCTGCCTCCTTCTCTTATCCAGGTTTAGTGACTGTAAATACGTGCCTCCTCGCCTTGTTAGCCATCGCTCCGATATGCGTGACCGAGTGCTGTCCTCAGAGCCACAGGAACAGGGGATGAGGCTGGGGAACTTCTTGGTTGTCCCAGGAGTCAGACTGCTCTGCTGGTACCAGCACGGGGTGGGCTTGGGGTTCGGTAACGCTGTTTCCTGGCACAGACGTCCCCAGGCAAGGGATTTATCATGGGCTGTGCCAGGCAGAGCAACCGAGAGCTTTACCTGTGCAAAGAGCTTCAAGTGCAGCCACTTTCTCAAGGAGAACGTGCAGTGGCAAAGCATAAAATGTGTGGATGCTGTTGGTAGGGGCAGAACGTCGGCAGATTCACACCCAAAAAAGTGGGGTCGTTACTGCTAGTACTGTTATTTTTTAAAGAGACCTTTTAGAAGCCGATGGAATTCAATGCATTGACCTATTAAAAGAGGAATCCAAGCTATCTTGTTTGAGCTGTTACAAACCTCAGACACTTACTTTGCTGTTAGTCTCCAGATATTCTCGCTATATATCCTTTCTGACACTAACCACCATGTATTGGGAAGCAGCTGAAGGCACTCAGCAGCTACATTGCGTTGCAGTTCTGCTCAGCCAAATGCAGGGTCTGACTCTCTCAACACCCACCTCTGAGACGATTTCTTCTTCCCAGGTTCTCTCCGAGTCCAGTAGCAGCTTTCATGGGAAACCAGATCTGCTTCTTTTACCTGTAGTTACTGAACTGTAAAACCTCATTGTTTTTTGCACTGATGATTTTTAGAATGGAAACCTGTTACCATCTCATGTAGCTACACCCAACTGTTTGTAGTGCATGACAATGAACTATTGCTAAGCCAGGGTGTGTGTGTATATATTATATACATAATGTGCATATACATATGCACACACACACACATATATATATGTATATATTTACAAAGGATAAAACCAATCTGTGCAGAAGTTTTCCCAGCAGTAAGGAGACTGTAAGGAAGCGTGCCAACATCAGGCAACCTTAAGAAAAGGCCATATCTTATAATTCCCTGGTGTGTTTCTCAGTGGACGTGCCTGAGCTGATGGTTTGTGTGCTGCTGGAGCGAGCCAGGGCTGGGTGCATGACAGAGGGGAGCCGTGGGTGTGCAGGGCGAGCAGCACAGAACAGCAGCAGTGGAGGAGAACAGTGCCTAGAGCGAGGGCTCACCAGAAGCCCTTTAGTCCTGTCCCTCCTGGTCAGCCTGGCCCCAGGGATGGGTCCAGTTCCCTCCTCGCACACACCTCTCGGGGCAGAGGGGCACTCACCCCGTGGTGCCCATTTCCAGGCTCCAGTTGGCCTCTTCCCATGGAGATTTTATAGTCCTACCGAGCTCCCCGCCTGCGTGTAACCAACCCCGCTTTCCCCTCCACCCTTCCCTGTCTTTATATCACTTTCTACTTCTGAGGATCTTATTTGTAACAGAGAATTTTGTAGACTGGCTGCTTCATTTTATTACCTGTTTCGATCCGAAGTGCAGGACGGCCGCACTGAGATACACAGCACTGTGAATGCTGCTCTGCTCACTGGCTCTGCGCCACGGTAGGCAAATCTTACCCCATCAGACACCCGAGGCAGATCTCGTGTTCGTGGTGCTGCGGGGTCGAAGCGGAGGCGGAGGGGGGACAGTGCTGAGCTGCTGCTGGAGCACTGGAACCCGCTGCCCACCCGCTGCCCACTGCAGCTCCCACGTCCTGCAGCCTTGACTGCAAACTGTTTAAGCACTTCTCTTTGATAATGATTCAAGTGCAGAATGTACCTGATGACTTTTGTTACCGAAAACTGACTTCCCTTCCTGCCGACTCGGTTCAGCTCTCTCCGAATGTACATCCAGAGCTTGACTGGGTTGAAAACCAACCTGAGTTGTCCCAGCTTTTTGCTAGCCGTTCTATCCAACAGATGCCATCTGAGTAGGAAGCCAAGCCACAAATCCATCCTGTGAAGTCACCAAACCACATCACACAATAATCCCTGCAAATTTGGATATGGCCTTTGCAAAATTCAGCTGCCCTCCAAGCCCACAACCGAGGCATGGTCTGTACATTACAAGATGTTCACATTTTCTGATGTGTAGATAGTGTAAAACAGAGGCGAATGTAAATGTTCAACATAAAAAGTGGATATATAAAATTGAAAGTTATTTATTTATGTAGAGGAAAAAAAACCACAAATGTCTGGAGGGACTGGAACCTTCAGGGTTTATTAATATTTAAAAATGTAGCTTTTTTGTTTCAGGCATTATGTACAAAGCAATTATTTTATGGACCAAGTTTAATGTAACGTCAATGAATGCAGAAGTGCAATATTATACTCACCTCTCCATCACTCCATGTTTTAAATGGCTACTAACCAGTTAGACTGACAATCATAGCACCTCCGTCCTCATCCTTTGTTGAGCTTCTTGAAACTTGCCCGGGTCCTTTCCCTGGCCCCCCATCTGTTGCCATTGTATGGATCCAACACGGAGAAGCAATTGTAGAGCAGGACCTTTATTGCTGCAATAATACCAGAGGAGGTGGGTGTAGTTACCAGGAAACACACCAGTAAGTTTTCCTCCACCGATTCAGTCCATCACAGTCTCTACATCAATCTATCCTCAGCCGCCCCCATCTGGCACTCATCTATCTGAAGCAAAGATCAACATGCTACTCACTCAAAGAACAATAGCAATAGTTTAACTCTGTGTTTATAACCTGTTTGTTCCGAGCTGTTTTGGAGAGCAATGCATGTGACCCGATGCCTTTCCACCTGTATGGAAGAGGATCCATCTGGATGCAGTGAGGGAGAAGATGACTGTATATTCCATAAAGGGGCACTGTCAGGTTTAAAGACCTAATCTTCCCTTTTGTTACAAACCACTTGTTTGCAATGAAAAGAACCCCAAGTTTCTCGTACTCCTTCCTCCCTTCACCGTTGTCTGCGCAGCCCTGGGTGCGACCGGCGACGGTCGCGCTGCTCCTGCTGCAGCCCACGTCGTGTTCTCCCACACGAGCACAAGGCAGCCCGCGCTGCACAGGCTGCCTCAGCCTTCCCTTGTTCTCCATTGTTTCCATGGGAATCAAACTTTGCTGCGCAGCTCAGAGGTTTTATAACGAAAAGCAGCTTTTTGTATTACTGCGCTCTCGGGCCACACTTTCTACCTGACGCTGTCCCTTTAAAGTCCTTTAAGAGTAAAAGGAGCCCGTGCGTTCCCTCCGGGGCAGGCTGCTGGGCTCCCACATCCCTCCGTCACGATGAGGCACAATCCTGATACCAAAAACGTTTACAGTGTCCGATACGCGAGCCGAGAGCAGGAACCTAGCCAAAGGGTGACGACCGCCGTGCTTGCTGCAGCAGCCCCTTCTTCAGGTATCGCCACTGTTTGCTGCATTTCCTATTAGTTCTAGAAGCCTTACGGTCCCCTTCCCTGTCCTCCTCAGCACCCTCTCTGCCTGTTGATACCCCCTCGACCGTCGATTTTATATTCCGAGGATGTTAGTTCTATTTTTCTTTATAAAAACTTGCTTTAGGGGTAACAGAGGCGAGCGGGGAACGCCGGAGGCCGTGCCCGAGGGCGCTGGGTACGCCCCTGGGTGTACAGCACCGTGCCCATGACTCGCTTGTGTGTGACAAACCCTTCTGTACGACTTCCTTCTCCTCCCTGCTGTTCGTGCATCGTTCCAATGCCTGGGTGTGCTTTGTGTACAGTAGCATTGTGAGTTACACAGATTAAAGAAATGGGAAGGCTCTCCTCTGTCTGCCTTTTTAATGGGGGGGTGGGAAAGACTCTAGAAACAGACAAGTCGCAAAACCCAAGTGAGCAGGCGCCAGTTTAATGGGGTTACAGCCATGAACAGAACATGGAAACCGTGCGGATCAGTCCTGCAGGACCCATTTGTCCTTTAATCCTTTTGTTCTTTCTGGGTGTTTTACAATGGGTAGGTTTTTGGAGTTCACAGTGGGGGAAAGGCTGGCTGTTTGCTTCACAGTGCTCATGGGCCTAAAGAAGCCCAAAGCCCCAGTGCTGCCCAGGCCTTGTGCTGTGGGGAAGGGACACAAGTTGCATGCAGGGACAGCAAGGCAAAACCACCCCCCTGCAAAGCACCCCAGATGAAGCTGCAAAGGCTGAGTAAAGCCTTGGGGACACAGCAAAGGGTGGCACTTGAAGGTGCGTGAGCAGAGCCATGCAGCAGCACAGCTGCTCCTCTCTAAGCAGGATTGGCTGAGTGCCTGCAAGCCTGCAGCACCAGGTAAGCACAGGCCATGCGGATGCAGCAAGGGAGGAGCCATGAGCAGCCCTTGAAGGTAAAAAGCAGCAGCTAGCTGCAGATTTTGTGGCCCTGGAGCACACCTTGTACTGGCCACAGCATTGGCTCCCACCTGCTAAAGCCCAGAGCTGAGGGGCAGCAGCTCCTTGAGGTGCTCAGCACCAGTGAGCCCATCCCCTGGCTGCTGCAGAGCTCCAGCCTCAAAAGGGCAAGCAGAGCTCAAGGACATCACAGCCACGCTGGCCTCAGTCAGGAAAGGGAGGGGAGAAGCTGTGTACTGGGAGATGCACCATTAAAGTCGCTCTCCTTCCCAGTCAGTAACTTACAGAGCAGCTGGAAATGCCCCTGGGGAAGCATCTTGATGTGGTGCTGTCTGTGTGGTCCAGAGGCATAGGCTCACACTGGGGCCGGCTCCAGCACAGGACGGGCTCCCAGCACTGCTGGTGCTTGTGTGCTCACTGCAGCATCCCCGTCCTCGCCTGGAAGCTCAGCCCGTCCCCTCGGGTGGCTTGCTGCAAAGGGGGAGACACGGGTGCTCACCGCATCGCCTGCCCCAGGAGGAAGGACCAAGAGCACCCACCCGCTGCCAGGGCTCAAGTTTGTCCTGGCAGAGCCAGGGAGGAAAAGCACCACCTCCAGGGGCAGAAGGCCCCCGGCTGCACCGACCCTCTGCTCATTGGCAGCACGTTCCCATTACCTTGTTAATCTCCTTGTGTCTCTCCTTGCTGACGATTTCTTCCAGTACTTCTCCATCTCCCTTAATAAGCCTGGAAGACAAGCACAGGCCACGGACCGTGAGGACCACCGCCAGCCACGCTGTTTCCCAGATGGTGCTGATCCCCCCGCAGGCAGTGTTTTGCCACCAGCTCCTTCATAGAGGTACATGCCCAGGACCCAGTGCTGAGCTGCTGCACCTCCAGGTAAGGCCAGCGATGACCCCATCCCTGAAGTTCTATTATGTGACTTCCGTTGCTTAAACAGCATGTCAGGCTCTTCCATGGCTCTTGAGGGACTGATGTCACCACACTGCAGCAAGGACAGATGTGGTCCCACAGAAATCAGCCTCCCCCTGCACAGGGCACCCATCCCTGCCCCAGGCTTCACTGGCACCAGCAGCAACCCCAACCCCTACAAAACCTCTTCTTTTGTCACACAGGTTCAGGTCTGGTCCTGGCTGCTCCAGGGACGTGCTGAGCCATTCAGAAAGAGGAGCCAGGCTGAGCCTGAAAGGCAGCCAGGCCAGACCAGAGAGCATCTCGCTGAGCAAATCCCAAGCAGCTCACACCTCCAGCCATGAGCAGAAACTTAATTGTCTTCATTACATGCCTTGCAGGGAACTGACCTTTGTTCCACACCTCCCTGAGCCCCGCAGGCTGCCTTCTATTTAAAGACTGGACTTGTCATTCCCAATTCTCCTCAGCGCGGTTTTTGCTGCTTGCTGGGAAGATGCAGTTTATTAAAAACTGGGTCATTTCTATTTGGCAGCCAAATGAACTTGGGTTCAGTGTTGTCTGCAACCCCAAGGGGCACACACACCCTCCTCACCTGCACCTCGGTGCTAACTGGGGCCAGGTGCAGGAGGCAGTGGGGTGAGGAGGAGTCAGTCACCCCCTGCTTCCTGTTCTGCCCCCGTTGCACAGTCCCATTTAACAGGGACAAGCTGAACTTGTCACAGCACAAGGAACAAACCTCCTGCCTCCAGGAGCAGGGTGCTCTGTGCCGCCATCCCACAGCTCCTGGCTGGGACACAGCCTGGTGCTCCTCGCATGGAGCCGCAGTGCAATTTGGTGTCAAACACATCACTTTTGGGGAGGTTACAGCAGGTCTGACGGGAGGGGGTCTGTGAGGGATCAGCCTTTGCTGCTCAAAGGGACCTGGGTCCATGCATGGTACTGCAGTGCCATGGATGGGCATCCTCCAGGACTCAACCCACATGACATGGATGTGTATGGAGAACCCGTCTTCCCCAGGGATCATACCTGGTTCTCCCTGTTTCAGGATCCACCACTCTCCTTATGACGCTCTGCCTCGCATCCCATTCTTCCTTTGTCATTGGCTTCATAGCCTGGATTCGGGACTTTTGTTCATCTGTCAAAACTGGAATACATCAGTTAGAGCCATGACAGGGGCCAGCTCCTGCTGAGGGGCACAGCACCACGCCTGAACAGTCACACGTGCACCAGTTTCCTGGTGGTCCTCGGGGTTCAGTGATGAACCATGCACAGGAAGGGCCACTTCACATCCCAAAGCCAGTCCCAAAGCCAGTGTGTTAGTGCTGACTGTGTCCTTCCATCTGGCACCTTTGCCTCCCGCTCACATCTATAAATGACATCTAAACACAAAGCAGTCTTTGAATGTGGCCCCTTATGTTTGCTTGAGGTGGCCTGAAGGTGGCCACGGTTCATAGGAGGGAGGAGAGCCTGGGGCTCCTCCCTGTGCACAGCCCTGCTTTCCTCAGACACCCCACACGCATCCCAGGAAGAGCATTTTGTGAGCATCCTTCCCCAGCAGGATGCCTGGGTGCACTGGCTTCAGCAGGAGGGAAACACCATCATTACCTGGTCCAGCGTCCACCAGAGACTCCTTCTGCCACTGCTCCAGTGAGGGGCCGGGCACCACTTCTCCCTTGGCTTTCTCCTCCTTAGCCTTTTCCTTTGACTTCTTTTTTGACTTCTTCTTTATTCTCTTCTTCTTCTTCCTCCTCTTGTCCTTGTCTTTGGCTCGCTTTTTTTTGCTGTGTCGACTCTTCTTTGTTTTGGAGTCACTGTCACTGGAGTCACCAGAAGAGGAGCTGGAGGAAGAGGAAGACGAGGAGGAGCTGGTGGATGAAGATGCTGGCTCAGAAGAAGAGGTACTTGCCTTCCTCTTCTTTTTGTCCTTTCCTTCCTTCTTCTTTTCTGCAGTATGTAAGAAGAGGTTGAGTGCCCTGGCCCTGCAGCAGCAGGGATGCTGCTTATCCCCTGTCCCAGCTTGGTTCCTGTCATGCCTGAACAGCAAAGGCCGCAGCCAAGACCCTGATCACATCACAGAGTGTGGAGCCACACCACCAGAGCAGCACAGGACGGGCTGCAGGGCTCTGCACTTGTCAGAACCAGACTAAAACGGGCACAGATTGCACAGCAAGGGGGCAGACACCAATGTGGCTAAAACCAAAACCCTCTTTTCCCACCTAGGCCCTTGCTGCACCCAGAAAATGGGGTGAAAGCAGGGGGTCACGGGCCTCTCCCCCACCTTCCTTAGCTGCTGCTGAGCTCGACTTGTGCCTGTGACACCCAGATGTCCGCTTCCTCGGAGGGGAGCTGCTGCCCTGCTGCGAGTCCTTGCTGCTCTTCCTCCTTTTCTTCTCCTTCCTCTCCTGTCTGCTCCGTGAACTGCTTTTGCTCCTGCTCCGTGACCGCTTCCGAGACTGGCTGTGAGCCATGGCGCACCAGCCCCTGGGGGAACAGGGATTCAGTGCCACAGGGAGACCACCCTCGCCCAGCAGCAACACACCGACAGCCCCATACACCTTATAACCCAACCCTGAACCAACCAGCCCTCAAGCCCTGCTCCTGCTCCACTCCCTCTCTGCTCTTGCTGGGCAGCGATAGCTCGGGGTTACCCATCACACAGCCGTGGCCAAACTGAGTTTCACCAACCCACAAAGCAGAGCCCTCAAAGGAGAGCTGGGGCTGCACAGGGACAGCACTGACACCCCCAGGCAGCCCTCGCCTGCCTTGGGACAACCATCCCCATGCAGGTTTCCTACTGGGAAAAGCCCCCACCAGGTTTTCCACGTTCTTCTCGTGTTTGTCCCTAGATGGGTTGAATAAGAAGGAATCGGGCTGAGTCCCACTCAGGGAGCTAAGCCCAGTGTTTGCAGTGCTGTGCCATATGGATGACCCCCAGCAGCCACGGGCTGCCCCATGGGGCTGGGAGCTGTGGGGAGGACTCAGCACCCACAGACGGGCAGCTCAAGGTGCGATGGATGCTGCGGTGCCAGGCAGGAGAGCAAAGCATCCTCCCCACACCGAACACTGACTCAATCTCCCATTATTTAAGGCACAAGGCAAGGGCAGGGATGAATTTTTAACAGCCCAATCTGCTTTTGGAAAGCACATTACACATGGAGCTGCGACCCCCATCCATCAGCCCCCCGGGTGCCAGCAGCCACAGGCCAGAGATGCTGTGATGGATGCTACCACGCTTCATTAATTGCATGTTTACCACCTCGGCATTCCCAAGGAACAATTTGCTCCCAGGTGACTCACACCTTTGACTGATTTCTAAGTGGAAACCTCAACCACAAAGCAGAAGCCCAAAACAACCAAGGATAAGCAAGGAAGTGTCTGAGGATGAGCTGTTCACCGACACGCAGCCAGGAGCCATCCCTCGCACCAGCACCTCACAGGTGGGATCGTGTTTGGGTGTTGGGTCTGCTCCATCCATGGCCATGGCGACAGGACCCGCTTTGATACGATGGATGTGGAGCTGGGTGCAGATGGAGCATCCCGGGGTGATGCCGTGGGAAGGGGATGAGCCCCAAATCCATCAGAGCAGCAACACGGGCTGGTCATGGCCTGAAACTGGGGTCCTGCCTCTGCCCTTCCACCAGGTTCATGGCCATAGCAAGCTGCTCCTCCTGCCCCCAAAGCTTCACCCGGGCCCAGCCCTTGGCTGGGAGCTGGGAGCCTGGCTGCTGCAATGGGAGAAGCAGCCCCTTCTCTCTGGCTCCAGAACAAGGAGCCTGCTGCGTGCTGGCCCTTTAAGAGCTCAGCCCCAGGTGTTCTGGCCCTTTAAGAGCTCAGTCCCAGGTGTTCTGGCCCTTTAAGAGCTCAGCCCCAGCTGTGCTGACCCTTTAAGAGCTCAGCCCCAGGAGTTCTGGCCCTTTAAGAGCTCAGCCCCAGGTGTTCTGGCCCTTTAAGAGCTCAGCCCCAGGTGTTCTGGCCCTTTAAGAGCTCAGCCCCAGGTGTGCTGACCCTTTAAGAACCCGGCTCAAGGCGCGACCCCTTTAAGAGTGCAGCTCTTTAACAGCCCCCCCCATCGGGAGCCACCACAGCGAGCGGGCCGCTCTCCCGCTCATTCCCCCCCTCCCCGGTGCCCCCGGCCCCGTTGGACGCTCCGGCCCCGCCGTAGGTAAGAGGAGGGCGATCGGTAAGGGGGAGGGAAGGAGGGAGCGCGGACTCACCACGGCCGGGCCGGGCCGGGCCCCGCCGGCACCGAGCGGAGCACCCGCCGCCGGCTCCGCGCTGCCTCCCCACACACACACTTCCGGTCGCCGTGAGCGGGTCCGACCGGAAGCCGGGCCGCGCTCTTTGGTTCCGGGACCCGCCGGGTCCGGGCTGGTCTCAGCTTTCAGCTTCGGTTTTGGGCCAAATTGGGGCGGGTTGGGAACCGATGCCGTTTTCTGCTGAGGGAAACAAAGACTTCATGTCTGGGTGTCTTGAGCCCAGCCCTTTGGGTCCATGCACGAACACAGCTGGCTCCCTTCCCCAGATGCAAATGGAATGGGGTTTGCTGATGAAAAGCTCATCGGTGCTCTGTGCTAATGGCATCCCCTAAAAAACACAGCGGGAAGGTTCAAATCGGCACCTTTTGGCCCAGGCGCTGTAATTATTGCAGGTGAATAAATGAAAAAGCTCCTTCTACGTGCAGCAGGGTGCGTGTACAGCAAATGTATTCCATTAATGTCCCATAGAGCCAAACGCAGCCTCTAAAACAAAAGATATCTTTAATATCCTTTAATTTGGTCTGTAGAGGCTGTGATTTCAACAGTAAGACAAGGAAAGCACTTGACCCTCCTAATATAGAGCTGTTAGAGAGGCTTGATCCCAAAAAGAAGCCTCAGGCTGCACCCTGGTTATTTTACACCTCCACTTGCTCACGTAACTGAAGCAAGAGATTTAAGTGTATGCTCCTGCCTTCCTCCAGCAAGCGCTGCTGAGTCGCAGGGGGCTCCCCAAGCTGTCTCCAAAGCCCGTTTGTGCTTCCTTTGTAAGGTTCACCCTACCTTTGAAAGGGCAGTTTCAGTCCAAAAGAGCTTGTGGAGGCCCTGGCATCCTCTTGGTCACCCTGTGGGGTGAGCGCTCCCTGCATTGCTCCTGAGGGATTGATTTGTCTGGCTCAGGTAAACCCCTGGTGAGGATGATTCTACGCTGTTCCCAGCAGCCCACTGTGCATCGCCTGTATCTCACTTCTGAGCAGTTCCTTTGCTGTCACTTAGCAACTAAAAGCTCTTCCCTGGATGCTAAGGACAGGGCTTTATTGCGCTGCTCTTTCCCACTTACAGCAGGACCCGCGATGCTGCTGTTGGCACTGAGGTCTTCACAGAGGCCAAACACCTTTGGGTGCTCTCCTTGTACACCTGACAATACTTACAGAGCCTCTGCAGTGAATCCGTGTCAAGTCTTTGTGTGTCTCTCAAGCAGTCCTTCAGCCTGAGTGTGAGCCAAGCACCAGCTCTTCCAGCTCTCCAAGCAGGTGAGGCTTCCCTAACCCAGCAGGACCAGGTTTGCACCGCTTCCCAAGGTGGTAAAGCGCTCCTTACGTGACTTGTGCATCCATCAAAGAGTCTGAGAGGTCAGAAAGGAAACTTGGTCTGAAGAATTCAGGCTCTATCATTGCTACCCCAAGGAACAGAGATCCACAGTTCCGGGCACATCATCTTTAAGGGTCTCTGTGAAGCCATCTCCAAACCCCTCTGCTTCCACCAGCTCAGGTTTCTTGTTGCACATGGGGCAGAGCTGGTTGCAGATGGCAGACGATCTCATCCAAACAATGAGGTTCCAGCGTTCCCCGGAGGCAATGGGAAGCGCCCCATGGATCTGCCCTCCTCGGTGTAACAGCCCCTGGGCTCCCACGTGTTCGATCTCTATGTACTTTGGCACGGGGGTAGGATCCTGGAACAGGAAATGGAGGTGGATACAGCATCATGCCAGAAAATCCCTAGCAAAACAATGCTCAAACACTTGGAACTTGTACTTGTGACCCCTTCACCCTCAGCACCCAGTGAGCAACACGGAGAAGACTCGCTGCACCTCTGGAATGCAGCCGCTTCAGTGGGGGCTTGGCAGCAGTTTAATACAGTTGTTTCCCCAGAGGGAATTTAAAGAGAGAGTTTCAACCAAAAACCTGTTTCACCAGTGTATGGGAGCTTTCACCCCTCTTATTGCCAGGAGTCCTCTGGAAATAGGGGCTACAGATTTAAGTCTCATCTGAAATAGATTCCTGCTTGCTTTCTCAGCACCTCCCTGCTCACTGTTTCAGCTGTGAAAGGATGGGCTGGTTTGTTCATAGAATCATAGAATAGTTAGCGTTGGAAAGGACCTTAAAATCATCCAGTTCCAACCCCCCTGCCACGGCCAGGGGCACCTCCCACTAAACCATGCAATACTGGTAATGTGCTTGTAGGAGAACAAGGGCTCCTGTACAACCAACGTTTTTAAATAGGGGGAAGGAACAGAGCAGGTCTGACTGTCAGAAATTAAGAACTGTTTTATAGCACACACTCAATGCCTTGAAACTGGGGGGATGAGGAGATAGAGGGAAATAGAACCAGGGTGCAGATAGGAATATACCGAGTACCTGGCTGAGATCCCCAAAGTACAAGTTGCCTTCTGTGAAGTCTTTGCCCAGTGAAACGTTTAAGGTGACTTCTGCATTGTCATAGTGAGAGCTCAGATCCAGATCTTCGTGCAGTGAGTACTTGACAACAAAGGCCTTGTGGCTGTCCAGGCAGGCACCCCCCAGGTCGGGATAGAGCAGCGCTGTTATGGGCCGCAGGTATTTCTCACGCAGGGGTGTGATGAAGGTTTCATCCATCCCAAGTTCATTTAGCAAAACCTGTCCCAAAGAGAGGAGATGGGAAGAGCTGATCAGCTACATCTGCTGCTTCAGCAGAGCTGTCTTGTTCTCTCCTAACCCTGCTGCTTGCTCAGATAAAGAACTTCAGAGCAAAGGCTCCAGCTACAGGCAAAAGGAGGAGGATCAAGGTGGAAAGTGATGGGGAAAAGACAAGAGTAAGATCAAAAGCTGAGAGTTCTTTAAAAACAGACTCCTTGATTTAAATGGGTATTGCTTTAATACAAGGTGCTCTTTGCTCTGAGATACCAACTCCCATCCCCTTTCCCTGCACGCCCCTGTCCTTTTCTCTGTGTGACACATTCCCTCAACCCCTTCACTTCAAGGGGGCTGTATTCAAACTGCACTGTGCTCAAATTACAGGCATTTGGAAGGGAAAGGAGCATGAAGTGAGGAGGTGAACGGAGTCTGCTTGTGAGCACTCCCCCTAAAGCACAAGAGACAGTGAGTCCTACCCCATAGTTATTCATAGTGTTGGGCCTGCCTTTAGGCATATCCGACTGCTCAAAGTTCTCCAGCTCATCCACAAAGGCTTGGCAGAACTCCTCTGTGAACACTGGGAGACGATAGATCCTCTTCTCTGCCAAGAGAAAGGAGACACAGGTTGCTGGGGAAAATAACAGGCGAGAGTGTTCTTGGCTGTCGTGCTGCCTGACAGGGAGAACGCAGGACCCATGTGCTTTGCTTTGTGCTCAGCCTGCTCAAAGGGCTGGAACCATTCCCTGGGATCAACTCTGGGATGTGCTTCTGGTTTTTCATGTTGGGCCCTCGTTTCCAGGCTTCCCCATCCAGCCAGGATGATCCAAATGCTTTCTCTGTGTGCCAAGGAAATGCTTTGAGAGAGTCTAGAGGGAGGGCAGTGAACCAGTGGCTCATCACAGGCACCCAAATGCAGCCTCGTGGAAGGAGGAGGCTGCTCAAGGTCACTTGGGGGATGTGGGATTTTCTCATCCAGTGCCAGCCTTCTGGGAAAACCAAGCTTTCTGATCTGCCTTTCAGGGTAGAGCCCTAAAGGTCTGTGTAAGGGGAACTCGGTATTGAGGATACAGAAGCTGAGGTAAGGACAGCATGGAAAGGCTGTGAAATCGTGCCTTGGACAAATCCAGCAGCCCTGCACATACACAACATTTGTGTCTTTCGTTTTGCCTGGAGAAAAGGAAGCAACTTTGCAACTTTCCAACTTCCCATCCACATTTTGTTAGCTTTCCTGGCACAGAGGGAGCTTCACAGATGCCTCCAGGGAAGTTTAAAACCCAGATCCCTTTCTAAAAGCATGAAATCTAGATAGAAACAGTTTCAGCTCAGACTAACCAACAGGGATTGTCTGAAATGGTAAAGCACCTGGGGAGGGAAAACCAAGCTCCTGGCGCTAACTGTTCCTTCAGCAGGCTCCCCTGTGAGGCTGTGGTACAAGCAGAACCCCAGCCCTGCTGCAGGCTGCAGCCTCTGACGAGACATCAGCAAACTGGGACTGGAAAAGCAGAGAACAGCATCTTACCCAGAGCAGAACCATGCACAAAGCTGCCTCTCCAGAGGTGCTCATCAAGCACAAAACAACATCCTGTTTGTCGCGGCTGTGCATCACATCTGAGCTATTACAGACAGGACTTGAAACCAGCTGTGAGCACTGCAGCTGCAGTGTCACACAGGGGGATCATAGAATCACAGAATGGTTAGGGTTGGAAAGGACCTTAAGATCATCCAGTTCCAACCCCCCTGCCATGGGCAGGGACACCTCACACTAAACCATGTCACCCAAGGCTCTGTCCAATCTGGCCTTGAACACTGCCAGGGATGGAGCATTCACAGCCTCCCTGGGCAGCCCATTCCAGTGCCTCACCACCCTAACAGGAAAGAATTTCTTCCTTATATCCAATCTAAACTTCCCATTTCAGTTTTAACCCGTTACCCCTTGTCCTGTCACTACAGTCCCTAATGAAGAGTCCCTTTGTGGCTTTGTGTTGTTTTCTTTACCTGAGAAGGACTCGAGGTAGCGCAGGAGGCCATGGAGATGAGCATCCGGTGACGTGCAGTATCTCACGATTTCCAGGAAGTCAGGGGACAGGAATGAATCCTGGCATCAAGAGAAGGATGAAAATACACAGAAACTCAATTAGTCTGTAGAGCAGTTTAGAGCCCATCAGGGAAACAGACTTCCAGGCACATAAATAGGTAGAGTCTAGGGAGCAAGACTGATGACAGTCACACCTGGGTTACTCCTATGGCAGGATGTTACTGGTGTTTTTCTTGACGCTTTAGGTAAGTTGCTGCTTGCTCTGGTTCCTGGGTTTGAAGTGTAACTGACCAGATGTATTCTTGGTGTGACAGAAAAGAGCCCGGCTCACATTATGGACTCCTAATAGGTAAATGCAAAGTTGTTCCTAGTAGATTTAGCATCTTGTCATGGCCTCAGCACACCAGTGACTATGCTCTGTGTTAAGCACTCCCCCACACAGATCATGAGAGACAACAGCAGAACAGACAATGTCAGAACTTGTCACTAAAGGATCACGGGGCAGGAAATCTGCGTGGACTTGTCTGTGCATTGCTGTTGATCTGTGGTAATTACCCATCTGGGAAGCCTTGGGTCTGGCAAACGTGAGGATATGCAAAGGAAAGACAGACTACCCTGCCTTTGTGGTGGGGTGCATATGTGCAAGCAGCCTGCTGCCCCCCCTTCAGCTGACAGTAACAGGTAACGTGTGTGTTCAGCCCATAAGGGCTTATTTCTGTGGCTGTTCATTAGACCCCCACTGACCCTGTTGGCTGCAATGATACTTTAAATTACTAATGGTATTCTAGGTACAGCTGGTATTCTGGTGCAGCTTCAATGCAGAATGACCCTTATCTGGCTATAGCCCAGGTGGAATCTTGCCTGGAGAACACGCTGTCCTGTGAAAGCTTTAAATTTAGTCTTAATATGCTAGAGTTCAGCTTTAATTCAGCCCCGCTTTAGCACTGAGTGTAGTGCTGAGGAGAAGAGGGCTGCCTGCAGCAAGAATAAACTCCTTTGGGTGCAAACCAGATTCCAAACACACTGCCTACCTGCAGAGTGTACACTTCTGGGTGTTTTCTCTCGTAGCACTGTGAGATGATGGCTTTGCGTTTCACTGACTGATGAATTAACCCTCTTCTTCTGGTCACTTCTGCCTCAATCTACAAGTGAGCAGCAGAGGATGCTGTTAGAAAGTCAAAAGGGGTGACTAAAACAGTACCAGGAATGTACTCATTGCTTTAAACCAGTTTTTTTAATTCCAGGCACCTCTGGGAGACAGGGTTTGCCTTTGCTTTGCTGCAGTCAAGACAAGGCCAATAAACAGCTGAAAAGCCAAATGCCCCAGAGGGATTTGAGACAAGTTCTCATTACAGATGGCTTGAAAAAACCAACTGAAGTCTGTCTCTGGATGTGTCACATGGAGCTGTGAGCTTTCAGGCCTTTCAGGCATTCAGATACCTCCCGGAATGCCAGCTTAAGAACCTGGCTGATGTTCTGACAATACAAGTGTTGTCCAAAGTAAAGGCATTTGCTGGAAGGAAGACAGGACTTGTCATGGAGGGATTACTGCAAAGTGTTGTGTGGACACGCTGATCTGTCACTGCAGAGGAAACAGCTGTAGCAGCAGCTGATTCAGACAGTTCTTCCTATTTAATAACCCTCTGTGAGATTAGTTTATAACGTTCCTTGGGGGGGGGAAAGAAGGAAGGAGGGTGTGCTCCCGATCCCTGGTAATGTGGTTAGAATAACACCATTTTATAAGAGAAGCAACCATTCTCTGTCACCAGGGGGTTCATGTATTCATTCCCTTTTCCCTCATTATCAGCCCCTGAAGGTCCTGTGAACAAATCAGATTTCTTCTTCCCCTTCCTACCAGCCTTAAGGTTCCTGGCCACCAGGATTGCTCCTTTCCTTACTGGCCTTGAGGGCCCCAGATGCTGCTGATCTCATCACAGAACAGGGAGGTCTAACAGCACCCACAGCAGTGCCTGTAAATCAGCAGCTACAAGCCCTAAGTGGGGAAGTTGGGCTGGGTTTGCTGCTGGGCAGTGAGGGCTGTGACCCTTCCATGGTCAGGGATACCCCCATTGTTGTCTGCTTCCTCTGAGGACTGACTGACTTGCACTGATTTATATGACATTTGAGTCTACATTATGATGGTTATAGAGAGACACGAGGCCATGTATTCGTATCCGACCTGACCTGCAGAGGGTCTGGGTGATCAGAAAGTGAAGTTAGAAAGCCTCCTTTATGATCCAGGAATCCAAAGTTCAGCTGTGTTATAAACTGTGCTTATTGCGCTGCACTGATTCTGTTTGCAAGCATTCTGCGCCATTCTAATGACGAATTCTTTACTGCTCATAACACCCTGTTAAGAAAATGACACTTTAATTGCAGCTATGACTTGGTGCCGTCATCATCCCGCCAAGAACCCCTAAACGCCCGTCCCCTCAGCGTCGCTGCAATTAGAGCCGGCTCCGTGGCCTCCAAAGAAACAGATTCCTCCTTAAAGAGCGCCCTGGGGGAAGAGTTCTTCCCATAACCTCCTTCCGCAGACCTCGCGTGAACCCAGCCGGGGTGATCCCATCTCACGACGCCCATTAACAGCGATTAACGAAAGACCGGGCGAGTTAAAACAAACCGGGGCCCACACTGAGAGCTGGGAGCGGCCCGGGAGGACTCTTCAGTAACGTGTTGAGCGCTGCCAGCGCAAACCCTGCCCTGACCGCAGCGGGGAATGCGCTCCCTCCGGCGCCTGCCCATCCCGCTTCCATGCGGACAAGGCTCCGGGGCCCACGGCCCGCTCCGGGGGTGAGGGGGGGGGGTTAAGGCCGCACCGAGCTCACCTCCCTCAGGGCGCCCACGAAGTCCTCCTCGCTCCGGCAGCCCCGCTCCCGCAGCGCCTGCAACACACGCGGCCCGTCAGCCCGGCCGAGGCCGCCGCTCCCCCCACCCCACCCCGCACACCCCCGCCGTTACCCGCCCGTAGTCGCGGCGGAGCTGCCGCTCGTCCCGGTACCGGACGTGCAGCCCGTAGCGCCCCACGAAGATGTTGTCGGAGAAGAAGCAGGCGCAGGCCAGGAACGGGCGGCCCGCGGACATGTTTCCCACCGGCGGATGGCGGCGGCGGCACCAAGTGCGGGTCCAGGCCTCAAACGGCTCCGCCGTGCCGCGGGAAGAGCCGCTTCCGGCCGGGCGGAGGGCGCGTCGGCAAATTCCGACTCGACAAATAAACGAAGGGAGATAAAACTTGCCCGTTTTCTCCCTTTTTATGCTGGTTTTTGTGTCATTTCGGTGCCGCGTCACCCCCACCCCTTCCTTGGGTTGGGGGGGGACGGGGCCGCACTTCCACACCGCGTCACCCCGTCACTGCTGACCCGGCGGCAGAGCCGCCCGAGCGGCGCTGACACCGCAGCGGGCGGGATCGGCGGCTGCCTCTTCTGACCGGGGAGGGAAGGAGGCGCTGAGCCCGCTCGGGGTTCAGGGGTGGGTTTGCGGGGTTGCCATTTGCAGACGGTCCCTTAGGAGCCACGGCCGCACCACGCCCACTCGCGGGAGCCCGTGCGAGCGCGGCGGGGCCCGGCCCGGCCCGGCCCACGGTGTCGATGGAGGCGGCGCTGGCGGTGGCCGAGGAGGAGGAGGTGGTGTCGGCCGAGGCCTGCGGCCACGGCAGCAAGTTCGAGGACATCTACCGGCTGCTGGCCGAGGGCTGCTTCCCGCCCAGCTTCTGCTCCATCAAGAGGAAGAACCTCAAGCGCTACGCGCAGAAGTTCGTCGTTGACGGTGGGGGCACCGCGGGACAGCCCCGAGGCGGGGGTGGCCTCAAAGGGGGGTGAGGGCAAAGGGGAGGCCCCTAGAGCGTGGGGAGAACTTGGAACCGCAGCCTGGTTTGGGTTGAAGGGACGTCAGAGCTCAGCCACTTCCATTCCCTTTCCACGGGCAGGGACCCCTTCCACTGGAGCAGCTTGCTCCAAGCCCCTGTGTCCAGCCTGGCCTTGAGCACTGCCAGGGATGGGGCAGCCGTCTGGGCACCCTGTGCTATCTTCTGTACCTTGGCATCACTTTTGGGGTGCGGAATGGGCGTTGCAGCACAGGATAAGCCATAGCTGACCTGGGAAGACCATGGCAGCAGAGTTTGCTCAGTCCTGGGTGCAGAAAAGAGGTCCCTGGGTTTGTCTGGGGGTGATCCCAGTGTAACAGTCTCTCCAGTGGTGCAGCAGAAGGACCCAAACAACAGCCCCACTTTGTTGGGTCTCACCTGGTTTTCCTGCTGTAGAAAGTGACCCTTTCCCTGGGACTGAGTAGGTGGAATGGGTGTGAGAGGACCTTGTTTCGCATAAACCTCTCCCATCGGCAGGTGGCTGCCTCTACTACGTGGGACCCAAGAAGGAGGAGAAGCGGGAGGTGATCGTGGATCCCGAACGGAGGCGGCAGGTCTTCCTGGAAAGCCACTTCACTGACATCGGGAGCCACCTGGGACAGAAAAAGACAGTGCACCGCATTCAGAGCCGGTACTACTGGCTCGGGATTGTGAAAGATGTCGTGGACTGGGTAAGTTGAGAGCATTGCCTGTGTCAGTGACACCAGGACATTCAGGCAGTCCCCAGTGAGCAACTAGAAGAGCCCTGCTGCAGGGACAGAGTTGTTTCTAGTGCCTGGTGCTTTGAAACAGGCGCAGGGTCACTCTGCAGGTGAAGCTTTTGGAACACCCCGAGGCAGCTGGGCGGATTGGATGTCTTTCCCCCAGCATCAGGAAATCCATGTGGGTAGGACTCATTGTGCCAGTTTTGGCCAGTGTGGGAAGATGGGATGGTTTCAGCCTTGCTGAGTCTGGCTTTGAGCGGTCTGGATTGCTCCCAGAGCTGCCCAGTTCTCTAAACTATTGTACCAGGAGGAGCTCGGCGTTCCTGCTAATTCTCCTTGGCTGCTTGCCTCACCTGTGTTATTGCTGAAAGCTCCCTGCAGCAGGGCTCTGCAATAGTGTGGTTTGAAGAAGTGCGGTTGCATTGCATGGTCCGAGCAGCCCATGCTGCATCCTGGGGCTGATGCTTTTTCTAGCTGGCAGTAGAAGTTATAAATACAATAAATATCTGCCTACAACCAGGGTGAGAAATGTCTTAGCTATAGGCCACATGGTGAAAGCTGTTTATTGTGTCAGCTGTCAGGTAAGGATGTGAAATGTGAGCTCTGTTGGCTTGTTGCGCTTTGTCCTCTTTTTCTTGCCCCTCACGGTTCTGATTGGGTAGCAGGAAGCTGCTTAGATGTGCTGCGCGCCCCATCCCTCCATAACCCGTCCCCTCTGAGCCTGACAGAATCCGTCAGCATGGTTTAAACTCCTTTGACACGTCTGTTTCCTTTCCCAGATCAAAATGTGTGAAACGTGCCAGAACGCGGAGCACAACAAGAACGGATCGCGGAAAGCGAGGCCTGTCAAAGCGGAATCACCCTGGGAAGTGCTGGGCTTAGACATTCACGGTGAGTGTCTGGGGCTGACAGACAGGCTTTTCAAGGCTTCCCTGTAGCTCGCAGGCAGGCAGGCAGCGTGGCAGACTTACTGCCTGCCACACGCAGGCACGTGAGCGAGGGCTGCTGCGTCTGTGCGAGGAGGTGCCAAAGAGGCCACAGCAGCCTTCCAGGGTGCAACCTGATCCGTGTGACCGGCTCTGCTCCCTCTCCACACACAATGGGAGCCGTGGGCGTGCGTTCCTTCCCAGAACTGAGCCTGTGATGGGCGTATTTTTGCTGACAAAGGTCACAGAAATGCATTGGCCAAATGACATTGCAGAGCGGAGTCGCGGTTGTTCTCGCAGTGATTGCTTTGCTGGGCTGGGTTATTGACTTTCCTGATTGGGGTGATATTACGGCATCACATTGATTTTTCTTGATGCTTGTTTATGCAGGACCTTTTCCTGAGACAAGCCAAAGCAATACACACATCCTCCTTGTGACTGACTATTTCACAAAGTGGGTTGAGGCTGCTCCTCTGCAGAAGAAAGATCCTTTATCAGTGGCTAAAGCCCTAGCTGCAGTTTTTTACAGGTGGGCTCCTCTGTTGTTGGTTACATTGCACCTCTGCAGTGAGATGGGGAGTGCTGGGATGTGTGTTGCAAAAATACCCAGCATCCACCAGCTGGTTCCCCACAAGAGCAGGAACACTCCCTTATACAGGAGACACTATGTGGTGCCTCTTAGTTGTTCTTTACAAAGTCCTTGGGAAGAGCCTGTTCTCCTCTTACCAGGGGAGGGGAGAAAGAGGCAGAAGTAGTTCTCTGAGTAGCCCCAAAGCCAATAGAGCTGATGCCCCAGTTCTCTGCAGGCGTTTTAAAGGCGTTTCCTGATCCCTCCTGGGAAGCATTTATTTTGCACTCACATGGTGCACGTCACCAGGTGACATTGTCCTTGTGGAAAATGCATGTGGCCAGCAGAGATTTACATTCAGAGCAGGAAACCTTGCTTTATCATCCAAAAGCAAGCAGGCTTGGCTGTTTTGAACAGGTGGAGCCAGCAGATATCTCTCTGCTCTTGGCAAGGTGAGGCCATGCCAGCCTCCTTACCACAAACTGCTGGAGGGTCTCTGTCTTTTTATACCCCATTATCACCAGTGCAGATCGAACTCCTCTGGCTCTGCCCTGCAGCTGATGGAATTAAAACCAGTTATGTGTCCTTTTCTTGTTCAGGTTTGGAGCATCCAAGAACATTTATGCCAGTCAGAGCTGGGACTTCTGTGAGGAGGTAGGTCAGGTGCTGGGTGGTTCAAAGATAAGCAGTTATGGGTTTTTGGGGGGGATAGAGCTGCAGTATGCCATGTGTAGGGGAGTTGAGGAGCTGATGCTGCCTTTTCCCTGCCCCATTCCTGTTACCAGCAGTAGATGATTTGCCAGCTTTCAGTCTGTCAGGGATTTAAGGTTGTGTTTCTGTGGTGCAAGTCCTCCAGCCACACTGCAGCCTCCGAGGGAAACATCCTGTGAGATCATGTCCATGATATTCCTGCCCTACCCCAGGATTAACCGAGCTTCCCACTGCTGTGGAAAGCCTCGAGCACAGGAGTAGTCATTGCAGAACATTGTCTCAGGTCTGACTTTGCTGGGAGCTTTTTCTGCCGGGCAGCACCTCCTGGCATGGGGGTAGTTCTGTCTTGTGGAGGATACAAGCTGCTGGGGTGCAAACCTGCCTTGTTCTCCTGTGGGCATGACCCCTTCTTTGCAGGTCAGCCGGCATTTATGTGAGCACTGGAACATCTCTCAGACCCTCACCCCTGCAGACCCCGCAGACTGCGCAGGCCTGGGCGACCGCAGCGCAGAGGTGCTCAGATCCTCCCTCTGCAGCGTGGTGAATGAGAAGCCCAGTGAATGGGACACCCACCTCGACCCCGTGCTCTTTGATTTCCGCACCTCAGTCAACTCCAGCACAAAGTACCCCCCCTTCTTCCTCATGTTCAACAGATACGTGTGCCTGTCGTCCGAGGTAACTTCTCCACAAAGGAGAGTCGTGTAGGTTTGCCACTGGTACAGCTACAGAGTAACACCCAAATGTCTGTGCCTTGTAGGTGGATTTTGTCAAGGACTCTAAAGAGCAGGGGGCTGGCTCTGGAAAGGCAGACAGCCTCCCGCCATTCACAGCTGCGGTTCAGGAGCAGCAGAACATGGTGAAAGAAATTGTAAGTCGTGGGGTGCCTTGAAATCATTTTGCAGCTAAGTAAGTCCCCCAGGGTCCCTTGCACCAGGCTGTACAAGAGCTGCATGGAAGGGATTTGCCCATACAAGAATGGTGCCTGCTCACATACTCAGAGAGAGCCCCTGCCCTATCCAGAAATGCTGCCTCTCCTTTGCCTGCAGGCTTTCTCCTGTCACCAAGCATAGCAGGGAGCTGTCAGGCTTCAGCAAGGTTGAGGGGCCGTGCATCCAGCTTGAAGGAGCAAGGCAGAAGTCAGTTCACTGCCTGAAACTCCACAGGCCTGGTCTGAGAGGAGGTGGCACCTCAGTGGAACTAAGGGCAGCAGGAGTAGAGCTGGACCCTCTTGAGCTAGCACCATTTAGTGCCACGGGGAAGCTGTGGTGTTGCTGCTCAGAGCTGGTTGATGAAATACAAGGGACTGGCTTGGTGGCTTTCCCCATCAAGGCTAATGAGAGCTGTGTCCCAGCTTGCCCAGCACCCTGCCTTGTAATCTGCATCTGAGATCAGCCAAGGGAGTCTGTCCTTAGGGACAAAAAGCCTTTAGGGACACGGTACATAACTAAGAGGTTAAAAGTAACCAGGCCCCAAAATAGGAGGACAGAAACTGAGGAAGTTGAGGACTAGTGCCCCAGTGAACAGAGAGCTGGGTTTGGGCAGAAAGGCCAGCATTCAGCTCCTGCCTGTCTCTAATGTTCCGGGTGACCTTGGGCAGCTCCTTTTGTCTCTGTTCCTTGGTTTTCTGACTTGGTAAATGACCTCAGTGTCCCCTGTAATGTGCTTGGCAATCTGTGTGCCAAAAAATCACAGGTGAGGCTCAAGTGCTTTGCTCAGTCATTTCTTGCACTTGGACAGGGTTATGTGGTCCTCTCTGATCCCCTGGACTGTGATTCTTCTTGCTGAGGAATAGCAGGAGTAAAGTGGGATGGGAGAGAGGAGGCCAAGGAGCTGATCATGGGATCTGTTCCCAGCTCAGACTCACTAGCTCAGCTCCCCTTTTGTGAATAGAGATACACATCATGGCACAGGGCAGTGAGAGCTTGCTCTGGGTAACGCTGAAGCATTCTGTCCTGTCTAAGGGCACCTCTGGTGTCTAGGTCACCAACACTTGCCTGCAGACAGGCCAGGATTTGGGCTGCAATTAACAGGAAGCAATAAAAGCTTCCCCTGGCTCTGTGTGACTCCAGCCTAGATCCCCTTCTGCCCTCTACTGATGGAGAGCTATCAGCTCCTCTGAGTGCAGCCATGAAACCACAGCTTTTTAATGTGAGGGCTGCTAGTGTGGGGTTGGTGAGAATAAGGCTGCAGAGACCTTGCTTAGTCCCTCCCTTGCCCCAGGTGCTGACACTGGCCCAGCCATGGCTTACCAAGCCGAGCTCCGCATGCTGCAGTGCTGTTTTCTGTCCCTGAGCTCATGCAAGACGGGGTTGAATTGGTTTTTAAGCAACATCTCAAGGCCCAACCCAAGAATTCTGCTTTCCAGGTGATCGCCAACATGACCACAGCCTACAAGCGGGAGCGGAAGAGTGTGAAGAGGAAAAGCCGGGGCCTGCCCTCTCTTGCTTTCAAAGTGGAGGACAACATGTTCGGGAGCAACGCTGCCAGCTCCCTGAAGAAGCTGAAGAAGGGCCAGTTTGTGTCCTTCCAGATAGAGACGGTCCTGCCGCCCGAGCAGAGCATGGCTGGGGTGAAGAAAACCAGTTAGCCTTTGGGGCTGCCAGGGAGTCCTGCAGGGCTGGGGACAGCAGCACGGATGTCCCCAAGGTCTGTGGCCCAGCTGCATGGGTGTCCAGGGTGCAGATGTGCCTGCTCTGTCCTGGGGAGAAGGGAAGGGGAAGGTTCAGACAAGGGTGTCTGTTCAGTCCCTTCCCGGTCCAGGTTTGCCCTCGGAGCATCCCTCTGTCCAGGGAAGTGGCACTGTTCTTGTTCGCATGTTGGCAGCAAAAGAAGCCACAAAGCTCCACCTTTACCATGCTGGGAGCAATCACATGAATGCCTGGGGAGGCATCTGGGTGCAAGTGGGAGAGAACCAGACACTAGACCCAGCTTAGCCACGTTGTCACATGTTTCCTACAGCTTGAAACTCTTCTCCCCACTGTCAGCCTGGACGGGGAAGAGTCGCACCAGGGCTGATGGTGGACATGGGAATGGCTTGAAGTGAGCTTTTTGTTTTTAAGCACTAATTAGCAGCAATAAAGCTGACAATAGCACGTGATGTTTTTAGTGATTGAGGCAGAGAAAAATCAAGTTTTGCTTTGTAACATGACTGTTCTGTTCTCTCCAGAAATGGAGAGAATTCTGGGAATCCCATAGCCTCTTCCTGCACTGATGAGGGTACAAGGTGCTCCAGAACCGCAGGGATGATAACACTGATCAGCCCTTCTGTCGCCCAGCTGGATGCACTGATGCCTGAGCACTGGTGTGGGAACTTGAAGTGGGGGGAAAATAATGATTAAAGTGGAATTGTTGGAAATTACCTGTCTCTGTGTCAGGTTCATTTAAACCCCTGGCTAATTTAAACCTCTATTTAGGGGTTAATAGAAGAAACTATATTGACTCTTTGTCCTGGTTGTCTTTAAAGCCACCTCCTGTGTTGTATTCCCCCCCCCCCACCTGCAGAAGTGAAATAAACCCAATCCAATAATACAAAAAATAGCTCAATTTCACAAAGAGAAAAGTTCCTGAGGTGGGGAAACCCCGGAGGCTGCCGTGGGCGCGTTAGGACAGGGTTCATCGGTGTTGGTAACGGTGTTCCGGGTACCCCCATAGCGGGTGTCCCGCTGGCACCGCGGGCGGCGCCAGTAGCGCGCCGCAGCGAGGGGGCGTGGTCGGGTGGGGTGGGGGGCGTGGTCATGCATAGGCCACGCCCTCTCCCGACCTTGTTCCCGGGACGCGCCGCCGCCGGCAGGTTGGGCCGGGCAGGATCGGGCTGATCCCGGACGGTTCCCGGTCATTCCAGCCGCCGGTAAGAGCCGTCCGGGGGGGCCGGGGCTGCGCTGCGCTGCCTTTGCGTTGCGGAGGGGGAACGGGATGGGGATGGCGGGGAACGGGATGGGGATGGATGGATGGGGGGGAACGGTTTGTGTGTCCCTTGCTATGGCGGGCACGGCCCTTCCCGGGAGTCTCCCGTGGGAGAAGCATCTCGGCCATGGGGAAGCTGGGATGAGGCAGGGGTCTTGGGCCTCTCCATCCCTCGTAGCTGGGGATACCTTTGCGGGTGGCGGAGAGCTGCGGTGGCCGCCCCCTCCTCTTCCTTCTCGCCCTCCTCCTCTTCCTCCTCCTCCTCCTCCTCACCGGGCCGGATCCGCGCAGCGTTGCAGCGGATGGCAGCAGCGAGCACCCTGGGAAGCGTGTCCAGCTCCTCCCTGACACCGCTGCTCCGCTTTGCCTCCTTCCCTCCCGACCCCAGAGACCTTCGTTATTCCCTACACTGCAGCCTCTGCCACCTTTTCCTCCGCTTCTTACCCTTGTATCCCACCTGCCCAACCACCGAGCGTGCTCTTGGCCATGGGCGCTGTGCTGGGAGGTGCCCTTCTCCCCATCGTTTGCTTTTGGGTGGCTGCGGAGGTGGCTGCGGCCAGAGCGTGGCCAGCGCATGGCATCCTTGTGCCGTCCCTTCCGCACCGTGCACCGTCACGGGCTGCTTGGCCAGCACGAGTCCAAGGATCAGGTCCCTCCCTCGTGCCCACACGTGGCACCGCTGGGCATGGTGCAGAAGCAGGTGGGGTTTAAACTAAGGCGAGCTTTTCACGTTTCCTGCATCAGTTTAACCTCTGCCACCAGCCAGACCCATGGGTGATGGTAAAGGTGGCGTTCCACCCCGGAGCCTCCCTCTCCCATGGGATGCGGTTGTGGATTTCTGACCCCTTTTTAATCTACTGGGTTTTTTTTGTTGTGTGGCTGAACTGCATGCTGCCAGCACAGGGGGCTTAGTGAGTTATCCCAAGTGAATATTCCAGAGGGCAAGGTGTGACAGGCTGCTGTACCTGGGATTCTTCTTCTTCTGATGGTGGGGGGTCTGTTATGAAGCCAAGCTGCTCTCCCTTCTGCTCTCATGTGGTTCGGATTGAGGGCTCAGCATCAGCTTTGTGCCGGGAAAGGTGGAGAGGGACTCTCAGATCATAAGTATCTGAGTTTAACACATTCACAGCTCCATAGCACAGGACAGATGTCCCACCATCACCCAGCTGCTGGGGACCTCCTGGCCGGCCCCACCACAGCAAGCAGGGATGCAGATTCCCACTGAGCTGTGCAGATTTCTGCTTTGGGATTCAGGATGGGTAGAGGCACCTGAGAGGGAAACGTGTCTTCATTTGTGCTTCTTGTTTTATGGAGCATTTTGGAGCGTATGCAGCATAGGAGGGGAGAAAGGAGTAGTAGTGGTGTTTGGGGTCAGGTTGGGCTGGTATGGTTGTCCTCCCATCTTGCTTCCCTTTCCCTGCCACCTTCCCAGGGTGAATAACAACCTTGTGTCCCACTTCCCGCCCCACAGCAGAAGCTGACATGACCATGTCCTGCCTGTGCTAGACCTGCCCCTCACTGCCTTGGTGAACCCCAGCCCAGCATCAAGGATGCGCGCCTGGAAGGCAGTGGCCAGCACGCTGGTGCTCAGCGGGGCCGATGTGGTGGTCACCACGCTGCTCTACACCCATGGCCGCAGCGGCCGGGATGTCCTGCAGGACCTGCGGCACTTCAACATCTTCAACTCGCTGCTGGACATCTGGGGGGGCTGCCTCTACCGCAGCTGCGTGCTGCTGGGGGCCGCCATCGGGGTGGCCACCAACACAGCCTATGGCCCCCGGCGCCTCAGGGCATCGCGGACCTTCATCACCATCGTCTGCCTCCTCATGGGCATCTACATGATGGTGAAGCTGCTGCTCTACTCGGAGGTGCGGAGGACCATCAGGGACCCCTGGTTCTGGGGGCTCTTTGCCTGGACCTACGTGGCGCTGGCGGCCACCTTCGGGCTGTGGCAGCTTCTGGCTTGTGTCACCTCTTCCCGCGAGGCGCTGGGGCCTGGTGCTGGATCCCGTGCTGAGGCAGAGGAGAGCTGTGATGGGGGAACCCCACGGGACAAGCGGGAGGAGGCAGCGGGTCCCACCATCCATAAACTGCTGTCCTACACCAAGCCAGATGCCTTCTTCCTGGGCATTGCCTCCTTCTTCCTCCTCGTGGCTGCGCTGGGTGAGTGAAGGGACGTGGGGAGCTGTGGTGCGCTCCCATCCTCACCAGGATGGAGCCATAGTGGGGGGCTTGACAGCATCCCAGGATTGGGTTTTGGGGTTGCTGGGTTGCATGTCCCGCACAGGATGGATAAAAAATGCAATGAGGCAAAGAAAAAGGGGATAAAATACACTGGGAAATGAAACATCCCCATGTGCCGCCGAGGGCTGCACCTCCTGTGGCATCTTGTGTGATGAGCAAGTCTCTCTGTGGTGGGAATGGGGTTGTCCACAAGCCGTCGCAGTTAGAATACTGATCCTGTGCTGATCCCATGCCATGGAGCTCAACCCCCATGTCCTGTGCTTGTCTGGCAGGAGAGACCTTCCTGCCCTACTACACGGGGCTGGCCATTGATGGCATCGTGGTGCAGAAGAGCATGGACCGCTTCTCCACGGCAGTGCTGGTCATGTCGCTGCTCGCCATAGGAAGGTAATTGCAGGGGCTGGTTTTGGCTCTGAATAGGAGGAGTTGGGGTTTTCTCATAGGAGCTCACAGTGGCAGTGGGCATGGGCTGTCCCATTGCCATGTCCCTACCAGCCTCCAGGGATGTGCTTTGATTTCTCTGTGCTACCACAGTGCAGAGAGGACGTGGTGGCACTCATGAGGCTGTGGTGTAGCCCTCCGCATCTGTCTGCTGGTGATGGGGGAGCAGGAACACACCCAGGGAGCGGGTTTCCAAAGGAATGCTGTCCCAGCAGCAGAGTCCCCTCTGGAAGTTTATCACTACTGGGGTTAGGACCAGCCATCCCCATGCTGGTAGCACCCAGAAGAGGTGCGGGCTGGTTTAGCCATCACTTCCTAGGCTGGGAAGTGGTACCAAGCCCTTGGGCATTGGGGTGTTTGTGTTGCTGGGGCTGGGTTTCATGTCCATTGGTCTATAACGTTTCTTATCTGCAATTAGCTCATTTGCCGCAGGTATCCGGGGCGGCGTTTTTACACTCATATTTGCAAGACTGAACATTCGCCTCCGCAACTGCCTCTTCAGGTCGCTGGTGGCTCAGGAGATGAGCTTCTTTGATGAGAATCGCACAGGTAGGTTCCTCTTCCCCTTGGATTTGCTCTATCCCATCCCAGTGTTGTGTTTCCCTTGACTTGCCCCACCAGCACACAGCCAGAGGCAGCACCCAAGTGCTTGTGTTTAGAAATAGCAGCAGAAAGCTCTTCCCTTTGGTTTCCCCCTATTATGGGGTTGGGATGGGATTGCCCAGCACCCTGGGGATGTCCCATTGCCACCATCAGCCTGACATTCCGCAGTCCCCCATGCCCATCTCCATTCATCCCCAAAACACCCGCTTTCCTCCTCCCATCCCTCCTGTCAGTGCTTGCTGGTGGCCACTCTCCAGTTCTGCTGCAGGCATCAGAAACCTCAGATGTGTGAAGCTTGCTGGATGTGCCCGTCGCTCTCCCTGCTTGCAGTTCATCCTGTCCTGGTCCGTGCTGCTCTGGCATGGTCCCAGCACACTGTAACTTCTTGCCCATTTAATTTAGTCTTGGTATTTTTAGTTTTGAGGCTGTTGCTGTATTTAGCAATAGCTGCACAGTGCCCTGGTAGCTGAGGACATCAGAGATGATGTTGGAAGCGGGATACGGGTAACCCTGGACTTAAACAAAAACGTGGGAATTCAGCTGGACTCAAGCAGTATGGAGTATTCAGGAACTGAGGGTGATGTTTGCTGACTGTAGCATTCAGCTCCACCAACAAGCACCACAGGAGCTTCACTCCTTAGTAGCTAAGCCCATGTCCTTTGCAGCTCTAGGCTGCAGAGCACATGGATAAACCCAAGCAGCCCTGGCTGGTCCTGCCGGGATGGTGAGGAAAAGTGCAGGCAGCTTCTGGTGGGCTCCTGACATCAACTGGATATAAGTTGGGATTGGGTTAACAGCTCTGGAGGTGCATTCAGTGGTCCAGCAAACACTCCATGCATGCACCTATGTGCCTACAGGGTGCACACCAGTATAGGATGCTGCCATGGTCCCCTTTGCTGTCCTGGGGCTGTTCTTGGTGTCCCTCCTGCATGCAGCAATCCAAGCTCCTCCGTTTTGCTTCACATCCACAGTGGTGGAGTCTCCCCCCTTCCATGCCACCCTTTATACCCCAGTGAGGGAATGGGTTGAATGGAGAGCTCCATGTGGCCCCTGGCGTGGAATGTGGCTAGGCAGTGGTGACATGTCCCTGCTCTCCCCTTCCCCTACCCCTTGTTGCTGCAGGGGACGTCATCTCCCGCCTGACGTCGGACACGACCATCGTGAGTGACCTGGTCTCCCAGAACATCAACATCTTCCTGCGCAACGTGGTGAAGGCCACAGGGGTGATCTTCTTCATGTTCAGCCTCTCCTGGAAGCTCTCGCTCGTCACTTTCATGGGCTTCCCCATCATCATGCTGGTGTCTGATGTCTATGGGAAGTACTACAAGGTAGGCAGGAGTAGCCGGCGTGGCTGTGATGTGCTGCAGTGCTGGGCTGTTCCCCTCCTGAAGCCATTGTGGAGGCTGTGGGTGGCTTTGGAAGTGGTGGGACTGATATCTGAGTGCTTTTCCACTGGCAGCGGGGGCAGGATGGCAGCATTAAACATGTATGGGCAGGTAACTGTAGCCTCGGCTCTTCCTTGCTTCATGCTCAGAAGTGGAAACGTCTTGGGTCTGACAGGAGAGGCAGTTTGGCCATGGGATGTCCTGTATGTGCCTGTCCTTGGGCAGTCTCTCCTGTCATTTTGCCGTGACTCAGTGGGGGTTAAACCCAGTGCTGAGCTCCCCACTCTGCCTGGGGCTAGTGTGGGGCCAAAGGCTGTTCCCCATAGCTAATGCCAGCTCCTGCTGTGGGTCAGAAGCTTGTGAGAGGAGCTCCCCTTGGTCTCCAGACCCGTCCCTTTTACTTGGAAACCCCTGGAAGGGCTCCTGGGCCAGGCTGACCCTATCCCATCAGCAGGAAGCCTGCCCCAGGCTTCCCAAGTGGCCCCAGACGGGGCATTTCACCTCCTGCAAGCCAAGTCCTTCCTTGGGGACAGCACAATGAATCCATTCTCCCCCTGGCACAAAGTGTGGGATTCATCCCAGTGCTCAGCCCTGTTGCCCACGGCCTGGAAGATGTCACCTGTGCCTTCTTTTCCCGAGCCCAGCAGAGCCCGGGGCGTGTGGGGAGATGCTCCATGGGCAGCCCAGCGCCTGCTGAGCCCTCTCTGCCTCCCCCCTGCTCCCTGCAGAAGCTCTCCAAGGATGTGCAGAACGCCCTGGCCAAGGCAAACAACACTGCTGAGGAGACCATCTCTGCCATGAAGACCATCCGCAGCTTTGCCAACGAGGAAGCGGAGGCAAACGTGTACTGGCAGAAGCTGCAGCAGGTTTACAAGCTCAACAAGCGGGAGGCCCTGGCTTACACCTACTACGTCTGGTCCAGCGGGGTAAGCGGCTCCCTATGGGGAGCTGGGAATGGGTAGGGAATTGCTTCAGATCCCCAAATGCACACGGTGCAGTGGCGCTTTTCCACTTCCAAGGAGCTTTATGGGGTGAGCCCAGCTTTAATATCCGCTGTCAGTGATGCTCTGTCTCTTCATTATTACTTTCCTACTCCTCAGAGTATATTCCGTTCCCCCTTAGGGCAGCTGTGCTGTGCCACTGAACAGCCTGGTTTCTCTTGCAAATAATAATGGAATTGATAACTGCTCAAGGTCGTGGAAAACCCCGTGCTCTGCCTTGCTGCATTGCGTGCCTGTGCCAGCTCATCCCCGGGGCTCCGGCTGGGAAACAGCCACAGCGTTGGTTGAGCTCCTGCTCACAAGCAGATTTTCTGGGGGGTGGTGGCAGGGGGAGGCTGATGGGGTTTGGGGCTGGTTTTTGGTTGTTTCTTCTGTGTTTTTTTTCCCCAATTTCTGTGTCATCGTTGAAAACCAGATGGTTTGGGACTTCTGCATCGGCTGATAACAAAGGCTGTGCAAAACCCTCGTGTGAGGCTGCCCTTATCTCTGCACATTCTAAGTACCCCCTGGCAAAGGGTTTGTGAGTTATGGTGCCCTCATGCAGCTGTGGGAGACTTGATGGCTTCCTAAGCCTGGAAGCAAAAGTGCAGCATGTTTAGCATTGTTCCTGGGCTCCCAGGTGGAGCTGGAATGTGAACTGGGTCGGCACAGATCCTGCCAAGACAAAGGAGGCAGAACCCTTTAAAAGCTGCTCCTGCAGGGCTCATGCATAAAGAAATCAAAGGATTTAGCACAGCCCAGGTAGAGTCTGTTTTGGAGGGAGCACAGGATCTTAAGGTCAGATCATGGCAGGGCAATAGAGGAGGAATTCTTTCCCTCAGTGTTTTTGTCCCACAGACACCACACGGAGCACCAGAGCATCACTGCTTTTCTGAGCACTCGGGCAGCATGCAACAGAACCTGATGAAGAAAGGCAGGGGCTGGTATTTGTCATATCAGAGCTCATCTGTCTCCTCTCTAGAGTAGGTGGTACCCCCTGCACTGATTTCAGCCAAGAGCTGAGGTTATGCTTCAGAGACATGTACAAAGGAGGAGTACTTTTTGTGTTGCCATGATTTTGTGTTCTAAATCAAAATGTCATATACAGAAAGTTTATTTTGGTGGTGAGGTGACTGCATCCTTTGGGTACACGTGATTATGCTTGGGGATGTTAGCCCACAAGAGAGGTTCATGAGATGCTCTGTTATTTCAGATAAACTCTGCCTCCTTGGCTGTTGTCCCTCTGGACCTGTGTTTTGTTGAAAGATGCCAGCCCAGCTCCTTAAATCAGCCCATGTTGAGTTGTTTTTCCATATCCATGCTCACTGCCAGAGCTGTCAGGGATCCTCGGTTTGGGGCTCAGAATAAATGTCAGCACACAAACTGTGGGCTGTTGTGTGAGTAATTGCAAAGGCATCAAAATGCCACTTATCCTTGCTGATTTTGGGGGTGTTGTCTTGCTTTCAGCTGACTCTCCTGGTGGTCCAAGTCAGCATCCTTTACTACGGTGGGCATCTCGTGATCTCGGGGCAGATGACAAGTGGAAACCTGATATCCTTCATCATTTATGAGTTCGTCTTAGGAGACTGCATGGAGGTGAGGCTGGTTTATCCCTCTGGGCTACCCTGTATCGAGATGATGTTCATCTTCGTGAAGGTCCCAGGGCAGTGTTGGCTTTCCTGCAATGCATTTCCTTCATGCTGTAGCTTTTGCTCACCGGTGGGTTGATTCTTCCCTCTGCTCCCCTCCTTGCAACCTGAATGTGCTGCCTGTCCCCTGAAAAGGCAATTGGGACCAAAGGGATTAGGCTGGCCCTGCTGAAGGGCAGAGTCCTGGCTGCCTCCCAGGCATTTTTCCTGGTGTGAAGGATGCAGGGATTACGAAGCTGCCTGTTAAATTTCAGGCTTCATTTAAAAACTCAATTATATTCGTTTTTCTTCCTTTCTTTCTTTCCTTTCTATTCCCAGGGATAGGCTGCAAGCTGCTGCGTTGGCAGCGCATTAGCATGATGGGATTGTGGGTGGGATGGTGGAGCCCACCCAGGGCTGCCTTCCCCTTGTGAAGGCATAAGCTTGGCTAATCAAGGCAGAAACCATCAAGCCGAGGTTTCCTCGCAGCCAGGAGTGGTTTTGGTGGTGCTTCAGCCTTCATGCAGTGGCAGAGCAGAGCTGGAGGCAGCTTGCCCAGCTCTCACCATCTGTTCAGATGGCTGCAGGCTCTGGTGGTGTTTCCAGGCTGCGGTTTTGGGGTGTGTTTGGCTTGGTTTGGGGTTTTTTTCCCCTCTCCTGATGGGAAAGGCAATTGCAGTATAAGCTGTTCTGCAGCTCTAGGTTTAATACTGAAAAGGGCAGATGTGATGGGTTTATTCCAGGGAAGCCAGTGTCAGTATGCAGCAGCTGTACTTGGGAAAGTCCAATGGTAAATCCACTAGGAATATGTCCCATCAGGAAACGGCCTTATCAGCTGCCAAACAGTTGCTTAAAGGGTTCAGCCTGGGGCTGCTCTGCATTTGGAACACGTGTGTTAGGGAATGAGCTAGCCATCGTTAGGGGCTGGAGTGATGCACTGCAGTACATGGATTCTGTTCAGCCACTGTGCTGGGGAGCTGCTGGTCTTGAGCAAAGAGATGGGTGAAGAATTTTGTTGGAGCTTTGGGTCATGTATCTCCTGGTGCACATCTCTTCCCAGTCCATGTGTTTCCTCCTCCTGTTCCCCTCTTAGTCTACCCATGCACATCATCCTCTTAGATACCCTTTCCCTGGTTGCATCCGTATATCCCCTTCCGTACCCTGCAGAGGGGGAAGACCTTTCTTCCCTTGTGTCTGATGGCTGTAGTTCATGTCAGATGATAGAAGGCTTGGGAATGCTTCAACCATTCTCCCTGTGAGTGGCACTGACTGACTTCCATTGCATGGGAGGGTCTCACCGTTGCTCTTCCCTTCCAGTCCGTTGGCTCCGTCTACAGCGGCCTGATGCAGGGAGTGGGAGCTGCGGAGAAGGTGTTTGAGTTCATCGACCGCAAGCCAACGATGGTGAATGATGGGTCCCTGGCCCCAGACCATGTGGATGGGAAGGTGGAGTTCAGGAACGTGACCTTCTCCTACCGCACTCGCTCTGCAACACAGGTCCTGCAGGTGAGCCCCATGGGCACAGAGTGCTCCCCACCACGAGGCATCACGCATCACTTCTCCATCATGGCCAATAACCCATCGCATGGGAAGTGTCAGCTGCCCTTTTGGAGATGCATAAAGGCAAGCTCAGTGGCATGCTGGAAAACAGATTATAAGGAACAGTGGGTGTTTAGGGCCGACCTTCCTCACAGGGAATGAGATTTCTTAATGAAACCTTTGTTCCCTGCTCAGGCATTAACACATCAGCGTGGTACAGGGCTTTCTGCCAAGCTGCCTTGAGCTGTTTCCATGGGAGAGGGGCTGAGGTCATGAGGCGGGGGGAGGCAGCAGGGAGGTTAGTTTGCTTGGCTGGTTTTAGGGGTCCTGCTACAACAGGAGGCAGATTTGGAGCTAGGAGAGATGGCTGATGTAGCACAACGCCATGGTGGAGGGTCACCGTGGCCAGACTGTGTCTACCTTTCTTGCCGGGTGTCCAAGCTGCTTTCCCTTGGGAAAAGCCAGGACCTGAGCATGCTCTCCCATGCACGTTGCAGAATGTGTCCTTCACCCTGCACCCCGGCAAAGTGACCGCACTGGTGGGTCCTTCGGGGAGTGGGAAGAGCTCCTGTGTCAACATCCTGGAGAACTTCTACCCTCTGCAAGACGGGCAGGTGCTGCTGGACGGGCATCCCATTAACATGTACGATCACAAGTACCTGCACTCAGTGGTACGAGCGACTGATACGTGTATTCTAGCTATCGCCTGAGCAGAGGGGATGGATGGATGGATGGATGGATGGATGGATGGATGGTAGTGATGCATGTTGCTTGGGAGCTGATCTGGCAACTTTTGAGATGTCCAGAAAGCTGGAGGTGGTCCAGGAAACTAATTCGGATAATCAGTGGGGGTGGAAGGGAAGGGATGGAGTGGTTTCATGGGGAGGGGGAAGCCATCCAAAGCCAGAACAAAACCCATGTTTTGTGTTGTATCTTTTGGCTGACACAGTAGAAATATGTTTATGGTTGTTGGATTAATCATCATCTAAATCGGGTTTGCAAGAAGAGTTTTGCATTCCTCCAGCACTTTCTGCCTTAAGATCTTAAAGTAAATCTCAGATAATGGGGAGTTAAACACCTCAGGACCCTGGCAGCAAGTGGAGCATTAAAGGGGCTGGATGGTTTGCCTAAGAGAGGGGTCTGGGCCCCTTGGCTCTCATCCGTGTCTCAGCACAGATGAGCCTTCATCTCCTCTGCAAGTAACTGCTTTCTTTGTTTGCCTCCAGAGCAAATGGCCTCACCAGTCAGCAGGAAAACCTGCAAACAACTGATGAGAGACAGGAGGGGAAGCCAGAGTCACTGTGACTGATTTACATTCCCTGCCCGTACCGAGGGAGCATTAAAAGACAAGCGAGTCTTTCAGTTTAGAAAGCCTGGTGTGGCATCAGGAGCATGGGGGGAAGTCAATTAAAATATGACCATGTCCCACTGGCTCTCTCCATGCCCAGTGCTGAGCAATAATTTGGAAGGTTCAGTTTATTCCAGTCTTGAAGGTTTGACAAAGCCTTGAATGCGTGAGCGAGCAGCAGTGGCTGTAAGGTAGGACAGGGAGGCTGTTGCTAAGCAATTAAGGGATTGCAGCAGCTATGTCCCTAACTTGCTAATTTTGGATTGAAAGATGCAGGAGAGGCCAAGCATGATTACTGGCCTTGAAGAGGAAATCAGCAAAAGCCTAAGAGAGGGTTTTTCCAGCCTGCCTTGTCCCTGCAACTGGTTCCCATTCTGGGAAGAGCAAACGGTGATGGGAGTTTCTGTATCTTGGTTTAATGGTGGGGCTCTGCTTGAGTCTTACCCAGCAGGAGCAAAAGCTGATGATCTGTGATACCGGCCAGTGCATCTTCTGCTTCCAACCCCCTGCTCTTCCCTTCCTCTCTGCAGATCTCCCTGGTGAGCCAAGAGCCGGTGCTGTTCGCCCGCTCTATTGCAGATAACATTTCTTATGGCTTAACTTCAGCCTCCTTCGAGTCAGTGGTCCAGGCTGCCCAGAAGGCCAATGCACACTCCTTCATCATGGAGTTACAGGATGGATACCACACAGGTACCAAAATCCCTCTGTTTGGACTTACACTTGCCTAGGGAAAACAAACTCTCCCCTTGGGTGGAAAGTCAGGCAGGTAGTGATGGACATGGATCCTTGGCACCTTGGTGGTGGTGTAGGGCAGCTACATGGAGAGGTGCAGAACCCTGGCTGCCTTTTGGGGTGACTGAGCTGCTGCAGGATTTCTGAGCCCATTCCAGGCAACAGGATGAGCATTCCCCATCCCATCCTGACCAGTCCAGCTCCCGGTGCCTGGCAGTGTTATGGAGATGTGGCACTGGCAGTCTCAACCCTCTTCAGTGCAGGGATCAGGAGACAAGCTCAGAACTTCACCTGCAGAGGAAGAAAATAAACCTGTGATAAATGCAGAGTAATAAAAGCTGGTGTATTTGTGACAGTGGGCCTTTGAGAAGGGGCAGCTCAGGCTGACAATGGCTTGTGTTTATGGGTGAGCAGGGGGAGTTTGAGTTTGGATGGTCTCAAGGACTTCTGCCTTGTTTCCATGAGCATCAGTCCCTCAAACCCTGGGACAACAGTGGAGAACTTGCTGCTGGAGGGAAGGACAGCAGCCTCAGGGATGTTTTGCTCATTTATGTTGCTTTGCCAAGTGAGCAGAAGCATTTACATGGTCTTTGCTTCAAAGTGTGACGCCGTCCTGGTGCTGTGGCTGGGAACTGAACTTGATGGCAGCTCTTGATTTTAACTTGACCCTTTTCCTCTCTACCTTAACCCAACAGAGGCAGGTGAAAAAGGAGCCCAGCTCTCAGGTGGCCAGAAGCAGAGAGTGGCAATTGCCAGAGCCTTGATCCGAACCCCCCCCATCCTAATCCTGGATGAAGCCACAAGTGCACTGGACGCAGAGAGCGAACACGCGGTTAGTAGGTGACTCGTGTTTGGGCCAAAGAGGCAGTCTGGGTTTGGAGGAAAGGCTGCAGCTTCAGTTTCCAGCCGGTGGGCAAGCTTAGTCTTGACATGGTGCAATCAGAGGTTTGGGTAGGATGCTAATTCCTGAGCAGGAATTTGTTTCCAATGCTGCTGTAACATTGGAAGGGAATAATCAAGAATAATCAACCAAGAAGGGAAAATCCTATGCTCACAGCAGCCGGCACCTGATGAACCTGGTGAGATGGGGATCTCTGACCTTTTTAAATGTGGGAAGTGTTAACTGGCATATGGCAACTCTGTGCAGCCTTTTAGGATGGAATCCTGAGGAAGACCCTGAAACTGGTACTGCAGTAGGGAGAGCAGGACTGCCTGAGCTAAAATCCCAGCTAAGGCACCAAAGAAGCCACGCTTGTAGGAACGTAAACTGAGCTCGTTTATGTGGCTGGGATGCGACAGCTCTGCCAGTAGCAGTTTGGCCTCACTTGTTCAATGATGTGAAGGAGAATAGCTCAAACTTGAGGTGTGAGGATGTCTCCCAGTCCCAGAGGATGAGCACTGCTGGCCCATGGAGCAGAGCAGTATGAGCATCCAATCTTGGAGCAGCCTGTTGGCTTGCAGATCCTCAGCCATGTGCATGGTACCCAATGCCAGACAGGAGTTAGTTTTGGCTAGCCAGGGGTGTCAATGTGACACCTGCCTGGTGGCCATCTGCCTGCCTTTAGACCTTAGTGCTACTTGTCTGTCTCTTGGCTGGAAAACACCTCTCTCTTGCTTTGCCTTGATGCGCTGAGGAAATAGCCCCCCTTTTCTGAGCAGTGTTGGCTTCCTGCAGTCCGTGCCAACACCTCGTGGCCTCCAAATCTGGGGTCCAACTCCAACAAGCACTCAGTTTGCAGGATCAGACCTGTGTGCATATCTGAGGGCTGGCTGCACTGAGACAGTCTTTTGGTTGCAGAGCAAGAGCTGGGATGGACATGCTGGTGCTAGTAGTGCTGCAGGGAGTCTTGTGTCCTCTGTAGCCAAAGGAGAGCAAATCCCTTGTCCAGAGGTTTCTTAAAAGAGACTACAAAGCTGCTGTTCTTCCTTCCGAAGCAGAGCCATTGATGCTCAGGCACTAACGTCTTTTCCTCCCGCACAGATCCAGCAGGCCATCTACGGCGACTTGCAGAACCACACAGTGCTTGTCATAGCTCACAGGCTGAGCACTGTGGAGAAGGCACACAACATCATTGTGCTGGACAAGGGCCGCGTGGTGCAGCAGGGCTCGCACAAGCAGCTCATGGAAGAAGGAGGCCTTTATTCCAAGCTGGTGCAGAGACAGATCCTGGGACTGGAGGGGGCCGGCGCAGACAGTCTCCAACCTGCAGCCCGGGGGGATGCAGTGAAGGCGCCCGGTGGGCTGGAGGAGGAGTTCAGGATAGACCATTCCGTGGCACAGGACGATTACAACAGCAGCGCTCACAAGTGAGAGCGGCGATGGTCGGCGCTCCGGATGCTTGCTGGGATGCTGGGACAGGAGGTGGCTTGTCCGCAGAACGCCGCCCGTTTGCTCACACCCCCGTGCACACACCAACACACACTATAGAGCTTCCTGCATTGCAGCCCAGCAGGCTAAATGCCGGCTGGTTTAAACAGGGAAACGGATTCACCGGAGGGAGTTGGGTCTTTAGGGATTCCCAGCGTTTCTGCTGGGTTTCTTTTCTTACTACCAGTAATTCCACTCGACTGGGACTTTTTCTCCCATCGATATGCATGTGTAACTGCTATTAACTGTACTGGATGTCAAATGCATGCATGGAGGGGAAGATTGAAAACCCCTTCAGGAATTTCAGGGGGTGGCTTTTGTGGCTGGATAGAAAAACTGACTGTAAACCAAGGTTCTGTTCCCACTCTCGGTCATTGGGGCCCATCCAAAGTCTGCTGAAGTCTGTAGGGAGCTCCCTTTGGCTTCAGTGAAAATTGGATCACTCCCATGGGGCTGAGCACAGGGAGAGTTTTGCACTGAGTGCCTGCAGGCTCAGGCTCACAACCATTGCTGCTGAGCTTGTACCATGTAGTAACCATCCTTGCTGGAGCGAGCCGGGGGACCAGGAGGCAGATGTTGCTTTCAGATTTGCTCTTGGTGCTTGGTGGGTGTTTGTTTTTAAGGGTGAAAAGTTTTACCATAATTGGGGTAGGTTTGGGGTTTTCTGTTGTTTGGGTTGGTTTTGGGTTCTTTTTACTCTCTTCGTGTGCACTGTGCAATTGCCTGTCTCCAACATCCACTGAAAATTGGTCTCTTTTATTTCAGAATCTTTTTAACTCACAAACCCTGGTGCTGGTTTGAGGGAAAACACTGCTAAAGACAGGCACAAAATAGTAAAAGACAGCACTTTATGAATCCCACCAAAGCTTTGTTCAGCTTCAGGCCACGCTGGTGACTTCTGCATGGGAAATCTCTATGGTTGCTTCCCTTGAAGTCCCACCTGAGCTGCCTGAACTTTCAAATGTGTTCCTTTGAGTATTATTTATTAACTTACTTCTAGTATGAGGGAGAGAGAGAACTATGTTGCTCCTACCCCTTCTGGGTAATGGCTCTGGCTTAGTAATGTTATCCTGCCATAGACTGGTGAAGAAACCTATGCAGCCAGGCAGGTGCTGTTGAAAACTAGCATTTCTATGGGGAAGAGAGACTTCAGACTGTGCGTAGTTAAGACATTATCTCAAGCACTTTAGCTCTCATGTTTTCTGATACCTGAATGCTGCTGCTCTTTCCTTTCCAGCAGGTTTGCGTTCCTGTTGTTGGCGATGTTTTGTTTCCATTTAGTGATGTTTTACAACCTCTTTAGTGTCCTTGAGGAGGGATGCTCAGAAAATAAAATACTACCTCTGCCACTCAACATGGAGCCAATGTAGTGGGGGTGTTGTTTGCGTTCAGGGTTTTCAGGGTAACGTTCATCTGTGTGTATCTACTGTCCATGTTCTAGCTGCCTTGCAGGGGATGACAAGAAGAACCTGCAGAGAATTAGGTATGTAAAAGCCTTTAGGATCTGATAATGGCCATGAGCCATAGGAATAACCTGGTTAAGGACTCGTTTCCATCCCAGATGCCATGTGGCAGTCGGTCCCTACACAAGGGCAAGCAGCCTAACCCGTTCTCAAAGAACAGCACTTTGTGACTGGAATCTTTTCAGCTGCTTGATTTTGTGCTGTGATAAAAATCTGTGCCTTGGAAGAATGAGAGCTCTCCTTGTCTTATCTCCCTCCCCTTAGGAAACCTCTGTCACGCTCCGCACTCCGCGGTTCACCCCTTCCGTAAACGGCAACGCATTCCTGCTTGATGGAAGTTTGCCCTGTGTGCCTGTGATGAGGTTGGGGGTTCCACCCAGCGCTGGCAGCAAGTGATTCATTCTGCATTATTATCAGTGCCTGGGAGCAGAATGTGGCCAATGGTTCATGGAAGTGGAATTAATTTCTACTTAATTGAAAAACTGGGGGGGGGGGGGGGGGATTGGAAGCTGGGACCTGGTGAAGGCAGCTCACCCTGGGAAGTGCTGCTAGGATGATGTTTGTTTGTACATGAGGTGCTGGAAAAGGCACTTGGATTGTTTCCCATGTGTCTCTCCCAGGCCGTGCTGCAGAAAGGGGAATTGGAGGATACGATTGGATTAGTTTTATTGCAAAGACTACAGTGAATTTCAGGAAGGGAGGCTTTGCTTCCCAAACCTGTTGTGGTGTAATCCCAGCATTGCATCCCCAGACCAGGTCCAGCTGTAGCTGAAATAGCACCTTGGAAACAGCAGATTGTCCCTGCTGGTGGCACTGGTCCAAGCTGATAACAGGGCCTGACTTTGTTCATTGCCACAGGTGCTGAATTCTCTCTTTTGCATCCAGGTAACTCAAGGCTACTTTTCCACTGAGCCTTACAACTCATGGCTTCAAGTCCTTTTGTCGTGCTGTTGGCATGTGACAGATGCCTCTGCCTGAATGCTGAAGCCATGAGGGTTTTCTTACAGCCTGGTGGGAGCTCCACACTCCATAGGGGATCCAGCAGCACTAACCTAATGCAGACATCTCTGCTGGCCCAGGACAAACCCTATGACTGTACTGAAAATCCTGCTTTTCGGAATCATTCCAACTTGTCTTTGAAGTGAAACTGAGGGTCAGAGATGCCCGTCAGCCAGCCTAAGCCTGGTGGTGAAGATGAGCTTAACTCGGTGCAGCAATGGGAATTGCTCCAGTGCTGGAACATGAACTGCTTCCTAGCCCTGCCTGGTCCCTTGGGTCTTGCTGCCTGTGGGCAGTCTCTGTGTTCCAGGCTATTCTCCTGGACACAAGGCCACTGTTCCCTCTGAAACCCTCTGCTGTAGCATTTTGTGGCTGCGGGTTTGCCCAGAGCTGACATTTGCATGGGGAACACAGGCAAAATCTGTTCAGGAGCTTCTCAGGGGCAGTAATGCAGAGAAAATGGTTCTTCCCCTCACAGGGAAAAGGCTTCTTCACAGGGAACTCTGAGGGGTTTGTCTGTAACCTGAACATGGGGGGCACAAGGCTGTCATGGTAGAATTGGAAGCGTTGAAAGCACACTCAATTACAAAGGTTGCCTTCGTATACTCTATATGTATGTATACCCCATAGCAGATTGGTTTCCCCACTATTAATAAGCTCTAACCATTCCCTCTAATAGCTATAACCACAACTATATTTGTCTTAAACATTGGAAAACCCTATCCAAGATGAAGTTCAAGAGTAGCTCCTATAGTCCTAGCTATTCCCAAGGACATGTATTCACCCTGCACCTTCGCACAGACAAGGTATGTGGCTGCCTGACCCAGTAAATGAGAACACTGTAATGGGAAAAACACAGCTGTGTTTATTCCAACAACTTGTTTCCTGGCACACCAACCTCTGCCTCAATAAGCAACTGTGCTTGTGTTGGTGGCTGTGCTTTCTAGGCCTTCAGCAGGTCTGGAAATAACCACAAGCAAATAGAGCGAGTGCTTCTAGCTCAGACTCAGAGATCTCTTAAGTCTGAGGAGGAAAAATAGCATTTGCCTTTCTACTGTAGCTTCACCATGAGCTTAAGGCAAAGAAAGTATATGCAGGTGTGCAAACCAGCTCCTCATGCCTGTGGCTCCCCGGAAGGAAGGTGCAATCAGTGCTTGCTCTCTCTCAAACATGACCACTGGTTCTCTCCTGGGATGCTGAACATGCAGGTTGCTTTCACGTGTGAAGGGATCTGGATTATGAAATCTAAACAGAAGAACGGGCTGTGATTTAATATATAGAAGGAAATTAAACTGCAAATAAGGCTGGAGACTTATCTGTCCATTGAGCAACCAGGCTAATAAGGGTTAATAAGCACTGAAGATTAGACTTGCAAATTCGGTCTCTACATAACCAACCAGTTTTTCCAGGAAAAGAAGAGAAGTTGTGAAGGTGACTTGCAAAATATGCCTGAATGTCATAAATATGCATGGCTACAGTGCTATTGCCTGTAAAAGGATGTGAGGTGGCAGAAGGAAATCCAAGATCAAGTTTAAGAAGTGAAAAAACCTAACGTCTAATTTAAACTCGGCTGGATGCCAGTTCTCCCCAGGACTGAAGCCTGACTCCTTATTCACCATGACATGGTTTCTACTGTAAGCTTCCCAATTTTTTTTGTTCCATTTCTCCTGTAATAAACCCCCCTGACTTCTGTACTTGGCCTGCTTGCAATTTGAATGGTTGTGGATGCTGTCACCCTTCGAAAGGATTTAGGCAAGGGCAAATAAGAACCAAGGCTGAGTAGCTGATAAATCTCAGTCTGCAGCACTGCAAGAGTGGATTATCCCTGTATCCTAAAATCCGAGTTTGTCTGTGATCCTCCATATTCTGCCCAAGAGATGTGCTGTCATAAACCCTTTATTTTTCATGAAGACTGCTGAATGGAAAGGCACCTTCCTACCTGTCCAAATAGAATACATAATTATGCAAAAGCAGCTGACCCCTATTATCTTGTCTGTCAACCTCAGCAGCTTTTCTGACCAACTTGAGAACTCAATCACATGCAGATGCTGATCGAAGCACTCAAAAGCAGGCCAGATGTTAGTATAGACACTCCTCCCCAACATCGCCAGCACCCAAGCGTAGCTACACAGGGAGAAGTGGTATTTTCAATATGTGTTATACTTGAGCACAGATGAGTATGTTCTCCCTGTGCGTTTTGGGATGACTTCCTTGTTCTGCATTATTCTGCTTCTAACTTTAATACTGATTACCACTCATTAAAATAATCCACTCCTTGATGTCTAGAGCAGTGAACTTCCATCAGCCCCATGCAAAAAGAACAAGAATTAGTTACAGAAAAGCTCCTTAGATGACAGTAAACCATTTTTCCTAACAGCATATTGACAATGCAATTATTATCATACTGTAGTGCCCTTCACCAGAGATACTCACCCAGAGCACCTCCACAAGCATTATTCAGTGTGAACTTTTCCTCTCCACCCTCACCTGGGACTGAATGGTTCTTCTTCTTCGTCTTTTTAAGCAAAAGGCATTACAGTGGAGGGAAGCTGAGAGCTCCGCTCAGGATCACATCGAAAGGCAGTGGTAAAACTAGATTCACAACGTGAAGCTGAGTCAGACTCTTCTAAACCACACTCCCCCCATACCAATTATTTAGCTATGCTATGAAGTTACAATCACTCACGTTCTTGGGAAGACAGGGTTTCTTTTAAACCCTCAACTAATTCCTCTATTTGTGTGTGTATATACGGGTGTGTTTGCATGCACAGATTTACAGCCTGGGTTATACTGTGTCTTCTTGATGGCGATGTGGGAGTACGGTGTATGATACCGTGTTGGAATGGCAGCTATCTACTGGTTTTAAGTAACGAGGTCGGGCTGCAGTGGCCATGCAAACCCATGTCACTGCCAAGGGGTACGTGTGCTGGCTCATCTGCACCCCACACAAGGAGGAGCTCAGCACATACCGCAGCAGCAGGAAGGTGCGTTGACGTGGATGAGTGGACACATGCTCCTATCACTACTCACCACCTCCCCACCCTAAGCAAGCTCAGCTCAGCTTCCTGCTGCGCAAACACCTCGCTCTTGCCTGCCTCTGAATGCGCTCAGTTTGCACCATGGGGGTACAGGAGCTCTGCGCTAGGCAGACAGAAGGCCAGGAAGCCTTTTTCTATCAGTGTCATGGTGTTTGCCTTTATTACCTATGGGTAATAAGACACAGAGGGCTTTTTGGCTGGGGAGCTGAGTTTAGTTATAGGGCAAAAGACTAAAGCTAGAGCGGTCATGTCTTCATTCAGCTCTGGGAGGAAGTACTGGGTCACTTCTTGGATGTGACTGTAACATCATCACAGTTTAATAGCCTTGCATCAGAGGTGGATTCAGTTCAACTGCATTGATTTTTTCCCCACTGAGATAAAAAACATCAGCTACAAAGGACAACAACCATGCGGCAATTCCCTACCCTGCTCCTTTGGCTCATGAGCCATCGGTCCTCCTTGGTGCCACACACATGGAAACAAGCGCACCCATGATCCCTTAGGAAGGGGGAAGGCAGTGCATACCTAGAGATGCATACCACTTAGGTTATGTTAACACAATTAATTGGTTTAGGCATAATTGTCCTTATCACCTGTGCTAACATCAGTAGTAACCAGGAAACTACTGCTCCGAAGTGTTACCACAGAGTGCCTAGTACAGTGCTGGTGACTTAACAGATACAAATCAGGAGAACAGAATGCAGCTATGATGTTTTAATTGGTATGGCTATGATGTTTTAATTGATGCAGAGCGTTTGCTACATGACTAAACTCTCTGAATTCACCATAAAACACATCGGTGGAAAGATCATTTCTTGCCCTTTGCTTTTGAAGAAGAAAGCGCTTACGATGGACAAAAAGACCCAGCACCAAAGCTCGGCGGGATGCGATTTTGGGCTGTTTTTAACCGAAACCAGGTATTCAGCCCTGTTACCCCGGCCACCCTCCGCCTCTCCGCACGCTCCCCCCCTACCCCTACCGCCCTTTGGTACCGTCCACCACCACCTCCTCCCAGCCCCTTTGGTACGCCCCGCCCCGCACGCTGCCGCCCCGCCCTCCCAGCAGGGGGCGCCGAGGGCGGTGCCCACCCGGGGCAGGGGCGACACCGCGGCGGCACTTCCGGTTGGCGGCGGTGGCGGCGGGGCCGGGGCCGGGGCCGGGGGGGCCGGGATGGCGCTGGACGTGCGGCGCCTGGAGGCGCTGAGCCTGCAGGAGCTCAGCGCGCTGCTGGACGACGAGGAGCAGCTACAGGACATGGCCCGCGAGATGGAGGAGGTGAGGGGCGCTCCGCGTGTCCCCGTGTCCGCGGCTGGGGCCTCCTCTCGGGCCGGTCCCCGCCTCAGCCCGCCGTGCCCGCGGGGCTCGCTGTCCCGTGGTCCGTGGCCGCTGCGGGTTGTGGGGTGTTCATGACCCGCCTCCCCCCACGCTTCCCCCCGGCTCAGGTGACTCCCCCCCCAACCCGGGCCCTGCTTGAGCCGCTTGACGGTCGCGGGTCCGCCATGGAGCGGCCGGTGAATACGGAGCCCCTGTGCTGCGGGAGGCGCTGCCTGCCCCTCTGCCCCCCCTTCCCTCCCGGCCTTTTGTTTGCTGGCCCTCGGTGATGGAGGGGGGGGGTCCGTGCCTGGGCACTTGTCCCGGAGGCCGGGTGCCAATGGAGGGCCGAGGGCTCGCCGAGCCGAAAGCGCTCGGTTTGGGCTAAATTAGGAGACAGTGACGGGCCGGAGGTGGGATCAGTTTTTCCGTTAATGCAGCCCTTGTTCTGTGCCTTGGCCATGAGGGAGGATTTTGTCAGGGTGAAGTCGGTCCTGCTTGCGGGCTCCATCTCGGCGCAACTTTAATTCAGAACAATATGAAAGAGATGTCTGTGTGCCCGAGTTGGTATGCTGGGCGCAGCGAGGGCTGTCAGGCTTTCTGGGTGCTTGTTCTGCCCGTTTGAAATGCCTTTGTCAGTGTATAGGACTCTCACCATAGCTCCAAAAGCACGGCTTGCTGAAACAGAAGCCCGTTTTCTTCCTGCTGCTGTGGTTATCTTTTACTGGGCACCGTGTTAACAGTTGTGATACAAGGCTATTGAAGGTTGTATGGCCACAGATGTGGCTGAAAGACTGTAGTCAGCTAACAGCAAATAAGATGAAACCATTTAGGTGAAAACTTTTAAGGAAAGAAATGTGCTGAACTCCTCTGGGTCTTGTATTATTGGGCTGGGTTTGGGTTCAAACTAAAGGACAAAAACGCTAAGAAAAGAAAGGAAAAGTGGCACTATATTCTTGAGAAAGATTTGTTTATTAAGTAAAATCAATTATAATTGCTTTCTCTCTCAGATGCCTGCCCTTTTGGTACTTCCAAGGGAATTGTTCTGTGTCACCTCAAACCATATTGTCAAAGTATTACAGATGCAGAGGCCCACTGAAGGCCAAGGTAATAAGGTGTCCTTATGGCATTTAGTTGCTGCATTGGGCAGCAGTTTGTGTCTTGAACTTTATGGCAATAGATTTAAAAGAGGGGGCAGGCATTGTAGCTTTCCATTTGAGCTTGTATTTTAGGAACTTAAACTGCTGAAGAAGCAGATGCTGCTGTAATAAATGGAACACACAGAGATCTTAGAAGCACTGTGGTTTGCTGCAGGGCAAGAGTACCCTTCTGTTAAAAACTGCGTAAGGAAAGCCAGTAGATTAGAATGGTCTTAACTTTGTAAAGATATAAATGGGTGCAGTATTGCTCTTTTCCATGTGACCTCTGACAAGGTGCATGAGCATGTCTGGCTCAATGGGCTCTTCTGTTATTTATTTGTCAATACACACTTAAGATCGTAGGTCAGAAGTGACAGAAAACCTCATGACCTTAGTAGAAAAGGTTCTCTTTCACTGCAGAACTTGACCATATTCTCAATTTGACCCTCTGGTTTTCCTCTTCAGTTGGCAACAGAAGGCTTTTAAATTGTGGAGTAAACTTCTCTGGGCCTGAGGGAATATTTTGTGGTGCTTGGAAAGTGTGGCTAGGTTTGAAGGTATTCAAGCTGTGTGGAAATATGGCTGTGCTACTGTCTGCTATAATCCTCTTTTATTGTGCACGGAGGTTTTTACTAGAGTCTGTCCAACTAGAAATGCATTTACCCACCTTGGAAGGAATTGGCCATACTTGAATACTTCTTCCTCATTCTGGTTTCGCCTTCACTGAATTGTTCCTTGCTTTTGTGCTGCTGGGTCCTGAGTTTTCATTGTGAAGCATGTGGCAGGAAGAGGGAGAGAGGGAAATCCTGAACATTAAGAAGGAGCTGTGGTGACTTCACTGCTACTTGTGTAGGTGTTTGGTTGTCAGTCCACATGTATCTAGGTTGTAGAGTTGTTCCAAAGTCCTTAAATTAGTAATTTTATTGTGGCGTGCCGATATAAATCATGATTCCTGAGTCACTTCTCTGAGGTCACTTGTATTTTCAGTGACAAAGTTGGCTAAAGCTGATTACTCCATGGCTGAAAAAACCTTTGTTCTCCTTGTCGCAAGGGAAATCCAGCTCAAACCCCAGTGTTCTGTTCACAAAGAGAAGGGTTTGGAAAACCACTTGGCTTTCTTGCTAATAGCTAAAAATAGGCACTTCCAACCTTCAAGGGAATGTATTCCTGTGCGGCATTTGAGCAGGATTTCTGTGTGTCGCTGCGGGGGTGTGTGTATGTGTCTGTGTGCGTGAGCTCGCATGCACATTCATGTTCCACAGGGGTAGTGTGCATATACAGCGTCCTTCACACTGTATCCCCAGGTGTGTAAAAACGTGGCAGCAAAGAGCTAAGCTGCTGCTTTTTCTGTCTGGAAGGTTGTTTTTGAAGCCTGTGGGCTTGAACAACGAACATCTTGTCTGGTGAGAAGAGGAAGGAAGCCAGTTGTCTGGTACTCCTAGTCTTTTAAAATCGAGGAGGGTTGGGTTTTTCTTTAATAATCCTTTGAGGTTAATCTCTGCAGCACATCTACAGATCTTAGATTTTATTTCATCTTCATGAAATAAAAGTATGTTCTTCGTAAAAGTGATTTTTGGTGTAACAGCATAAATGGGAGACTTTGTGACCTGACACTGGTGGTGATGTGTTTTCCTTTTATCTACTGGAACATCACTTTAGTAACAGTGTGACATGTTACTGACTGCTAAGGTTCTACTGCCAAGAAGTGTTTGCTCTTCAAGACCTTAATTATAGGAAATCGAGAAGTCAGAATTGTATTGCCTTCCTCTCACTCCAGGATTTCAGAGCACACTGGAAAGCACAAACAGGGCTTTTGAGCATAGTCCTTTTCTCAAAAGCCGATTGAAAAGATCGGGCAGTGCAGAAAGCCCAAGTTAAAAGTATGTGAATTCATGCCCAGATTTCTTGGGATTCCCACTCCTGCCCTAAAAACCACATTGTGCAAGTGGTCATGTTCTTGTTTGCCAAACATGAAATTTAGTTACAGAGTTAGGAATTAGACTTGGTGGCAACCATAGATTTTTCTGTTCCAGCTAAGTATGGAATGAGTGACCTGCCTGTGCCTCATGAGGGCAAATTGCAGTTCTGGGTGTCTCTTTCCTCTGCAGTAAACATCTAGGAATTGAAACTTACCCTTTGACCTTTATTAGGCATTTTTAAAGCTAGTACTTATATAATCAGCAGATCTAAATTTAGCAAATCTAATGACTTTGGAATATGTATTAATATTTATTACTAAACAGATGTTGTTAGAGGATGTGTTACCGTATACCAGCACTTGACGAGAAGCACACTTAAATCTTGTGTAAAAGAAGTCTTTATTCTCCTACTATGCACCTGTCAGCTCCTGTTTCAGGGGTAAATTTGACACTCCAAACGTGCATCCTTATACTTCCCCAGTGTGACTGCATAATTCATTCCTGGTTTACAAATATGTGTAAGTGGAAGAGAAAATGTGAGCATGATAAAGGCTAGAGCAAGACCGGAGAAACCTAAAACTAATGTGGATTTATGCTGTGTATAAAGCAGTTAAAATGGTGCCACACAAAGCTGTTTTTATAGCTCCTTAAAAGACTTTTTCTTGAAACTAGGGAGAGACTACTTGCCATGGTGCTTGCCAAAGCAAGCTTATAATTATAGCAGCACTTGATGGACTTTGTGGGTAGTTGGGATTTTGCTTGCTCAGGCTGCATCTCTGGAGGCAGTTCTGAGAACACGCTTATGGATGAACAGGAGTGACGCTACTTGGGGACATTTGGCACAGATAACTCTTTCTGCAAGCCATTATTTTGGAGTAACTGTTAAACAGTAAGATGTTGCTAAGCTCTTTTAATTTTATCCATCATTTTTCTTCCTTTTGTAAAAGTGGAATGAAACAGAGATACAGTTGATGAAAGCAGTAGAATCTCAATTCCCAAAGCACTTGCCGCTGCCTGTTCTTGGAAGTGCTTATTAAATAAACCCTTGAGTAAAATTATTCAAATTATTTCTGTTAAAGAAACCCACTTTTTAAGCATCTTAAGCCTTGAAGTGCTGCAGAACCCCCTTTTTTTTGCCTACTAACCACTGTGTGTCTGTGGCTTCATTTTCTTGCAGTGTGCATAATTTGGTTTGAGTGGTCTGCTCAGTGGTGAGCAATCCTTCTGCCATTAAAATCCTGTTATAAGCAGCTCAGTGCTATTGCTCCATTTGTGCCATTCGGAATTCACCATGAGAGCTTAGCAGTTAAAGGAAAAGCGTATGTTCTTTTCAGTGTTGCCCTGCCTCATGTCTCATGATTCTGACTGGTATTTCTCATCTCAGATTAATGTTTCCTGCCTGTTGAAGTGCTCGTGACCTCGGTAGTTTCGTTAGCAGATCTCCTGGAATCTCATACTGTTTGCTTTTGTCTCTTAAGAACTCCATTTTTCATGGCACTTCCAGTAGGCAGGTGAACATCTGATACAGTACCAGCTCCCTGCTAATAACACCATGTTGTCGCACAGCACATCTGACAACAAAATAACTTCTGTTGGATTTATGCCTTGCTTGGCTATTGTCTTGGGCTTGTGGAGAGCTGTGAATGGATGCTGAAGGCATGCTTTGTGCTGCATTGATAATCTTAATAGACCGGTCATGCGGTATCTTTGACCCTTGGATGATTTTGCAACTCTTTGGAGTGTTTTCTTTCTCATTTTGGTTTAAATAAGTCAGCGTTGAAAGTGCTTTTCAGGCAAACTTCAGTGTTTGCTTTTCTGATTCCCTGAATTGACTTCCAAATGCAGTGGAACAGCTGCCCAGAAATTTATTACACAGACATACGTCAGTGCCAGAGATTGTTCTGGTTTGTAGAACTGTGCCTGTATTTGAGTTGTGTTGCTTTGAGGTTATATCTGTTCTATCTGTTGTGAAATAAATTCGCTCATTCCGGAGACTTCTCCCTTAATTTCAGTGACATGAAGCATTTAAAGGCACTGCACAGGTGGATGGGTTTTCCCCAGCTCTTCAGGTTTCATTTGAGAAGCTGGTTCTCATGGTTTTGGGTAAGATTCAGCTGAAGTTGCTCATCTCTTTGAGTGTCTATTTTTAAAAGAAGCCTCACACAGGCTAATACTGGAAGTGAAGACACTTGAATTGATCATTAAATGTCAGTCGTGCTGCTTCTTCAGCTTAGAAAAAACATGCCCTTAGAAGTGCTGTAATATGGAGAAAGCTGAATCACTGAGTCTTGTGTAATTTTAAGCACTGTAACTTCAAGTGTGATTATGAACACCTTTTTTCAGTTGTAAAACAAGTATTTTCAAGACTTTCACTTAGGTTTACACTAGCCTGTAATTGCTGGGTATCAGGTGCTACGGACAGACAGGGTGTCACTCAGCTTTAGATACAGGTAGGTTCTAATACTGATTTTTGTCTTATTTTTTCAAGGCAGAGTACATCGTATACTGATGTTTATTCATCTTTACAAATGTGAAATGACTTGAAAGTATTCAAAAAATCATGTGTAGAAAGTTAGGCATTTGCTTCCTCCTCAGTGCCTTAGTCCTGTTGAGAGACATGATGGTACTTGAGGCAGGCGAATTATCTAGAAGCAATGTTTTAAAACACTGAAAAGCCTCATCTAACTTAAGCTTTTTCTCTTTTTCTGTTGATCTGGAGTTCTTCCCTCTCCTCTTCCTTATGTATGATTTCAGTAAAAGGCTCCTTTTGCAGGGGTTTGTGCTCTTCCAGGCTTTCCAGGCTGGTGTTCACTGGCTTTTTTTTCCTCTCTAGAGGAAATATGCATGTTCTTCATCCTGCAGAAGGATCAAAGTTCACTCATAAAACTGGTCTTCCCGGAGTGACTGTGCAACTGCTTTGAAATGAAAGTATGAGCCTTACAAGCAGTGAAAATACAATCACCAAATCAAACTGAAGTCGCTTGAAGGAAGTAGTTTGCTCATTAAAATGGTGAAAGAGGAGAGGCACCAGAAAGCATGAACCTTTTTGCACGCAGTCTTCTTTGGCTGGCAGTTCAGAAGACAGCCGGTTAAGGAAGCTTGTGGTGATGGCAGGTGATTTGGAAGGAGCTGGGTGCCAGTAGTTAAGCTGTTAAATCGTGTATTTTAGTTCCCTTCATCACCGTTAGACAAAGAAATATAAAATAGGGGGCTTTCTGGAAGCAACAGTCTTAACACCATTGCATCATATGAGAAGATACAAATGGAAGCAACCAGTTTAATTTAAATGATTTTGCATTGGATTTGAAAGTGAGAAGGGTGGATTTTCTTTTTATTCTTGGAAAGGATTCAAGTTGAACACAAGCATAGAGCTGGAAGCTTGTTTAGGCTTGATGTGAGAATCTCGAGGAGACAAAACAGCATCACAAGTACAGCTCCTCCGATTTTCACGATTCGGAACAGAATTCTATTTTGATTGATGTAGAATTTAGGTGTCGGGATTATCCTTGATAGTTTTTTAAATGATTTAGCAAAAACAGGGTGGAAGTAAAACTCTGGTATTTTAAGAGCAGTATCTGGGGACAAAGATGTGTTGAACATTGAGCCAGTTTTGAATTTAGCAGATTAAAGTAATGTGTAAATACTTTGAAAGGAAGTGATAGCTTTCAAAGACATGGTTGCTATGCCTGGGAAATGTTTTTACCTGAGCACCCAGTTCTGTGCTGGGGCTGCCAAAACCACCTGAATTCTGTCCTTTTGTGGTGCTTTTAAATAGCTCATTTGGGTTTCGTCTTTTCCTGTTTCTGAGGTGTGGCTCTTGTATACCCACCCGTGCATGTGAAAGGAAGAAAGCACTGTACTCTTTGTGTTTGCACTGAACTACAACTGCCCGTAAGTAAGATCTGTTAGGGCTAACCAGGGATGATGTGTGCTAGAAGTGGCATGTTAGTGTAGGAGGTCATGAAAAGCATACCAAGAGTTTCATTGATTTTGAAGGCAGCCTAATAGAATCAGTCTGTTGTGCCATGGGAAAACTACCCCACTTACTGATTCACACTGAAAATCTGAAATCGGATCCCCTGGCTTTTGGTGTTTTGTGGTTGTGTTTGGGTTTTATTCTTTTGATGTCTGAATATTTTAGTGAATCTGATGTGACATCTAGGACGGGCTTCCCTAAACATTCAGCTTTCCCAAAGCTCATAAAGGCTGCCTTGATAAAATTGTGTGCATGTGTGTATGAACAAACCCGGAATCTTGCTGAATCTCGGTTTTGTGAGAGTTGTCATTTATTCCTTAGGAATAATGTCTTTGGGCTAGGATATGTCAAGCAGAATGATTAAGCTGAAAATCAAGCTTTTGGTACCAATCCAGGATTGATTTAACATAGCTGGGGAAGAATATTCTGGACAAGGTACAGTAATAATGCGGTCCTTGTGGTTTGCGTTTTAGTAAGATAAGGGATGACATTCTTCTGTAGTCTTACTGCATCTGCTGGGATTCAAAGGGGCTTATTAGAACAACTGTTGCTTTATCTGTTAACATTCATCATGGAGGAATAGTAAGAGTGGTGTGTGAGGAGGGGATGAAGCAGCATCTATGTTAAACAATGAAGAAAACTTCCTACAGAGCGCCTTCAGGTAGCAGGGCATGAATGCAGAAGTCTGATCTCTCAGGACTGTGACAGCCAACGGTCAGACTTCACGTAAATCTGTGCCAAGAATTAGCAGAAGTTCTGGTGACATAAGCTGCCACTTAGCACAAGTGTCTAAATGAGTGCCCAGACTAGTTTCCCCACAGTAACGCTGCTGTGGCATCAAAACCTGCCTCTTACAGACAGTTCAGTGCAGCAGGAATGCAGTTCCTGTTCTGGTCGGTCAAAAGCAGCTCTGCCTGCAGAGCGTTCATGGGCACCTCTACCCTGCTCCAAGGAGAAGGGTTCTAAGGAGTCCTTGTCCACAGCACAAACTCTCTTAAGTGATTACTATTTCCAGCTTGGAGAAGAAAACTGTTTAATGAGCTCTCTGCTGCACATGGAGATAGATGTGCAGGAAAGTGACTTCAGGTCAGTATTAATTCCTGTTCAGAAAGCGATTCATTTACAGGTGCTCAGAGTTGAAAGAAGAGATCCTTCTTCACGGTGCAGTTCCTCTGAAAGTCTTTCCTCCATGAGCTTCAGCAGTCCATTGTCATTTTAGATGATTTCAACATGCTGTTTGCAGCGTAGACCTTCTCATTCCTTCTAGATACGCTAGCAAAGTAGTGTATTAGTAGAGCAAGAAAATACAGTTTGTGAGAATGGATTTTGTGTACCAGAAAAAAGAAGTCAAGGGAAAGAGTGCAACAGCTGAAGCTGACTGTACCCACCAAACAGTAGACATTCCCGCTGTTCATAAAGCCCAAAAGTATCGTTGCAGGTCCAATGCCATGGTATGAATTTTTACAGAGAGCTTAATTTAGTAGTTTCTTTATCAGTTTTGATATTGCCACGTTATCTGAGTAACCATTAGTCTTTCTTAATATTTTCACTGTCATTTCATGCGCTATTTTTTACATTTCCAGGCCCAAAATGTTCAACACAGCAAGGACATGACTCTTGCCAGCAACCGCAGTCTGGCAGAAGGCAATCTGTTGTACCAGCCAAAGTTGGAGTCTTTGAAATCAAACTTGACTGAAAAATATCGGGAGCTGCAAGTTCTTTTTGAAGCATACCAGATAAAGAAAACAAAACTAGGTAAAGTTTTCTGGTGACAGCTCTGATTTGCTCTTTTCTAAGTGAATGTAAATATGTTGCATGTTTTTGTTTGGTGGTTGGTGTCTCATTTTTAGCTGTGTGAATCAGGGTAATGTCATTCTTGTGTAGTTTTGAAATAGATCATGTCATGCAATAGACCATGCTTCTAATGATTTATTAAGTGTCTGTTACATCTAGTAACAGGTACTGTGGATTCTTTCTGTGTGGTTACCTGTCTGTTGTTGACCTACTCTTCTCTAGGATAAAATTCATTCACCTTGCTAAAAAGCAAAACAATCTGAATTTTCAGTGACTAAGCATAAATCAAACAGAATATTGCATTTAACTTTCTCATTTCAAACTGAATCACTGCATGTCATACATCTGATACTGCACTTGCTCAGGTGCTTTGCCTTTTGATACTGCATCATTGTAATTACATTTCAGCTTTTAGCATTCTGACAGTATTTCTGAACTACTTAATCTATTTTCTTACTGTAGAGCATCCTGTCTTGAACAGTGCTTGTTGTACATACATGCCTTAGAAATTTGTGTGCTTGCTGAGGCTGTACAGCTTCAAAGTCCCTTAGAGCCAGCTGACATTACTGTTCTTTTTGTGCCATTACAGACAGACAATCCAGTAATGCTTCACTGGAGACACTGCTAGCGCTGCTTCAGACAGAGGGGGCTAAGATTGAGGAAGACACAGAGGTAATGACAGTACACTTCAATTCTGCCACTTACACACATTACTGAAGACTTCCAATGTACAAAGCTGCAGTGAAGTGTTGGACATGTAATAGACAAAAAGGGTCTTTTAAATAACGTTCTGATGTGTGCTTTGAACTTCAGTGAAAAGCCATTTGGTTTCAGCAAGACTTTTTATCCAACTGATTTTTTACTCTTTAAGAGAGAAAATGTTCCTTTTCAGAAAAGAAAGCCAAACTGTCCTAGTTCCTTGGCATTGCCTTCAAATTCGTAGTGTATCAGTATGGAATATTTTCTTCAACGGTGTTTGCCTGGTGTATATGTTAATCCATTAGAAATATCAGTAACCTAATGAAAAGCAGTGCCTGCATTGTTTTTTTTCTCCAACATTTCTGGTGAAACATTCCATTAGGATTTCAACATATCTGTCTAGGGCCAGTGGTCACCACTTGCTGCGATACAAGCGCTTGAAGAATGGTCTGTTTTAGACTAATGGAAGTGTTTGGTTTTGTTTGCTGATTTGCCTGTAGGACATTTTCTATACCCGTATCAGGGGAGAAAATCTGCTTACTGGCCTTGAGTTGTGACCACAAAAAGACATTCCCAGGGCAAGTTGAACTTTGTGACTGTAGGTATGGTCCCATGTCTTAATAGTTAAACATCATTTGCCCAAAGCCACAAGTATGAAGCCTGGCTTAGCAATAATCTGCTTCTCTGTACTGAGTCTTGCAGAGTTCTCAGTGTTTCTGTTGGCACTGCGAGCAGTACTGGGCTGTAACTCAGCTTAGCTGACAGTCTGGAAAGCTGTTGAATTTGGTCTGTTCCCACCTCTGATAATAAGGGGAATGTTCAGAACTAGATTCAGATGTTCTTGCTGCTGTTGCTTCAGTATAAATTTAAGCAGAAATTATATTTAACTCCCAGTGCTTCTGAGTAATAAGTAACTCAGAATGCTGCTCAGAATTTTTAGTATGCCAGTCATCTTCCATATGCAAGCTAGAAAATCACAGGCTATTTTTAGGATATATAAACCATTTGGATTCCTTTGCGGTATGCCATTTTCTAAGGTACTTGTTCCGTGTTTGACAGAATATGGCAGAAAAGTTTCTTGATGGTGAAATACCGCTGGATTCCTTCATTGATGAGTACCAGAGCAAGCGTAAACTGGCTCACCTGCGACGTGTAAAAATCGAGAAGCTCCAAGAAATGGTGCTCAAGGGACAGAGACTTCCGCAGGTTCAGCCGCAGGCTCAGCCCAGAGCACCCGAGACAACACCAGCACCTCAAGATTCCTACCCTTCGGATGCAAACACTCCTTCAGTCGTGCCCCGACGAATACCACCCCCTCCACCTTCTTCAGTCCCAGCAGGACGCTTTCCTACTCCGTTTACTGCAGCCATGAGTTCAGGACCAGCTCTTTCTTATCCAGGTGCTCCGTATCCTCCTCTCCCACCTCGACCAGGAGTTCAGTCTGCAAGTCAAATGCCACAGCCGGGATATCCGTCTCAGTTTGTACCACAATATCCTCCAGCTCTTCCCCAAAGACCACCTCGCCTTCCACCACATCCTGGCTTTATCCTCCAGTGAATATTTTGGTGCGCCTAACTTATGTATTGGTGCTTATATTTCCTTTTTCTCCCCATCAGAGACTTCGTGTAAGCAATGGAAAAACCTCTGTTCTTTGCACAATGGAGTACAAGATCTGAGCTGTGGCGCAGAGGTTTGCAATTGCGTTTGGTAAATGTGATTATTTCTGTTTTTAAAGAGCAGTTTGACACCGAGGTTTGTCTGGGAAGGTGAAAGGGTGTGAAGTTTGTAAATCCATCAAATAGTGAAAGGGTGCACGGTGGATTTCCTGACGTTACAAATGGAATCACGCTCTGAATTCTTTAGAGATGGGAAATCAGCATCCCCTTCTCATGTATTCCTATTGCAGCTTGGATGTGTGTGCTGCACACTGGGAGCTGTTTGTCTCTCTAAAGAATTATTGATCAGTGCTGGTGTCTGGATAGTAACAGCCACATCTGAATACTGGGCAAAGAGTTGCAGTGGACCGCATCAGCTTCCTTTGCAGTGTGCCCAGGCAGTGGCATTTGTGGCCAGGTACACGTTTTCAGAGCTCGCTGAGCTGAAACTCTTGTCAGAAAACGTTGCATGGGTTTTAGGCAGTACAAGTTACAAGAGTTTCATTTCTACATTTCAGTTGTTACCTGAGACTTTTCATAACAGAAGTACCCACTCCTCCCACTCCTCTAAATAGCTTGATATCCTGGTCTCTTGAAATTAAACTAAACTGGTTGTAGAGCCAGTTTAGGGTTTTATAGAAACTTTACCCGGCATTTTTATTCCTTGCCTATTAAGATTCTCTTTTTTATGTTGATTTTTTTTCTTCTCCACACCTTGAATTCAGAAGTGATTTTTTTACACAGGTGCTTAGCTTTTGATATCATGTGATTCCAGGAATCCAGGCAGGGTATTTCTTAATCAAATACTGTGTTTTCATATCGGGTAATTGCCCACTTGAAGCTCCAGAGTTTCATTTTATCCCTCAATCTCTTGTTTGGCAGAACTATTTTTAACTTACCCATTTCCTCTAGTTTTGCAGCCGTTGGCATGCCCATCTATCTGGAATTCACAGTTAATGTTTCTCTGCAAGCAGGCAGAACAGAGAAGCTTTTTGAGCTCCATGGTGGCTGTCTGCATCTTACATAATCTATTCTTGACTTCCTCCACTGGAGGAAGAAGCTTTTCAGGGGAGCTCAGATTTCACTCTCAATGTGACTCTTGAAACCCAAGGTACAGACATGTGCTGGTGTTTTAATCGAGCGTTGGGGGGGGCAGGTCTTAACACTTGTTGCTTGCACAGAATGTGTCCCTAAGTCTGTTATCAATCAGTCCAGAATCTGTCATAGCCCCTGCATTACTTTAAACCACTCGCATACCATTCTTCTGGAATGCACTTCATTTTTGGCAGTCTGTCCTACAAACAGCCTCAGTCAAAATAGAAGATCTCTTCTTTTTCCTTTACGTAAGGCCCTTGATTGTCCTTTAATCATTTCCTCTGGAGTGTGGCGGTTGCTAGCAAATACTAATCTGAAATGAAGCTCATAACAGGAAACTCTCTATTCTGAAAATATGGTTATTTGGCTTGTTTTGCCTTCTGAGCACAAAGGGCAGAAGGTTGGTCAGCGTTCCTGGCATCTGAACCAGTTCCCCAGTGCAAGCCTGGAAACCTTCCGTAGATGGGGAATTTTGTGACGCAACGTGCATTGGATTTGTTTGCAAAGTGTGTTTTTTCTGTATTCTAGTGATGGTACAGGATGTGTTTTTTTAAAAAAACCTAGTGTAATAGCTTTTCTTGGTATTATTTTCTCACTGAAGCTTCATATCAGCATGGTTAATTATGACTCGTTTCAAAGTAATTTTGCTGTGCTATTAGTGCTGGTATTTGGATGGCAACTGTTGTATCTGGATGCTTAACGTAAGTCTGCTGTAGAAATGATTTGTGTCCTAGCAAGAATTAAAGCAGCTGGGGGCTACCAGGATGATGACAGAGTACAGGAACCCGTACTTTGAGCCTGCTACACAACAACTAAACCACTCTCACATCAGTTTTGCTAACACTTAATAAAACCAACCAGGTATATTTTATACACTTATCAAGTGCCAACTTTTTTTCCGAGGGCTGAACATCCTCAGAAGTGATGGAGGTGATAGATAAGTGTATTGTGAATTTGCACTGCATTTTCTGTATCTAACTTTATTGGTATTAGTAGTCCAGAAATATTTTTACTACTTGTTAAATTTTCTCTCTTTTTGGTACCTTTTGTGATAACGTGACCTTTCAGGGATACTTTATCTAGAAACAAACTCTTGTGCAAGCGAAATACAGACAAAGCTAATGCAATTTTTCTGTCTGAAAGCAAAACAATGCATTATTGCATATGCATGTGGCTGATGTGCCTTAGGATCACTACCTGTGATTGTAATACTAGGATAATAGCATTTTTATCGTTTGAATGGCCATTGCTTAACTCTAATTCAAGGGCTCTTCAAGAGCACTTTGTTTTACAGAAAACTCACCCTCATACTTCAGAAGAAACAAAGGCTGTATCTGCTATTTGTAAGCTTAATAGTTGCCTTCACCGATGGGTAAGTTTGAACACAGATAATATAACTAATGTGATGTTTCAGTTATAGCAATCTCGTAACTGAAATCCAGCTGCTCATGGAAAACGTTTTGCCATTAATTGTGTGTGTATGTGCGCACAAACTGTAAAGAAATACTTGACTGCTGGTAATGTTTAAGGATAAAGGAGAAGGATGACTGTGGAAAGCTGTTAAAATCCTATCTACAAAACACTAACCTGAAGGAGTCGGGCAAGAGAAGTGTCAGTGCTTTCAACCTGTTGCCCTTCGACAGCTTCTCCTGTTCTGTTATAGCTTATAAATAAATTCTGCTATGGCTAGGATGTTAGAATCATACTAATTTGCACTGTTTATAAGATAGATTAAAATGCCATAGGCAAGCTGAGACTTGAGAGGGGGTGGCTCAGTATGCTTGCCAAATATATATATATATTATAAAGTTGTCTTGAGGATTTTTAATGTCTGCTGCAAATAGCATATACTTCCCCAAAGCAATTGGAGCAGAGAAGAACCTTTTAAATACGACGTGTAACACGGCTGTAGAGTGTTGGTAGCGTTGAAAATGTTCTCTTTGGATGGCATTACTTTTGCCAGTCTTTTGTATGCAGTTTTGTAAGTTATGACTAATTGGGTTGTATGTGGTTAAGTTGTTTGATTTATGATCAGCATTGAAGGGGGCTAACTCAAGGATGAGTGTTGCTGCGCTTCAGTGCTGTCGCCTAGAGGAAGCAGAGTCAGTTGTTGTGGCACAGCTGATCCACACGGGTCACCTTTGTACCTGTGACCATGGAGAGACTATTTAGGATATAAGCTTTCATGTGATGCCAGGAGGCAGAGCCCTGGGCACAGTCCAGTCATGGGTAACCATTACATTTAGTGCCCCAACTCCCACGACCTCAGTCTCGACCTCTTTTGGGACTTCTCTGCCCTCTCAAACTGGAATAGTGACTTACAGAGCTCAAATCAACAGTTCTGTTAGCCTGAATACAGAGCTACTTCCCAAACATCGAGTTCGGAGGAGGTAGAGTCGTCCTGCACCTGAACAGTTCCTCTGTGTAATCTTGGACAGTCTATTCATAAAGGGGCAGTTTTATATGCCGAGCAAGTTGTGAAACATACAGTGGATTTGTTTGCATAAGAAGTCTTTCTGTAATCTACTGTGGTCTGATTTTAAATAAAATAGCATATCTCTCTTGGTGTCGTGTTCCCATTGTGGCTTCATTTAATCACAGTCATGTTAATGTTTTCCAACACCTAATGATGCTTCTCACGAGGTGATCTAAAACCAGTTGTAGCTTTAATTATGAGACATAAGTTTGCAAGAAAATAGCTTTAATTATTCATAGTAAGCCTGTTGGCCATGTTTTTCATGGCTGGATGTAGTGAGTCCAGTTAGTATGTCGCTGATGGAGGATAGGTGTGTTCAGAGTGGGTTCTGCCCATTGTAATCGTGGCAGTGAGGTAGGTGGACTGTCTTTTGCAGGTGGAATCCCTTTGTTGTTGTCTTTGTTTCCTACAATAGGGAATAGTGGAAGTGTTCAGAATCTGTGCTTGGAAAAGCCGAAGGAACGGGGAAAGCCACCTCTGTTTGTTAAAAGAGGGAAAACTGAGATTCCAGCCAAGTCAGGAGAAATGAGTCAACCAGTGTTATTTAGGAACATGAGTCAGAGGGCAGAGAAGACCTGATGTAATTTTCTGTGTTATCTGTTGCGTTAGTAGCAGCATAAAAAAGAAGTCCTACTGCAGAAAACCTGGTAATATAAGGAGGCAAATCCTTTTTTTAACTGTCTCTTGATGCGTTCTTTTGTGGTGGCTACGGAGCTCTGATACCTTCTGCTGATGCAGGAATGGGGAAGTACAGCTGAGGAGAACTTGCTGTGCTGACTCAGTGCAGGTGGGCGAGGGAAGGAGATGCTGTTATGTAAAAGTGCAGTTCTTCAGCTCGGCTCTCCTGACACTTGTCAGCAACGCCCGTGTTTTGCAGCTTGAAGAAGGGACCTGCCAGACTTAAACACGTTCCAAACCTGGGGTTTGGGTGCCCCTTCCCTGTGGCTCCTGTGCACCAGGAGATGGTTCTGGGTGGGATTGTTCCCTGGGCAAAGGAGGGGTAACCCTGGATGGTCAGGCCTCACGTGTTGGTTGTGTAATGGGTAACAAAAATCAAAGTAACACAAAAGAGGCAAGTGGTGTGGCCTTGACTTGTCCCTTCCCTTTGGAAGCAGCTTCAGAGGCCGTGCAAGCCTACACACATCCTATAACCTGAGTCCTTGGTTCTGTATTGATCAACCCTCATACAAGTCTACAGGTATGACTGTTCATCCTGCTGAGCCTGTCACTGGAACCAAGATGTGTTGCTTTGAGCTCTTTTGAGAGATTTTGTCCACAAGTTTCGGAGAAGCCTTTTTGAGACCGTGGTGCTGTGGTTGACATCTCCTCCCTGGGCAGCCTCTGGTGGGCTCTCAACCTCATTTGAACTCCAGTCTCTGTTTTTCCCCCCACGTGCAGGACAAATAGCAGCTGAGGCTGGAAGTGGTAGGGTGTGCTTTGACCCCTGGATCCTGCAGTAAGCTAAAAGCTATTTAATACCATTATTTCTATTATTTTAGTACTATTAAGTGCGTTTATTTCCTTCAACCTGTTCAAGGCTGCTTTTTCTGCGCTCTTGTGGGTGCTGATGTAGTAATTACTTTTTCCTTCACAGCTAAAAATGTTTCCTCTCACCACAGAAGTTCATTTCACCTTGCTACGTGCACTTAAAGCTGCACATTATTCTAGCAACCAGTGCTCAAATGGGCTCATTTCTGGGATTCATTAGTGTTGAAAGAGGCCTTCCACATCCTGTAGAGGAAAGGAGGTGGCAAAGTGGTGCAGTTCTCAGCACTGGAGTAATAGCACCTTAGCGGGAAGAATGTATGATTGTGGAGAATCATATAATCCCCATAAATAAATAAGGATGTCCTTGGGGCTGGTGTGTGTGTTAGTTATCTCACTCTGCCAGCCGTGGTAAGATGGTTTGTAAGGGAGGTGATAGATACGTAACATCATTGTATTTTTCTAGTTTGAAACATGCTGTTGATGGCTTGAATTAAGGGCTCTTAACATACTTGTACAGAAGCTTTTTAACCTGACTTCCCAGAGCATGTAATGGCTGTTTGCTATTCCTGTGCTTGATTTCCATGGCCTTGTTTTCCCCCGGTGACCTAAGAGACACTTGTGTTTTGCAGACGCTGCTCTGTAGCAATGCTGTTGCTGAACTGGAGCCTCTTTGCGTTCGAACTCATTTGTGGCCACTGGAGATGTGGCTGCTGAGGAGCCAAGGGGTGGGGAAAGGAGGGCTTTTGATAACACACTGCTTGAAAGCTGCTTCAGGAGGACCGAATGGAACTGGACTTGGACTAACCTCGGTGGAAGGGAGCCAAGACTGGGATCTCGCAACTTGGGCTTGGTTATTTTCCACTGCTAGTGTTGCAGGAACTGAGGGAAACTTGTTGGCAGTAGCACATCAAGTTAAACATCTAATGGTACTTAAAAGCCATTAGCAAATTGGATCCTGTAGAGCAGGATGTCTTGATGGAGTCTCAAAATAAACCTGTGCATGCACAGTCTGCAGTTGTGATTTAGTTCTGCTGTCTGCTACAAATAGCAGAAAGTATAGGGAGTTAAGGCAATCACAGACTGGACAGTAAGCTTGATTTTGTTTAACAGTTACTTCAGCACACGGGTTACACTTCAGGTGGCCTTTGGAGCTTATTCTTACTGACACTTTTTGAGACTCTGTACATTCTGACCTGGGTTATTTTACCCGCAGCCTCTGTTAAGTGTCCATTTCAGTACATCACAGTGAAAGAGCAGTGCTGTTTGTTAAACAAGTTACATTTACCCATAGCATCATTCTTAAGGCCATGTTTTACTGGAGTTCTTTAACTATAGCTGTGGCTGGGCTGAGGGCAGTGAGAGTCTGAAAGTTCACGTTCTTGATTCATCATCCTTCCATTATGAAACGTGATGAGGAGAGGGGTTAGAATGACGTCGGTCTCCCAGCAAATACGTCTTCATCACCGTCTATATATAGCTGATGAGCTGTACTGAGAGAAAAGGTTTCTGAAAGAAAGGAAGCTCAAACTGGAGCACAACTGTGGCCAGCTCCATCTCGGGAGCCATCGTCACTCGATGTGCCAGCAGTCATGCGAAGGGCGCTGCTGGGTAACCCTTCTCCCAGTCCTCTGTTAATACTGCAGGAAGCTCTCCCTAGCTTCATGGAAAGACTGAGCAGGATGTAAAGCTTCAGGCTGGGGATGATGCTGATGTAGTTTGCAGCATTCAATCAGCTGTTTGCCTTATCCAGTAACAGCAGTATTAACACCAAAGCCTTTTAATGTGGGGTGTGCTTTATAACATACGATTGGTTGGGAAGGGGGACTTCTGAGCTGCCCATAGTTGTTGCTCATAAAACTGTAAAGGTCTGGCTGTAATCCTGTAAAGCTTAGGTAGCATGAGACTGCCTCGTAACTAAAATAAATAACAAATACCTTGTAAATGTGTTGTCCTGAGATACAGCAATTAAAATGCCAGGTACCTGCTTTACAGCCTCTTGTTAATCACACAAATGAAAAATCATGGGGGGTTTATTGTGGCTTGTATGCAATTTGATTGTAATTGTTTTAGGGGGGGTGCAAGGATGAAAATGTTGATGTTAGACCCTTATAACTCTCCTCTTAAATATAAGGATGCTGCATTCACCCTGTCATGGGCCTTCTTGCTGAGCTCCAACTGCTCCAAACCTACCCTTTCATGGGTGCACCCAGCAGTGCAGTGACACAGCCCTGCAAACACTCCCAGAACAAACACAATCCCCATCCCTTGCAGGTGCGTGCCAATGGCCCCCATGCACAGCAGTGAGGCTGCAGGTAAGGGCTGGCCTGGCTGGAAGCTGGAAGGTGGCACTGATCCTGCACCCATGCTGCTGCAGCTGCTTCTTAGTCATTTAATGACTTACATTCAGTAAGGCTGACATGAAAGCCATGGAATTATGGTGCTGCTGCTGTACCTGGGGGAGCTGCTTGCTCTGGGCTGTATGGCTGGAGGCACCTGCATACAGACCTATATGCTGTATACATGTGTGTATATGCTCAGGCCTATATGCTCAAATACGTATGTACCTATCCATCTATCTATAAATATGCAAACATGCATATATATAAATACATATATAGGCACACACAGAGCCATACATGCCACACATACAGAATATGACTCTATATATATATTTATGCACATCTATACGTATATGTGTATATATACGTATATATATATACACACACACACTGATGCACCTGCCTCTGTGCTTTAGCTAATTACTTTAAGGCCCTTTATTGCCTTTTGCTCCCCAGTATTCAGGGCCAGCTTGCTTCAAGCAGCAGAGCCCCATGCCGTAGCCCTGGCATCGGTCCCCTCCCCACCAAGCAGCTGAGCAGGCACCACGGCATCTACTTTAAATATTGCTTCTTTAATAATCTCTATCGTGGTAGTAGCTCCAAGGGAAGATACAGCTGACAGGACCTTTTCTTCTGCCCCCCACCCCACCCCAGCGTCTCCCCACATCAGTAATTCCTTATTGCTGCAGACTCCTCCATCCCCTGGCTCCCATTGGCCACGGCTGGATTTAATTCTGCTACATCTCTTAAATATAAAACAGAACGCAACTGATCCCGACAGCGCTGCGGTGCTATAAAATAGAACAGGACAACGCAAGGGCTGCATCCTTATTGCCAGTGTGTGCCAGTAGCTGCTTTTCCCCTTTCCAAAGCCCTGCCCCGTGTGCCGGTTCAGGCTCACGTCTCCCTCTCCATGGAGGGGCCGATCCCAGGCCGAAACAAAGTCCCGTTATTCCTCAGGCTGGGAAAAGGGAATTAAAAAACGGCTGCAAGAAAAGCTCAAGTTTCCTACTTTAAAAACAGCTCTTGGAAAGGGTCCGAGCAGTACAGTAGAGAGCTACAGGTACTCCTAGTGCTGATCGACAGAGTCCTTACAAAAGGATATAACCCAAACGAACCCCAAATTAAATTAACCTGGAGGAGGAGGAGGGGGCCGGGGGAGAGCACCCCCCCCCCCCCAAAATAGATAAAAATCAAGTGAAGAAAAATACAAATAAAAATAAAGAATTCCTTAGAAAACTCCAGTTTTGCGGGCGGGAGGAGGGCCCGGCGCAGGAAGGCACACGAGCGCGAAGGCAGCGTGAGCTGGTGGATGGGCACCCAGCCAGCCCCTGTTAGACGTGAGGGGGGTACGGGCCGGCGTCTCGCTGGGGCTGAAATGAGAAGAGGGAAGACACCAAAATACCAGCCCCGGTGCTGTGAACACCCTCCCCACTGTGTATTTACCCCCCCCCACCAGGACCTACCTCCCCGTGTCCGGGTTTCTGAGCCAACGGGGGCTTCTTGAGGATGCCTCTTCTAGGGGCTGGTGCTGGCTTTGCCTCCCCATCCTCTTCTGTGTCGTAGGTCCCGGCCAGGGCATAGTGCTGCTTCCTCAGCTCGCCCAGGCGCACCCGCTCGCCCTCCAGGCGCTTCTCCAGCTCCAGCACCTTCACCTGCAGCCAAAGAGCAGCCCTGGGTCCTGCGCATCGCAGGGGGGTGATCCCCACCAGCAGCAGCACCATGATGAAGGTGGTAAGGAAGGGACCCCCCCCCCCCACGCAATGTGCAGGTCCAGATCAGGACCTGAGGCTGGCAGCACCAAAGCCACCTTCACGTCCGTACCTGTGTTTCCATCTCTTCCTTCTTCAGCTTGATGAGGGACATGCCCGAAAAGTCCATGGTGTCTGTGGAGAGAAGCAAGGGTCCTCTCTGAGCACACCCTCCTCATGTCCCAGCGCCCAGCTGGCTGAACACAGACATAAAAGGGATCTGGGGAGGGGTTCTCCCCTTTCCTTGCAAACCCCTCACCTTTCTCCTCGATCTGCTCTTGCCCTGACTTGGTGGAAGCCACCACATTGGCCGCCATCTCATTGACGTTGCGGGAGCACTCCTGGAGCTTGCCCAGGTTCCTGCTGCTCTTCTCGGCTTTTACCTGCAAAGAGCAGAGACCACGTCGGGATGGAGCTCGGATGTGACAGCCTGGGGGTGGAACGGATGGACAGACAGATGGACACCTGCTTATCCTTGCTGATCCCATCACGGCCAAGCAACATGACCCGTGCGAGCCCTGGGGCACCAAACCAGCTCTGCTCCCACGGGAGCACACACGGATAAGCAGCATCAGTGAAGGCAGAGCTATTTTTCTTCTCACCATGCTCTTAATTTTAAAGCCATCTGCTGTAAAACCCCATGTGGGTCCTCCTCCCCCAGCCTGCCTCCCTGTTTGCTCATGGAAACCTCTACCCATGAGCACCTTTCCTGTTGGTGTGGGTGAAAGCAAGGACCAAACTCCATCATTGTCAATGCTGGCTCCCGCAGGGGCTTAGTTGAGGGTTCTTATTAATGATTAACATCTTCTTTACATAAGCAGCTTAACAGGAGGTTTTACACATCTCCATTTCCAAGGCAAGGTGTGGGAATATTGATGCAGGTGAAAACAGATGGATTAAAATCACAGACTGACTTTGTAATAGGAAGAGCTTCCCTTCCTCCCTGCTCCGGGAGGACGCTGCAGGACCACTGGATAACAAACCACTGCCTGAGAGCACCCACGGGACAACACTGTGGGAGCAAAACGCCCTCAAGCTCGAGGAGCTGCATGCAGGAACGTTGTTGGGATACTCACCTTGGAGGCAGCTACGAGCTGGGCTGTGCTGGCAGCGATTTCATGGGAGCAGACGATGAGCTCTTCGTATTTGCCCATGTGCAGGACAACTCTGTCTGCTGACTCCCTGTGGTATGGGTCAGAAGGAACATTGCGTTAGATCCTCACCATGCCTACAAACCAGGTGCAGATTATTTAGCCCCTGCTCTATCCTTAGAAACCAAGACCCTGAACCAGCAGCTCTGCCTGTAATTATTTAAAGCTCATTTACAAAGCAATTACTCAAAGCCCCAATGCAGATGCTTTGGATAGGTACAAAACAGCAGCAGAGGCAGGACCGTGTGTCCATAATGACGTGGGTGGGATTTTTAAAGGTTTATCCCAAACCACCCCTGCTGGCACAGGGATACCCTGCACCACTCCCAACCTCCCCATCCACAACCATCTGAGCAGGAACTTGGACATGGAGCATTCGATTTGAAGCAGCTTTGCAAGCAGGAACTGGCAGCCCCTATTTCACTGACCCGGGATGCTCTGTGAGGAATTAGCAGTAATGCCCCGTGCAGACTCAGTTGCGTGGCACAACTTGGGTTACTGGGTGATGGAGAAGCACGGGCCAGCCCCAGGCACAGCCCTAGGAGAGGTCCCCGGGTACCTACACGAGCTGCGTGGCTCCCCATCCCACCGCCTTGGAGGCAGAGATCAGCCCTTCGGTCCAGCGCGAGTTCTTGGCATAAAACTCCTGAGTTGTTGCTGCCCCCTGTTGTTACGAGAACATTATGGCCTGGATTAACTTGGTTCTTACAAACAACAACGTTTAGATCCATAAAGCCATATAAAATATCCGTATAATACAAGACAATATAGAAATTCATCTATAAAGCCATAAAGCAAGGGACTGGCAGCATTTCTGCGCCCTTCAGGCAATACTTGATGGCCTGGTTAAATAGGTATCAATAAAACAAGTATTAGAGCTGCAAGCCTGCAGATCTGGGCTGGGTTTAAAACACACAGATTGAGGCCATTGCCTTTAGACAAACAAGGCTTTACAAAGGTGACAGCGATGTGTGCAGAGAACACGGGGCTGAGCAGCCCGTCTCCAGAGAGACCTACCCGGCCACTTTCTACTATCTCCTTCTGCAGGTTCGTAGATGTCATTACAAGAAGCCTAATGGCCTGGAATGAAGAGAAAGAGGGTCTGATATTTGACAGGGATTGGATTGATGCTGCCAATGGGGGGAAGTTACAGTTCTGCTTTGATGCCCCAGCTCCATTTGTGCAGTACTCACCTTCATGAGGTCCGTGCAGGAGTTCAGAATCCTGTAGGGAAACAAGAGGAAGCATTCAGCATCCTCCAATGCTGTGTCCCAGTTATAAAACGGGTCTGTTCTGGAGGCCAGCCAGCCTGCAGGTTACTTCTAAGCAGCCCACAAAGCAGCTGTGAGCAATGGGCTTAGACATGCAAGACCAAGGTCCACCCTTCTAAAGAGGATGTCGTGCTCAGCACAAGGACGATGCAGGATCGGGTTGCAAATGGGGCTTTGGAGCAGAGCACAACCCAGGAGGGTATGGGCACAGACAGAAACCTGCCCATGGCCGCCACATGCCACCCCTCAACACTCACCGCTCATTCACTTCAAGCTTAACACCAGAGCTCTCGTTCCTGGCCTGGCTCATCATCTCCTGGTGGGAAACACAAGAGGGAAGTTGGATGCTGCACTGCAGGCTGGAGGAGAGATGGACGCTTTGCTGCCCCAAGGCACCAAAATGGTTCACCCTGCAGCTCCGTCTCACCTCTATCCTCCTGACAGCATCCTCAATCGCCTTGGAGGTGGAGGCCATCTCCTTCTCAACCATGTCCCCCAGCTCTTCTTGCTTGATGTCCAAGCTTTTGGGCCTCAGCTCCTGCCGAAGGAGGCAGAAGTCACCAAGAGGTTTTAGGCAGAGAAGGAAATATTTGTGAGGAATAACACCAAAGCAAGGCACCCAACCCCCTTTTTTCCCCCTTAAATAAATAAAGCTGCAGGAGCACATCACAAGGGTGAAGGCACATGTGCAGCAAACACGGCACAGGGTAAGAAATGCCCCAAATCAAGGTGACAAAACTCAATCACAGGAGCAGTTTTGGCAGGGCAGAGCTCCAGAGGGCTCCAGAGAGCTACGAGCCTTTGAATTAACAGCGGCTCAATGGAAAAGACAAATGGATAACCTGTGGGAATGTGGCACAAGCCACGCCAAAGAGCTCACTCCAACCCAGCATCCCTGGGCTACTTCAGAGATTTCAGCTCTGGACTATGGGAAATGCCATAAAAGCCATGGGTTTGGGTATCCTTCTTTAAAAAGGGGCAGCCTGAGCAAACTCCCACCTTGACAAACGGAGGCATCATCCTTCTGCATTCCCTTTGGGAAACACCCATGCCAGAGATCCCCCCCTGCCAGCCCCGATGGGTGCAATGGGCTCCATCTCCTACCTGGGCCAGCTGCAGGACCTCTCGCAGCGCCCGCCGCACGTCCCCCAGCTCAGCACATCCCAGGGTCTGCTTGTCCTTCAGCTTGCCCAGGTAATCCAGGCTCTGCTGCCCACAGTCCCGGCACGTCTCCGTCAGCCCTGCGGAGAGGATGGGTTGGTAACAGGTCCCTCAATGGACAACGGGTCCCTCCACCCCATCCCCACCACCCTCACCTTCCTCCTCCCCTCAGCTATGGGGATGATGCCACGCATCAATGGCATTCAGAAGTTTATTGCAGAAGAGGATAAATCCATTTCCATGAGCGAAGTAACAACCCTGGCCCAGGAAGGGGCACCAGAACATGAGGTATGCTGGGGGGATAGGACCACGCTGCCCCCAGGGAAGACCTGCCCCATAACCAGTCCCTACCACAGGATGCTTTGGCATGGCAGCCCCCCCAAAACACCCCACAAGCATAAAGAACCCCCAATATGAAGTGTCCATGCACAGCACTCACGGTCAGCGTGGTCAGTGGGAGCCAGATGGGACGTGGCACTGCCGTTCACAATGGTGTCGGCCGTCAAGTGTGCAAAGAGGGCCAGAGCCCCCACCAGCCCCGCAGCATCTGATGGTGAGATGATGGGCTCAGGTGCTGCCAGCCCAGGGCACCGCTTGCCATGTCCTGGGGGCTTCAACCCACCCCTGAACACACTCAAGGGTCAATACAAGAGCTTGGAGAGGTTGGCATTGACCGCATCGTTGCTCCTGGAGCGAGCACATTGCAACCCACCCGCTCCATCCCTCCATCACCAGGGCACTGCACGCTTGCCGATGGCCCCAAAGTATGTATAATAATAAACAAAGGATGTATGATAATAGAAACAAGGTGCAAGCGATGCCACCGGTCCCCAGCCCCAGGTACCTGCCATGGAGGCCACGTACTGCGCGTGCCCGTTCTCCAGGGCATCCGTGGACTCCAGCGCTGCCTGCGCCCGGCTCAGCAGGTAATCTGCAATGAGTTTAGCTTCGTTAGTGTCTGAACGAGCACGAGTGCCGACTCCATGAGGCACCATTCAGTGGAAGCCAAGACAGCTCAGGTCCCTGTGGCCCTGGCCTGGGAACAACGCTAAAATCTGAGCAAAACAGTGCTGAGATTGGAGCTAAAAGTTCATTCCTGGGAAATCTGACCCCAGTCTCCTTGGGTGTAGTATTTGGGAGGGGAAAAAAGGCCTGGGGGAAGCTGAGAGGCAATGCTATCCGGGTTGTAGACCCCATGGTCAAGTGGGATGTACCGGGGGAGCTGGTGCAGCGGATGTGCAGTGGATCATCCAGCTTGGCCACGGCGTCCCGGAGGATGTCCTCTGCCTCCCGCACCGTCTGCTGCAGGATGATGAACTGCTCGTCCAGCAGCTTCTGCTGCAGGCTCTGCTCCTGGCTGCTCTGTGGGGTGTGAGGAACAAGCGAGTTGCACAGCTGGGACACAGGACCCCTATCACCCCTGGCCCATCACCATCACATCCCTCGAGAGCATCTTTGCAGGATTAGACCCGAGCATCCCATTATTGCTGCTGCCAAGTCACATCCCACTGGCTACACCAGCGACGGCTCATCTGAGCTCCCCGATTGCTCAGCACCCCCGAGGACATCTCACTCCATACCTTCTCCAGGAGCCTGCCCTGCAGCTCTCGTATCTCCCTCGAGGTCTTGTCCACCTCCTGGCTCAGCTGCAGCTCCTTCTCCTCAATGAGGCCACGTGTGGAGAGCAGCTCACGCTCCTTCTCACTCACGGACCGCCTCAGCACCTCTTTCTCAGCGTGCAGGGCCTCCACCTGAGCACTGAGCTCTGTGCCTGCCTGCCAGCGGGACCAGGAGACCCCTGTCACCATGTCATGAGCCCAACAGGGGGAAGCTGAGGACAGGCCCAGCTCCTGACCCTGATGGGATGGACCCACATTCAGCCCCAATGACATTGCCTTGAGCTACTGTTTGCTGTGTGATGGGTTTCGGGGCACATCCTGCACCCCAGCCTCGTACCTGCTTGGCGTGGCTGAGCGAGCGCTGCGCCTGCTCCAGCTCTTCCCGCCGGGCATCCAGCTCCTGCCGCAGCTGCTCCATCTGCAGGCTCTGGTCCTCCAGCTGCAACCACACGGCCATGGAGCTGCAGGCACGCTCCAGCCCCGCTTGGCACCGGCACGCAGCCAGCGCCATGGGAATGAATCCGGATGTGTTTTGCGGGAGGGGTTTTCAGGATATTGGGGGGGGTTCTCCTTTCCCCAGGGCAGGGATTTTGGGAGCAGCCCCCAGTGAATGAAAGCACCCAAAGCCATTAATCTGCATCGTGGCATTTTCTTGGGGGAAGAAAAGGCAGATTTGGGCAAGAGGGAGTGCAGCATGCATTGAATAACGCCTTCCCGAGGAGCCAGGGCGACTCCTTCCAGGATCAGGGACTGACACCAACCACCACCTCTACCCCTTGCACCCAAACTGTGTTTCCCAGGCTGGGAAGGGCCCCATGGCAGGGAAGGATGCAGGGCTCTGCCGGCTCACCTTCATCTCTGCCTCTCGCTTGACCTGCTCCACCTGAAAGGCCAACTGCTCCTTGACACGTGCCACCTCCTCCTGGCTCTGCTGCGTGACCGTCAGCTGCTTGGCAGTGTCAGCGTTCTGCACGGGGACATGGGGCTTACTGGGCATCAGAGGGGGGATCCCACCAGAGCCACGCTCGCTCCCATCAAATTCTGGCTCAGGGGACACCTCCAAGATGCCTTTCTCACAGCCTCTGGGATGCTGACTGCTTGTGAACACGAATTCAAGGGGGGTATCCCACCCAGTGCTCAGAGGTCCCTGGATGCAGGCTGACGGCACCAACATGGGGTAGGGCTGAAGGCGGCAGTCAGCCCCTGCCCGGCACGAGCAGCAGCGTTACCTTCCTGAGGAGCTCAGCGTGCGTGTTGATGAGCTCGCTGTGCTTCTCCTTCAGCTTCGTGTAGCGGATCTCGGTGGCGGCGGCTTTCTCTGAACAGGGCGAGAAAGCATCAGCACCGGTGCTGAGGACACCCCGCGGCCCACGGGTGCTGCAGGGCACCTACTTTCTGCCTCGGCGCAGAGCCGCTGGGACCTGTCGCTGTCCTGCTTCACCCTCTGCAGCTTCTCCAGCTCATCCCGCAGCTGCTCGTTGTCCACCAGCGCCTTCTGCTTCTGCTTGCGCTGCTCCTCCACTTCTCCCTCCAGGCTGTTGACCTGCGCCTTGAGCTGGGTGATGTACCGCTGCGCCTGCGGGGCACCGGCAGCGCTTGGGCACTGCCAGCGGCAACCAGCCCTCCCCGGCATCCCCATCCCGGTGCCTGGCTGTGATTTGGGCAAAGCTGCTGTGAGATGCATGGGAAAGCTCTGCCCTCCTGCTCCATCCCCGCTGCTAACAGATAACACGGGACAGGTCTCACACGCCTCCATCCCATAACATCAGGGTTCTGGCACTGGGAGAGGCCTAAAACACAGCACTGGGTGCCAGGACTCTGCTCCTGCTGCATCCCATTGGGGTTTCAACACTACAGCACTCAAAAGCACCCCACTCTCCCACACTGGCTGCTTCCCAACAGGGCTTTACCTCCAGTTTAATCTTCTCCATCTCTGCACGGAGCACGTCCACCTCCTTCTTCAGGCTCTCGATCTGTGCATCCCTGCAGGGAAAAGGCAGGTTGGTCTCATGTGGCAGTGGCCACCCCACTGGCATCACCACTGGACCCCCCATACCTGTCATCCCGAATGCCATTGGGAGGCCCAAAGGTTTGGTCAAATAGATCTGAGGTGACCTGGAGAAGACGGAGGGTGCTGAGCTGAGCCGGGCTGTGGGTGCCTGTGTCCTCCCATCCCAGGGTCCCCATGCCCAGGTCCCCACCTGTGGCTCCATGGTGGAAGCTGTGCTTATCTCAATGAGGTTCTCTGGCTCCTCATCCTCGGGGGCTTCCTCGGGGATGACAACCACAGGCTTCACGTGCTCGGCCAGCGCGGATGCCCGCAGGAAGTTCGGGGGGCTCTATGGGGACGAGATGCTGTGATGGCATCACCTGGGGTTTCGGGAACCACTGCAGCAGCGCAGCAAGAGAAGGGAGGCAGGCATCCCTGTGCCGCTGTGTCCTCAGGCACTGAACCCATCCACGGGGACACCCTGATCCCACAAGCTCTCCAAAGCATCACACACAAGCAGCACATGGAAACCCTGCCGTACCTCTGGCAGCCGCGGGATCTGGATGAGCCGCTTGAAATACAGCATGTCCGATGCCTTCTTAAAGAAGTTTTTGAGGCTGGAGAGGGGGGAAAGAAGAACTGCTTGTAGAGGAGGTGGGGAGAGGGGGGAATGGCAGCAAGGAGGGGACCCCAGCATCGCACTCAGCCATGGGTTACCTGCGAAACTGCTCATGGAAGCGGTCTCGGTGGCCTTGCAGCGTGTCGGCCGGCAGACCTGCAGTGATGGGGGGGACAGACATGGCTGATCCAGGGCTGCAAATTCATACACATGCAGCTGGATCCCTCTGGCTGCCACAGCCAGCAGGTTAAGGCCAGGTTGGAACGGGATGTGAGGGATCAGGAATGGAGTGGGGTGTCCCCATCCCTGGCATAGGGACCAGGGACACAGCACAGGAAGGTGGCTGTGGAAACCCCAAAATACCCATGTGAGGCCCCTTGCACCGTGCTGCCCAGCAATTCCATGGCTGGCAGGCCAAGGCTCATCAGTCTGAATTAATCAAGAACAAGCCCTTATAATTCCTTCATTTGGGATGTCTATATGGGATGGAGCAGGTCCTCAGGGCCTGGCTGGGATATGGGGACACGGCAATGGATGCCTCCATCCACGCAATCCTAATCCCCAAATCCATGCGGAAACCCAAGCTGGGAAAAGACCAGGATGGGGCACGTCCCCAGGACATGGAACTGTTGGAACAAGTCCAGAGGAGGCCACGAGGATGATCAGGGACTGGAGCACCTCCCATATGAAGACAGGCTGAGGAAGTTGGGGCTGCTCAGCCTGGAGAAGAGAAGGCTGCGTGGAGACCTCATAGCAGCCTTCCAGTATCTGAAGGGGGGCTATAGGGATGCTGGGGAGGGGCTCTTCATTAGGGACCGTAGTGACAGGACAAGGGGTAACGGGTTAAAACTGAAACAGGGGAAGTTTAGATTGGATCTAAGGAGGAAATTCTTTCCTGTCAGGGTGGTGAGGCACTGGAATGGGTTGCCCAGGGAGGCTGTGAATGCTCCATCCCTGGCAGTGTTCAAGGCCAGGTTGGACAGAGCCTTGGGTGCCATGGTTTAGTGTGAGGTGTCCCTGCCCACGGCAGGGGGGCTGGAACTGGATGATCTGAAGGTCCTTTCCACCCCTAACCATTCTGTGATTCTATGATTCTGTGACTCACAGGAGTGCAGCTTGAACATCAGCTTGACGGCGTAGTGATAGAGGTGGCTGCAGTCCTGGATGACCTGGATGAGGGGGGCCAGGCGGCACTGCACCGCCGACATCTGCGACACGGCCATCGACGTGTTGAGCTGCCTGAAAACTGGAGGGGGAGCACAGTGAGGTGCTGGCACCGCATCTCTGCTTGATCATTAACTACAAGGGATGTGGCTGTGCCAGGATAGGGGTCACACACCGGGGCTGCTGCCTGCCCTGTCCCTGCTGCGCTGGGAACACCCCCTTACAGGCAAGAACACCCAAAGGGACAACGGTGGCAGAGGAAAGGGGTGCTCAGCTCTGCCCTGGGTACCCCAACCCCAAAAAGGAGGGATCTAACCCCAAAACGATGTAAAGGCTGGGGAAGTATAGGGTTTTGCTCTGCTCTATTTAACCATGCAAGGAGCCGGGAGAGCATCCCAGGGCAGGGGATGGACCTGCCGACACTGCAACCTCGCATGCCCCGGCTCGGAAACAGATCCCTTCCCTTGGCAGGAATCCAGCCAGCAGATCCCCTCTGGCTCTTTCCCTGCTCAGCTTTAAAGTATTTATGAATATAAATTCTCTGCACAACTGGGTCAGGAGGAGACGCGGGAGCTGGTGGGAGCTGGGAGCACCGTGTCTCCTGCTGTGCCCCGTTTTCCAGGCTCCTGACTGGCAGCAGAGGAAGAAACTGCCCCATTTTTAAGCCATCTAAAAATTCCTGGAGAAGGAGCCAAGAGAATCGCACATTCCCAAAGGAATTTCAGCACGGGAAAACGAGTATTTAGAAAGAGGTACAGCCTCATCCTCTGCTTCGGGGAGATAGAAGGGATTTGGGTAACGCGTATGATTCACATGGTTGTACCAAAAGCAAAGAAGAGCCCACTTCAGAGCAGCGCTGCTCTGAAAACAACGCTCTGCACTGCTCAGGTGGGCTGAAACCACCACGTTCCTCAAGTGTTTTCCTACAACCACCTCTATAGGGCATCAACAGCGGAACAGAGCTGAGGAATGAGCTCAGAGACCTCCTCGCAGGAGGAGGAAGGAGCCGAGCCTCTGACCTCAGGCTCCGGAACAACATTCCTGACCAAAGAGCGAAACTATTGCTCAAGAGCCCCTGGGAGGGACCTGCTGCCTCCTCACCTGACTCCGACAGCTTCAGCTCCCAGTCCAGGTAGTCAAACAGCTCCACTGTCAGCTGGAAGCTGCCAAAGAGACCCCAAACCACATCACCCGTTAGCAGAGACATCCTTGCTCCAGCCGCTCACTATCACTGCAGGTCCTTATGAAGGTGAGGGCTCAGAATGACAAGGATTTGGGTTGGAAGGGACCTTAAAGCTCATCCAGTTCCAACCCCAGCCACGGGCAGGGACCCCTTCCACTAGAGCAGCTTACTCCAAGCCCCTGTGTCCAACTTGGCCTTCAGCACTGCCAGGGATGGAGCACCCGGAGCAGGTTTGCTCCCTGCTTTTCCATTCCTCACTGCTCTGCGGGTGCAGGAGGAATGAGGCCCCATCCAACCAGTTCATAAACTACCAGCGGGTGCCCTGCTCAGGAGCCGGCTCGTTGCAGGATGCTGCCAGCACGGAGCTGGTGAGCACGCACCGGGCGCTGTGCTCCCGCCAGGACACTCACATGTTGTTCACATCCGTCCCTGCTGTCTTCTCCAGCACCTCATCCGGCACCTCGAGGCCCGGGGGGAACTCGGGATGCTTTGTAAAAGGAGAGAGAAAACAGCAATCGCTGTGAATGCTTCCGCTGGGGTGAAGCATCCCCCGGGGAAGCCCCGTCCCCCAGCAGGACAGGCCACGGAGGCAGCAGAGGGTCTCACCTTGATGTGGAAGGAGATCTTGACGAGCAGGAGCCGTGTGTAGATGCTCACCAGCTGCCCATACCTGTCATGTAAATGGCCCTGCCAGAGACACGAGGGGAAATGAGGCAGGTGTGAAGTGATACAGCCAGATCCCACATGTGCCGGCGGCCCTATGGCTCTCACCCTCTTGCCCTTCACCATGCATGTAACCATCACCAGCAGGGTCACAGAGGAGGGGCTGTTTCAGGTGGTGCTTTGCCCTCCCTGTGCTCACAGTGGTTTTCACCACCTCCAAACTCCCCAGAAGGCACAAATCTCCTTTCACCCCACTCACCCACAGGTCCCCTGTCTCTCGGATGTTGCTGCGGTACCGCTGGCAATCCTGGAGGACCTAGGGGCAAAAGCATTAGAATCATAGAATAGAATCACAGAATAGTTAGGGTTGGAAAGGACCTTAAGATCATCCAGTTCCAACCCCCCTGCCATGGGCAGGGACACCTCACACTAAACCATCTCACCCAAGGCTCTGTCCAACCCGGCCTTGAACATGGCCAGGGATGGAGCATTCACAGCTTCCCTGGGCAACCCATTCCAATGCCTCACCACCCTAACAGGAAAGAATTTCCTCCTTAGATCCAATCTAAACTTCCCCTGTTTAAGTTTTAACCCGTTACCCCTTGTCCTGTCACTACAGTCCCTAATGAAGAGTCCCTCCCCAGCATCCCTATAGGCCCCCTTCAGATACTGGAAGCTGCTCTGAGGTCTCCACGCAGCCTTCTCTTCTCCAGGCTGAACAGCCCCAACTTCCTCAGCCTGTCTTCATATGGGAGGTGCTTCACAGCCCCATGGCCTGGGAAAAGCAGCAGGGACAGGGAGGGGAACCCACCCTTTGTGCAGAGGGACCCCCCCAGTGCAGCGGGAGGGATGCTCCGAGGGGACACTCACGTTGGGGTGGCCGTCACGCAGCACCTTGTGTAGGACATGGCAGAACTTCCAGCTGAGGATGGCGCTGCTGGGCAGGGGCAGCCCGATGGCGTAGGACCAGAAGGTGAAGGCTCCCTTCTCGTGATGAGTCCCCAGGATGATCCCTTCCCTCCAGTCAAGGCCAATGGGACACACATGGGAGCAGGGAACGGGCTGGGCTGGGGATTGTTCCTGTTCACACTCGTTACAAAGGGGACGCACACAGGGCACCGCAGGCACAGGGATCACTGACACGATGCTGCACTCACAGATAAAACCCCATTTCTTTTCCTACCCTGCTGCAAGGCACACCGGGGCCCTCTGCATTTTATTGCCCAAGAAATGCAACGTTCCTGCACTGCTCTTGTCTGCATCTCCACTGACGGATGAGCCTTCAAGATGCCAGCCCCCAACCAAGCTCTGCGTGGGTCTCCTGTCTCCCAAACCTCCCATAGCTCCGGCCCCACAGGGTGAAACCTCACACAAGCATCTCCTCTGCACCATCCAGGTGAGCCAAGGGAAAGGATACGTCGGGCATGTTTCTCCTTCACTGGTGCTTCTTGTGTGTTGATGGCTTTGCTGATGCTGATGGCCTGCAAGAGGAGAGAATGGCGTGACCCCTGCAGCTGGTGCTTTGGGGGAATACCCTGCATTTTATAACACCTCAAAGCTGTTTGCGACACACCAAAATAGGCTTTTTTACCCACAAAACAACCCGTTAAAAGCCAGAGCCAGGTCGCTATTGACCACACCGCTGATGCTCCTCCTTGACCCTGTCCCAGGGAACAAACCACTGCATTTCTGCAGCCTGAACTCGACTGTGTCCCCGGCAGCATCAAAGCACAGCAGCGAGATGCTGAATTCCAGGGTTGTTTGTCTGATCACAAGGAGCCTTTGAACTGGGGAGGAGGGAAGGCTTTTGAGGACCTCCCTTCATCCAAACGCAGTCCCCAGGCACGGAGGGGCTGGCAGCCACAATGCCCATTTAGACGGAGCAAAAACGAGGAGCAATGCGAGTGTCAGAACAGGATCATCCACCCTTTAACGTGTTTGACCACAGCACACTTTAAGGTACAAGTTTATTCCATAGGATGACCCACACAGGGGTCGGTTCTACTGAGCTGCTGTGATTGACGAGGATCTGGCTCCTCCTCACTGGTTCCCTACGGGCTCCACTGAGCTGCTTCACCCTCTCCCCAGTGCTGGAGCAGTGCCTGCGCCTACAAGCCCTTGCTCACCGGCAGAGGGAAAAGGTCCCAGCTGGAAAGGCAGGAAGCGACTCCGCCGCCGGCGCTAGTGCCGGAAGAGAAACCCGGTCCCTCCCTGCAGCCCCACAAGCCACAGAACCCTATAAAACCCGGGCAAGCACCTGCCCTGACACAGCCGCTTGTGCCGGGATGCCTCCGAACTGAGGCACCTTCCTGCGGGACCAGGAACCCGATGCCGAGCTATCGAGTGCTCCTGACTTATGCAGGAGGAACCCGATGCTGCGCTGAGGGGGCGATGCCAAAGGTGTCCGTGCACCGCATCAGCCCCGAAAGAGCCCAAAACAGCGGCACCCGCAAGCTGAGAGTGACAGCAACGAAACCACAGTGAATGGATCCCAAAAAGCGAGCCTGTCCCAAAGCGATGAGCCCAGGAAAAGAGGCGGGATTTGCCTTTCCCGCAGCGGGGAAGCCCCGGTGTCACCCTGCCATGTGGGGCCGTACAGCAGCAGCGGAGTTAAGCCGGTGACTTGCTGTAATCCTCTTATCCCCAAAGGTTAATGAGCCTGGAGCGCCCGGGAACAGGCACTTGCAGCACAACCACCCGAAAGCCTGGAGCTGATGGGGAGGCTGCATCCTTGATCCTTGGGCAGAGAGGAGATGCGCCTGGGGTCCTGGGGGCTGCCAGCATCTCCCAGTGCAACCAAAGCGATGCTTTACTGACAGAAGGCAAAGCTCATCACGCACCAGACAGTGACAAGATGATGGCTTTGCAAGGCAGGGCTTGGAGACGCACCTTGAGGCAAAGAGCTGCTAAAGGGGTTATTGCATCTTGCTGAGATCCCAAACCTGGGTTTGCAGATCCCAAACCTGGGCTTGCACTGCCTGCCTTGTGTGGGAGCAGCACGATGGGCTCATCCCAACACATCACACTCATCCCAACGCATCAGTGGGATCCAGGCTTCCAGATCCCCAGGAAAGGGAATGCTGTCTCATATCCCTAGGACAGGAGCTCAGCCACCCGGTACTGCCTGGTAGGATGGGACTAGGGCTGGGACCCAGCTGTCCTATCCCCAAACCAGGCTGTAATTCCCATTGGTGCTGGTGGTTTTATGGCATTTATGGCCCATAATGTCATTACCAACCAAACTCCAGCCCAGGAGCTGCTGCAGAGGCTGGTTTCACCTTGGTGATTCAGCACAGAGGTTTCTACAGGGCCATTTTACATCCAGCACAAGTGCAGGGGCAGCCCCTATCCCACCCACAGCACTGCCATGACACAGACTTAGCATGGTCCCAAATACACCATGGTGCCACCAAACCAATGCCAATCCCTTGGGGCCACTGCCCCAAATCCCAGGGTGGCCAGAACGTCCGTGAAGAGGTAACGGTGGGACCAGGGATGGGCATGGGGTGATGCTGCAGCCTGGGACATGCATGTCCCTACCGGCTGCTTGGTGAAGCTGGGCTGTGGATGGCTCTGAGACAGGGACATTGACTCTGACCCACACATCAGCAGCACATCTGGGGGTGGGCAGGTCCTGGCTGTCACTGCAGGCACACAATCAGCACTGCCAAGACTTTCATGCGGGAGGGGGTCCAACCCCAAAACCTGCCCATCCACGGGCCGCGGTGCCCACGGGAGCAGCCCCAACGCCTTACTCACAGCCCTCACGTACCAAGCTGGTGACTAAAGCCGGGATCAAAGCGCCCAAATGAAGGAGCAGGGTTTACATCCACCCTTTCTTTCCAGGCTGCTTTTAATTACGGCGTGATCCTCCCCACCCACAGCTCCCCAGGGCCCTGGCATCCCGCAGGAACACAATCCCGGGAGGGGAATGCCGGGTCCTGGCACAGTGCTTTGGGAGCAGGACATGGAGCTGGAAACCTCCCCGGCGAGGCGGTGCGAGGGCTGCTGGGTCAGCTGAACTGCAAACAGCAGCTCCGGAGTTCCCTTCCGAATGCTTCTCCTTCCCAAACCACACCACTGGGCAGTCACACACACGGTATTCCTGGAGCTCACTGGAGTTTTCACCTCCCTGCTTAAGAAAAGCAGGAATTGGCTACAGAAAAGGGCAAGTTTTGCTTCCTGCTGCAGGACAGCAGCTTCCCACCTCCCACAGCAGCCGCTCCAAGGGGGATGCCAGCATCACAACACCTCAAAAAGCATTTTAAGGGCAGCTGGTGACCTTCACAGCACCCAGGATCACACAACCCCTGCCTGCACCAGCGGGCATCACCCTGGCCTTTGCTGGGGAAACGAGATGGGGCTCCTGGTTTTGGCAGCATCGTGCTCCAGTGAAGGCACATGGAGGGGACAGGGCACTGGTGTCCTCATCATACAAAGGCGACCAGCGGCCATCTCCACAGCTGCTATAATTAGACATAAAAGGCAAATCAATACCCACATACTGACATTGGAAGAGTTTTGCTGTCACAGGAAGCATTACTACAGGAAACATTAGGATAACACTCCTTTAGGACTGTTTTCAAGCAGTTTTAGGGGTGGTGAACGTGCTCATCAGTCAGCGGGCCCCTGGTTTAGATCCAATGGATCAGTTTTGGGTGGTGAATGTGACCACCAGCCAGCGAACCCGTGGTTCAGATCCAATGGAGCACAGCCACCCCCTCGCCCTGCACACGGCTCTGCTCATGGTATCCCTGTGACCGTGAGCTCCCGCGCAGGACACACATCCCACCACCAAGCCCGGAAAGCCATGGAAGGGCAGAGGGAGGAGGGACACGCTCCGGCCCCGCCGGCACAGGCTGCCCTTCGGCACCAGAGGCAGCGCTGCCACCGCGGTTCTTTATCAGCGGTGCCCGGTGGGACGGCTGAAGGAGACGTGTCCAGAAGGAACCGGAATTGCCGGTTTCCTCGTGTTGCTCCCCAAACCCGACAGGATTCGTTTCCTACCCTGCGCGCCCGAGCAGCACCGTGACCCCGGGGACTGTGACACCTTCACTGGTGCTCTCCAGGTACAAACCAGCCCAGGGAAGGTCCAAGAAGGCAAAGGGGAGAGATCCCTGCTATGCAAGCACAGCCTGCAAACCAAGAGTGGCCTGGGGATGCATGCTGAGAGGGCACTATGGTTTTTGCTGGGGCAGCTGGTGAGCCCGTCCCTCTGTCCATCCCTGCCCATGCCGTTGGGGTAATAACATCCCACAAGCTGGATGACAGCCCTGTTGGTACCCTGAGCATCACTCACCCCATGGGGGCTGTGGGAAGGGCGATGGGCACCTCCCTGGGACCGGACATCCCGGTCCCCAAGGGCCACTCCACGCGTGGCCCAGACCCGGTATAAAACAACCCCCGGTGCTGCTGGGCAGCCCCTGCCCAGGGCCGAGGGGCACTGAGGGGATGCAGAGATGCCGTTAGCGGTGCGGGGGGGGGGACCGGGCTCAGCCGCGCCCCCGCCGGAGCCATAAAACTTCCCGTGTTTGCTCATGGCCGCGTTTACCTGCGATAAGGCCGCGAGGGTGCGGGGCGGGGGGGGCACACACACACACACACACACACACACACACACACCGCCCGCTCGGGGCTCTGCTGCCCGCCGGGGCGACGGGACCCGGCCCCAGTGCCCGGCCCAGGGGCAGCGGGACGGGCCGGTACCCACGCGGGACCGGGCCGGGACCACGGAGGGAGGAAGCGATGGGGCAGGTGGGGGCGGGAGAGCGTGCGCCGCACCGGTAGCAGGGACGGACGGACGGGCGGAGGGACGGGCGGAGGGACGGACAAACAGCGGCCGCGCCGCCCCACTGGGGGGTCCCTGGACCCAGCTTCCCCCCAAGGCCCCGCGTTCAGGGGATGCCCCGCGGAGGGGTCGGTCCCCACCACTCCCACCCCAGGTCGGGACCGGTACCGGAGCCGGTACCGAAGCACCCTCACCCCCTTCCGCCGCCCTTGCCTGGTTCTTGTCGAACTGCTCCCGCTCCGCCTCCAGGCTGTGCCCGCCGCGGCGGCTCAGCACCCTCGCCGGCACGCTCTTGATGCTGTTCATGGCGGCCGCGCTCCGGGCACCGGGTACCGAGCACCGGGAACCGCGCTCCGGGCAAGCAGCGCCCGGCCCCGCCGGCTCCTCCCGGCCGCGCACTGCGCCGAGCAGCTCCGCGCCCGGGCACAAGGGCGCCCCTAGCGGCCGCGCCAGGCCCCACCCACCCGCGGCAGGTGGAGCCCTGCCCGCACCCCCGAGCCGGGACCCGGAGCCCCGGGGAAGGGGCCGCGGGGTGATGGCTCCACCCGCTCCGCCGCCGCGTCCCGCTCCTCGTAGCGCGGAGGGGCCCCCCTCATCCCGCCCCAGACACGTCCAGGAGGGTCGGTACCCGCCCGTCAGCGCTCCCCCGTTGGGAAAGCCACGCAGCAGCGGGGGCAGAGACCCTGCGGCAGGGCTGGAGCCCGGCGGCAGCTTTGCTTTCTTTAGTAATTCAGTGTGAAAACACAATAGCAAAGGCACTGCCGGGAGTATCCGCAAGGCTTCCAGAAACACGGCAGCAGAGTTTGAGGCGGCCCGAGCCGTAGCGAACACGATTGGTTTGTACCTGAATCAGTTATCCCCCGATAACCCCCATTGCACAAACCGAGGGCAGCCCCAACGCACAACCCTGCAGCTCCAATGGTCCTCGTCGCATCGCTTCAGCTTGGTTTTCTGTATGACTTTACAGCTGCCATTTGAAACGCACAGGTTGTTCATTGCATTCACTCGTTGACGCTCGACACATTTAAACCAGCTCCTGCTGGGAAGTTGCACCAGTTTCTCCAGGAGCTGGCATATGGTACAGCTGTGGGGCAGCTTTGGGATCAGCATCATGGCATTGCCAGCATCAGCTTTTTGAGGGGGGGTTTTGTCCTACCCACAGCAGAGGATTTGAGGATGGAACCTGGAAAGCTTCTCTTAGGAAAAGGAATCAAATGCACTTAAAATGCATGTGGAAACTCAAAGAAAAGCTGAGACTCCCTTTGTGGGTAATGCCCGCGGGTGGTGAGGGACAGGGAGGATGAAGCTGTGATCAGAATTAGTTGACCAATTTTGAGGCCATGAGCACATTACCTGGCATTTGGGTCATTAAAAAGAGAGCAGAAAATTACAGGAAAGAGTTAACAAGGGGAAACCGCAGTGGATTTTGCTGCAATTAACTCCTGGCTTAAGACAGAGCCAGAAACTCCCACCCCTTCGCTGCCTCCACGCTGGGACAGAGCTGGTCCACCCAGCTCATGTCTTCAGCAGTTGGTGTTGTACATCCCAAAGAACCACCATAAATGAATTACTAAATGTGTCAGCATGCTAAACAGGCAAGAAAGATACAGCAAAGGTTCACCTCTATTGGCTTATTTGATCTTTTAGTTAAAAAACAAGTTCATATTGTGGTAAGGGAATACATCTTGCCCAATAGCCAAGGATTAAAAACCAGTTTAAAGCTAAAACCCCAGTCCCACCACACTGGACACACCTCATCTTGTCACAAGCTTCTGGCAGAACAAGCAGTGCCCGGTGGAAGCGGTGCTGTGCCCGTTTCATGGGTGACAACTGTCCTGTTCCAACCACGCAGGAGCAGTTCCTGGCTACAGCATAATTGGGAACTTCCTATAAACATTATTCATCTCCCTCTACATGGCCACAAGTCCAGAGCTAAAACAATCAGCTATAAAAAAAAGGAACATTTGGCTGTGTCATATGCTATAAATATTTCTGAGCCACCATAAAAAAAAAGAGTAAGAAAAATAGTTCCTGTGTTGTAACAATTACGCACTTGAGAGTCTTCAAACCCAAGCCAGTGTTTAACCTGAGCTCTCAGCTATAAAAATAGTTCTGTTGAGCTTGGCGTTAGTCTGTGTTTTATTTCAAGATAAAACATATCCCCACATCTCTTCGTGAGGCTTTCACTCCAAAGAAGCATGGAAAAATAATGAGGTAACTTTCCATCATAGCTGATGGGTTGGTGATCTTCAGGTCTCCAGGTTAATTCCGTGTTGGAAAGGTCTTCACCTGCTGCAGAAAATGGAAGGTTTTTGTTAAGTTGCAGGAACATTTCCTTTAAAATAGAAGAAGTGTTCACGTGTCTGTCAATTTACTCTAGAGGATTTCATGCTGTAAGCAACCTAAAACCAGTGTACACATTTAAAGAGGAAGAAAGGTAACCAAAGCATTTCATGACAGCGGTCTTGGGACACTGCTGCAGTGTCGGGAAATAGAAACCTTTCCCATTTGTTTTGCAGAGGGATCAATCTTTGTGCCCTCAGTCAACCACTGCGTCACCACCCCTGAGCAGTGGCACTCACGACCTTGTCCAAAACTGAATGCCCCCTTTCACTCACTGCTTTGTTGTTCAACTCTCCCCAAAACACTCTCTCCCTAAAGGAAAACAACCCACTGATGGAAACGGCCAAATCACCGCCAGCGAGTCAGGAAATGAACCCAGTGTCAGTGCACCTGCACTCAGATGATTGCAAAGCAATTAAAAACCACCCCCAAACCCAGTGCACATCAATTCAATCATTTCCCTATGTGAAATGGCCAAATATTTAGTTATTTCTGGACCTGCTATCAACTCTAAAAGCTGCTTTGGACCAAACCGATCACAGTGATCCAGTGCCTTTTAACAAAAGGAGGAAACCAGAATTATGCAGCAGCCAGTGACCTGCAGAGTCACTACTTCTTGTCGTGGCTCCACAGCAAATTGTGGGTCCGTTTGTTGCACCAAACCTCTCTCACTTGAGGCAAATGAACTCATTTCTGTAGGCTCAGCGTCTGCTCCCCCTCTGCTGCCTCAGCAGTTTGGGGGATTTGCTCCTGCAACTTTCCAACAGCAGTAGTTTCAGGATGCAAGTCACAGTGCTGGCCTGCATCCATAAAACCTCCATCTTCTTTTACCTGAGGGCTCTTTTCAGGAAAGGAAGAGCTCTCCACATAGGAACATCGTGCAGAGTAAGGTACAGCATTCCAGCTACTCAGCATCCATTTCCCACAAGAGCCCCATTAGCGTGCACTAAGCAGACCCAACTCATTTTGGAAGAAGACACAGTGTCTCCAGACTTAATGCAGCAACAGCAGAACATGAGGGTGCTACAAGCCAGCACACAGAGGGTTTGGCTCCATAGGAGAGAGACAGCTCAGGGACTGCACTTTGAGTGTACCAAGAGAGAACTGAGCACCAGCTCTCCATGGGATTAAAGGTGATCAGTGTAAGAAATTCAGTGCCACAGAGCTGCATACTCAGCTTGTTGTGCAGTAACTCCCCTTGGCTTCGGTTGTGTCAGCATTGGAAGACTTCTTTTTTGTCCATTTTCTCCCCATTGTTGCTAGTTCTTATTCATTTTCACGTGGTTTCAGTATTTTACCCGTATCTGGTTACTCATTTGTCCTCAGAACCAGACAACACGGTGCCTACTGCAAGGATCCAATTCAAATCAGTAAAACAAATAATCAGAGAGTGAGAAATTTCCTGATTCAAGAAGAAAAAACAATCAGCTATGGGCAAGGCTGCTTTTTGTATGCAGCTCTATTCAACACATTCTGCTTCTGGAGCTCTGAGCCCAGGAACAATATGCTAAAACAGCCCTTGGCCGTGGCACTGAAAAACACTTCCCAGTCTCTCCTTCAACAATGTTCACATCCTTGATCCCGTTATCTGTAACACACAGAAGGATTTTTAACTACAATAAGCAGTGTGTAGGTACTCAGGAATTATGCTGCAAGGTCTGACTGCCCAGAGGATGAGGAAAGTGATTGAGAAAAGTTGATTTGACTAAAGGGATTACTCGTTGCCTTACTATCTGTTCGCTGTTAACTCACAGGAGTTTTATTTGAAATGCATTTAGCAGCCCACTGAGAATCTTGTGCCAGGCTCATCTCAGAAGTCCATAACTTATATTAATATTGCAGGTGCATTTATAAAGAGGAACAGAAAACTCCAATTAAGAAGATCAAGATGAAAATACCTTCATACTTACAGAACATCATAGAGAAAAGAATGGGAGGTCAGCACCTCTTTCTTCTGCAGCAGATAACTGGGTTCTGTGAAGACCTTCTGCAACTTCTGTTGTCTACATTGTAAAGCAAAAACACTACATGGAAACCAAAGAACTGAGGTAACACAAAACACAGAGCTGCCAGGTTCTAACTGGGGAGCAGCAAGGATACACTTGTTAATTCCCTCTTCTCCCTCCTCCAAGCAGGGCAAAGAATCCAACACGCACAAATTCTTACTGATTAAATCCTAAGGGTTATATTTGATACATGTCTTAAAGCACAGTTTAAAACAGCCTCAGGTAAACCTGGCTTTAAGCACAGGTTATGTGGCCTGCGCAGAGGAATTAAAAACACGCTTGACACGTCTTTCCCCAGAACCACTCCGAAAGTAGATCAAAGTTGTACAGATGTGGTGCAGAAGCTGCCCCCAGCAGTAAACACGAGCCTGCTTCATTTTCTATCCACTACAGCAACCACCCCGAATGAGGAGCCGATTTCAGGCTCAAAAATGCAGTATCAGGTTGTAAAGCAGAGTCATGCTCACTACCAAAGGACAGCCCGTTTAGCTGAGCTGTGATGTGCCAACCAGGAAAGCAGGAGCCAGACAGCTGATGGGGCTGGGCAGGAGCCACAAGCAGCCACTGTTCTGGAGAGAGCTTTTCAGGAATCCCTCCTACACGACAGCCTTTGCAAACGACTACACTGCTGCTGTCTCTCACGCTGAATGAAACCCCGCAGATGAAGTTCTGAACAAAATATCCTTTCAGCTTACGCAAACGCTGGCACACAACCTTTAGACTCTGTCGGTCAGTCCCAGCACAGCTAAGGTTTTGTGGTTCTGAATGTTATAAAAATCACTTTGTCTTGTTACTTACAGCAACATTGTTCTGGTCAAGGTCATCTAAGGATAAAAGGGGTGCAACTTTTTTAGAGAGATGTCATTATCTTTCAGGAGAAAGCTGAGATGTCAGCATACAGCTTCTCATTGAGTCTGCTTTAACACCAAAAACCTAATTTCTCCTTGGTGATATTTATCAGCGCATGTTGTCTTTTTTAGTGACAAGTGACACAATCTCCTCATCAAACAAGATAGAAATCCTTAAGGATATATGTGAAAACAAACAAGTGACCCCTCCTGCAATTATTCCTATTATTGCCCACATATTCAAGATTAACTTCTGATCAGCGTTCATGCTCATAAAATAAACTGCCCTGACAGCTATGTACAGGTTATTTTCTTTGACTATCGAGTATGTTCTCTGACCCTGCAATGAAGCCCACAAAAACTCTAAAGTTATTTAAGCTAGGAGCCTGGTTTAAAGTCACACACAAAACTATCCTCTATGTCACTTATTTCCTGTACTGTCCTCCTTTCCACAAATATGCCTCATGTAATAAACCAGTTCTGAATGTCCCTCCTACAGCTTGCTCCAAAACAACTTCTTCTTTCCATCTGTTTAGACACAGGCAAAAATCAAATCCTGTCATGGCCCTGAGGAGCCATAAAGAATCCTATATAAAATTCAAGTACTTCACGCTAAGGCATGCAGGAATTTTACCTTCAGCAAAGCATGAGGAGGATATTCATAGCACTGTAGTGCAAGGGAAAGGGTGTTCCCAATCCCTATTAATGACCACCTAAATCTAGTCATGGGAGAGCAATCTATACCGTGTTAATGTTGCTGCTGTTTGGACTGCAGCGAGGGCTCGCCTGGAGGAGAGTGCTAAGCTCCAGATCAGCAACCATCTGTCGAGACTCAGCCAGCGCATGCTGCAGCTTACTTATGGGAGAACTGGTGTCCTGGAGGAGACAGAAAGGGAGCCAAAGTTATGAAATGGTCATTTTGGAATATGTCAAAGGATTATAACCCACCAAGAATCATCACGTTCATTTTGAAATGTCTCCGTTCAAAATACTACTATATTACACTGCTCCAGTGTAATGCTACTACATTACACTGCTCCAGACTCTAAGTAGTGTTATTTGCAATAGACACAAAGGTCTTTCCTGGTATCAGCTTTTAACAGATCTTCACATGCATGTGCACACAGTGCACACAACAGCAATACTTCAGTGAGAAAGGGGAAAACCAGGCAAGACAAAAACCCAGTGTCCAATAACCTGAAATAACTGTATCCAAGCATACTCAGGTATCGTGCTTTAATGGAATTTCCAGTTAGCCAGCATTTGTTATCCTAAAGCCTTGCATTTCAAAAGGTTGTATCTCTCTCTATATATAGATATATCTGTAATTTATAAATTAGATGTATCTATAAAACAGTATCTATAATATTGGTTTGAACTCCTTACACTTATGCTGTCCAAGGTAGAGACAAAAAGGAATTATTTTGATGAAGTATTTTACCACCATTGCTTTAAGCCTCATGTCCCATCATTCCAGACCCTAGTTCTGCCCCACTGGCAGACAACTGCTTTCCTACCATCACAATTCCCCTTACAATCATGGCAGCATGTTCTGCAATAAAATACTGACTCGGTCCACGGTGGCGGTGCAGCATCTGTTTGTTGGCTCAGTCACTGAAAAGCTATTGATCTCCAGAGTGAATTCCTCATCACAGAATTTCGCACATCTTTGAGGCCTGTCTCCTTTCTGGGTGGATGTCAAACAGGGAGAATCCAAGTGAAAAGAATTCAGATCCACGTTTTCTCCACTGCTAAAAAAATGAAGACATTGCCAGAAACAGTATCGCCAACCTTTCTCACCTTTCAAAGGAATATCATGGGACAACATAAATAATCATGAGCCCCGAGCCAAGAAAACCATGGAGCATGTGAGAATACTCTGCTCCTCAGAGCAGTTCCCGTGTTTAACAGCTTCATTAGATCAGGTTCAACCTCTGAGGACAACAGCTGACATTCAACCAGTTTCAAGAACAGCTACTATGTGCTTGAGTATCTATTTAACCTTGCAAAGAGCACGTAAAAAGGCAGTCTCTAACTCCTCCAAATACTCTGGTAGTCCTTCTCCTCCCTTTTTTTCAATCAACCATTAGGCTAATTAATATCTGTAGATGTTCTTTGCAAGGGAATTTCAGAGTCTCTTAAAGTCACCATCTCACTTCAGAGATCACAGGGGAGCTTCCCCAAAGAGGCTTTATTTAAATACAGCAGCAAACAGTAAAGTGCTGTTTGAGCAAACTGTGATTAAACCCAAGACTCAGTTGCCTGACTGCCATTCCAGTGTGGAGCTGGAAGCAGACAATCTATTGGCATACATCTTCCCTTAGCTTCTGAGTGCATTTAGGAATATCTGAAAAGCAATTTAAATGACTGTTAAAGCAACAAATCATACCCTGCACCTACTACTGTATGAACACTGGCTTGCAGCCATCCCAAGCTTGTCCTAATACAAAAGGTCTTTAGCACTTAATATGCATACTGAATGACTGGAACTTCTCTTTTACACCTCTCCCACAATAAAAAAGCAACAAAGGTGTAAGAGAAGAGTTTCAATTACACTCTACCCTAGAGAAAAACACTTCTCAATTTCAATTCCTTAAATCACAGCGGTACCAAATCCCTCACTCAGCTCCAGCACCAATTAATCACAAAATAAGATGAGAAATAATAAAAGCTGTAGTACATTTGAAATGATCTTGATCATCTACCATAGCAGTACAGGAACCCAGCAGCACCCTAACTAAACCCTCTGTCCCCAGAGCTGTGTTTTCACATACAAAGACCTGCCCTGGTTTCTGTCAGCAGTTTCAAGCTTCGCAGTGTTCATTTGCAACTGCTCATTTCCACTTCATACAAAAGTAAATCAAATAGTGAGCATCTCCCCAAAAGACAACATTTCTGCATCACACTGAACAAACCAGAAGCACAGTTCTAACACTGCCTGGATCGGGTGACCACAAAAATATGCATATTTTAAAGAAAATGCTACTTTAAATTTACAACATTTCATTAAATACTCTTTAGATACTTATTTTGGTGGAACAACACATTCCAGACCAGGCAAGACTGCTAAAAAAAGGTTATTTTTAGATGACATTCAATCTAAGAAAAAGCCCTTGTGAGGGATGCCAGCTCACAAGTGTCTGTTGTGTCTCATTTCACTTCTCTTGTAAAACACTGGGGTACAATGAATAGGCTTTCTTTTAAGAGAGAAAAGCTCATGTTGGAGCGCTTCTGACAGGGAAAGGCTCTGAAAAGATGTAAGGGAATAAGCTGTAGCAGCCTAGAAAAGGGGATGTGAGGAGATGCAATGAGCATAGCCAGTTTTGAAGAAATCCCCAGGTTGGGAGGGAGGGGGAAAAACAGGTTTGATTTTGAGGCAGGGCAACAGCTCAAGGAAGCAGACTGAACGGGTAACTGCTGACACTCTGTCTTTAAAACCAGAATTGAGATAAAAATCCAAAGGCAGCAAACGTTGGTCCAACATAAAGGAAGTCACTAAGAGCACAGAAATGACTCCTGCGCTCCAGTATTTCACAATCACTCTTGCAGTTGGTTAAGGTATTTGACTGTGTTAATAGCCTTCTTGTTGGCTGCTCCTGAATTCAAGAACTCATGTCAAAAATATTTGCTGGGCTGACAGGGAGGTGCCAGCACCCTCCCCTACACACAAAATACATCATCAGCACTACCCAGCCAGCAATGGAAAACTGGCGGATCCAGACTGAAGTCCCAGAAGGAATGTGGTGTTTGCTCTCTGTCATTAATGCCTTAACAGAAGCCCACACTGAAGACTGCACTACTACTGCCTTCCTCCCATCTGTGGGGTGAGAATTTATTCAGTGACAAATCAGAGGCTGGAAAACTGACAGTTTGGGATTTGCACTGATTCAATGTCTCCAGTTAGCAGAGCCCCAGGACCAAGTGTGGGCATCAAGAAAACCTGACAGCTTAGAGCAAATCCCAAATGGGTACAGCTGCCCTGCCTTACTGAAGGGTATCTGCTCTATCTGCATTGCCTGGGCTTGAATTTGTTCCTTCTCCCCTAAAACTCCCTCAAGGTCAAGACAAAAAGTGAAAGCAGTTTTCATGATTCAATCAAAAGAGGTTTGGAGGGATGGCAGGGTGTGTCATTTGTGCTGCTGAGAGAGCAGGTAAGAAAGGGCAGGGTAGACATATGAGGAATGGAGTCTTATTAATGATTTATGGCCAGTGGAAACTAGAGGGAATCCACACACAGCATGAAGCTCAGCTAAGCTGTGTGGGAATGTGCCAGGACAGCATTCTTTTTCAATGGCTGCCCATCCACCTTGTTTCTGAGCAGGTCAGTGCCACTGCAGTAACAATTTCTGTAATAGTTTTGTTTCAAAAGCAACACAGAATGAAAGCATCTGTACATCAGATAGCTCCATTCCATAGCATTAATTTGTTTGGACATTGGGCAGACTTGCTGGCTGGAATTCTCAGCAGGTTTGAACAGCTGTTCATTTACTGTACTTGCCAACTGCCAGTTGAAAAGCTGCTACTCCTCTGTCTAAAAGGCAGCTATGAAATCTCTGTCGAACTTCAGGAATCCTTCTAAATCAGAGCTCTAAGTCAGTCAAGTCTTCGAGAGGAAATAGAGGAACCAGCATAAATCCACAGAAAATCCCAGCTCTGAATGCCCTTGCCTGTGCAGGCACAAAACCACTTCTATAAATGTAAAGCAGCTTTTGTACCTCCAATACCAAGACACCTGAGTATTTTTCTGGCACTTTTCAGCATTAGAAGCCTCATTCTGCTCATCCCCAAACACATGTCCTTTTTCTTCCCCCAACATAAACACAGGGATAGAGTCCCATGAACAAGGACTCACTAGAGAGCAGACAGATTGCTGTCCTTTAAATCTTGCTATCTCGTTTTCCTGCCCTGAGTGAGGAGAGCAGCCTGTGCGGAAGAGCCATGTCCTACATTCTTGCCCAGCCACTGTGTGACTTCTCAACAGAAATAACACAGTCACTAAAGCATCACACACAATCTAGGTTTGTTTCTTGCCTTACAGAACATCACTGTAGAGTCCAGCTCTATTTTACCCACCAGATTTACAAGCAACATCTGGGATTTCAAAGAAATCCTGAGATGTTTTAAATCTGCATTTGTCTCAATTAGTTCATCTGGCAAGTCCTGGGGTATGGCAGCTTCTCCTACCCACACAGCTCCTAGGGATAAGAGCTGAGAAAAAAATAAATGCATAAAAATAGAACCATGATACCTTAAGAGCTATTTTAACTTACTTTTACTACTTTTCAAGGTTGGGAGCCTAATTTTAGAACAGCATTTACTTTAACCATCACTTGAGATAACAGAACTATTGAGAGCTTGTACACCCAAGTTTTTACATAGCTCTAGATTATACCTCTCTATTTCTTAAATTTAACAAGCACATAACCTTTTCGAGCAGGCACATTTCATCTCTTGTGCAGTCCTGAGACAGCTGCAATCTTTTCCATGCCATACATTTCCATCTCCTTTTATGGGTTTGAAAATCTTCAACCATTCCGGATCCGATACTGGCTTCCACCAAGCATCTTTTTTGATGAAGAACTTACTACTACAGGAATCAGATTCAGACCTATGCACTGCAGCAGGAGTCTCTCTGCTTTTTTGGTCCAACAGAATTCCAGTTCTCTCTTCCCAGGTTTCATTTTCATTAGCAGTTTGGGCAAATGTGATGGTGCTCTGGACAAAAGTACTTTGCAAATGTACACAAGAATTGACATTAAGCCAATGCTCATGTTCAGGTGAAGATGACTCAAAGGTTTGCTGGTCTCTGATTTCCACCTCATTCTCAGAGATTTCCCTGTTTCTCAATGGCCTCGTGTTGTTTGCCTCACAAAATACTTGGCTGCCTGGCTCATCAGAGCTTGATGCAACATCCTGCTTTTCTTCTTCCGTAAGGTCAGCCAAGACTTTCACAACTTTTGGACACTGGTTTAAGTATGCTGAGGTAGTTTCCTCCATGTCTGATGCATTCTGTAGCAGTCCATTATCTACTTCACACATCTCAGAGGTGGGTTTCACCCCACTTTTTGGAACTTGTGCAGTTCCACACTCCTCGCATATCCCGTGGGTTCCCTCAGTCCTAACTGTGTCTGTCTTGCTGTTACTTTCAGGGGCAGAGAATGCCATACCTACGCTACAATGGCATGACAAAGAAAACAGTGAGATATACTGCATTTAAAGAGCATACATAACTGTACTCAAGGTTAAGCTAGACATTAACCAGAGGCTGTGGCCATGGCTCTGCGGTAGTTCATATACCAACCCCAGACAGCTGTATCCTGCCAGAACTTGACAGAAGTCTGTGTTTGAGTCTAGCAAAGCCGTGTTGACACAGCACACATCTCTTTCAGGGTGTTAGTTGTGGCTGAACAGTGAAGTCTCTTTGTGAATAAACTGCATTAAAAAACTACTTTACCTCCTTTCATGTGCTGCCTTTTCATGCTTTTGCCTTAATTCCTGAGAGCTCTCCAAATTGACATGAAGAAACTGCAAGTCACGCTGCTGTTTTACATAGATCTGTTTAAAGATAGTAATGTGCATTAGCAGAAGTCTGGAGTGCTGGAATATTGCCATCAGGTACTAACACATTGCCTATCTTCCAAAAACATCCTGAAAACACTTTAACAAACCCATACTTGCAGTCAAACTATTGTCAAAGCCTTCCAAATCTAAGGGGCCATGTCTACATGTATTTAGGAAAATAAAGTTTTGCAGCAATAAACAATATTCCTATTAGAAGACTGCCGTGTTCTTTTAAGATGGAACCACACAATCATAACTACAGGACCATTTGATATGTGAGATTTAATACATGTTGCTACGTTGTTCAAAGTTATGTAGAACTGCAGGACATGAATGATGATCATGGTATTTGGCATTCACTACAGGAAAGTTTTTGCAGAGCTGATGTAGATGATAACATACCCATCAATTATTTGCAATAAAAGAAGAATTGAACATGCCTTGAGAACCTCAGACGGGTGCAGGTGAAAACACTGGGCTTAAGTCTCTGCTGAACCACAGCTCTTTCAGTACCCCATGCCCCTTTACACTGCCCGAGTTCACCTTGAGCATGTGTGTCAGGCAGTACACCCCACTCCCACTGCCCTTCATGTGACTTCTCGAGCCTAGCACTCTCTGTTTAGACACACGCACCGACAAACTTATCTCAACAGGGTGCCCCCACTTTACTGCTACGAGGGTGGTATTTACTCATCATAGGACTGAGTAAATACAATTATACAAAACCAGCTAAAAGAACGTGTAAATAAAAGGATTTGTACCATGCATGGGGGTTTTAATTTTAACCAAAAAGGAAAAATAATGTTCCAAAGCCACCCCAGCAAGGCAGAAACAGCAAATTTGATTTCTTTTCCTTCATTAATCATAGCTAGATCTAACTTTTTATTACTGTTCCATGCAGATCTGATGTATTGAAAAATGCCTTCACAGTCTCAGAGCAGGAACACAATTAGGGCTGTACCTTTCGCAAACCTGATAGCTCTGTGTCAGTCCGCGCTTGTTTTGACTTTGCAAACTGCAGAAGTTGATCCTGTCTCTTTGCTTTCTCAACTGTTTCAAAACACAGATACTTTTCTCATTACTTAAAAGTGAATAGACACAAGGCAAATACATTTGTTAATGCATGTCTGAAGCAGTAGAAACAGGTACCTAAGCAAAACAAAAGCATTTTCGTAAGATCAGTGGGATCTGTTTCCCCTCGAGACAAAGAGCACAAAAGCCATAAGACAACTAAACAGATTAAGTCTTTTCCTCAGACTTTCCACAGCACCTCATTTTATTTTACCAGCAGCAATATTCTGATTGACTGATTTTACTTTTTCACGTTCCCAATCTTTCACGGAAAGGCAATTCACTAATTAATTCTAATTCATGCCTTGTACAGAAAAGTGCTGAGAAATACTTCCCATTACTATTGTTTCTAAAATAATGAGACATGGGATCAATATTTGGCAAAGGTAATGGCAGATAAGAAGTCATAGGCAAGTAAATCATACCCAGCAGAGGACATCCTTGGTCACCTATCTTTCAGGGTATATATTTCGTGTCTGTAATAACACTGCAGCAACCACCAGCCTGCCTTTCTTATCCACTGCAGCACAGAGGAGTTCCTCTCTTACCCAAAACTAAAGCAAAGATTATCACCAGACAGCAGGCTGCACTTTACCAAGTCCTGCATATTAAACCAGTCGAAATCAAACCCAGCACTTGAAGAAAAGCAAGAAAAAAAGAGAACTGGTAAACATACTGCTTCCATACAAAAACCAGAGGGAGTGAGTGGGCTGGTAATTTCATAGGGCCTAAGCTTTAGGTTTTGTATGCGGCTTCTATTCAGTAGGTCACTATTTTCTATGCAGTCTACATCAGAAGGGAGAATGCCACCCCCACTTATTGTATTAATACCACAGGAGACATGAAAATCTCAACAATTTCAAGAGAGAATCCTCTGAGCCATTTATTCCTCTGCGTGTAATCACACTGGTGAACTTTGTGCTTTTATAAATGTCCCTGCAGAAGCCCTAGATACTGCTTTCATAGAGCAATGGCACACAAAGCCGTATGTATTAAACTGCAAGAAAGGGAGATAAGAAGCTGCCTCCTTCACAGACAGTGGTGAACCGTTGTCTAGAAGTCTCTGTGCTATTAAAAGCTAAGGCATGAAAAGCCAACTGCCCTCACTTACCAGCAAGTGCGAGCTCGTTCCTCAAGCAGCCGTTTTCCTGTTTGAGGTGAATTATTTCCTCCTGCTGCTTCTGATTTTCTTCCACCTTTTCACAGAGGTCATCTTTAAAACAAAATGCAGTATTCCGCAGAATGAAAAGGAATCACGCTGGTCTACACTAAATGAGGCGCCCAGTATGAACATTTACCTTTCAGCTTATTTGTTTCAAGTACTAGCTCTTTTAGTCTCAGTTTGAGGTCTTGCTTGTCTTTGTTGAGACTGAATCGCTCCATCCTCGCTGCACGCAATGCACTCTCCACCTTTTTGAACTTAGATGTAAAGTCAGTGATGTGATCAGTTGTTTCAAGTATAGCCTCATCCTGAGACACAAAATAGAATGTATTCCTCATTGTTGTTTTGCATATGGATTTTGACAAGAGTACATCTTACTGCACTAGTTATAGCTACTTTTGAGCTCTAGAGAAAAAAAAACCAAAATCAAAGCCAGGAAACAAGCTTGTTTCTGAAAATAAAGCAGTTTATTCTTTGCTGACCAAGTTTTCCTTCGCAAACAAGCCTATGAATTTAACAACAGTGGGCGACTAAGCCACTGTGGTACAGTCATTGGTAACTGCACTGCAGTTAGACCACATTCAGTACCTGAGGAGATGACAGATGTTACCTTCAGCTTAAGCATAGTAAGTAGCTCCTGTTCTCTCGCTTGTAGCTGGCCTGTTTTAGCAGAGAGTTCCAAAACTGAGCAGTGAAGACCTTGATTTTTCTCCTAGTGAACAGAAATAAGAGCGTCAGCTACTGCTTCAGTGATTCAGTTACTATTTGTCCAGAAAATGTGGGCACAACTTTATTTAAACATCATGAATGTGGGATTCTGGGCAAACTGTGAGGATGTGGAGAAAAGAGAACTCGAGAAAACAGTTGTTCCCCAGTTCCTTATAACAAAACCCTTGATTTGGTCTTAATATCCTGCATGTCTTAGGTCAAGCCAATAAGGCAGATGAAAATGCAGGATAATATTTTACTGCATACAGGGGAAAAATAATCCAAATAAACACATCACTGCCAAATCACTTAATAAACCCCAGAACCCTTGAATACCCATTATTTTCACATTCTAAACCATTTTCAGAATGCTGTAGTTCATCACAGTAATCAAAGCTGTAAGTAAAACCTTCTAAAGCTTCCTAACCAAGTACCAGCACTGTTCTGGGGCCAGCACTGCCTTTTGCAATTACAGTTACAGACATTCTTGGAAGCAAGCTGGTTCTGAACAGTGCTCCCCCAAACTAAGCAAACAAACAGCAAACTCCAAATCATAGCTTAGGAAAGCTCCCCTCCTGTATTTCCCCCAACAAATCAGAGTTATACCTTAACCTAACATTATTGTACTAATAGACAAATGCAACTCAGGAGCCTTAATATGAACTACCTATTCACTAGTGAAACTCACAAATGCCACTGGCATTCTGTACATGCAGAGTCTGCAAAATCAGACCATTACTTAACTCCTACCTCCAGAGCCTGACAGTGAGCAGTTGCATCTGTCACTTTCTGTGACAGCTCTCTGAACTTCTGCTGTGTGCTTTCAAGTGTTGTCTTACTGTCACTCTGCTGAGATTCTAAGAACTTTAACCTTCTGGTCAGTGATTTGATGATCTCATTTCTCTTGTTCAGCTCATCTGAAAAGGACGGACACAAGGGATCTGTGAGAAAACACTGTTGTCAGAAATAATTTAACGCAGTGTTTTAAAATCACACGATTTGGAAATGGATCCACTGAAGCAGGATTCCCTGCCTACCCAGGTTGGATGGTGAACTCTGTGCTGACCTCTGTACTATGGCTGTCAAACAAGACTGTTGAGAGCTGGCAGGTGATTAGCTGGGTGGCTGGTAGTTGATGTCAGAGGTGTGCAGCAGCACCTCAGGGCACAGGGCTCTGCAGTTCAACAGCATGTTTGCAAATTGTTCTCTCTCCCCACATTTATTTCACCAGATTATCTTTTTTAAGAATCCACAGAGTCAATTCTACAGACTCAAATGAGAATTATGAGACCTCCTTCAAGATCAGATCACTTTAGTACCATCATGGAAGTCTTGATTTCAGAATGAAAACAACCACATTTAAGGCCGAAGGGTAGGAAATAGTTCCTTACATGATGCAGAACTGTTATTGCGGGGTCTAACTACCAGACCATGCTTAAAAGGGTCTTATTCTTTATATATACAACACTTACTGCTTAGTAAGTTGCACCGCTCTGCTAAAGTCAGTATTTTCTGCCGATCATCTTCCCAGACTAGAAGCTGTCTCTGATGCACTGCAACCATGTCATCGAGTTCCTTATCACGGTCTTTCAGTTCTGCAATTAAAAGCTGCAGCTCTTGCCTCTGTTTCTCAATGGTGCTGTTCTCAAGGCTTGGGTTACTTTTCTATACAGGATAACACACAGAACACGTTTTGATGTGAAGGAGAAGGGAAAAAGTCTCTGGTTATAAACTCGAGGTTTTAATTTAAGCTATTTTTATATAATAAACAGAGACTGTTTCAGTGAGTTCCTCATGCTTGTGGTACCACCTGCGGTCCTTAACCGAAACTGTCAGCGGTGCAATGAGTAATGTCACACTAAAAACAGAGCACTCTGGTTTTAACTGCACTTTCATTGTTTACCTGGGGCGGAGCAGAACGTGGCACTGATGGATTCATAGGGGACCGTGGGCCCGAGCGCTACCAGGCATCAGTGGACACTGGCAACTACTGATGACTGCCACGCTCGGCATGGAGGCCGCCTCCGATCTACCGACATGGTCACCCGCCGAGGCTGCTGCAGGAATAACAGACACAAGCCGTTGAGAACCGACCGAGGCGGGGGCCCGGCCCCGCGGCTTCTCACAGGAGCCTAGGCCTGTGGAGGGGCCCTGGGGCATCCCCAGCTTGGAGCAACGGGACCCTGCTCCCCCGGGGCAGGCCGCAGGTCCCCCACGTCCCCACCGTGACAGCCGGGGTCCCGCCCCCTCCCTCGGCCCCGCCGCTCCCGCCCGTTACTCCGCGCCCCCCATCAAACCCACCGGCGCCCTCGCCCTGACGTCACGGCGACGTCCCGCCCCCTCCAGCCGTTGAGTGGCCTGCTCGGGCAGCGGTTAGGCAGAAGCCCCGCCCACCGCCGCAGTGGTGAAGCCGCGGGTTCGAGTCCCGCCTGGGGAGACGAAGTTACAAGGCTCGGTAACAGCGTTAACAGGAGAGCAGCGAGAACTGCTGGATTCACACGTTAACAGCTACAGAGATACACTGTTTGGACACCCCATTCTCAACTCAACCAATCGGTTTATAAACAAGAATCACGACAAGGAAGTGTGTACAACATACCATCCTCCTGGGTTTCAACTCATCCAGTTTTGACTGCAACAAGAGCATGTCTATTCCAGGCCTCTGCCGCCAGGGCACATTTAACATTATTAAATAGAGCAGTGAAAGAGAAAGCTCCAAATCCATGCCCAAGGCCTTTGGTGGGAGTAGGGAGAGTGGAGCTGTACAGCTGGTACAACTGGGAGCAGAGGTACAACCAGCACCCCATCTCACCTCCTGCGTGAGCAAGGTTTTTGGAAACCAACAGCAGTCACTGCTCTGGAACTAGCTATATGCTAAAAACATAAGGCCCCTAAAATTCCCTCACCTTGAAGACCAGTGGGGTTAGGAAATCATCTGGAATTATGATAACAGCTTGAATGTTCCAGATATATTTGCATTTTCCTCAGTGTTTTCACTTAACAGAATACTTCAGCTGGCAGAGACCTACAATGATCTGGTCCAGCTACCTGACCACTTCAAGAGCTATTTTCCTTTAAGTGCTTACACACCTTTAGAACATTTGTCCCATTCCAATTTCTAAGGTTTTATGCAGGTAAATCAGAAGTATGGGTCTGTAGGTTACCACAGGCCTTATTCACTTGAGTTCAGCAGAAAGGGCAGCAGATGGAAATAACCTTCTAATGACTTAGGTTATTGTTTTCCTGCAAGACTGCTAGAGGAAAGCAGCTGTAAAGAAAACATAAACCACATTCCGTGAGGAACAGTAATTTTATTTAGATCTACTTCATGCGTAAGCATGATAAAACCCCAATTGAACTTTGGCAAGTATCACAACAAAAATAACCAAGCAGCCTATACAGAAACAGTGAAAATGCCAAGGATATGGGTTCTCCACAGCTTCACTGCAGAGCAGAGGGATTTAGAAGCCTCACTTTGGCTACATCATTTATTAACCATATAATTAAATAAAGGTAGTCTTCCACTATCACTTCTTGACTTCTCCGAGATCTTCAATGCTATCATCATCCACCTAAGGACAAAAAAGGCCAAAACACAGCATATTACGTCTATTTTCTTCTTAGATGTCTCACTTCATATTCACCACTGTACATGAAGTGTGGGAGAAGCATACAGCACCATCCGAGATTCCCTGCTGTAAATTCTACATGAGGGACATGCTTATAGGACACAGCTGAGCCTCTGGAGCTCTGAATAAGGACAGGCCTAGACAGTTATTTCAGAAAGAACTCCTCCACTCAGGAAACAGCACAAGGGAGGGTCAAAGCACACACTTGTGATTGCAGCAGCACAACCAAACGTCTCAACCATCAACATTTTAGTCCAACCCCGAATTAATCTCTCCTGCTGAAGCACAAGTGTGTGGGGGTTTGTTTGGTTGGTTTAATTCTGGACTATTTTAAGAGACTTTTAAAAATAGGGTGGCAATGTAAGAATACTCAGGCACTGACCATTAAGGAACAGTCACAAAGAAGCCACAGATATCTGACAGCTGGACTTACTCTGACATGCCTTTCTCACTGTCCTATCTACAGTAACAGCACTACATGCAGAGGGATCTGCCATTCCTTGGACAAAGGAAACAACATCTGACTTCAAATTTAATCACTCCTTAACATAACAATTCACAGGTGGGAAGGCAACAACTGCTCTTTGAATTACGCACACCAATCTGTGCTGCCAAAGAATAAACCCTTTTTCAAAATCGTTGGAAAGGCACAGGCTATTGTGGAAAACTGGAGTTCTGACAGAAGAAAGGGTTTGTTACCTCAGGCCACTTCTCCTGGATTACATCAATAATGTCATCTGTAAAATCGCCCTGAATGATGATCTCGTCTTCTCCTGTTACTGAGGCACCGCAGGAAAATTTCTGAGCAAAAAACCTTTGTGCTTCCTTAAGATCAATTTCTGTTGATGAGAAAATGGGCAGTTTCAGTACAGACATTGCCATAAAGGTATTTTTCTCAAGTTTAAAACCAAAACCTTGTTTTAACTGTTGAAAAACCGGTGGCAATTTACAGCTAAAGCTTTGCTACAGCTTCCACTGAAAGCTAAAGTCTGTTGTTGACATACAAACAACTGACTCCACAAATCTAGAAAACTATTCAAGGTAAAAATCACTGAACATCCTCTGCACATTCTGTTGAGGCACTTCAAGGCTGTGTGCACTCTCTAGAAAGGCAAAGAACCATTTAAAAAGCACCTCCAGTTCTGAATAACCTCATAATTATTGAACAAGTTTTTCCCCAGAAGTGCTTCACTATGTTCTTTTCAGAAACCCTAATGATTTCTGAGACTGGCTTCCAAGCACAAAGATTCATTCCCAGTTCACACCAAGCCAGTGTGTGTTACTGATCCCTCAAGAAAACAGATTGTTACTCTCATGCAGGAAATATGCAATGTGTGTTGCTAATAAAACCAAGGTTAAAACCTACCTTTTTAACAGAATTTGTCATCAATGTGTGAAGTAAGATGCTGTTATAAAAACCAAGTGGCTGTCCTGTTAAACATCAAAATGTGCGAAAAACCCTGTAAACCTATTTGTTTGAAAACACCATGGAAATATGGACGTTAATAATTTATCCCTAAGAAAAGTCACTGTACTTTTAGAACTGTTAAAAGTACCCCAGGACTCAGGTGGAAGTTGATCACCTAACGCAATACAACCAGAAGAAATACCATGATGATGTTAAAGGCAAGCACATCTAAACCCAAGAAATACCACGCTGCAAAAGTCAACTCACCAAACGTTGCAAGGCCACATACTCTTGTGACGTATTTTTTCTTTGCTCTAGGAATTTTAGCTATCGTAACTTTCTGTGGTACAGTCTTCTTTTTCTGTTTTATCTGGCCCCTTCCACCTTTAAAACAGAGTATAAGGTTACATGATGTCATACTTCATCAAAGAAAAAGAGCACGTAAGATGAGATGTCACCCCTATAAACAAAGACGCTGCTATCTCACATCTGTGTTGGTAAACAAAAATACATTTTGCACATTGTCTCACATTAGGGTTTTTAATTGTTATCTAAGAAAGGTCCCATATAACAATAAATGCATGTCAAATGTGTGTTCAAGTACAGCTTGCACAGCAGAACCCCACTGCAATTACTGAAAGAGGGGGTTTCCCTGCACTTTGCTAATCTTTGCATTTGGTCTACATTTAACCCCTCTTTCAGGAATTGTTCTTTGGTTGTAATCCAAGGAATAAATTGTTACTTTAATGTTTTTCATGAGTTTAACATCCCTAGGGTTTGTGTCTAATGCAAAGGAACTTACTTATGTCCACCTACATGAGGATGTGCCTGCTAAGGCCACTGGGTTAGACAGCAGATACCTGTGCAGGACCCCAGCATGAGCCATCCATCTATATGCGAGCTACCATGAAACACTGTGCCTCTGGAACGGAAGCCAGCTACAGTAGTTGACTGCCAAAATTCCACATGATTTAGTAGCTTTCTTACTGTCTGTGTCTAGGCCAACCTGAGGGAACACTTCACATTATCAGGCGCTTATTAGTCTGAGTAAAGCATGCAAAAGATCTATTCCACTCATTAAGATTCTTAAGTCAGATTAAGATCTCTTAACTGTGTATACACTCATCAAGTTACTTCAGGGTAACCAGAGTTTCATGTCCTTGAGCCTTCTCAGCATGAAAACATAAAGAATTTATGACAAGCAAACTAACCCCTTGTGACCAGTTCTTTTTCTAACATACAGCACTTTCAACTCCACATCACTATAAATTGATATCAGATAATTTAAGACAGTAAATTTCTGTCTTAAAATGTCTTCAGTAAATTTCTGCAGTGTCTTACTTAAGTTTTTGCTTGTTTCTCCTCACCCTCTCTCTTACAGTCAATTTTATACCACCGTAGTTAGCACCAAAGCATACATTTTCATTAAACTTTTCATTCTAGGAGAAAAATCCCTAAATATTTTAAACACTACTAGTTTAGAACCAAAAGCCAGACAGAAGTCTAACCATACCACCTCACACACTAAATTAATGGGAAATAAAATGTCCTGAAGTCTCTGGGAAAAGCATCCAAGCTACAGAACGTAAATCACTGCTGTTACCCCACATAGCTTACTGACAAAATAAACATAACTGGTTACCAAGCCACCAAAATAAAACATCTGCAGTGAGACGTGGCTTAAAATCTGAACTTCACTGGGCTATTAACCATAATTTATGAAGCACTATAGACACAACTGGCACTCCACAGATAAATGCATATTAATAACCTCAGCATTTGGATTTAGAGTGGAAAGTATGTTAATTAATTAAACAGAAAGAACTCCAATGACAAAAGATAAATGTGCTTAGATTATTTCATATATATCTTCCAAATTTGGTTTTTGAAGATGTTTTTCATTAGTATTGCTGGGAAGAGACACAGCTGTTAACGAAGCCATAGGTGGTAGTATTAAAAGCATAAAACCAAATCCTGTTACTTGAACACAGAGGAGGGGAGGAAGTTAGAAAGGCAAAAGCAGTGTCATGAGGCACGAACAGAGGAAAGCAGTCTTTGTTCTACTCTGCCAGCAACCTATAAACTGTTGTTAAACGGGGCAGAAACAAGTATTCTGGGAAGCATGCCAGCTGATTTTAGGTTGAGAAGAATTGCTCCCTGAGCAAGTGCAACAGAACAATAAGACACATGATGCAAGTCATCTTTCACTTGCTATTAGTCCTATCCACTTCTTCCATCAGCATCTATCACTGCAATAACTCTGTTATCACTAGAAGAAAAATACTTGGTGTCTTCTGTGTAAAGTCAAAGCACAGCTAACAACCAAAACACAGGAAATCTGTGCCAGAGTCCACACCAGGGGGTGAGAAAGGGATGCCCCAAACTGCTTATGAATCAGTACCGCAATCAACTATTTAGACCTTGCCTCTCTTTTGTTTCTTCTTCTCTTCTTCTTCCCCCGCAGTTCCTTGGCCTTCTCCAACCCCAGCTTCCTGCTTAGGGGAATTTTCTGAAATACATCAGAAAGGAGCAGGAAAGAGAACAAAGGCAGGGGTCAGACCACCGCAGCCTTACAGAACAGGTACAGTGACATTTTGTGCAGCAGCCCCTTGACTGATGTTACATCTTTATTATGGTACTTAGGCAAATCAGACTTCAGAAAAGCCTTAGCTCAAAGGTACAGTTACAGTTACAGCTTCAATGCAGTCTCTTCACATCATTTCAACAGAGATACAGAAATTATTTATAGTGTTAATACTGAAATTCCAAATGCAAATCTGCAAGCTCCCTGTTATTAATGACCTTTCCTCCAGCCATCCACAGACATAAAATTCTGACGGGAAACAAATGCATGGATGACTGGTTACAGGAGGAACCTTAAGAAAGCTCAAACATCACTATAGAAATCGCACACTGTTTACTCAGTGTTTTCTGACATTATCAAACAGATTTTCACAGCATCCAAAAGCATGGTAGGCTCTTAAGAAAATGATTAACTTTCATACTTGATACAGTGGGAAAAGGAAAAAGATGAGAACTGTCCCGAGATTTCTCAATACATCTGAGGGTACAGATCAGTCAGAAAACAGAAGATTCTTACCTACTGTGAGTTTTGCAAACTCATCTGGAAAATTCTTTTCTAACCATTGTCTGCATTTAGTCACATCAGGCATGTATTCGCAGTACTGGAGAAGAAAGGTCACATGAATGTTGCTACCAGAATAACTACAAAATACATCACAAATACAGCACAATACACTGGCTATTCAGCTCAGCCATTTCTCCTTAAGATGACTGAATACAAACACTTTACTAGCACACAAGAAACCTCACATCATGCTAAAGATGTGAAGGGGTGAAGCACAGAACTGCCACACTTAAGAAAAAGCAGAAAAGATCAGAAAGAATCCTCATTCTCAGAAATCATAAGACACAAAGAAGAAACTCAGACAACAAAAACATTAACTCACCTCTGTTGGCAATGAACAGACTGGAGAAAGAAGGGAGAAAAAAAATAGATTACAAAAATAACTTCTCCATTTAGTGTTAAATTCAAAAAGGCATTTTAAAGTTAGGGGTGACTTCTTATAACTTAAGATTATAACCACACATTGACTCAATGTACTTTATAGGAGGTGCCTACAGCTTTGGGAAAGGCTACAGAAAGAAACACCAGTTCTACCTGGCAAAACATACTCCCAATAAATTACCATGTGATTTTGTTGGCTTTCCTTTTACCAAGAGCTGTCAGTGTCCAGGAGAGGGGCTTCGACCCAGCACAAACCAAAACCAACCCTCCCAACTTTCACACAGCACAGGGATTCTTTCCTAACCCCCTGCAACTGCACTCAAGCCCAAAGGAACATAACATCCTTATCTAAAACTCATGCTTTCATCCACATAACTACAAATGTCATGAGTAAACGATAATTCTAAACACAGCGCAGCAATTACTTTCATGAACTCTTAACTTTATTTCTTACTGTCCTACTAATGCTTAAAGGTGTTTTCTGTGCTAAAAGCTTTACTGGCTTTCTGCAGGAAGAGATCTCTGTTCAACAGGTCACAATCTGAGCACAACTCACACTTCTTTTACTCACAGAAAGCTGTTTGTACCCTCCATCTCTCAGCCCCCAGAACTGCTGAAAGACAATCAGAAAGCTCAAGCTGACCATGGTCTGGCTTCTCAATAAAAGCTGACCGAACGAGGATCTCTGATGCTCTCACTGTTTCTGCTAGGCTGCCCTCACAAACAGCACATTGTCAGAATCACGGACAACTGATCTTTGAGCACTTGCCTCCACAGTAGAGAACCCGAAGGGGGTAGTCGCCATCTGACCTGGCACCGCTCCTTATTTCTCCTCTGCAGTCAGGGACCACAGGCTCAGCTACATCCGTGGCCATGTCACACGCCTGGAGGTCACAAAACAAAGCAGGACCTAAGTTCTGGGTTAGAGTTATTCACATCTTCCCCAGCTTAAGAGGAACCCCAGAGATTGATGGATCCCAGAGAAAACAGGTACAATCCTAAGAGGAGGAAAAATCAGAGAATTAAAAACAGGAGTCAAGACATAATCAAAAAATACATGGGAAAAGGCTGCAAAAGATATCAAACAGCATGGAATTTTAGCACATGGGGGGGGGGGGGGGGAACAAAGTGCCACAAAAGTGTGAAATTAAGAAAGATCTGCAAGAACACCCCATGGAATTACAGAATACACTGAGTTAAGATGTGAAGCATCATGTTAAATCAGTGGTATATGAACAGCAGGAACACTAAGGGAGGGGGGAAGGTACTGCCAGTACAGTGGCAAAGAACAGGAATCATTTAAATCTGTACCTGAAGAGTTACAATCTAGTCCTAGGACAGGTTTGGGCAAAGAAAAACCCCAACACCACAGAACAGGAAAATGAAATTCAACCAACTGGTATAGTGGTTTGCATGCACACTTTTACAGGCAAGGGGTTTAGAAGATGGGGGCCAACAGGAGAGGAGTTTGAAACGCATAACTGCCCCAGGATCACTGGGAGCAAGCAGGATATATGTGTGGAAGCCTCGGAGCCAAGCTGCCGCACAAGCTGTGCCTGGGCTTTGAAGAGAGCTAGGGGGAAATGCCAGAGGTAATGGGGGGACAGGGAGGCGATAGGGAAAGGCAGCAGACGGTGGTAATGAGGGGAAAGATGCTGGGAGGACCCATGGAGCTCCCAAATGAGGGACGAAGGGGATAAAAGTGAGGGGAGGGTGGGGGGAAAGGGGAAGGGTGCTGGTGTGTCAGACAAATGGGATCACAGACGTGGTGAGGTGGGGGCAGAGCTGAGGGAACGGAGGACGCTGAGGTACCAGAGACGAAAGGGATCACAGGGAGAGCGGGCAGAGCCGCAGCAGCGGGGCACAGGGAGGGTGCCGGAGCGGAGGGAAGGATGCTGGCAGCCGGCTGGGAAAGGCCCCTCGGCACCGGGACGAAGGGGAGGGGGAGCCCCGGGGCAGCGGCGGCGTTGGCGTTACCCGGGAGGCCCCTCAGGCCGCGGCGGCGGCGGCGGCTCCTCCTCGTCCTCCTCCGGTGGGTCCCACACCCCGCGCCGCACGTGCGCCCTCCACAGCGCCGCCGCCGTCTCGCGAGAGAGACGAGCCGTGGCTTGAGCCCGCCGGCTCGCCGTAGTAGAGCGGGGCCGCCCCGTTACCAGGCGGTACGGGATCGCGCGAGCTACGGCGCGCGGGAGCGGACATTTACCGCCGCCGCCATGCCCCGGTACGCGCAGCTGGTGATGGGCCCGGCGGGCAGCGGGAAGGTGAGGCGGGGGACGGGCGGCGGCGGGGAGGTGATAGCGGCGCGGTCGGTCCGTGACAGCGGTTGTGTGCGCCTTGCAGAGTACGTACTGCTCCACCATGCTGCAGCACTGCGAGGCGCTGGGCCGCGCCGTGCAGGTGGTAAACCTGGACCCGGCGGCGGAGCTCTTCAGCTACCCGGTTACGGCAGGTAGGGAGCGCAGGAGGGAGGCGGCGGGAGGCCGGTACGGGGCACCGCTGCGAGCGAACGAGCTGAGGCCGCTGTGCGTGCGTGTTGTTGTAGACATCCGCGAGTTAATAGAGGTGGATGATGTGATGGAGGATGATTCCCTACGGTTCGGACCCAACGGCGGCCTCGTGTTCTGCATGGAATACTTCGCCAATAACTTCAACTGGCTGGAGGAAAGCCTTGGGCACGTAGAGGATGACTATGTGCTGTTTGACTGCCCAGGTAAGCAGACATCAGCGTTCTGGTGTCCTTCATATGCAGTACTATAGCGTAGATAACTGTTCCGCCTGGCTTCGCATTCCTGCGTGCCTGATGTTTTGCGTGTTCTCCAGGTCAGATCGAGCTCTACACACATCTGCCAGTGATGAAACAGCTGGTGGAGCAGCTCCAGCAATGGGAATTCCGTGTCTGTGGAGTTTTTCTGGTGGATTCTCAGTTTATGGTGGAATCTTTTAAGGTATCTATTCAAAATCCGTTGTAAAAGTTCATACTGAGAATGAACAAAGAATCAGAGCAATTCCAGAGTGGGGTTTGTTTAGTCCAGCAGGAAGAATGCTAAGCTGGGGGAGATGTGATTGCATTCTTCAGTTGCCTCAGATACAGGTCACACCAAAGAAAATTCCAGTTGGATGTAAAGCAGATCTGTGCTGTGGGAAGAGGGCATGGAGAGACTGTGTAGTGAATGTTCATGGAGCTACTCAAGCCTTGACCAGGCAAAACCCCTGAGCAACCTGATTTGACTTTGAAGTTCCCTCTGCTTTTAGTAGTTGTATGAACGAAATAGCCTCTAGAAGTCCCTTCCAAGCAAAATTCTCCTGTCATTCCATGAGGGCTTTCTCATATCTGGAAGGAGAGCAGGCTGCTTTCCCGTCTAGCAGTATGAATCCAGGGACGGGCTTTGGGTTTTCTTCATGCCCTTTTCAGTGGCAGATCCAGATATGATGGCAGATGGGATACTCAGCACCTCCCTTTCCCAGCAGAGAATAATTCCTCACGTGGCTTGTGTTCATGTTTCATGTATTCACTAGCTAGACTTGGTCTGTGGTTGAGTGTCTGTGTATTGGTGTTGTGTTTTTCTGTGCTTAACTACATCATTTCTATGCTCCTTCAGTTTATCTCTGGAATTCTGGCAGCTCTCAGTGCAATGATATCTTTAGAGATTCCACAGATTAACATTATGACCAAAATGGATTTGCTGAGCAAGAAAGCCAAGAAGGAAATAGAAAAGTAAGTTCCAAAAACCTACTTTTATCATGTAACATGAGGAAGCAATGTCCATTCAAAATTCAATCTCATGCTTCCCACAATTAAAACATACTCTTTTGGAATGGGACGTGCCCTGCCCATGGCAGGGGGGTTGGAACTTGATGATCTTAAGATCCTTTTTAACCCTAACTTATGATTCTGTGATGCATTTGTTTGATATCAAACATAGGCTTTAAATGCCTGGGTGGGATGCTTACAGTTTAGTCAGAATCAAAAAGCTAGCTCCATGTTTGTACTTACCTCTGGATTTTTCTGTAACTAGTTATCTTGAATAACTTATTCTGAATGACATTGCAGGCTGCTGTACTTCAAAACCTAAACCAGAACAGATCATATCAGGGTTTTGATACTGACCATACTGAATTACGTATGTGTTATTTTTACATTTGTGAGATATTCAAATATCTACAAAAATTGTTTTTACACATTTTAAGTTCTGATACAGTTAGCTCATTTGGATCACAAATGTTTTTGGCAGCTATTTAAAAGCACAATGACTTGTTTGCTCTGTAGCCAAGGATTCTTTCCATGTTAACAGTGACTTTGTTTCTCCCAGGTACTTGGATCCAGATATGTATTCTATGATTGAAGATTCTACAAATATATTGAAAAGCAAAATGTTTAAAAAGCTGACTAAATCCATATGTGGATTGGTGGGTATATTGCTTTTTAACTGGTACCCTTAAATTCAGTCCTGTACGTATAAACCATACTGTGTGGTTGCTGACTTCATTGCTGTTATTGATACTGTATGTTCTATAATCATTCTCCCCACCCCAAAAATACGTATTTACCTACCAGACTGTTAACAAAGACAGGATTGGAAAGACATTCAGGCACTTGAGGATTTTACTTTTTGCCTATTTTAACTCATTATTTTTTTCAGATTATATTATTAGGTTTTTCAGACAAGGAACACCTAAGTGTGATTTAAGGAGGTAGCTTAGAGTACTGTGATTGAGAACTCGCTGCATTTTCTGACTAACATCCTTTGAACCCCTTCTCTAGATTGATGACTATGGTATGGTTCGATTTCTCCCTTTTGATTGCTCTGATGAGGAAAGCATAAACATAGTCCTGCAGCACATAGACTTTACGATTCAGTATGGAGAAGATCTTGAATTTAAAGAACCAAAGGTAAAGTACTTCTTTGAGAAGATAGTCTTATGGGTCCTTAAAAAGAATCCATAATATAAGTTGTAATACACTTATGAGTAATGTCTTTTAAGCTTGAAAGGTCAGAAGGGACCATTAAGATCACTAAGATTTCTTAGGTGCAGCAGCCACGAGGGGAAAAGTCAGGTTTTACCTTTTCTGTTTTCTTTTTGGCAGGAATGTGAAGAAGATAAATCTGCTCTTGTGGATGAATATTTTCAAGATCATGTGGATGAGTAAAAAATGAATGTTCAAATATGGGAGGAGAAAATACCTTGTTTGTGTTAAAAAGTGAAAAAGAAAATCCACTCCTACACAAACATACTCAATGTTTTATCTGTAAGATAACTACTATTTATAATGAAAAGTGAGCTATATGCCCTTGTAACTATTTTAATAAACAATTTTTATTCTTGCGTGCGTGTTATAAAACACATGGGCTATACAAGGTCCTCACATATTGATGTATCTCATTTAAGCACAGGAATGCTTGAAAACAATTATCTGCAAAAGGGGTAACACTGAACATCAATAGGTTGTAATAAGTAGTACTGGAGATAAGCAAGTAGTTTCATTATGAGAGAAAGAATTGTACTTGATAACTGAACCTGAGTTAGGCAAAGAGCTGACTGGCAGCTTCAAAGGGGCATCTGGTAAACCCAGCTTCTTGAGGAAGACGAGTGTTTTACATTCACTTTGGAAAAGCCCAGATTTTAAGCTTTCTTAAGGCTGTTTTCTGTACAACTCATGCATGGCTTTAAGTGATTTATACATCAATAACATCTTCAGCGCAGCGCAACACTCGAAAGAAAACAAGAACTTGGTGATGGTCTTGTGCAGTCATGTTAACTAACAGTTTCTAACAAAGAATTCAGCAACAAATACTCTAAACCGTGAAATGCTTAACATCAGTGAATGCTTAGATGTAGGCATATCACCTATATATAGTCCATGTATTAGAAATTAACCCCATCCTCACAAGATATGTGCAGCCAAGTATTTCACTAGAATAACTGATGTCATTTTGTAGGAACAGTCAGCAGATGTCTGAGAGCAAGGACACCCCTTAAAGGAAACCAAATCAAGGATTAAATACTTGAAGACAACTTCACTTACCTAAGCCTGGGCTGTGATAGCGACTTGGTACAGAGTTTAGTTCTGTAGTTTCTTGCTTGTAGTCCAGAAGGTGTAATTTTTCTTCTTACTCATCAGTAGGGTTGTTCTACATGTCTGTTTAAGTAAATGATTAAATGGTCATGCTGCTCTGGTGCTTATTTTTGAAATAAGCATCTGCACAGTCAAAACAGGAAGGGAGGTTCAACAGATGAGCAAATGCTGCATGTCTAGAGGAAAAGACCTTCCCTGCGTCCTTACGTGGAGGCCATGGATGATTGTATGAAGTCTTTTAAATGGGAACAACCCAAAACTGCAAAATAAGATGTCACCTAAGAGCTATTAAAATTGTCTTTCAAAGCCAGGTTTGCAAAAATTGCCAGCCTTGTGATACTTGGCATTTCTAAAACCTTACTCCCAGCACAATTAGTGAACACTGAGAGTTCAGTTTCAAGATAGCCATTGCAGTCACCAGGAAGAGCTGTGAAAAAACATCATCTCTTCAGAGGCTCATCACATAACTCGTGGCAGGACCAGATTTGGCTGAATTAAACAATGCAAACGTTGGGAAACCTTTGGTGGCTTCCCTCACCTCCAGACTGGTGCTTCTTCAGGACAAGTGATGCCTGTGACATGTCAAAAGGACAAACCCCAGCCCTGCAGTTAGATTACCCTGATGCACTTCCAAATCTCTCAAGTTTTTCTTCCTGAATCATGCCAGGAGTCATCTACCAGGGGACAAATTCAGTGTACTGGGTCATATGGGACGTTATGGCTTGATAGTAACAGGAGCATGCACCTTGAAATACTGCATCCCACCGGACACAATGTGTTTGGCCGCACTCTGTGCTTCCTTACACCGAGTGCCCAGCAGCTGGCTGCGGCTGTTGCATGTTAGGGCAGAGCACACAATGCCCAGGAGTGCTGCAAATGCACAGGAGAGAAAACCAGTTGCAAGCAAAGCGTCCTCTCCTGCACTCTTGTCAAGCACTGACCCTTGCGGGAGACAGGAGCTCACCTCTTCCAGCAAGAAAGGAAGATGCTACGGTGGCTGGAGAAGGAAAGTGTGGCATGGGGAAGGTTAAGGAGGGATTACTTGCAGTGCTGGTCACTGCAAAGTAAGAGGGAAGGGGGAAATTCCATGGGGAACGAAAAAACAACCAAGTCCCCCTCTGCGTGTGCTTCCGAGCACCTTCGCCGTGCTGGCAATGCTCTCACAGGAGCGGTGCCTCTCGGGGCGGTGCACGCCGCAGGCCTCTGCTTCGGCTTCCCCTCCTCGTACCGCCTCTGCTGCCTCATTTCCTGCAGCGGAGGCAGAGGCGGAAGCTTTGCTGCTAGCTCCTCTCTGCTTTTCCCCTTGCCCGGCCCCGCTGACCTGCCTTCTGCCCTTCGAGATGCCGGTGAGGGGGCTTCGCATCCGGCGCTTAACCTGCCCGTGCCGGCAGGGAGAGGGGAGGGCAGCGGCCACGGCGGTGGGGCCGGGCCGGGGGGGTGAGAGCGCTCCCCCCGGGGCTGGGACAGGGGTTCTGCCGGCCTTGGGCAGCTGCTGGTGGACCAAAGGGGCGATAAGAAACCCCAGTGAAAGAGGGGAATTGCTGCTTATGGGAGGCTGTTGCAAGGGCGACGCCCTCGTCTTCCTCCTCCTCTTCCTCCTATTGCCGGGGATCCCCCGGTTGCAGCCAGGAAGAGGGTGGTAAAAAGCAGTGCTGTGCTCTGGTGTTGTTCACACCTCTTTCTGCTAGGGGATGCTGCTTCCACACACACGCCCCTGGCTGCATCCCCTTCTCCCCCCACAAAACATAGGCTGTGAGGAGGTGAAGGCTTCTTGGTGGGAATGCTTGGAAAGTGCCTAAAGCTGGACTCATCAGTGCTTAAAAATCGGTTTTCCAGGGAGAATCTGTCACATGCAGAAAGGATTTTGTCTTTTTTTTTTTTTTTTTTTTTTTTTACTTAGACCAGTTTTACAGTGCACAGAAGGGTCTATTTTTTGGCTGTGTGGGTTCATGTTAAGCCTCGTTTTATTTATTATTAGCTAATATTATTAGCTAGACATGCAAATAAAATACAGTCATATTTAATGGCCAACTAACTTTCATGGCCCCATAACCGAGGCAGGAGAACAGGGCTGCTGCTGCCTTGGTGCTGTGCAGAATGGGGTCTGGCAGCCTCCCCGTACCTGTTTTATGCTGTCTCCCTTCACTGTGATCAGAAGTGGTGCCAGTGATGATGCTTCCATGGTCTCGACCAGAATAGCTCTGAGATCTGGGCCTAAAGAGAAAACAGACATTGTTTGTGCAAGGAAAAAATACTGGAAGCATCACTAACAAACTAGACTGACTCCTACTTGACACAGGGGACACATGATCAGACATGGAAATGTCTATTTTTCAGCAGCGTTAATAACTATCTGTTCCTGCCATCTCTAGGCTTACCACTCCACTTTAATGGACTCAGACACCAAGTTAGTTGGGAACATGGCACTGTTACCCATCAGAAGCCAGTTCAAAGGCCCAGCACCTCGGGAAAGTAAGTTTATAATAATCTCTGAAACCACTGCCTGTATATAGCTCATCATCATCTCTCAGTTTGCTCCAAGCCAGCACTAGCAAGAATGGTGAGAGGAGCCATGAGTTGATTGGAAATGGAGTGCTATTTCTAGTTCATATTTCTATAAACTGCACTTTATATAGAGAAGTTTTCAAATACTTAAGTTGTTCAAATCATAGCAAACAGTTACGCACAGAGAAATACGCTCTAGCTAAATCAGTTGTTTCAGTAATTAAAGCCTATGGTTACTATTCTCATGCTTCCTCTTGTGCTCGTCAGTAAGTTTTGAGGAGGACATGGTGCTGTGAACCCTCTGCTGTCAGAGGAAGTGGAAGTTTAGCTACAGAGAACTTGGGCTTTGGGTCGGTGACACTCGGCTGCTCTAAAGGGCAAGAGCAGGTTAGGCAGCACTTTAGGGTAAAATTGAGATGAAGTTACAGGCATCCCAACAGGGTCCAAAGGCAGCCTGGTCAGGATTCCCCTTCAGCACATTAAGTAGCTATTCCCCAGTAACGTGGTGGTTCAATTTGGGAAAGGAAATATAAAGGAAATACTGAATTTAAGGAGTTGGTGGTTGGCATCCAGAAGTGTGTTCTGCTCCTCACCCTTAGTTTTGAAGAGGACAATGAAATTTATGTGATCTTTTTCCAAAACCATTTTTGTGTCCCGAGGAGACTTTTACACTGTTAAAACTCTGGTGAGTTATTCAACTGGTAGAAAAGTGGGGAGCTGCTGAAATGCTGCCATTTGTGAAGTAAGAAATCATAGCAGGGGGTGGGGGGGAGAAGAAAGGAGTTCAAGCTCCTGCTAAGACCAGGAACTTCAAGTGTTAACAGTCTGAGCTCCCTGGTGTTTCACACAGCAACAATTGCTTTCTGACTTCTGCTTTTTGTGAATACCAAGGTTTTGCTTTTGCAATAATCCTTATTTATGTGTTTCAGAGAGTAAAAGTTATGACCAAATGTACTTTAACGGTGCATTGTTTAACTCTGTATTTCTTTTTTGCTAGCTAAGGACACAGATATTATAGATGAAGCCATCTACTACTTCAAAGCTAATGTTTTCTTCAAAAATTATGAAATTAAGGTAATTCTTAAAGATACTTTGCATATGGATGTTCTTTGGTGGGTTGGTGCTGTGAATATTTTTTCAATGAAATAGTTCTGCTAGATAACAATAAATTCCCTTCCTCCCACTTAATTAAAGCTGGGTAAATGCCATAAATTGCATTTCCCTCTCATGGGGAAATTGTAGGCCAGAATGGCTTAAACTCATTCCCGTTGCTTGCTCTTGCTTTGCAGAACGAGGCTGACAGAACACTGATCTATGTAACCCTCTACATTTCTGAGTGCTTGAAAAAGCTGCAAAAGGTAAGAAAAGTGGAATTTCTGTGCAGGAGGAAAACTGAGTCTGTTCTGGGGATACTTGGGAAAGGATTTGCTGATATTGTCTTCCCAGTGGCACAAATCACCCTGTTGACCCCCCTCCCTATTGTCAGAGCCACTGATTAGCCAAGTCTGTAGATCTCCAAAGAAACACTGTGTTCTTCCTGATGAGTTTTTATGTGTTACAGATAAAACAGACAGCTCTATCACTACATCAGCTGTTGTTTGTAACTGTTAATCCATTGTTTGTCTGGTTCTTCCAGTGTAACTCCAAAGGCCAAGGAGAGAAAGAGATGTACACACTGGGAATCACTAACTTCCCAATCCCCGGGGAGCCTGGCTTTCCACTTAATGCCATTTACGCCAAACCCGCCAACAAGCAGGAGGAAGGTAAGGCTAATCCAGCATCCCAAAAAGCTTCCTTGGGCTCTTACTTTACCAGCTGCATTTTTTGTAACTGCAGTAAGAGATACTGCTGTTAAAACTGAATGTTCTAAATCCATAGTTCCGTTTTAGGAGGGGAGCAGAGCTGGATTTTCTGACCTCAGGGGGGCAGTGGTTTCCCTGGATCCATAGATCTGACAGAACAAATAGGGATCTGAGTCTCCCTTTTGCATCAGCATTAATCACTAGATAAAATCTGTAATGGAGCCCAAGCTAACTGCTGCACTGGCAGAATAGGAAGCCCACAGTGAGCAAAGGTATCTGAGAGCAGAAAAGAGTTTGTATGATCCTTAAAATAAAAATACCATAAAAATCCCAGTTATGGCTGTAAATTGAGCAAACCAACTCAGCCAGCTGATGAGTACCTACAGATGTGAAAACTCACTTCCTGCTGTAAGCAGTAATTGTTGTTTCTCTGTTCCATTCAGTTTGATTTGGTGCTGCCTCAGTTTCCACTGTTTTTTCCTGTGCTATGTTTCAGAGGTGATGAGGGCCTACCTGCAGCAGCTGAGGCAAGAAACTGGTCTTCGCCTTTGTGAGAAGGTATTTGATCCTCAGAGTGACAAGCCCAGTAAGGTAAGAGTTTAATGTGATCATCACAGATCTAATGAGAGGTTTGCTGTGGAGAGAAGTGAGATGATGGGGGAGGGATCAGGTGTGGATGACTTTGGCACAAGCTTCCTGGCTTTTACAAGGCTAGTGAAATAGCAGGCTGCAAGTTATCAATGAATGTAATCTGTAATGCAGCAAGACAGTGAATGCCAATTTAGGTTACTTTAAAAAGCAGGGCAGTAATAAGTGGTGTCTGGTTCGACTCTTCAAAGTATTGCACATCTGCTCTTGGCAAGGTTTTCAGATGGAAATCCACAGGCAGGAATGATGCTGTTCATCTTCCAGGCAGTTCTGATTTGAAAGCTTCTTTGAAGCAGACCCTTTTGTCTCATATCCAGATTAAAAACAAATAGCTAATCAATGAGTGAATGTCCTCCTGACTGTTCATACGTTTCATGTGCAAATGTGACTGCATTTAGTATTGAAATTATTTGGGCTAATTTAGTTTCAAAGGCATAGCTTTCTGATGCATCCTTTCATAATTATATTGGAATAGACAGCAAAATTAAAATAATAGAAATAAGATAAAGTAGAATGTCCTGCTTTAATTCAGAGCCCTATATTATATAATATGTATTCTCTATATATTATGTATTATATGTTATATATATTACAGATTTCTATATATAATATTCTATATTATTGAATCATAGAGTGATTTGGGTTGGAAGGGACCTTAAAGGTAATCTAGTTCCAACTCCCTGCATTATAAATTTGAGTCTATTCCTGTCCTCTTGTTCACCTAAATTCTAGCAGAAACCAGTGTGGAAAACTGTATGTGCAAAATTGGAGCCTTAACATTTGTTGCTTGTCAGAGGTTGAATGCTTTTAAGTCACTATTTTATCACCTGGAAAGGCCTTCTGGGTATAGTCCGACTTTGTGCTTCCTTCTGCAGTGGTGGATCTGCTTTGTGAAGAGGCAGTTCATGAACAAGAGTCTGTCAGGTCCTGGGCAGTGAAGAGGCAAAGCAGCAACAACATTAAACATTGTCACAGCAAGGTGTTTAGGTATTTTGCCTTTGTTTTGGATATATTTTATACCAAGGAAGAATTAAGTGCTTATGAAGAAAAGCAAAACCCCACCACAAACCAGTCAATGAGGGATTAGAGGGAACAAAAAGGTAACTTGGGTAATGTAAGCAAATATTAAGCTGGTGCTTAATAAGTGATTTCTAACATGCTGTTTCAGATCCAAGCTGCTTCATTATCAGTGACTGCAGCTGGCATTTAAAATGGGGCTTGTATTTAAGAGAAGAAATGGGCTTGCCTGTGGGGCAGGGGGAGCTGTGGGATTGCTCTACTGGCTAGAGTCTCAGTACTGTATGTCCACGGAAAACACGCCTCTCACGCTGTGTTGTCGAGTGCAGTGGTTTTTACCTTGTTTTCAATAAACTTGGCTTGTAATTAATGTGGTAACTGCTTTAAGTCTTATGGATGGCCTTTGACTAAATCAGAGGTGGGTGAAAAGACCATCATTATTGTGTAATGCCAATCAGTTGGAGTGAATCATTCCCACTGAAAACAGGGGGTTAATACAGGGGCTATAGTTTGTGGCAACGTACCTGGTTATTTAGCAGGTCTGCCTCCGCAGGGCAGTGCTCCTTGGTACTAAAATGCCTTCAAAGGGTAACACATGCAGATAATATGTATGTAATTATGCTGTAGCATAGTCTGAGGCTCCCTTTGTGGGGACGATTCAAGCACAACCATCACACGATACTGGAAAGAGCCATGACATTCCGATCGGTCAGATGCTTCCTGAGGAACTGCAAATCCAAGCTTGGTTTATTCAGTTGTCTCTTTCCCTTGTGGCAATATGTGTTCCACTGTCACCATACAGCACCAACACGCTTCTGTCAGTTGCACTAGTCCTGGTTTACCCCTTGGCATGTTGAGAGGTGTATTGCCCTCCAGACAGCACTGACAGCATGTTCAAACTGAAAGCTCCCACTGATACGATTTGCTGTAGCAGTTACATGTATGTAATATATAATATAGCCATATTTTGCCTTTTTGCAATAAAAGGGAAAAAATATTTTATGATTCACCCTTCCTTTCAGTCTACGCCTTGTAGTTAACAGTGGCCCTAGTAAGGCGTTTCCCCTGGCTGTGTCCCAGAAGAAACCCACATTTTGACGGGTCTTTCTCCTCAGTTACCTGTTTTTAAAGGCAGGAGCTTCGCTGTCTCTCAGACCTCAATCACATTTACCTGCCGTAGCCGGCAAATAACACTGTAAGAGGAAAAATGAACCAGACTCAGTAGCCATGCACACAGAGGCGATGTCTCCGCTATATAACGACACCGGACAGAGGCTCCTCCCGCTCCCTGCGAGCTCCCCTCACGCCCTTCTTCCCGCCTCAGCCCTGCGCAGGCGCACAGCCGCCCGGGGCTGCCCGCCGTGCGCCTGTCAGGCAGCGCGTCCGGCAGCGCAGCGGGCCCCTGGCGGCGGCGGCGGGCGAGGCCCCCTCGGTGGCGCCATTTTGGAGTGGCGGCGGCGGCGGGCCCGGTCCCGGTCTCGGTCTCGGTCCCGGTCAGCATGAGCGTGGTGGAGCACGTCCGGGAGATGGCGTCCGCCGGGCTCCACTCCAACGTGCGGCTCCTCAGCGGCCTTCTCCTCACCATGAGCGGCAATAACCCGTGAGTGGCCCTCCCGCGGGGCCGGTGGTGCTGAAGGAGCGGCCAGGCGGGACCGAGCTGGGGGCTGGAGCCATAGACTGGGTTGGGTTGAAGAGACCTTAAAGCTCCTCCAGCTCCAACCCCTGCCACGGGCAGGGACCCCTTCCACTAGAGCAGCTTGCTGCAAGCCCCTGTGTCCAACCTGGCCTTGAGCATTGCCAGGGATGGAAGTGGGTTTGATGTTAGAGCTGCTTCTGGTGCCGGGTTCTTGCTCCCGGCCTTTCCCGGCGTTCAGGAGGAGCAGCACGGCCTGTACCCTTCGGGGTGCATGTTACAGCATGAATATCCTATTAGTGCGGCAATTCTCTCCTTCCAGTGGTCACAGAAATTCCCTTGACTCAATTAGTTCCCATTATTTTTCAGGACTGTCCTATAAGGTGCAATTTGTCATGTTGAATGGGGTTGAGGCCCTAATTGAAGCCCAAACCCATTCTGAAGCCCTAACTGTTCTGCAAACATACTGGGAGAGTTCTAAAGGGGGGGTGTAAAGTTTGGGAGCATGGGGATTAGGATGAGGAGAGCAGTACAAGGAGCGGGGTTGCTTTCAGTTTTGAGCCTATTCAAACAAAATGTGAGTTGATGTGGTTTGTTATGGGGAGGATGGGGGCTGCTCCCTTAGGGAAAGCAGTGGCCAAGCAGCTAAACACAAGGTGGTGTTGCTGATGAGGTGTCAGGGGCGGCTATTACCTCTGTTTGTATAGAGATAAAGTAAATTGGTGAGATAATCCCTTTATGAGGAGATACTCAAGGGTCTTTCCGGTGTAGTAAAGAAGCAGCAACAGTTGGAAGTTGAAGCCAAAACTACAGCTACTTCGGTTCTGTAAGGCTCTGGTTCTTATGCAGCAGCTGATCTCAGCCTTTCTGTTTGCTTTTCTTCTAGGGAGCTGTTTTCACCATCTCAGAAATACCAGCTCCTTGTGTATCATGCTGACTCTCTCTTCCATGATAAGGAGTATAGGAACGCTGTGAGTAAGTATACGATGGCCTTGCAGCAGAAAAAAGCATTAAGTAAAACTTCAAAAGTAAGACCTTCAACTGGGAATGCTGCAACAACTCCGCAAAGCCAGGTATTTAAAAACTAACCAGGTACTGAAAAACTAACTGCCTAAATTAATGTGTCTGACTCAGTAATCATAGAATCATTTTGGTTGGAAAAGACCCTCAAGATCATCAAGTCCAACCACTAACCTGATATTACCAAGTCTACCACTAAACCATGTCCCTAAACACCACATCTACAGGTTTCCTGAATACCTTAGGTTGTGGGTTTATGTCAAGTAAATGTGACATTTAAAGCTAATTTGTTCCAAACCCACTAATGTCGTGTTTTCTAATGCAAAAATTACTGTGGTCTCAAACATGAGATGGTTTTTGTATGTGTAGTTCATGTTTTTCATTGTAAGACAGGAGCAGTATGAGCCAGCAGTAGGCTCGTACTGCCATCAGTCACTTTCTTGCACTAGATTTAGAATCATAGAATAGTTAGGATTGGAAAGGACCTTAAGATCATCCAGTTCCAACCCCCTTGCCATGGGCAGGGACACCTCATACTAAACCATGGCACCCAAGGCTTCGTCCCACCTGGCCTTGAACACTGCCAGGGATGGAGCATTCACAACCTCCCTGGGCAACCCATTCCAGTGCCTCAGCACCCTAACAGGGAAGAATTTCCTCCTTATATCCGGTCTAAACTTCCCCTGTTTCAGTTTTAACCCGTTACCCTTTGTCCTGTCACTACAGTTCATAACAAAGAGTCCCTCTCCAGCATCCCTACAGGCCCCCTTCAGGTACTGGAAGGAACATAGTGTAAGCATTTAGTGAGGAAGCTGTGTTCAGATCTTTTACCCAACTAAAGCAACCTTGTACTTCAATCTTTCCCTTTTATTTCAGTGTTTACCATCAGAAATTGAAGTGAAATACAAAATGGCTGAATGTTACACAATGCTGAAGCAAGATAAAGATGCCATTGCTATTCTTGATGGAATTCCTTCCAGACAGAGGACCCCAAAGGTTTGTTCTGGCAGACTGGTCACAAGTCCTTGCTCAGCATATCTTGAAAAAGATGTTGAGATTTCAAGATGTACTGTGAAAATGAAAATAATGTAAAGTTTATCCTTAGGCTCAGAAAGAAGCATTTACTTTAATTCTGTACTATATGATAAGAAGAAGAGCAGGTAATCTTGTGTTTTGCCCAGAAGAGGAGGGAGGAAGGCATGCTTGAAGACAAAGTTGTGAGGATTTCTCCTTTCTCATACTTGACTCTACCAATATTTCTCTTGCTTGTAGATCAATATGATGTTGGCAAATCTATACAAGAAAGCAGGTCAAGAACGCTCATCTGTTACGAGCTACAAGGAAGTACTGAGGCAGTGTCCTTTAGCGCTTGATGCCATACTAGGTAGGTGTCTGCACGCTGCTGGGATTTCAGTATTAAACACTACTACAATTTGAATTATGCTTGGGACTAGGTAACTTGTCTTGCAGTTGCATGTAACATATAATGCCTACATCATGCATGTTATAAAATCAGTGTTAAGCTGCTTGTTTATGTTTGTCAAGGGATTGAGTTTCTGGTCTGCAGACAATTAATTTGTATTAAAAGCACTTTGTAATGGCTGAAATTGATGTATATCTGCTCCTGCACAGGCTTGCTCTCGCTGTCGGTGAAAGGTGCTGAAGTGGCCTCTATGACGATCAATGTGATTCAGAGTATTCCTAACTTGGATTGGCTTTCCGTGTGGATCAAAGCATATGCTTTTGTGCATACTGGAGACAATACAAGAGCAATAAATACCATTTGGTAAGAGTTCAAAGGGCATGATACAGTCAAATAATGTATTAATATTTATATATAATTGCATTAAAAATGGCATTAATAACAGCATTTATTTCTCTTAAAGCTCTTTAGAGAAGAAGTCATTGCTGAGGGATAATGTGGACTTACTGGGGAGCTTGGCAGACCTGTATTTCAGAGCTGGAGATAATAAGAACTCTATTCTAAAATTTGAACAAGCACAAATGCTGGATCCTTACCTAATAAAAGGTGCGTAAATCCTAAAAGAACATGTACATAATGTAGTTATCTGATGAGTAACTTTAGAGTAGCAGCTACATGCAATCAGACATGCAGGGGAATGCTGTATCTGCTTGTACCTGCCTTTCAGTTCAGAAGCTGTGTATCTGGAACCATTACTGGTAGAGGTACAGTTTAAAGTAGATGTTCATGGGTTTGGTTTGGTTTTTTCTTGGTGCAAATGAACTTTCCATTTCTTGCTGATGGATCTTGAAACGTTTCTCTTTAGGAATGGATGTGTACGGTTACTTATTGGCACGTGAAGGTCGATTAGAGGATGTGGAGAACTTAGGCTGCCGTCTCTTCAATATATCTGATCAGCATGCAGAACCCTGGGTGGTATCGGGGTAAGTTCTTTTGTTGCCTTTCTTATCTCAGCTCTTGATTTGCTGCAGGCAGTGGATTGCAGTTGATACAGTGGATTCAGAGTTTTTGTTCACCAGGTGCTTTCCTATCCTGTTTTGGGGGTAACTTAACTATCCATAAATACCTATTTTGGTTGTTTTCTGTATGTTTAAACTTATCAGAGTTAACACATCTGTGCACTAATAATGATATATTAAATAGCTGTAGCAGTTAATATTCATACTGCTTTTTTTCTAAGCTCCTAAAGTTTGTTTTTTTTCCCCTGAACATGTATTCTTACCTTCAAATGCAAGAAGTTCAGTAGTTGCCTGTAATTGCCTTTATTTTTCTTCTTTTAAACCTCTGTGAATGTGCACAGGCACCACAGCCAGTACATGTTTACAACCCCTCTTGTCTTTCCATAGGTGTCATAGTTTCTACAGTAAACGATACTCTCGTGCCTTATACTTAGGAGCCAAAGCTATCCAGCTGAATAGTAACAGTGTTCAAGCTCTCCTGCTGAAAGGAGCTGCTCTTAGGAACATGGGCCGAGTCCAGGAAGCAATTATACACTTCCGTGAAGCAATACGTCTTGCACCTTGCAGGCTGGATTGCTATGAAGGTGAGTGAAGTGAAGCTACTCACACGTTCACTACTGGTTTGGTGTCATGCTGATGATTAGACAAGAGAATAGACAGTTCTTCCCTTTGTTTAATCTGGATATAAACAGACTTGGGTGTTCTGAGCAGATCACTTTGGGATGATGATGTTAACTGTATGGTTAGTTCCACTGGGAGCTTCATTTTGTCATATTTACAGCAGCTTCAAGTAAATAGTTCTGAAGAGCCCAGCTGAAGTATTCATATCTCCGTACAGGAACTGGAGAAAAAGATTAGGTGTATTTAGGTGTCTATAAGTAAAGTGATAAAGTCAATTATGTGTAGAATGAATAAGCTAAAATGTAGAGTTGCTTTCTCCATTGGAATTTGTATTTGCCTATTGGAGTGTCAGGTGTTTGAAGTCTAGAGTGCTACTAAGTGCAAATAATTGAGGAGGGGTGAGTGTCTGTAGTATGAATTCAAAACCTGAAATGTTTTCCTTTTCGTCTCATCAGGCCTCATTGAATGTTACCTGGCGTCCAACAGTATCCGTGAAGCCATGGTTATGGCAAATAATGTGTATAAAACCCTGGGAGCAAATGCCCAGACACTCACTCTGTTGGCAACAGTCTGTCTCGAGGACCCAGTCACACAGGAGAAAGCCAAGACGTTACTGGACAAAGCGCTGACACAAAGACCTGATTACATTAAAGCTGTGGTAAAGAAAGCAGAACTTCTTAGTAAGTTCCTTTGGGTTTTTCCATGTCAATTTACTTAAAGCATGCTGCTTTACATGGAAGAGTGTTTTTCAGCTTTATTGATGTGAGGAATCACATCAATAAAGTGATGTGATGTTACGACCCAGGGATTTATCAGTTCTATCCCGAAGGAAAAATCACAGGAATTAATTGCATCTAGCAGCTAATATTACAGCAGCACTTAAAACAATTACAGACAAAATGTTCTCATTCCAGAGTGTCTCTAATAGTGAATGTAGCCATTATTGCAACAAAAAGTCATTGGTTAGAGTTAATCTTGCAAGAAGTATATTGTTGCTGTCCCCCCCTACAGTTCTGAAGGAGGAAATAGTCTTGTGATGACTCTGTACACTCTGACTTTTCGTTGTTGTATCTATTAATTAAAGCTGTAGTTTTGCATGTAAACAGGTAGAGAGCAGAAGTACGAAGATGGAATTGCTTTGCTGAGGAATGCACTGGCTAATCAGAGTGACTGTGTTCTGCACCGAATACTGGGAGACTTTCTTGTAGCTGTCAATGAGTACCAGGAAGCGATGGACCAGTACAGTATTGCCCTAAGGTAAAGCAGAGACTGAGACTGCAGTATATTTATAAGAACCAATTAACTTGACTAAATAAAAACTTGAGCCACTAATAGATTAGGATGTGCATCAGAGGTACCTTTACATCATTCTCCCTTAAAACCCTACAAATGACATCCCATTCATGACTTAGTTGGTCATAAAGCTTTGAACTGAGATGTGCAAACTTTAGGGACTGTATTAATGCTGAATATGCCATTAGACATGCAGTTCCTTGACTGACTGAAGGATTAAGGCATTTATGGCTATGAATTATTATATAGTCAGACACCTCAAGATCCATTCCTTTAGACTAGAAGGCCCTATATAAAAAATGAGCTATTAAGTACATTTAAGTAGTGTGATTCAATTAAGCATAACCAAAATGTTATTTGATGGTGTTGCCATATTAACTGTTACTATGTTTTGATTTCAACAAGTTACATTTGCTTTAAATATAGCCTATTATGTCCACTGCAAACTTACATAGCTTAAATGGGTCAGCTGCTTTTCACTTGCACATAGTTACTTATAGCAATTTAAATCTTTCCTGCTTTTACGTTACTTTATAATTAGTATTATCTGGAAGAGTTGACGAAGTTTTGTGGAGGAGTGTGATGTTTAGATAAGCACGTTCTTGGGGATCAAAACTAGTTTATATAAAGATCTAACACTCAGTGTTACAGTCAGCTGGAGGTGAAGCTGCATCATCTACTAAAATAGACGTCTTGATGATGTTAAACAGGAAGTGCAGACAAGAAGATGAGGTTTGTTAATAAGGTCATAACTAAAGAAGGAAATAAAAGATTTAGGACAGTTCTTTCCTTTTCTTACTTTGCTCAGTTTGGATCCAAATGATCAGAAGTCACTGGAAGGAATGCAGAAAATGGAAAAAGAGGAAAGTCCAACAGATGCAACCCAGGAAGAAGATGTGGATGATATGGAGGGGAGTGGAGAAGAGGGGGACTTGGAAGGCAGTGACAGCGAAGCAGCACAGTGGGCAGATCAAGAGCAGTGGTTTGGCATGCAGTAATGGCCTCATCCCCCTGCTTGTCTTGGCACTTCAACACACCACCAGGGCCGTTCTTCCTTGAAGAACAGAAACAATATTTTTTGCCGTAACAAAGGACTTTAGTTCTTTTCTTACAAGACTCTGGAACCATTTAACAGTTCTATGCATCTCAATACCATGAAGATTCTTGATGCTTTGTATTTATTAAGTGTAAGGGACTGACTGAATTGGAGGTTATTTGCAACTTTCATTTCAAAAGATGCCTGCTAAAACCCAAAGCATTAGAATCTGAAGTGTGTCGTAAGCCTGATGAAAACAGCATCTGAATTCTGTGCAGGGCTACTTGTGCTTGATCGGTTTGTAAATACAGTGGTTTGTACTCCTTTGTGGAAAAGGTCTTTCTCTTGTTTGTGTGCTTCCATTCGGGCTGATGCTCCTGTTGCAGCCTGGAGGAGCTGCTTGGGCGTAGCTGAAAGCAGCACTTTTCTCTTCGCTGTGTTTGAATTAACTTGTCTGTTTGTAGGGCATTACACGCGCTGCTCAGGAGGAGTTCGGAGCACTCAGAAACTTGGACTTCCAGGACACTTTTGTAGCTGACTGATTTCTGTGTGTACAGCGTTGAGCCAGTGTTGGAGAATCACAGTTGCTTCCTCAGTCCTTACTAAACCCTGTAATCGCTTCCAGTCTCAAGATGAACGTTTATTTCGAAATGCAGTTTTATTCCAGGATGCCGCTAAAAGGTTTCGGAGCAGTGACTCAAAGCACTTCCCATTCTGTGTACAGCACTGACGTTTAAGGTGATATAAAAAGAGTTCATCCCTCTTCGCTTGCGTTACTGTAGAAACGTTAAATTATGCAAATACACGTCTTGTCTTGGTTTTTCCACGTTTATGTACTCTGTGTTTCTGTCAGGTGACACTGGAATTCATGTGTTTTCTCTCACCTTTTGAAGCAAAGTTGCTTCATACACAGATTCTCAACATCAGCATTTCCAGGGCGAATTGCTTTGTGTAACCTAGAAACCCCTTCGGTTTTGTGGGCTTGATGTGTGGCAGGAGGGATGACTTCTTATTTCTCTGAAGGTTCCGATTTCCTTACTCTTTACTAAACCAGGTATTTTTATCTTTATACTGGCAGTCGAATTCCTTTTGTATTTATTCTGTTAGCACAGGTATGCTGGAGCACAGGGACTCTTCGCAAAGCTAAGAAATAGTTTTGAGTATCCGGTGGAGGAAAAGGGGAAGATCACCCTTCTCTACTTGTAGGTGTATAATGCAGATAAGGGTAAAATCTCTCCCTCTGTGATGTGCATTGTATCAGTTAGAAAAACACACAACAAAAAGAATAAGCGGATTGCTTCTATTATAGCCTGTTTTGGAAGTATTTCAGTGTCGCATCTTACAAAGCAGGAGTCTAATAGTTTATCCATTTAAAACCAGAAATGGGTATGGTTAAAACCATGGTAAAACCATACATGGGTATGTTCTCTCTTGGAATTTTGTGGGCTTTAGGCTTTCCAGAATATCAAATGGAATTATGGTTATTTGAAGACTGTATGGGAAGAAGAGGAAAGTGTGTGCTGTTGCCGCTGTAGTGATTGGCTTGGCAGGAGCTGTTACTGCTCTTTCCTTAAACAAATACACCAAAAGGCTGCGTTTCAGTCGGAGCAAACATTTTGCTAATTGCATTCTGGTGGGTTCTTCTTGTGAAGAATCTGTTCTTGCTGTTGCTCTGCATTGTAGTGAATGGATACCAGCTCATTGCACATCTTTCATAACAGAAATAAATACAGATGTATCTCTTTGTTTTCTCCTCAAACTTGAGCACTCATCAGATTGTGTTCTGCATCTGGAAGCTGGGTAGCTTCATCAGCTTTATAGATGCATCCCAAACCTCTGTTGTGGATGAAAGAATGGAGTTCTTGATGTCACTAAACTAAAGAAAGGACATACTTCTATGATATTTAATTTTGATGAGAGAAATAGATGAGCTATGTGGTCTGTATTTTGCCACCTGCTGGGCCATTCTATTCTAATGATGCTTTTAAATAGGTCATTAATTGCAGGCGGACACCACTGGCTTTAGGCATTTCCAGAAGCATTCACATAGACCAGGAAATTGGGGAACCACAGTTCTACTAAAGCCACTCTAGTATCTTTGTAGATAATCTGGTAATTTGTTCTTTTAGAACAGACAGGAAGCTGTACCGCAAGATGAGTGTGCTCTAAAGAAACCATCAGTGTGCTTAGCAAACAAGTCCAGTATGTGTAAGGACACCTGAAGGTAGCTATGAATAGAGCTGTGTCCTTGCCTCTTTCCTGAGAACTTGGCTCCTTGTTGGCAGTGAAAAGTTCAGTTGGATCCTGCATATGATACCTCTGTAAGTACCTGATGTATTGGGGTGATACAGCTGATAGTTGTACAGTAGTGACTACGGAACTTTAAGGTGCCATACATGCTGAGTGCATCATATAGATATATTTAGCAGTAGCTTCAGAATTCTAGAGGGATTCTTCTTTCCTATTAATGAGCCTTCATTAGCGCTCTAAGTTTAGAATGTGATCTCTGGGTTTTGCGGAGATCTTGCACCCTCCAGTTCCTGGTGCTCTAGTTCAGGGAATAGAACAATTAGCTTATGATAAGCAGCTGACCTCGTTCTGTCTCTTTATCATGTGCTATGCACCATAGAAGAGAAGATCATAAAGCCAAAAACGGGAGTTCAGACTGTGTCAAGTCGTGATGTAAGCTCCCCAGTGTGAAGCGATTCACAGGTGAGGCAAGAAAGCCTCAACGTATGGGGGTTGTAATGTATGGGGTTGGCCTGTCAGCAAGTGCTGGTCTTGGGCTGGATAAGGATAAAGCACCTGTGATTGCTTGAAATCCATGAATTTGAATCACAGGTGTCATTAGTAAGTTTGAAATCTTTCCTACTCTGCCATGGGAAAGATACAGAAGTGATGGAAAGGAACTGAAGTTTTTCAGACCTCAAATCCATTCGGGTGAAGGCTAAAAGACTGAGTTTACCAGAGCCTCAAAAGCAAACACGTGCTCATGATGTGGCATGGAATTACCTAAATAATGCAGGCTCTGTAGCAAGCGATGTGCTCATGCTTTGTGGTGTGCTGCTAACACCTGAAATATTGGCAGTATTTCTAATTCTGATGTCCAGATCTTGGGTGAAGCAGAGCTCATAGAACTGAGGACTGCTGGCCAGGATTAATGTTTTCTGTCTAATTGAGGTGGTGTTTCCTTTTCTATTACTGCTGATTATAGAGAGGTGTTTGATTAACTAGGACTTGTTTTTATTCCTTTCACTAACTGTGTTCCACATTAGGCCTCTCTGTGCGGTGATTTTCCCTCCTTGCTTTTCAGGAGCTCAGTGATGTGCAAACAAATCTATCCAGGGTAGAAGCAGGGAGCATTTCTTATCTCCTCACTTAGATCTGAGCCATATGGAACTCACAAAGGCTGTGCCTGCCATTCTGATTTCAAGGTACACAGCTATACCATAACCAGATACAAAAACACAGATCTAACACCTGGGCTGGGAGACTTTAATGATTGACAGAAGTGAACTACTTACATTGGCAGTTGATCCAAGAACTTGGGTTGAAGTGGCAGTACAAAAGGACTGATATAAGGAAGAAGTTCTTTCCTGTTAGGGTGGTGAGGCACTGGAATGGCTTTCCCAGGGAGGTTGTGAATGCTCCATCCCTGGCAGTGTTCAAGGCCAGGTTGGATGAGGCCCTGGGTGAGATGGTTTAGTGTGAGGTGTCCCTGCCCATGGCAGGGGGGTTGGAACTGGATGATCTTAAGGTCCTTTCCAACCCTAACTATTCTGTGATTCTATGATTCCTGTGCTGGGGAGGTGGTGCATTGCCCTGTACTTTGCTGTAAAGGCCATTCAGATGCCAGCTCCTTCCCTGAACTGTTTGGCTACTAGAAAATTCCCTGAATTTTTGTTGTTTCTGCTTTTTTCCTAATGTTTAGTCTATAATATATAATATTATTCTTTGACGTGCATTGTGGACAAGTTGAAGCTGGTAACTTGGCTTCATCCTCTTGGAATACTAAATAGTTTCCCAGCATGATGACATCAGAGCAAGAGCAGCATCTGCAGCCACACGTCTTGCTTACGCTGGTCTGAGTAAGCTGCATCCGTATAGTTCCTCGGATAAATGTTTGTCTATCAGGAAGGCAGTAAAAAGCTGCAATCTGTGACCAAGGGGCTTTTTTTGCCTTGTAAAACTTGATGGGGTCCCTCAGTTTCTGTTTTTCCTACTGAGGACCATAGTGAAAGCAAGATATGTTCATATGGATTGAATTGTCTCCGTCCATGTGGTAGTCCCAGGGGGCCTGGATTGCAGGAACCTATTTAACACGGGGAAGGTTTGGCATTACAATGAGAGAACAGTATTAGCCTAAGTTCTACCTGCCCTGAGTACCTACTGGATTCTGGTGTTGCTGCTGGCTGTTACATGAGGAGGAATGGGGTTTGAAGACAGACTTCACCTTTCCTCAGCTTTCCAGGACAGCTTTTAGTAGGCAGGAAAGGAGGAGGCGGCTCCTTTTGGTGTCTGCTCTGCGGAGGGTAATGTCACACTGGACCATGGCCGGTTCCATAAGGCTGGAGGTCAAGTGTTTGCTCCCCTCATGGGAATCTTGGCCTCTGAGACGTTTTAAGGACCTCCTGCCCAGTAACACTGGAAATACTTGAGTTTTTGCAAAAGGGATTTAACCCTTCCTGTGCTGTGCTTAGATTCCTGCTTTTGTTCCTGCTGCCTCTTGCCTGGAAAGGGCGATTAGGAAACAGATTTCATCTCCTTTCATGCTATGATTTATCATCTATGCTATGAATTCCAAGGCTTTACACAGTTGAAGGAAGCACATCCATCATCTGGCTGTAAATAGTGTAGAAACGTTTACAACTTGCTACAGGGATTCCTTGTGTAAGGGACCACGCTGCCGGGCGCGCAGCCATGGCACGCAGGGAGGTGCTGCCGGTTGCAAGCCGGACTTGGCCCCTTCCTAACCCCACTGAGGTTTGCCTTTGCACTGTTAGCAACAGGTAAAGGGAAACTGAGTAGCTTGGTGGGATGCTGCCAGCGGGGCTTTCACCGAGATGGAAGTGTCTTGGTGAAGACTTCAAAGCCTGTTGTGCAGCTGGTGAGGGGAGCTCTTAATCCCATTAGGATTTAAGATCAGAGCAGCAGCAGCTCTGTTTTGTGAAAGGCTGGATGCTGCTGGTCTTTCAATGTACATCTGCCTGATGAAAGCCCTTCTGAGTTAGGTAGAGACCTCCTCAAGGAGCATCTGGAACCCGGTTAGATGTAGGGAAGAGCTAAATGCTGAGCTGGTCTCACCAGGACAGCTCTGAGTTTCCCACCAGCCACTGGCAGCAGCAGTGGTTTAGGTCTCTGGTTTAATTGCATGTCCTGATGCAGATCTGATGCTGTGCAGTGCACACATTCATTCCTCAGGCCCGTTTTGGCACATCACATACAGCTTTTTGCTGTTTTATTGCAAAATCAGGTTGACACATTGCTGAGATGTGGGTAGAAACGTCACTGGGGCTGCTTGGGGAGGTTCTGGAGCTCTGGGAGGTGGAGGACCTGTTAAAGCAGGTTCTAGGTGCTTTGGAAACTTGGTTTCTGACAGGCCACGTGCAGCATGCCTTGTCTGAGATTGAATTGAGCGGAGATTGAATTGATGCTATAGCAGTTTCCTTCTGTTCTTGTTACCTTGATCTGTGGGAGGTCTGGATGCTGTGAATATGGGTAGTGGGGGGTTTGGGAAGCAGCCCATCGCGAGTCCATGCTCTTTGGTTGAGGCTGAAGTCTCCAGCACCTGATGGCAGGTTTGTGCCCATGGGTTGGTGCCTGTGCCTCGATTCTTGTGCCGTCAGTTCCCTGAAGGTATGAACCCTGCGGTGGGATGTCCCAAGAAGCTGGCAGTGCCCATAAACAAGAGGCTTAGAGTTTTATAAAGCTACAGGATTTGGTGCCCACATCTTAGAGGCAGAGGTGAACTGTGCCCACAGCAAAGCGGCCGCTGCAGAGAGGACTGGAACTGGTGTTAGCAGCGTGGTGAGATGACAGGCATTTGGCAGGAATCCCTGGAAAGCTGAATAGCTCCACCATGAATCGCTGTTGGCATCGCAGCCTCGAGTCAGCCGGCCTGCAGACAGCGAGGAAGGGAAAGGAAACACATTTGATGAGTTCAGGGGTGATGGGAGCCTGTTTGCCCACTGCAGGTCAGTCCCAAGTCATGTTTAAGTTTGTGCTTAAGTCATAGTGAAGGGCAGTGACAGGAGAAACCTCATTCCAAGTCATGACTTCTGCCAGGGGTGTCCGTGCAGGGCAGCAGCAAGCACAGGATCACAGATCTCCTTGTTTTGCAGTCACGGTACACTGGAGCTGCGTGACTTGGTTGGGAAGGTGCGAGCTGGCTGCAGCTTGATTGCTGGGAGCTGCTGATGGTATCTTTCCCCAGCAGTAAAGCAGTGTTCCTTGCCTGCTTCTGTAGGGAAAGTTGACTCCTCCACCTGCATACATAGCAGCCTTGGCTTTTCCTCTCTTGCTTCCTAATGAAAGCAAAGCTGGAGGTGACGAGGGTGATACCAGAGGAGTTCTTTAGTCATTGAGCTCAGGTGCCTGTGTAGTGTTAATGGGATGGTCCAGCCGTTGGGTGGCCCAGGGGGGGCCTTTTGCTGGTGCATGTTGGTGTGTGCTGATGACAGGCTATAAATACAACATCGGGAAGAGCTGCAGTTGTAGATAAGAGCTGAGTGCTGAACCCGGTTCTGACAGCCTCAGCCCAGAGGTGAGGAGCAGAGCTAGCACTACCATAGTAGGAAGTGGGCACAACCACTAATGCATCCTCCACCTTCCTTTAGGGCAGCTCAACAATGGAATTCAACCCTTGTATTTTTAAATGTCACACTGTTGTGCTTGAAGGGTCTCATACATGTCACCTCATTTAGATAACGCTGTTTGCTGCTGGTTAAGAGGCATTACTTTGACGTTAAAGCACATTACTGCAGTTGGCTGAAGCTGTGTGGGTAGAGAGGCTCCCTTGCCTCTTACTCCAAACTAAACTCAGCTTGGAAACTTACAGACTCCTGCCCTGTGAGTGGCTGGCAGAAGGGCCCGTGGTTTGGAAAGCAGCAGTGTAGAAGTACTCCGAGTAGGTTACTCATGATTTGCACTGCAGCAAACACATTTGGTTCATCTTCCTTTTGCCTACGGAAGGGGGAAGAGACTGAACAAGTGCTTCATGCTGGGGCAATTTAGAAGATAGAAAAGGACAAAAGAAGTGAAGATGGAGTTGGGAAAGAATCGTTTATTTTGAGTTTCTCAGAGGGATTTTACAAACAATGGAGCAGTTTAAAAAAATCGAGTGATCAAAGTACTTGACAGTGTCCCTTAAACACACACACAAGCCCCCGGACAGAGGAAATCACACCAGCGAGGAGGTCAATACTGCCGGAAGAGCAGCTGGCATCTGCATAGTTCTAGGAGGAAAGATTGCAATGTGTTGGTGCTATAGTGAGTGTCATCCTGGCCTTAATATAAGAGAGCGCTGAAGTATGAACAAATGTACCTGCAGAAAACAAAGTGCATAAAATAACACGCAAAGTACGGCTGGTCGAAGAGGTTTATTTACCTGATACAAATGAAACCGGGTGTGATGCTTCTTACTGTCAGCATGGAAAGAGACAACTGATCTTATTTACAGCTTCTAAAGGTCGCACATGCAGGTGTGGTCACTGGTTAAAGTCGGTTGTTGCCGTTTTAGATAGATGCATCACGACAGTTTGTATTGCACCAACATCTGTCTTACTGCCTTAGATTTAAATAAGTTACATTACAGTGCAAAAGAGGTCCATTTGCACACATGATAAAAAGAAAAAGCCAAAGTTCTGAACTGGAGGCTTATGGTTTAACATTCACCTGTAAGTTACTTCCCAATGGATTTTATAAATAGGATAGCATTGTACATAAGCTGTTCTAGAGTAGTACGGTTGGGATGATACAATACAGAGAAAGATTTGGCTACGATCGAAGGCATGCATTATTTTGATATTGTACATTGTATAAACTGACATTTTACATATAGAAATATGGGAAAATTGGCTGACAGCTCCACAATTCCTTGTTCAAGGATAACCCAACTCTTCTCCATGCAGCACAGAACCCAAACTCCTCTGGAGACAGAGTTTCCCATTCGGTTTGCTAGATATTGCACGGTTGTACATCTGTAATAATGAAGTCCTAATGGTACCACACATTTCTTCCACAGAGAAACACAATGAGTTTTGTTTTAGGGAAAGCAAAGAATCTTTACACAATACATGCAGAAGGTTTGGTAGATGTGTTGCTAAAAACACATGCACGCAACAAAACAACCTTACATTTCTGCAAAATTGTTTAGGAAGCGATTACTCCAGTATTGCTGAAAAGGAAAGAAAGAAAAGGCATCAGTTAATGAAAGGATGAATGCTCAGTATCATCATACAAGCAAGACTAAGATCAACAGTGACAGAAGAAAGAATGTTAAGTTTGATAACTGGCTGCCCTGGCATTGGAGGGACACTCTCAGGTTACTTTGTTCTTAAAGCCCAGGACTCTGGATTATGGCTCAGCAGCGCTGAGTGCAGCAGAGCTCCCTTTCGCATCAGCAAAGCCAGTGCTTCCTATGTAAGACCTCAGTGAAACAGAATTAAGACATGTTTAGACAGCTTTTGCCTTTCTCTGCCTGACCAATGGCAACACACAAGCCTCACTTGTTAAGTTTTATACTACAAGGTTTGAGCTCAAGTTCTTAAGAACTCGAAAGGGTGGTTTCTATTCAAGGCATTATATCCAAGCTTGGCCACAAAGTGACCTAACAATGTCCCTTTTCCAAGTAATGCAGCTTATTCTGGGAAGCAGTAGGAAAGCTTTGAAGAAGTCATTAAACTACACGGATTAATGTGTAGGCAAAGGGTAGAGTACAACGTAATAAAGCTACTACTGTACTTTACCCCCGAGTACAGCGCACGGTTAGCCTTGCGTCTTGGAGAGAAGAGTACTCAATTGCCTACAACTTGATGGTGGCTCTTCAAAACCCTGCTGCAACACTACGCAATTTAGGCTCTCCTGCTAAGATTTGGGAATGCATATTAATGTAATTAAGGATGTAATTAGCAGAGATTAGGGAAACAGTTAATGGTTAGAAGTGCAAAAAAAGTAAACAAGACAGGTGCAAGAGACAGACAGCTTTGGATCAGTTTTACCTCCCTTCATCTCAGCAAATTCAACCATCTTTAAGCTGTTTAGCGGGTATATCCTGTGCATCAGCTGTGTTCTTGGAACAGAGACAGAGGACTGCTGTACTGCATTCTATCATCCCATTAAAAACTCATTTTCTTTCCACTGCCCTTCCCTAAAATAGCCTCCCTACAAACATAAGCCTGGTAGCATTCTGACAAACTCATATATATTTTCCTGCAGCCTCTTTCATCCTTATTTATTTGTAATAATGCTTTAGGGAACTAAGTATGAACTATTTTTATTGCTTGGAAAGCAGCAAAAAGGAGCCGCTCGCTGCGTAGCTCACAAGCAGCACTTTGAATCACAGCTGAAAGCAGAGAGGGCCTGAGGCACTATAAAGATAAAACCCCCTGTCTAAAATTGCCTGCCTGCAGCTGCCTGACCCTTTTCTTTGCTCTGGACCAGGCTACAGAACACTGAGGTCAGGAGGAGCTGCTCTGGTACCAAACCCTGCTGGTTTCCCAGCATAAGCTGGTATCCTTCCTGGTGTTCTTGACATAAGGTAGCATTAATCCCATGATTGATGCTAGCCTTACACACCTCTCACACTAGAAAGTAAGTGGCGATACGTGAGGACACTAAGGAGTCCTGGAGACAGTGGAGATGGAGAAGCTGTGAGATGAGAGCAGAGGGAAACAAAGTATAAAGCTGCTTTCAAAAAGATGGGCCCAGAGATAAGGCCTGGGTAACTTTATAGTTATTTCTGCTTAAATAAGTGCTTCCATTGATACAGTCACAGGGTTAACATGTTCAGAAAGGAGTTGCCTATTTCCATCCCCAGATGACCCTAGTACAGTGAGGAGGTTGGAAAGGAGATGTGTAGGGAACAAGGAAACTGAGAGTTTCAACTCCAAGATGCTGGCAAGTCAGTTTGTCCTAAATGGACAAGAACTCCCTTCCTGGCTTCTCCAGATGAAAGGACTGACAGCTAAGGAATGATCTACAGGATCTACACCATTAAGAATCAGCATTTTAATGCACACATTTTCTTGCAGTGCATTAATAACCTTGCACTGGTTTTCTATAGTTTCTGTAACTGAGCAGCACTGCCTCATGCTATTCCCATGCCAGAAGCACACACAAGAACCTCCCTCAGCCTCCTCAGCTGAGAAGGGTTAAGACCAGACCCACAGCTCCAAGATGCCAGACAAGGAAGCTTCCAGCAGATGCTGATTTCACTGCCTTAAGAGGAAGCTCATGGTAGGTCTTAACATTTGGCCAGTCCAGCCCACACAAGGCTGTTACTTACTACGCAGTGGCAGCACTTGGAAAGCAGAAGCACTGAAAGCATAGCAACAGCTACCACTGAACCCAAGGTAAATAAGAGCTGATCTTAAGGAACCCTATTGCTCCATTTCTACAGGAACATTTGGACAGCAAGACTGGGAGAAATAAGAGACAAACAAGGTAGATGACAAGTGCTTGGGCTCTCAGGAGCCCCTTATAAAACCCAACTATTCTCATAACCTCAGGAGCCTGTAGGATGAATGCCACTCCATTCACCCAACCATCATCCAGCTTTCAAAGGCAAACTCCAAGGAACACAAGATCCTAATGGAAGCACTCCCAAGACAGGAGAAATGAGTGAGCTGTCAGATATCCACACGGAAATCCATGACACAAGCAGCAAGATTCATCTTCAACACAGACAGATCTCCAATAAAGAAGTTGAAGACTGAATTCTACCATCAACAGTCATTTTCCTCTTCAGCGTCTTAGAGACAGAGGAAAAGAGGGTGTAGAGCAGGATTATTCAGCATAATACACAGGGATAGGATCGTACAAGCAGAATCCTTCATGGTGACAGGAAGACAGATAACTTTAAAAAGCTCTGGAGGTTCACTCAGAACCAGTGTTCAAAGAGTCTGTGGCCTTCCTGCCCTGAAAAATGTTCATCAATAACATTGGGAGCACACAGAACTAACTTGCTAGTTCTTTGTTTCCAACAAATCACATACTTGTGATTTAGAATTCCTTGAGATCAAAATAGGTACATGACCTACTATTTTCTGTTGCAAGAAACAGGGACAAGTCTCATACTGCTCACTTATTATCAATACAGCCAATGGCTGGTGCTGGCCATTGGTTTTGTGGTATGCAAAACCTTAGCATGCCAAAAAGACATGTTCTTCCACGCTAAAGAGGGCCTTCAACAGGATTTAAATGCTTACAGTTTGGCAACACACCTACAACATCATCAGGTCCAGCTCCTCTGAGTCACTTCAGCATCAACTTCAACAAGTCAAAGTCTATAATATAAACAGTGAGTATTCACAATGCAGTGGGATTTCAGACAGGGCCTGTGTATCCTGAGGTTAGTATCTGTATTTGAAAGCCTGAAACCTAGAGAATTATCTGTGCTCACTGGATTCCAGCTGGCACAGATGGAACATAGCTTTTAACTATTGTTGTCCTCTGTGAGGAATCAGAAAGCTGTTTGAATGTGGTTATTCAGGCAGATGAGCCAGCACAAGATAACACAGCACCCGCTACTCTAACAAAGACATAATGACCCCAGTCTGATTCTCAAAGACTCTCCTGTTAAGCTGAGACTGTTCTTCTGTCTCTTCAGATGACCACTGTAAAAAGTGTTCCCACTCATGGGAAATAAGCTGGTTTTGCAAAGAGGAGTACCTGCACTTTGAGCACTGCAGACAGCAGAGAGTAAAGAAGGGTACAGTCAGCTCGGAGCAGCATCCCCTACTGCAGAGCAGGAAAAAGCTTTGGAGTAAACCAGCACCTGACCACAAGTACCAGAGTGTTTTGGACACTGAACATACACATTAACAGCTGTCAGTGTCTTAAGTTACAGATTTGTTCAGTATTATCTCAAACTTAAGACCAAAAGCTGTAAGATCTTGGGGCACTGAGGCTCCTGGGTGCTATAAAACAAGCCCCTAAAATGCACTAAACCCAAAAGCAAACGCTTTGCCTTTGGAATCAGTAATTTTTGAGCTTCAGAGCACAAAACAAGAGTCTGAAGTGGTGATAATAATGTAGCACAGCAGAGGTTGACAAAACACAGCATGGGAATGAAGGAAATTACTATTTATTCTTCAACACGTATACAGCATATGCTATTTTACAGCAAGTCACCACTGGCATGGTGAAATGGGAAAGAAATACTCACTTTAGTCGATGAAAGTTGGAAGGCATTGGAGAAAAACACCACAGTTAGGACTGTTAATGACTTACATGTTGCTGGTACAGGACTGAATTTGAGAACATGCTTTAACATTTACCGTCATAATGAAGGTGGTTAGTGCCACATTAAAATAAAAATAGTTCTATACAATATGTTCAATTTGGTCATGTGCTATTTACAGATTTTACAAAACACACACACGAGCTTCGTTACTTCAAGTCGGGCTAACAACAGGCCAGCAGAGTAACTCCATGTATACAGCTGATCATTAGTGCCCTAAAGTGTAGGAAAAGCCAATTTCTAGCTATGCAGTGCAAGTTATTTTTCCAGGTCTCATTAAAAGTTGTGATCTTAAAGGGGAGGGGGGAAACGAAGAAGAAAGGATCTGACACAGGTAAATAAAGTATTAAAACCCAACTTAACCCCTCTTTTGAATTAAAACAGATTGTGGTTGTTAAAAAGGCCTGGTTTAGATTTAGGTAAACAGAAGTAGCCCTCCCTATCCCTGCATAATGGGCAACGCTGGCAAAATAAGGTCCGTTACAATAAAATACAATAGACAAATAAATAACCTTAGAAAAAAAACAACCCTATGCGTGTGGAGAGGATGGAAGAACCCCGCAGGCTGCACCTGGAATGGTGTTTTCTGCACGAGCAAGGTTAGGCATACCTCATACAGAAAGTGGTGTAAACAAGGACAGTCAAGAACCAAGAGTGAGGGGGGGGTAACAGAGAAGAAATCCTGCCCGAGGTAGCAGCACTCTCTACCCAGTGCAGAAAGTTCTGCTTCGGAAGCAAACCTGACTTTATGACAACTTAAGTTTGGATGATCATGCAGAAGACAAACAGTTACATGCTTGTTTAGTTTTAAGACGACACACATTCATTCCCTAAAATCTGCTGCCAATTTAGTTTGATAGTGTCCGCTGGCTCAAACAACATCACCTCTTTTGTTTTTTGTACACAATGAATAGACTATTGAACAGAACACTGTACATGCTTTCATCTACAAAAAAATATTTGCATAAAATAGTGTTAGTTCTCTGTACATGTCAATGGACACTTGAACTGTGTATAAAAGAGGAATATATTGCCCCCACTGAAGTCAGAAAAAAAGCAAACAAACAAACAGAATCTAGATTATGAAACCTCCATCACCGGCAAATATGTTCATGTGAAAATTCAGCAGAAATAGACAGTTGCTCTAAACAATAAAAAAATTAAGTTAAACTTTTTCTCTTTGAATGTAAAACTTGTCATCGTGTCAGTCAAGACCAAAACATATCACTAAAGTTAGTGTCTGTGCTGTAAAGCCAGATAACCAAGGGCATAGTAATGAACACAAACGGCCAGGAAACTCCTTCGGTGCATGCTGACAAAGAACACTCTTTGGTGGCAGGCCGCACACTATCTTTACCAGGTTCCAGGTAGTTACGGGCCACATATTTAAGTGTTTCATCCAGCAGAATGACAGGTAGGGAGATTTTCAATACCATCAGCCATTGTGTCACGTTCAGAGGTGTGATCTGGAAGATAATCTGAAAGGAAAGCCAAGCATTACATCTGTTCTCCCTTCTCCATCCCTCGCCTTAAGCTGTAGACAAGTTCTTGCTCTGTCCCCAAGAATCAGGGATGGGTGTAAGACAAGTGCACTTACTGGAAGAGGTTCCACATAAAGGATAAGGAAGTGGAGTGACATGGACAAGCAAATGGCGCCCACCAGCCAGATGTTTTCCCATGGGGGCATCCGCATCAAGGACTGGTTTTCTGATAGACTGCAACAGAAACACGGTACAGACGTGTCCATAAGACACTAACAGGAAATGCAATACATCAGAAAACTAGCTGGAAGGAAAAGCAGCATGGCAAGTCACAGTTATCCCAGTCATGAAAGAAAGAAAGATACGGTTTATAGATATGTTGCAACTTTAAGCTCCCTTGGAAGGCTGCTCAGCAAAGCAGACCTAGTTCAGCCTCGCATTTGTTTCTTAAAGCTTTTATGTTCCCCTCATTCCTGATCTAGTCTGTGTTTTTCACTATGATGCTGACATCCTCTCCATGAGAGGGATAAGGGAAAGATGGGCACAGCAGCGCATGACAGAACTCTCCCCAGTTTACTGTACGCCTGGGGACCTACTGCACCCACTTCTGAAGTTCACTTCAAGACTGGCTATACAGAGAGACAAGGACTTGCATCCTCTTAATGCCTGTCCTTTCCTTCTGCTCTTCAGATTCCATTTGCATTTAGGCTACACTGTATTAAAGGCCGCGATCCAGAACATCAGATGTAGAGCAACATCCCATTATGTAGGGCTACCTCAGTAACTTTACAGTATTTAAAGTTTATTTGTTTTTAAATTAACTGACCTCTAAGCTATTTGAAGAAAAATACCCTTGACATTGTGCTATTAAGTGGTTTCCATTTATAATCTAATATTAATTGGCTAAACCCACACTCCCTTAGGGAAGGAAAAACTATTTTCCATATCTTCAGCATTCTTATTTTAGTTCTCCTTGATATCACTTTATACCAACATAGGAGGGATAATCTGATTGATTAAGCTTAGATTAGAAATAATGGAAAATATTTCAGTTGCTCATGCTTAGTGAAATACCAGAGTGAATTGGCAGACTTAAAAATATACCTTATGATAACAGATCTCAAGTGTTATCCCAGAGAGTCATTTTGTTTGCACTACAGGATTCAGAAAGGAAACGTGACTCATTCTTCATTAGCTGAGCTGTCCATAGGCTAGCAATCAAACTGCACAAAAAGCAGGGTTTTGGATAAGCTGTGCAGAAGCTTTGCTCTGCCACTTGGACATACAAACCTGTTGAGAGCATTGCACATCTCTATGGTGACAAGTACGGAAAGAGCCATTGTCATTGGATAGGGAGACTCAAAAACCACACAGTCGACACCAAAGAAGTCTGGATTGTCCTCTTTGCACTGCAGAAAATGGCTCTAGAACAGGAGAACAGGAAGTCACTTTCACATCTCACTGACTTGTCTCATGATATAAATTTCTGCAACCTATTGTTTTGCTACAGTCATTGCAATAACCAGTATGAAAACAAGCATGTACCTCCCCTCTCCCCCCAAAGATATTAAACTGAGCAAATACCAGCTGGTAGAAGGAAACTCTTGGACCACCATCAGCAGCAATAAACCACCAAGCAGCAGCACCCACTGTGGCAGCACCAACATAACCTTCAAGAAAGCAAAGTGCTGTTATCAGTATTGTGACCTGTGTGAGAGACAAGATCTCCTCTGCCACACTTGAACTGCTACCTCAAGACCTCCAGTACTGTAAAAGAAATAGACTGTAATTCATCTATTGTAACTCATCTATCTCCTGCGGAAGAAATCTGCTCCACCAGTTGTAAATTACATAACCATTAAATACTCTCCTAATATCTGTTTATGGAAGCTGACAGCTAGAACAGTTAAGGCAAACAAGAACAGCACTTGGGAGTAATCAACCTGCAATTTTTCTTCCTTCCTCTCAGAACTCAACATGTCTGTACTTACACTAACTAACACTAAGGTTTGCCTTAAGATCTATCAAGTCAGATAGGAAAATTAAGGTCATAACTTCTGGCATGAAGACAGGGTGCATTATCTATCCATATAGATACTTATTCTAGCTTTAAAGCACTACAGCTGTATTTAAGGTTTAAATCTACATCCACAAATTGATACTCCTTTATTTTCCCCCATTACAGCCAGCAAACCGGTTGTGTTCTACTCAAGCACAAAAATGACAGTTGTCATTTTCAGGTTTAGGAGTAGTTCTTCATAGGACCTCAACAGCTAATGCAGATACACATTCAGTAATGGCTAGTCTTGGTTCTTCGCTCCCAATCCCACAACATGCTTGTCTTCCTAAGGCTGATTTCAGCACACAAGGAGATCAGACAAACTGCTTTCAAGTGGATCTCAAAAAAACCCCCACAAAACCTGCCTAAATTTACTTAAGAAAAAGGCTATTACTACTTACATCCGATAGCTAGGTAACGGAAGAAGAGCCATCCACTGATCAGTGGCTCTTTAGGGTTGCGTGGTGGCTTATTCATGATATCAAGATCGGGAGGATTAAAGCCCAGAGCAGTAGCAGGGAGACCATCCGTCACAAGGTTTACCCATAACAGTTGGACAGGAATTAGAGCTTCAGGAAAGCCCAGGGCAGCAGTCAAGAAGATACTATAAAAAAACCCACCAGTTACAAGCTTATTCTTGTGCCACTAAAGAAGTGCTTTTAATTCTTAAGCCTAAGCCTGTAGCATCACTTCTCTCAAATCGAGTTATCCATTTAATACCACAAGCTGAATATTCACATTCAGAAAACTGGAAACTAAACAGCATTTTAGCTCAAGTGACTTAAGCTTCATATATCTAGATCACTGCCAGTCTCTGCAAACATTTAATCAGCATGTAACTTGCATGGCTTTGAGCCTGTGTGAATAAATAGAACAGAAACAGAGGCTGCAGCAAAAGCCATATGAAGGACAGCTTTGAAGTTTACAAGAAACAAGGCAAGACAATCGCAAGACATCTTCACTCTGGGATGTAAGAAAGTATGCTTTGATATAAACTGTTAGGAGATCAGTATTTACATTCTGTTCCCAGAAATGCATTCTGTGGCATTGGGTCATTACTCCTTCCAAAGACACAGAAAACATGTTCTTCTGTAACTTGAGGTTAAACAAGCATCTATGTTATATCTGCTCCTAAGTTAGCTGAAATACCAGATCTTTTCATTTTTAAGGTTATTATTTGCCTATTCTAGAGTATTACTCCAATCACAGAAATAATTCTGAAGCATTTGGTCACTAACTGAACTAGAGTATTATATGCAATGTCAATCTTTTGTGGTATGCCAAGTCTCCAGTCAAGACTAGTCTGAAGTACAGAGACTTCCACACAATCATAATGATCAATGACCTGGAGAACCTGTTTCTCTGGTTTTAGCGAGAAATACTGGAAGTGAGTAACTAACAAAGAGTCCATCATCACTACTGCAGGTCAAACAAAAACATTTCCAACCTACCAAACAACTTCTCCAACATTGGAGGAGATCAGGTAACGGATGAACTGCTTCATGTTGTTATAAATGGCACGTCCTTCTTCCACAGCAGCTACAATAGTTGAGAAATTGTCATCTGCTAAAACCATTTCAGAAGCAGTTTTAGCTACTGCAGTACCAGAGCCCATAGCAATTCCAATTTCTGCTTTCTTCAATGCGGGGGCATCATTGACACCATCACCAGTCTAGAACAAGAATTTAAAGTTGAAAGAAGAAATAAGGTGGGCACTTACATACAGGACCAGAAAGGAATTTTGCACTGGCTACGGTTCTGAACCTTTAAAAAAAAAATCACTTAAGGGCAGAACTATTCTGAGGCTTTGCGTTCAGGGAAACATAAAAAACAAGTGTTTTCCAAAGTAAGAAATTGGGTTGAAAAGGCATAATTTGGGTGTAAACAGCGTGTGCCTTACAAACAAGAGTTCAGTTACTTACCATAGCTGTAATCTCATCAAAAGACTGAAGAAACTCAACAATTTTGGATTTGTGGGAAGGCTCTACCCGAGCAAAGCAACGGGCATGGTGGCAAGCATCTCTCTGGGCAGCAAGTGAGAGCTCATCGAACTCACGACCAGTAAAGGCTTTTGTAGAAACATCTTCATCTTCCACAAAGATACCAATGCGACGGCAAATAGCCACTGCTGTGCCTTTGTTATCACCAGTAATCATGATAACTCGAATGCCAGCTTGTTTGCACAGCTTTATAGATGAAGCTACTTCAATTCTTGGGGGATCCAGCATACCCACGCAGCCAACAAAGGTCAAGTTGGTCTGAAACAGAAGAACACCAGGTTTTAGGAGACTTCTCATCTGACAGTAGTGAAACAATCATTCTGCTTGCTAAGTATCTCTCAGTGTAGTCGTTTGTTTCCATTCCTCATCCACAATATTCTGTGGTTCTACCTCAAGCAATTAAGACAGAGGTCTGTCGTGTTGCCATTTGGCCAAAACCAGTGTATTATGAATGATATTCCTGCTCTGGTGTCTTTCCTTCCTCCTGAAAGGGCTACTTCACAATGTTCCCTGTTTCACCATCCTGAGAGCACTTTGGCTCTGACACTGACATCAGACAGCTGGAGAAGAACTGAGAAATAACAGATCTATACACGCATTAAAAGGAGATAAATAAGAATTGAATGGTTTTGGAATCACAATGCTACACAATACCATCTGCCCGATGAGCATATGGGATAACACAGTTAATTCTCAGAGCACAGCCACAGCCTGAAGTGGGATCCTACCCTTACAAACATATCTTGCTTCAAACACACTTCTTGTGTTTTTGAAATGTGCTCTAGTTGTCAGGCCTGCAAACTCAACCTGCAAGCAGTCAAGACTCTCTTTTTTGTAATCAGTGCCAGGAGCACAGAACACAAGCCAAAAGCTCTCACGTAACTGTTGTCATTCCCCCCCCCCCCCCCCCCGCCTAAATCCTAGATACAGATTTCATTGGAAAATTACAGAACAGCTAAGATGATTATCATGGACCACGCTTTAGCAGCTGACAGTATGGAGGCAGGGAAGTGAGCTTAACCCTCAGAGCACAAAATGACAAGTATGTTTCATCACAAAATACCCAAAGAGGTCTTGCAGTTGAGCAACGTCAAACTGAAAACCAGTAAAGCTGACACCACAATGCAATTTGTGCAATATTTTCAGAGTTTAAGGTGTTCTGATCCCAAGGACCCTATGTATGCACATAAAATAATCCAATTTGCAGCTAGCTGTCTAACTGCATCAAGAACACAGTTTCTTCAAAGTCATGTCTAGTCTGTTATCAAACTGAGCAGTCCCTTGTCAAATATGGTTAACTATTGTGCCTGGTATCAAAAATACTCAAAGAGAAAACTCTCAGATGTAACTTCCTCAAGAAGTAATCAGATGTAAGGAGTCTCCAATTCTTCAGTTTGAAAGAAAGAGAATGACTAAAAGGATATTTTACTAAACTTACCTCATAGTTAATGAAATTTGAGGAGTCCTCAAGATTCATTTCCTCTTTTTTGGGTGGACTGTCATGAGTAGCCAGAGCCAAGCAACGCAATGTGTCTCTACCAGTTCCCCATTCTCTAATAACAGACATTATTTTCTGCTTAATTCCTGAGGTTAATGGTATTTTAGCATTTCCAACACGGACGTGCGTGCATCTGTCAATTACACCTTCAGGAGCACCCTGCAGAGGCAAAAAAAAGTCATTTAGCTTAATAAGTCCCTTTCTATTATAACATCTGCTCAAATTACAAAGTCCTTGCTTCACCTTCAAGCTGCAGTTGTGCCATAACTTAGTATTGTGCTACCTCTGCAGCCATTCCATAACTACACTTTCCTATGTGAGGAACTGACCTTAACAAACATCTTGCTCATGGATGTGCGGCTTGGTTTGTTCGGTGTGCAATAGACAGACATGGACTTTCTGTCTCTTGAGAATTCCAGAGTGAATTCTTTCTTCATGAGTTGTTTTATCACCTTATAAAGAAAACAGTGCATAAAAATGCAATTAGACAATACCACAACACTCACTCCCCAATGAATTCCAGATAAAAGGAAGAGTACTGACCGAGTTGCAAGCATTTGCACGTTCAATCCTAGAAAGCCCTTTCAAGTCTGTGTCAAACACGTTCATCTTTTCAACCAGACAGGTAAGCGCTGTTTCTGTGGCTTCACCAACTTTTTCATATACTCCCTTAGCCTTTAGTTAAGACAAAGCAAACAAAACCACACAAGTTTACTTTAAACCTCACCTGGAACCTACCAGAGACAAATGCTCAAGTTTCACAATGGAAAAAAAGGCTTAACAAGCCTTACAATGGCTTATGAAACAACCAAAAAATCCCCTAGTTTTAAAAAGCAGCTTTGATGAGCATGATTTGTATGAAGTTTCAAGCCTTCACTTGAGAGTGAAGGCTTCAAATGAGCAGAGAAAGTTGTCAGTACTTTATCATCAAGCATTTAAGTCATTATGAGATACAGCAACCTTAAGAAGACAAGGCAAAGCAAGAAAGCAGCAGTGCATTCTACACACCAGGAGACCTCTACATTTCAGATTACATGTGCTGCCTGGCTTTCATTTTCTCAGTGTTCAAACAAGTTGTTCCCAGAATTAACACTTAAGAGGTCCTAAATACTCTCCCTCTTGACTAGAGGGGGATTTACCACTGAAAGGTAATATGCAGTCAGATGAGAACAAACATTTATCCTTATTCTCACACTCTCCTCTGTTCTAGGATATGTACTTACTTCATTGTAATCCAAAGAGGAATCATTACAGAGCGCACAGATCGTTGCAAGTTCCACAAGGCCATCATACTGGCTACATTTAATAACTTTGTCATCTTTATGCCTTTCCAAAGGAAGAAAAGGGGGAGATTTAAGTTAGTTATTTAGTATTAGCATCTCACCTTTTCCTCCTCTTTAATCCCTTTACTGTATTCCCATTTAGTACAATGCTTATTAGTTATGGGCTTGGAACTACAGAACAAGAAAACTGTCGAGAAGAGCAGGTTTAATAAAAAGGTGAGTTCTGAAGTTCAGATCAAAGAGTCATGAACAGAATTACATGGTCATCAATGAAATCACTACCTGAATTACAAAACCTTATTTCCTCCAGTGATAGTCATACAGCAATGCAGAAGAGCTCAGGGAAGAGGCATATGAGAGCAGTATTAGAGTACGCACATGACTTGGCTGTTCCAAGCAGAAGAGGGATACTGTTGGGAGGGATATACTTAGGAGTTCAGCTTCCTTAACCTTACTGCATATTCTAAAGATTTACTGCCATGCATTAAATGCATCCTCTGGGCAGGCATAAAAGAGATTTGGCTTCTTATTTCTTAAAAATTACCCTGTGTTATATGTGACCCTCCTAAAGCAATGAAGAGCTAAGTAATTTCATAACACAAATGCCACTACAAAAGAAATGCTCTGTTCTAGTAGTCATGTATACCCAATGATGAACAGCTGAAATCTTTCCTGAAGTAATGCACCATTTAGACGTCACAAAGAAGCAGCAACTTCTCTGCTTTGACATCTGGAGATAGGTAGCAAATGAATTCATTTTCTGTAACATTAGCATACTTCTAGAGTAAGCATAAAAGACCCAAGACAGTGTTCAATACTGTTATTCCCCCCCACCAGAATTAGCAAGACATAACTCATATACGACATGTTTCATTAAAGCTCCCAGGGAGTGGAAAAAAGGTCTGGTGGTAGAAAGATGTGGATCACTACTCCAGAAGAATTCCTAACACAGACTACAATGTGTCCTATTATGTAAGCTTTTGTTCAGTCTCTTGCAGTACTGCAAACAAATTCCAGTGTTGTATAATGCAGCATGTGAACCAAATGCATCTTAGAAACACAAGTATGTTTTGCAAGTGCCATTTTGCACATAATACTATAGCTGTAAGCAGTGGCTTTAAAGTGTCAACTCTTTAAACTTCCCAGCAGCTCCCAGTTTGTCACACTGCCTATCACAGTTAATACTTCCTGGTTTCACCTGTTCTGAACTCAAAGAATTAAGCTGTTTGACAATCTCCTAACATCCCTGGGAAATCTGTCACTGTAACAACATTTTAGTTTTTCCAGTAAGAAATATTTGTAATTTTATATTCTGAACAACATCTTAGGGGAAGTAATGTATCAAATACTGTAAGAGTGATTGAAAAAAACTGATTTATTGCAAAAACACTTAATGGTTATGAAACAGAGTAGGCTGCCTGTACAGCTGTGGGGGACAACAGTATCTGAAGTTAAGTATAACAAGAACATCTGTCGGGAAGGTTCAGATCTAGGACAGGTCCTGCTCTGGGGCAGTGCAATGCACTAGGCTGCTTCCTAATTGTCCCCATAAACTTCTTTGTCAGTGACAGTTTGCAATTCAAAGTCAGTCACCTTAAAATCCTCACAAAGCCAAGGATTTCAAAAGCTTCCATAAATGCAGAAATAAATCAGCCCTAAAGGTTTCAGCATTTAGCTATTTGTTTCCCTGTGCTCCAGTAACAGCCTTTCCATGGCCATTTCCCTCTCACAGAATGTTCTTTACGTACGTGAATACGGCGCAATGAACATGTTTGTTCACATTTCCCTGGTTCCAGCAAGTAAAAATAGAACGTTAACATACATTGATGGCTGTCATCTTATACTCAACATCTGCCACCACACTATATTTTATTGTTTTGTTTATCCAGAGCTCTTGCAAGACCAGCTAAAGCGTAATAGCTGGATGCTTTGCAAGAGCTAGAATGTCACCTTGCCTAAGTAAATGCTGTACCCTGAACTGACAGCATAAGCTTTTGACAGCAATTAGCTCTGAAACAAAAGAGAATTGGGGAATTAAGATTTCCAGCTGCTGAGAACACTATGGTTTAACAGCTATGAAAATTAAACAGAGATAATCACTATTGAGATCAGTGAAGTCATGGAGTCAGAGGCATGCATGTGGAACTCTGTAAGGTTGAAATGTTTACAATAACTGACTCTTAAATTCTACTTCATACATAGTACTATTCTCTTTTGCAAGTAAAACTGAACTGGTGAGATTAAAAGCATATGGAAGACTGCAAAAGTAAAAGGAACTGCAGCAATCCAGTAAGAAAAAGCTCTCCTTCTAGAAGCAGAGCCCTAAAAATACCTAAAATTGTCAGGATGAATCACCTATCCCACTACTAGAGACTTGCAACTGATGAAGTAAACCAGACACATCATTCCTTTCCTAAGGGAGTGGGCTTAACACCAGCTCAAATACCAATGGCTGAGACAAACACACATCTATTCAAGTACAGATGCAGAGACCAATAAACTGCTGAAGGTAGGGGACAGGAAATTGCAGTAAGTTTAAGAATTAACTCTAACACATTCATAGGAAAAAAAGAATCTCCTACCTTCTCTGAGGAAGGGGAATAGAAACACTGAGTTCACAGATTAACAGAAGCTGTTCAGATTCATGCAGGGTTTTAAGCACTGGGATAGCTCATCTCAGTCCAGTAAGATTTCAGTAAAATAAATCCTCTCAACTTACCCCTAATTTACTTTTAGGTTATCAAAGAAACATTGGAATGCTGGAGTCTGTGTTCAGTTAGTTTCATGAAGGTTTAACTGAATAGAATTTAACTTCCTTTTCCTGTTAATTACTTTCCCCTCTAGCCCTTCAGTGTGCATTCTCACTGCTTAAGCTTTTGTTTATTAACTATCACTGCTGAATATTCCATGCATCACTTTTCAAGCCTAAAGTAACAGCGCATAAAGAGACAAATATTTAACTCCAACAGAACACTTACACTTCTCCCATGGGAGCGTATGTTGAACCAGTTACAGTAAATTCATTCAGAGAACAGGAATCTCCTTCTACTCTCTCCAGGATAAACATCTGAAATTAAGAGTTAGAAGCATTATTACTTTCGAACAATAATTAATGTAGAGATTTAAACACAGGTGTTAAGCAAGCAGGTACAAGAGGCAAGCTCAGGTTGAACACACAAACTAGACAAAGCCAGATATGACATTATGTACTTCAACCAAATATGTGTTTGCACAGCCCCTTATACTGAAGCACAAAGTGCAGAAAAGAGCATTTCTGCTTAATTGATCTCATCTGAGAACTGAATTGTGGCACAAGTACATCACATAATTGAAAGCCACATAATTACACACACTTAACTTCAGCTGTGAAAACTACTCACACATCCACTGGACAATCCTGAACATAGCCCAAAGCTCTTCCTAGGCTTCAGACGTGTAAATCAATTCTCCTGTGTGTATTTAAAACAGCAGCTCCAATAAAAGCAGCACAGGGCAGCTCGGAAACTGGAAGTTCTCGCCAAAGTAAAAATAAAAGCATCTACAAATACCAGAAGCTTCTAGATCTAAGAAGTGAGATTTTAGGCAAGAGCCAGACTATGGCCGGTTTCCCTTAATACCAGCCACTAAGTTTTTCCTTGCCCTGGTTTTGTAGTTTTAAGTCACCTTTTTTAAGCTATCAGTGCACTGGATGATACATTCAGACAGCTCAAGTGCCCTTCTAGCACAGGCTGAAGTGTTACTTTCAGCTAGAGACTCAGCTGCACCCCATGGCACCTGCATCTCAATCTTGCCTTTGTGTTTGTTTCCTTTCTAGGAGACCTATAGGCAAAACCACATCTGGGATTGATGGGAGATAAAAACCATAGTGCCTGAAGTTGTCATACTCATACCATGACTTGCTGGAGTGGCAGCAGAGAAGAAAATTTAATCACTAATTGATTCTATATCTTAATGGAACATCTTACCCATTGGTTAGCATAAGCCATTTTGCCAGTGTCTTTCCTTCCCTATATTGTGCTGCCTTATGTTTTAGGCAAACATCTTCACAACATACAGCCTAATAATTAGGTGTTCTGCAACTGATCTGCATCAATGCCCTATAATCTTCAAAGTGGTTTAAAGATCAAAAAGCTAGACAAGCCGATGAATCAGAAGTCCACAAAGAGAGTAAGAGCATTCTCAAAGGGAGATACAGCAGGAGGACCTTAAAACACATTCCCTCAAGTCTCCTCCTAAGGCAGTATCATTTCTGACTGAAACTTCTTTAGTACAGAGATCTTTTGGACACTCAGTCGTAACTCCTGACATAAAATCTAACTACAAGTAGCATTACTGTTGTAAACCAGTCTTCCTCAAAAGCCAAGCAAAAGTGAAACCAAGCAGCAGCGTAGAGTTCACAGATACTATGATTTTGCTACATTTTGCAAAATCTTGCAATGAAGGTTATTTTGTAGCTGTCAGAGGTTAACAAGGAACCAAGCGAGTTGCACTGGACAAAATCTGAAACATTTAGCCCTTTAAACGCAAGGACTAGAGCAGTTTGAGCTTTTAAATAACCACCACTTAAAGGATGAGTTAAGCAGGAAGCCTTCTGCTTTTGGCATCTGCATGATGAAAAAAAATCCCTGCAAAGACTAGGGCAGTTATGCAACTCTACTGCAAGTAACCTCCTCTAGAATACTGATGAGCAGCTGCTTTGTGTCTCTTAGGTATAAATACTACAATACTTAAGGAAGTAGAACAAGTCAACCACCAATTAGAAAGAAAAAGCCATCAATCACATGAGAATAAAGTGCTTAAGGCTTACAACCTTTCACCACTGGTGTGCAGCACTCAACATTTATACGTTTGGAATTCTAACCCGATGTAATGACTGAACATTTGATGTCCTAGGGTTGCTACACCACCACACATCTACAGTTACACAGAAGAACCTCATGTTTTCTCCATGAAATTACTATACCAAATATCAAGTATAGGAGAAAGAGCTGGCAACTGAACATGCGTCATGTTAAGCTATAAAAGCCCCAAATTCATCGACACTAGAACGAATACTGGGGGGAAGGGACAAGGGGTACTAACTTATGCTTACCTAAAGATATGCCACACGTTGAAGATGACCCTGGCAATGCTGGTGTCAGATTAGTCATACAATACTGCACACTGGGAACACCAGTGATCTCCATCAGACCAATAAGAGCTACTGAAGATAAAGTAGCCAAATAAAGGTGGAACCACTCAGTAGTGGTTATCCAAGTTACTGTAGTAATGGCTAAGTTTCCCTTTCACTGTCATCTTGCTAAGTAAAAGAAGCAAGTCTTTCTCATTTACACTGTAGAAGCAAGATGTGTGTAACTACCTTACCTTTCTGAAACGGGATTAAATCATACTACATAGTTACCAGTAGACTGAATGGTTTATAGACAAGTCAATGGAAAGCTGCTTGCAAACAACTTTGCCTTCCATCAAGTGAGGGTACAACTATTTTTGGCCATGACTAAATAAGGGAAGAGATAAAAGCCTTAAACACTACACTACACAGTGGAAAACTGAATTAAAAGTGGAAGCTTATCTTAGGAAAATAAAGCAAGATTTTTATGATATGAGAAACCCAAAGACTTGCAATCAAAAGAATTCAAGCAATGCTGACTATTCAGAGGGGCTGAGGAGAAAAAGCAAAATAGAAGCAGCTAGTTCAACATACCCTGCAGACTGACATCTGATTCGTGGTCAGAGTACCAGTCTTGTCAGAACAAATAACTGAGGTGCAGCCCAAGGTTTCCACAGAGGGAAGACTTCTAACAATGGCGTTCTTCTTGGCCATTCTCCGGGTTCCAAGAGCCAAGCAGGTGGTAATGACAGCAGGCAGACCCTCAGGAATAGCAGCGACAGCAAGAGCAACAGCAATTTTAAAGTAATAGATAGCACCTCGAATCCAGGAGCCACCGTGAACCGGATCATTGAAGTGACCAATGTTTATTATCCAAACAGCGATGCAGATAAGCGAGATGACTTTTGACAGCTGCTCTCCAAACTCATCCAGTTTCTGTTGCAGCGGGGTTCTCTCCTGCTCAGTAGCCACCATCTCATCACGGATTTTGCCAATTTCAGTGTTTACTCCTGTTGCAATAACCACTCCCATAGCTTTACCAGCAGCAATGTTAGTACCCTATGTAAAGAAAAGGGAAGAGGAAACTTATAGCCAAGCTATAAACAGGTTTGGGGGGGTGTGTGTGTGTCTGTCTGGTTTTGTTTTAATTTGATTTAAAAACCCCAAACCTACAAAACCACCTTAGGCAAGTCTAGACTGTGTTTCAGCTAGGATACACAAAGAGATGAGGAGAATGACATTACCCCAATATCTGTTAAGGGAATACTCCAATGTAGAATTTCTGCTTACAGAATGGGCCCCAACTGAAAAAGTACCGATCGACAATAAGCAACATAGTCAAACCCCGCTGCTGAATAAGCAGTATGTATTTCAAATGGAATTTTAAGCGGGTTTTTCTTTCCTTCCTTTTGTGAGGATTGTATTTTGCCATATTTAATGTTATTTACTATGAGTAATAGATGTGCTCTCTGGGGCTCCCTGTGAACAAACTCAACATGAGAAAGAACAGTTAGATTTTCTTCAAGGTGCCTGCCAACAATATGGGAAGTTATTTTGTTATCTGAAAGGCATTCAATGCTTCCTTTAAGGAAATTCACACAACCTACTTAATTTCTATTGATAACTAGCTTTCTAAGTTTCAGCCACCCAACCCCACAATTGGTGTGGGCTTTCTTACCAGTCTTAAGAATTATTACTTTAGAAAAGCAGCATAAAAGCACTTTGAAGGTGTGTGTTCTTCAGCTTTCAAGACTTTCTCGTGAAGGACAAAAATTAGTTTCCTCATATAAACTCGTTCCAAGCAACATCTTCACTCAGGACCTCTTTTATTAGAAATTATTTCTATTTTTTAATTCATTTAGTTCCATGTACATAGACACACACAGATAATACAGCAAAGAAGTCCTACAGCTTTTAGGTGAAGACCTGAATTCTGCATATTTTTGTTTATCAGCTTCAGTATTATTTTAGAGAAGTTTTAAACATCTAAACCCAAGTAACTTACAGAAAAAAGCATGTTCTTCTTGTCTTGGTTTACAGCACGAGGATCAGGCACAGGGTCAGTGTGCTTAATAACAGACACAGATTCACCTAAAATTAAGATAATAGTCTTAAGAAGAGATTATACATATAGCACCTGGAGTCCTATAGGGAATCAAAAAGTTATAATCCTCAGTCCTAAGATTTTGGAGGCTGTCAAACTTCTTTCCTCAAATGATTTTATTTAATTGCTTAAGTGAAACAGGAAATATTTCAGCTGACAAAAAAAATGAAGCCTGGCTTTTAAGGGAAATAGGAAAGTAAACATTTTATAGAGTTAGACTAAATGAAGCAACACCATCCATGTCTTTCAAGGAACAGGAAAAGTAAGCAGCTGATAATCCACCCCTTCTCTTAATGTAGGAAGATCTACTCCATGAACTATTGTGTGTGTTTTTCATGCAATAACAAGCATTTCTGTTCTTTATGCACTGCAAGAGGTATGTTCTCCTTTAAATAATTAGATGTTACCAGGTTACCAGTTATACATCTGTGATTGTACACATCATTGTTATACTGGCAGACCTGATTTAAGTGTCATGCACCCATCTGGTTGTTAACTCTTCAGACTTCAGAGATGTCTTCCATAAAGACCTTGAGTATCAATTTCTATAAGCATGTCACACAGGTATATAAAGGTTTCTTTTCTATAGAACAAGGATGTTAATTACCACATCAGAATTCATAAGATGCTGCCATCAGCTTCCATCACAGAGTTATGGTATTTTTTCTAAGCCAACAGAGCCAAAGCTTCCTACTTTTAAAAGCTTTAAAGTGGCATTGTAGTCTTCAGTTGTGCTTTATCAGTTAGGAGACTCAAGCACCAACTTAAAATAGGCTGAAAACAGAAAAGGCTTTCTTTAAAAAATGAATTCTGTTATTTAAACAAAAGTAAGGACTTATTCCCATTCTGGTTCTGGTGCATTTCTTCTTCTACTTATTTCAGTTCTGACAGCTTGACGAACATGGAGTGCCTACATTTTCTTATGCTAAACGTAAGTAAGCTCAATCAGTTCTAGGCTATTCAGCATCTGTACTGAGAAACTTTGGAGCCTGTTTCAACATAGATTTGAGGATCAAAAATAGTTTTCTTATGAATACTTTACTGTTTTAAAATTCAGAGCTAGTTAACATTAATTTATGCTACCAAAACAGGCAGACAGATCTTCATGTTCCAGCCAAGAGAATCCACGTTATAGCACGCCTGGTTGATTCCTAGCTTCTTTCCTATATTCAGAAGTACTGCTACTTTGTTTTGTTTTCAACAAATCTGAAAAGTGCTCTAAATATAGCTCCTGCATTGGAGAGCTGGTACCAGGAAACACATGAATGTTCATGCACAGAATTTCAGCAAATAAGGCTTTAGGACACTCAGTCTTTAGGAACAGTGGTTTAAAAGCTGCCTGAATTTCAAGTTATTCCTTCCTGTGAGATAAAAAGGGTAACGGTTACAAAAGACATTTAGTAAGTTTTCCATACTTTCATTTTTGAGCAGTGACAAGATGTTCAAACCTAGAAGACTACATAAATTAGAACAGAAATCCTTCATTTTGCAGTTTCCCACAAGTTACTGTGTGTCTTGGGAGGGATAGGGAGAAAGAAAGCCCAAAAAAAGCATTACACTTCTCAGTAAGAATGTTTATCCCACTAAAATCAACATGTAAAGCCAGTAATGAAGCAATACATTCAGCCACTCGAAGAGTTAAGTTACTAGATCAGAAATCTACTGCACTTTAATGCAACGGAGCACTTGAACAGCTACAGGCTTGTTTCTAATTGATTATTCTAAACAGTGAAAAGGCACTGGCAATTATGCACATAATTATCCAAAATTCACAGAAATTATACCTGTGAGAATTGACTGGTCTACCCTTAGAGTTGTAGATTTGATAGAAGTAATTCTTATATCAGCAGGAACCTTGTCTCCAACTACAAAGAAATGCACAAGACAAAGTTAGACTGTTGTTATCTGAGAGATTTCTAACCAAGCATACTATTATCTCCATCAGCCAGGAAAACCATTTTCCAGTAATGGTCCAAATGACTGAGATTACTAACAGTGTATTACTACTTTGTGGTTTGCAATACTCCAATTTTCTGAGTATCCAATATATTTCAGCAATTGAGATTTGCCCTCAAGATCTCTATCCCTACCTAACCCCAAAGGAAGAAGCTGTAAATCACTGGATTGTTTTTCTAATCACATGATTAGCACTTGAAAGCAAAGGGAAAACATTATCAGGGGAAAGATATCTATTTCAGAATATGTATTTATAAAAACCCAAACCCCAGAGCTAAAGTGCATCAAGTTTCCTTTTCAGGATGACTGGTCCTGGAAAGTCATCTGGTGGTTTTCCCTATGCCCAAAGCAAGTCCTCTGCTCTCCAAAGACCAGAATGTTATTCACATTTATGTAGAAGCTAAAAGAAGCTGTATTTCCTTTTCTTTGGCATCAATTATGAGAATAATGTGCTCCTGCAAATCTGCTCTTTTAATGTTATCCTTTAATACTGTCAGATGTTTCAGAGTTAGAAGTTAATTTCAGGTCATACACTAGCTTTATTTTTCAGTAATGCTTATTAAACATACCACAATCCATGTCCCAGTTAGAATTCTCTCAGCACTCTTCTGTTTATCTTGTCATATATACTTCTACTTTGCAGAAGAGAACACTGGAGGGAATAAAAACCCAAACCCTCCAACCCTGGTGTTTGAGATATCGAGGCAGCAGGAGATACAGGATGTTAACAGTATGCTCCTAAAGATGGTAGAGGGTAAAGAAGTCAGTTGCCAGAGCTGTGTGGCCAGTTCAGCTCCTGCATCTCTGTCATCCCAGAATTCTTCCACTGTCTTGCTTCCTCTTGTCTAACTTTTCCTCGTTTTTAAGAGCTAAAGCTCCACCATTTTGTGACTACTGTGAATAAATGGCTGCATGCAAATTAACTTGTGCTAAAGCATATTAATGAGAGTCATGTTTCTGACTCATATTGGGGGTTCTACATTCCGTATGTCAATATTGCTGATGAATGTGTATAATCAAACATTCCTAATGTAATTTAGCACTGCGTGTATTCAAGCCTCAACTTCCTTTTTATGATAAAATAAGGGAAGGAAACAGAGAAGGGAGAATAACTAGCTTATAAAAGCTGATCTTCTCAGTAGATGGAGCCTGTGTCTCTGCAGTAAAATTAAAACAAGCTGCAATTCCTGCAGGAACTGCTTATGCAACTAACAGCAATAATGCACATTAACAAATAACAACCATGAGAAACTCCACAGTGGTGGTGCAGCCATAGAACATACAACCACTCACACAAAAACTATGCAACAAAACGCTGAAGAGAATTAAGAGCTGTTTCAAATGCTAAGTAAACTTACATCATGTGACTTCTTCTAAGGTCTAAGAAATCCCAACCATTAAAATCAGCAAAAGATTACATAGTCTTGCTTGTAGACTTAGATACCTATTTTTGTAAGTAGGTATGTATATGAAGGGATCCAATAAATCACCACAAATCCCCTTTCTGTATCATTACAGTATATGAAAACTAATTCAGCCACAATGCCCTTGAGCAGCAAGAGAAACCAGCAGTAGACAAACGGTGACCTAGACCAAAAATGGCAAAACTATTCAATATGCTCTCTTGATGTCATGAGGAGGTTTAGATGCAGACATATAGTAGCAGCTGTTTTTTTAGCTATCACTGAACAACAGGCTAATACTTCAGCACAGTGTGGCGTAACCCCTGCCAATCTGCAGAAACATTCTCAAAGCACTTAAAGCAGCTGGAAAACTGCAGCCAACCCAGATACACTACCACGTTTGACAATACTGTTCAGTATTTATTCAACACTAGCACAAAAAAGCTGTTCAAAAATAATCTTAAAACATTCCAGTAACTGGACAGAACATATGGAAAAGTTTGCAAGTGCTTTTCCAACCTATTTCTTTTGAACAGCTCAGCCGTTCAAACTAGGAGAGACCCCTGCTTTAACAGACAACTAATACTCGAGCATCAGTATGTCCATGAAAACTACCACCATCATTATCAATTGTCTGAATCACCAGAAATGAAGCGTTAAATTTATTAGGATACTGCGGCTTTCTATGTTCCTCTCAACAATTTAAGATAGGACACATTATTCAATCACCATCTTTGCCTGAGAAGCCTGGAGTGAAATATTCGAGGCATTTCCAAGAGGCAGGAAAGCTGTACATCAGGGTCAGTTACAGAACTATTTTAAGCAGCTCTTTGCAAAATAACAGCTCTGACAACCAGTCATTTATAGACTTGACGATACTTTCATGAGCATAACTGAAACTGAATGTACATAGGAAATAATCCTATGGTAGATAGGAACCCACAGGAAATTTCAGTGAGCCGTCTAGTGCAGATCTCATCTCAAAGTAGAAGGCTTTCTTTCCATACACTTCAACGCAGGAAAGAAACTGGGGTGTGGTTTAAATACAATTACATTTCAATCCACACAACCAGTAGAAGTATGACCCAAGACTTGAAAGACAAGAAATTAGAAGGTGAATATGTATTAACATTGCTAAGTACAGAGCTGCTACAGCCTAAATGGATATAAATCCAGTTTTACATCTAAAATAGCAAGTCAGTTGCAGAAGTATTTTCGTTCATTACTTTAACCAAAGGGTTTTTAAATCCTAAATACTCACCCCATTTCTACACCTATTCTGAAGAAACCAAAGCAGCTGCTTTCAAAACTGCCCAGGTACATGTCCTTAAAGCACAGCACAGCCAAACGTGTAACTACTGATTAAAACAGCCCTTCTAACTATAAAAGTGACTGCTCCTTGAAAGAGCAGGAATAGTGGTTGGTTCAAATCATTACAGTTTTATTCATACAACCCTTTTATTCATGCACATGATACTCTTTGAGTTTTTATACTGAGATTCAGCACACAATAAAGGAATGTTTAAAACCAACCTGGTCCCTGTAAGGGGTAAAACAGAATAAACAGCAATTCTATTTAACTGCGCACGAGTCTGTACTGAAGCAGAATATTAAAGTTTCCACTCCTTGCTCAAAGCTGGAGTGGTATTTAGTTGCGATTTGAATTCTTAAAGTTTATGTCAATTATTTTAAAAGAGCCATACTCCCTCACTGAAAACACAGACAATTGAATGTCTGAAAATCCTGGATTCTTCAGCTACCAATCTTATTAGCAGTGTTATCTCGCCAAGATTCCTACTGATTACATTTAACACTGTAGCATTTCTTCTCAAGTTCAAAGCGCTCCACATCTTATCTTACTCCTCCCAGTGCTGTGGCAATGTTATAGGTCATTTTCCACTCTGTATGTACAGCAACTTACATGTATGTTTAATTTCAAGCACAGTACAACCCCACTTAGCAAAGCTCATCAAAGCAGGCGTGCACCTGCAGAAATGATTGCAGTTCCCCAAGAAGGGGTTTCCTCACAAACTAGTCTTTAAAGACAATCCAGCACACAAACTGCCCTGCTCACCTCGCAAAGCTGCCTGAAATGGAGGAGGATTCAAGTCTCCACATCAACTACAAATGTAGAATACATTAAGCAATGTTACTCCCTATTTAACGACAAGCAGTGACTAAAATGATCAACTCACCATGTAGGTATTTCATTTGAGCACTGATAATCCTTTTACTTTACCAGTTTCCAAGACAGCAATACTACTTAATATTTAATTTCAGAATTTGGTCAAAATATGGTTTGAGACATTCACTGGGAGGCCTCTACAGCCAAAATGCACTACTGGCATGTTGCAGGCTAGATCAGCTTGTGGTTTAAGCAACCAAGGAAGATGGGCAGAAGTGCTGAGGCACACTTCTACGAACAGTGAAGCTGGAGGCAAAATAAGCTTATTAAAGCTGTGTGGATTTCAGTCCCTGTTATATTTTTAGCTACATCTGGGTATCAACAAAGAACTTGAGACTACAACAAGACCATATTTATCTTTCAAGTTTCAAATGTTATTATAGGTCTTCTGACCAAAATTGTTGGTAACAGGAGATGCAGGAAGCAGTACTAACCCCCAATAAGCCACTATGATAGACAAGAGACCTCAAAATGAAACTGCTACTTTAAATATGTACTTTGAACACTGATATCAGCTCTGTTAACTGCCTCTGGTCCCTCCCACTTGCTAAGAGGAGGTTTGCAAACAGGTACATTATAAAAAGTGGGAAGTTTTGCTTCCTTTTTATGTTAACAGAAGCATTACAGGAACAATTTATCTTCTCAGCAAAGAAAGTTACATGTCTGCAAACAGCCCACCTACCAGATCACAATAAATCAAAGCACTTTTGCCTGCACAAGTCAGAATGGTTGTTCATATACAACATGCCCCTAAAGCTTTCTTATTTATGTTTATCATTAACTAAAGCTAGTGTCTACCTGTATCTGCTATCAGCAGATCAGGGCTGGAACTGGACTTTAGCAATAAAGATTATCAGTACAGTTCTAAACTATTCTGCCATTGCCATCCAATTTTGTAACTGTTTTAGGCAAGTTCTGAAGAACTAGGACACTTTCAACATGTGGTTGAAGAATGCAGGAACACAACAGTTCCCAAAAGCGAGTAAAAACATCCCCCAAAAAACTGCCATAAAACACCAAAGGGAGAAGACAGGAAAAAGTAAAAAATTGTGTCATTCCACCCCTCCCCTTTTAAGGGTCTTGATAGGCTAAGGTTTATTATTATATGTTCCAGGTCTTAAAAAGACACTAGGGTCTTTTTTCTGCTCCATTAGGATGCTCTAATTTCATACGGCTGTGGTAGAAATGCTATCAAATTCTGCAGATATAACCTACCACACTGCTATTAGAACATACCTGCTTCAAAATACACCATGCATGGGGTTTTAACATTAGAAGAGTCAGGAATGCATTAATAAAGATTTAATACAATTCTTTTGCCAAAAAAACATTAAGTGTTAGCAATTCTTGCCTTTGTTTCAACATTACAAATTACTAAGGGTACAGTTATTTAATGCACTTTTCCTAATGAGATCTTTAGCTTCTTGGAAGAGTTAGTCATTCCAAAGTCCCCTTTCTTGGCCCAAATTAAGTTTCCTATCCTCTAAATTAGAGGACACACCATTGTGTGAACACTTACTAATAAGCCGAGGCAACTGAAGCTTCCAACATTAAGTATGGACATCACCTTAAGGTTTAAGAATTGAGATGGGTAGACTTAAAATAACACATATGTGATGCTACATACTTTGATAAACCAGAAATGAGCATTGTTTCTGCTGGGGGACAGAAACAGTTACAGCTTACACCTGACCAGAACAACTACTTCTATTCAGAAGTACAGCTGTCACAGCACAACTGCTTTATATGTTAAATTTCCTTAACACAAGCTCAGTTTAGCCCCTCTTCCCCACTTGCATGCACACAATCTCATCTTCCTATTGTGTTTCATTTTGTTAGACTATCAGAAACCTCATTTTTCTTCTGTAGCAAGAGTTTTTAAGCATTTAACACTTCCTGAACAGGGTACAATAAAATGCTACCACAAATCAGCAGCTCTACAGAACAGGAAGATTGAGCCTATCTACACCTTCATACAAGGCCAAGAGTGTCAAATTGTCAAAATTAGAAGAGCGACTATGAAGCATATTTTAAGTCTGAATTTCCATTCCAAAGCAGTAAAATATAGCTTTTTCTGACAAGAAATCTAATACCACTGGGCCGTTCAGTTTTAACTGTACCACTACAACACCATTTGCTTTTACTGCTAGGACGACAGAACAGCACATTTGAATACATTCATTCTTTGCTTTTATGATGCACGTTACAGATTAGAAAATGTTCATGAGAAAAAATTATATACTGTACTAAGTAGTGCATAAGACTTGAATCATTCCTATTGTATTTCTTCTTGTTTTGTACAAACACATTTTTAAGTGTCACTCTCTCTGAAGAGGGCACCAGAACACTGAATAAAGTGTGCCAATGGACCCTGTCTGTAAGTCTGCACTTATTTCTAATCTGAATTTATCTACCTTTAGCTTTTAATTAGTGGTTCTATTTATATCATTGTTTTCTAGATTAAAAACTCTTGTGATCAGCCTATAAAAATAGCAGAAAGAACAAAGTGGCAAATTAAGTTTTAACTTTTGCCAGATCAAGTAGAGAACAAAGCCATCTTCACACCAAAGCTGAAGTCCTGTTTCCAAGGTAGGTTGCATTTGGGCAACACAGGGACAAGCAGGAAGAATCCTGGAAGGTGCATTATAACTCTGAGTGCAAGTTGTCTTCAGCCTTGCTTTGCCAGGGTGATATGGTATTAACAGAACATTATCTTCATGGTCAAGTATTTCGGTCAGTACTACCTGTGCTTCTAATAAAACCCAGCTGCAATATTGATTCTAATCGGAGTATAGAACATCAGACATGGTCTGAATTCAGACAATTAAACCACAGTTTCATTGTTTTTACCTAAGAGTTTGGCAACTCTGGAGGAAAATGCTACAGGAGCTGGGAAAAAAAACCAAACAGAAGTGCTTTGCAAGTTTTCAAATGTGTGTTCAAAGTGACACAAGTTTAGGCTGTGCCCTCAGTTGAACCTCACCAGACTTCAGTGGAGTGTGCAATGGAGTTTGGACAGCATCTGGTTATGTCACAACTGCCTCCGATACGTTCATGTTCGACAACCAAAATGCCTGCTGAAGCTCAGATTTATGCAGCACTCGTAGGTATGTTTATCAACCACTGATCTTACTTCTGTATTTTTCCTGGTTCAAAAGCAGTACTTTATGGAACAGGCAAAATAAGTGCAAACCCAACAATTTGCACTAAGAAAATCCAAGCAAACCAAAAACTAACTTGCAGTCAACTTCTTTGTGTCTCAAGTGACCCTCTCAGCAGTATGCTTTTGTAACAGCCTCCAGTAGGTCACTATTCTGGACTTAGGTCTTACTCCTTTTCATTGCTTTTTCATCTCAACAGTTAGAAAAAAAACCAAACCTACATCTCTAGTAGCGAGTCTGAAAAGTGATTCTAGTTATTCAAAAAGCAACACAGGCGCAAGGACCCAGACGTTTTAGAGTGAGATCCTCAATATCAATGTTAATTGCTTATACTATCAGGGAGAACCTGGAGCTCTTCATAACCACACTGGAATTTGAAGGAGTTCAGTTTAAGGATCTGTCTTCCCAAGCTTCTTCACCCCAAAATTTATCTTTCCTTAATTATAAGGTATCTATGCTTTAGGGAAAAGTCTTAAGGTACTCTGCAGTTAGAATTAAAGGCCTCAGAAAGCAGTTCTTGCATGCTTTATGCTAGGTATAATCTTAAAGTTAAATTTTCTGGAATACACACTAATTTAATAAGCAATAGTTTCTGGGAACTCTGTGTGCATTTTTAAGCATTGAGTACTTACAAATGTAAGAGCAGATGACAAGAACTATCATTCAAGACATCAGAGAAAAGGGGAACTACCATGGCTCCAGTTTGGTCACTTACAGATTGCAACTAATATACATTCATTTATTAAATTACAGAAAGTCAGATACACTGTATCTAAAATAAAACATTTTAGACCAGAAAATACAATGGAAGTTTCACGAGCTTCTGTTCCCAAATGTGCTTCTTTAAAACAAAATTATTTGCAATCAGCTTATCTTAACTTGTATACTGGACTTCATACACAACTTCTATGAACTAAAGCCATGCTGCTTTAAGTTTCTGTTTAAAAATGTTACTTCAACCAAGGCAAACAAAACCTCAGTTAAAACAAAGGACTTCTTTACTAAGATACCCACTAGTTACAAATTTAGAGTGCACCCCCCAATAAACTTAAGCTTTTATTAGCAGCAAGATAATCCATTTAAGACAGGCAAACTGAAAAGCCATTTAAGGACAGCATCTGGCCCTTTTTTCAGTTCATCAATTCTAAGAAACAAACAGTGTATCTTAGTAACCCTCACACATTACAGTTCTGAACTATGCCCACCAAAGGTCTGCAAGCAAATTTAAGGCATACAGCCCAAACCTGTAATCCCAATTTCATCCTGGAGAGTTCCCATTGATAGAACAGTATCTTTTCCAGCATCTCTGCTTAAGTGGACATGGAAGAAATTCTTACAAACACATACAGTTAAGAAATTCACACTCTCTGGGCAAACATGGACTACAGTGTCAGCTCATATACCTGCATTTTAGTGTAGGATTGCTGTTGAATTTGTTAACTACTGGGAAAAGGACCCAGTAATTGCTCATAGTGTTCTGCAGTATCTGTATGCACACTGATCCCCAAGAGACATGTAAGACATTAGGTTATCTACCACTTGAGGGATCATCTAATTCAGGTTATTCTATATTTACTGTAAGGTGACAATGCAGTCCTGCAGTTTCTCCCTATTACTTCTAGTCAAATAAACCAGCATCTGTTTCCTCTGTGAACTGATCACTTAAAGAAAACATCTTCCAGGAGCTTTATTTTAGAAGGCCATGGGGCAGACTGTAGTCTATATAATGAATGCAGTCAAATACCATGAACAGCATAAGGACCCAGAAGAAAAAGTAATAGCATAAACCATTATCGCACCGTCTTTGGCTTATGTTAAGCCAACCAGATTATCTTTAATGGGTTCAAAACTACTGAAAATACCAAATGATTTTGGAAATGGCTCAATGCTACTTATTCTCAGGAAAGTCTTGCAATATAAAGAGACAAATACATTCCCCCATTTTCAATCTACCAGTTCCTGCAACAAAGACATATTCCTGTGTCAAACCCACATACAGCTACTTCAAATTAACATAGATGTTATAATGTTAAATACAACTATGTTGTAATGGTAGATCTGTACAAAGTTGTTCAAAATTAGGTATCAGCATAGGGGAGAAACCTATCACCTGGTTATTTATGCCACTTGGTTGAAAGATATCTGCCTGGACACACAAATGTCATTGGCACTTTGCCTAGAATTTCATACCCAGATATGCATCCCAGTATGAAGTGCTCTGTCACTTCCCTACATGGTCATCTTTTTGCAAACACCATGTCAAAGGCCATCGCAGTACTCTTGCACTTGAGGCAGAGACATGCACACAGTCTCTCTCACCTCCAGGTCTTGACACTAACGCTGGTACATAGTGTCTTGCTCTTCTCTACTTGCTTGGTGGCTTTTCTGAGCTTGAGTACGATTCAAATATCATCATTGTCTAGCTACAAGTTAGAATTTATTGTTTCGGTGTCAGAGTTCATCTTATACTGAAGCACTTCTGTATCAAACATCAATGTGACTTATGCTTAAGGTACCTTCACTTAAAGCTGAAGTTGATCATATTTGTCAATGTAAGAAAAATATGCTGAGAGCTTAAGACAAACTGTTGCGTCATCAGCCCCAAGGCAGAATATTTTAACCAGCATGAGCTTCTACAGCCAATCCACAAGCTAGACCACCTACCATAAAGGACAGTCAGAAGCTGGGTAATTTGGTTCCCCTACATGAGCATACTATTTTTTCAGTTTGTCCTCCAACTCTTCCAAAATAGAAAGACTCAAGCAGAAAACTTTCTGCGCTCTAGACACCTGGCAGAGCAGCAAAATCCAGCATTTTTCCTTAGTGAGATACCCCAAACCAGCCCAAAATACATAGTCATCACTTTGCAATTTACCAATACTGCTTTAAAGTACCAAAAAACACAACCCCAGTGTATTCCCAGGATATAAACTGCTTCCAAAACTACCATTCTATTGCTGACATTTAAAAACAGGATGAAGACTTGGACTAGACATTTACTGCAGAATCTGTAATTTATACAGTTCTGTTTGCCTCAAAAAGGACACAAAAAACGTCAGCTGCTGAAATCAAATCTCACTGAACTCACAGCTTTGATTGTACAGTGTAGCAATAGGGAGTCAAAACAGCTGAGTAAGTGACAAGGTATCACAATTCACCCTTTTTTTTCAGCTATCAGCACTTTGTATTTGTACTTGTTCCTCATCAACAGATGTTAAGAGGAAACTAGCTTCAGCCTTCATGAGATTCACACTTTCAACTATCACAGCCAGGGCTGCTGTGGCTGAAATCATCCTATGCACAAAACTGAGGCTCCAAACAGGGCTCAGTGAATGTTAAAAGTTTCTCAAGAAATGAAAGCTGGGCAGAGAGCCAACACAAACTTCATTTTGAGTGCATACTCTCTCTGCTTGCTAATTAAAATAGGAGGATAGTCAAGTTTGAGGGTATATATTTATCTCCCCTTGAGACAGCTACCACCTCTAAAAACAAAGTGACACTAGCGCAAAGAAAGTTTGATGTACACCCTAAATTGTTCCCAAAGGAACAATCACTCACTTAACAGTTAATAATGACCTACAAAATATGAGTATGCCATCAGTCCTGACACTCTACAAGAATCACCTAGTTCTATCTGGGAAGGGATAGGAAACATTAAAGTCACTGACAGGTCTGGTTTAAGAGAAGTTATTGGTATAGCATTATCACCAAAATGAAGGGGGTTTAGCTGTCAGTATACAATACTTCTATTTTTGCACTTCTTCCAAACAAAGATATACCTCTTAGGGCAAATCCGAGTTATCAGAAAGCTGGATGCAATAGTCCAGTCTTTTAAGACTGGTACTTCAAATGCTTACACTGGAGAAACAGGAAGATCTACTTTGTATAGTTCTCTCTCTATTTGTGGTCTCCTACACAGCAACAGGCAAAAGAAGCAATAAAGAATTATGAAAGATGAGGAAACAATGATGCCACATGCTAGTCATACCCGCTGAGAGGGCTGAGGATAACGTCTGTAAGAGAGTTTGAAAGGCACTGCTACTACAAGTGTCAGAGTTGGAATAAACCTTATCTTTCCTTAGATAAAGAGCAGAGCGTGACTAAAAACAAAGTGTCTTTACATTCCAAATCCTAAGGAAACTAAACGTATTTAAAAGCAAGGAAAAAAAGAGCATTTTGTGATAGAAAACAGGCAAGTTAAGACACTCTGAAACCAGACTCTAGGAAATAGTCCTGACAAGTGTTAAACCTGTGCTCCAATTAAGATGCTTTGCTTTTAGACCTACCAATTAAACTAAGTGGCAATTTGAAAAACAATTGCCTCTGTGCAAATGCACATTTAAGGTAATTATGGATGAAGAGAGGCAAGACTGATCTGAATTGAAAGCACATACTTAGGTGTCTTTGAAAACTCCCCCCGGGGCCTCAAATCATTAAGATAAGGCCCCCACAACAGTTTTACACTACTATGCTAATACATGTATGCAGTACAGAAATGAGTCTTACCTGCCACTTCTACAATATCACCTGGGACAATGTCTCTTGCTTTAATCCTCTGTACACTTTTTCGGTCTTGTCGATACACTTTACCCATTTCTGGTTCGTATTCTTTAAGGGCTTCAATAGCATTTTCAGCATTTCTTTCCTAAAACATAACAAAAAAAAGTGCAATTTTAAAAGCCCTCAAGGAAAAATACATGTCAGATCTGGTTTTTCAAATGCATTTTTATATGGATACTGGTGATTCAGCTCAGTTACATTCATTAATACAGAAAATTATGTGACCTCTCTCCTTATAAGGCTGCTGAATGGAAATAATTACAACATAATTCAGATATTAGAGGGCATTTACAATCTAGAAGTTGTTTATTCAAACCCTGCAGCATTTCCCATCAATAATATCTGCTGTGTCTTGTTACTGGGAGGCCACACAAAGAGTTCTATGTAACATATGGATGCTTTTTGACATGAAAAAAAAAGCCCTAAGCAGAAATAAGGCTCATGGATATAGCCTTCTCTTAGGTGCATCTTACCAGCTGAAGCAGCTTAGATTCAGATTGGAGTGGACTAACACTACTGAATTTTACTTACTTACAGAAATCAAGGGCTGCACTAGCAAGGAGGTTGCAGCTAGGTGGGTGTTGGTCACTTATCCCAGGTAACAAGTCATAGCAGAAGAGGCAACAGCCTTAAAGTTGCACCAGGGCAAGTTTAGATTGGACATTAGGAAAACCTTCTTCACCAAAAGGATTGCCAAGCACTGGCACAGGCTGCCCAGGGAAGTAGCTGAGTTACCACATCCTTGGAGATGTTGAAAAGACGTGTAGATGTGGCACTTATGGACAGGGTCTAGCGGTGGACCTGCCAGCGCTGGGCTAGCGATTGGACTCGATGATCTTAGAGGTCTTTCCCAACCTGAACAATGCTATGATTCAGCTGGGACAGCCAGCTCAGTGTGTTAGACTATATCCCTTTGTTCAGCTTGTTGCTTGATGTTATGGTAGTTAAGACTATCTTGCTGATCACCAAAGTACTAACAGACGGCACTTTGGGAAAAGTGCATGTGAGAGAAAAGGTTGAGGAGGGCAGATCTAAGGCAATGACTCAGCTGCTCGCATCCAGTACCTGTAGAAACAGATACATTTATGGGTGGAGACTATGTACTGAGACTCATTTTCCATGCCCATTAAGACAAGGGAATGAGTCATTTAAGCTCTACAGCAATTGTTTCACAATTCCATTCACTGCATGTGTGTGTATATATATATGTATATATTTTCTTTGTACACTATCATGTCTGAAAAGAAAGACTGGTTATTTCCTACAACGAGGTATACAACTCCAAATGAAGATTCTCAAACTATACAGATAGCTTTACCTTACATTTCATATTTAAAGTTACTACATGCAGAATTGTAACTCAAAGTTTCAAGTTAAAGATTAATTCTTGCACAATTGCTTCATAAAGATTTGAAGAGAAAATGACACTTAAGGGGCAATGCTGTCATCTCCCAATTGACTGTATCTCTTCCCTCCATACCAGCTCTAGCAGTCGCACAGCAAGCTGCTAATAATGGAGTTTTTCCAGGGTTAGTCGTCTTGTGCACAAGTTAGGCAGCTTACTTGGCAGCTAGCACAGAGCAGAGCATACGAGTGTGCAGTAATGCCACTCACTGCCCTTTCTGGTGGCTTGCAGTGTGTAGGTTCCTCTCGAACATGTTTTAACCTGTTAATAGGGCTCCTCCTCTTAATTTTTTGGTTCTTTTTTTGACAGGTTCACATTTTAAGCATGAAACCTAATGTGCTAAGATAGCAAGTAACTATCACATTAACACCAGCCAACCAACCACCAAAACCAAACTTACAAAGAACCTGAATTACCCTAAAAATCCTAGAAAACCTTTTATCTGTAGAAAAACAATTCTAATAAAAACATACCCTGCCTGAAGCGATCAAAATAGTAACCTCAAGTTCTATGAACAATTTTGTTCTGGCATCTCAAGCAGTGTTAAAATGTGTTACTGGTATTACTGCCTGTATGATTTATAAAAAGCCATCTGATTGATATCACAGCTGATAATGAAGGAGAAATTCCATGGTATGTAGAAGAAGCTTCTGCCTTTTGACAGCCACGCAGCCTTTTGATGTACGTTTAGCAGGTACAATGGTAACTGAATAGGAAGAATTAACACTATTAATGTATTAATAAATGTACTAAAACACAGCACTTATCTCCAGAGGAAAGAGAAGAAACTAGATTACAAGTGTTCCATCCTTTGCTCCTTAGTTGGGACAAACTCCCTTTGTTGCAAGCTGATTCAATTGTTTGGCTTTGCAAGATTTAACTTATTTCCTTCATTCTGGACTACCCCGTCCATGTGCTCACCAGTGTGGGGCCAAACACACCGATGGGCACTTTGCCTCTTTGGCAATACTTCTGAAGCTTTCATTTTACTTTTAAGTCAACACTTTCTGTGCACAAGTTTTATGGTATGTTGACTCTCAGAAATCTAAAGTTAGTAACACAGATTACTTGCATTGTATGAGGCACCTGACACTACACTGTATAGTCCTTCCTCTTAAACCAAGAAAAACCTAAACATTTGAGATTTGACATTGTAAAAATAGCTGCATACCTGCCACACTCCCACGATCGCATTAGCTACTAAGATGAGTAAGATTACAAAAGGCTCTACAAATGCTGTGATTGTTTCTTCACCCTCTTCAAACCAGGCCAGGACCTGGAAGAGAAACACAATGACTTAAATTACTAAAGGATTTACACAGACACCTTGCAAACTTGAAACCCGGGAAGTTTCAGTTGAGTAATTCTGGAAACCCCTCAATCTTCCAAGTTGTAGCTCTGCAGTTCATGAATGAGCTGGCAATATGCAGGGAAAAAGGAGAAAGAGAATCTTTAGTAAAGTAGTACAGAGTTTAAAAGAAGAGCAGCCTTGGAAATAAAGGAGCAAGCTATTTATCTGGGTAATGTATTACTACTTTTGCTTCACAAATGAAAGCAGAAGTTGTGACAACAGCTACAGACAAATTAGTCTGACTACTCAGAATACTAAAACTTTGCAGAATTTGAATTTTTAACCAAGTTAATTGTTCTTTACTGATAACTCAGACACACAAATGGAAACAGCTTTAAGTGGAACAGATATGAAAAATAAGTATTTACTTATTTAAACATAAGCAGTGTCTTATTGAAGCACCTAAATGAATTATATAGTTACATCTGAAGTTGAATTCTGAGCGGAGTAGCTGGTAAAACCCAAAACTGGATTTTAAAGATTTAAAAAAAAGTAAATCAACTTGAAGACTTGCTTGAAAGGCTCCACATGTTTTATTTCAGTTCTTTTGCTTTAGAATGACACTCTAGTTTTAGCCTTCTGCCATTCACCTGATTTGAGTGGGGATGTGTCAGGGCTTATGCAGTGTTCTGTCACTACTGAAAGTCAAACTTATATGACCAGAGAGGAAGAGCTTTTTCATCAACATGTTGAGCAATAGGAAGCCTGGAAAGTGACAGTAAATAGGAACAACGTGTTGAGATAATTAGGGCTGGTAGTCAGGCAACAGCACTCTGAATCACTAGAAGACTGCAGTGAGCAAACCGTTACTAAAGCGAGCGCCATAATTCCACCAACATGCTGCTCAGAGCTATTGCTCAATTGTGAAACACTCCAGGATGTTAAAGGGAAGGAGAAGCAGCATGAAAGCCTCAAGCAGAAAACAGACTGTCAAGCAAATGCAACGCAACAACAGATTTTTATTACAAAAAGGATCAACTTATAAGATCCAGGTTATGATTAATAAGATTGAAACTTTCCAACTGGCAACAGAACATGTTAAGGGTCTGTGTAATCCCTCTGGAGAAGGGATTTAGTTAGGATCTCTTACACTCCCTACATCGCAGTATTTCTTCCCTCCTCCCACACCACTTATCTCCAATCCCCAGTAACACCTTTAGCCATTTGACCTGCTAGAGCAGTCGTACAGTCTATGCCACAGTCTTCACGCATTACCCTTTATTTCATGGACAGCTTTTACTCTGCACCAGCACTGCTGCCACCCGTGTAGCTACACAAAAGGCTAATGGTACATTTCCAGTTTCCTTAGCATATAACAAGGTCACACACTGCCATCAGGAAAGCTGCTTAGTATCTGTTTCTCCCCTCCCTTTCTTTATTGGAGCTCTGCAGAGTCTATTTTGCTTCCAACAAAGTAAGTAAATTTGATCATTGTGATGTTTGTAACAGAGCAGGCACCTACAAGGCACCTGCAATAAAACATCTGCTTTACACAACACTAAAACATAATCCTTTCTGACTGAAGACCACATGTCTTATAACACTGAGAAAGCCTGCAACTGTAAGAGGTAAGGAAAGTAGGTACAAGGACAGAAAGATCCAAGTATGTCAAGGAGAACCAAAATTAAGTTTTCAAGGGATCTTTTCTTTCAATAAGCCATTATTTCAGAAAGAACACATGAACTCAGCTTAGATATCCCGACAGTACAGATCTGATTGTTAAGATATTTGGGTTTTTTTGGCAAAATTATCAATCTATGACCAGATTAAAATGAAGTACCTAATTAATGCTGGAAGGCAGCAACACATTTCTCCCCTAAAAGGCTTCCATGCAATTACTAGTGGTGGAATGACCTAAACTCTAGTTCTAGAATGTTTTAGAAAATATAGTCATAGAAATAACAGAATACATTGCGAGTTCTTGGGTTTGTCATAGCAGATTACAGCTATTTTAACACTACATTTAGGATACTAGTGATATATAACATGCACTACTGTAACAGATGAGGTTTATTATTTTATAGCAGCCTGAAGTAAAAACAAAACCATAGTAAAACCAAAAGAAAATGCAGAAGGAGGAATAAAAGTATTTAACTAAGTGTTTCTAGTAACAACAGATCATATGCTGAAGCCTGGTAGAGACCAGACAACTCTTGTCAAAGGCACTGAGTCCTTGTCGAAGTTTCCACCAGTATACTTTTAAGACCCTGGAGAGGTTTACAGCAAGAGATCTTTTATTTGACTACTACTCAGAAGGGCCCCATCATATTTCTGCCCTTATCACTTTAAGACTCACATGCAGAACAGCTTCATTTCCAGGTCATTGATCTCCAATGTACTGTTCAGACAGTATGGTCAGTAAGTAAAGCTGGCATGCATTTAAGCTTAAAAGAGTGGCTTGGTGGGGAAAGAGTAAGAAAATTGCTCAAGAGAAATGCAAGTCTGAAAACATAAGGAGAAACTTCAGACACAGAAGTCCCATACAAACAGCCAATCTCAGCAGCAGCTTTCATTCAGCATATTTGCTTTAGGGTTGCTAGAGCTATGGCTTGCAGAAGTCTATTTTAATCAAAGCCTAATGCGGTTAACCTGCAAGATACTATACACAATGACAGGCAAATGGCACTTAAGTCTTCATGGTTATTGGTAAAAAGGGGGCAGAGGTACAATGCAGAAGGCAGCCAGCAATGAGATAGCTACTGATGCAAACAGCTAGAACAGCAGTGTCCCTGCAGCTTTCTGCATTTCTGCAAGGTAAATTATGTCTGTATTTTCAGGTAAGCTATGGAGGCAAGTTGCCTTAGATGACTACTTACCATTAAGGAACAAACAGAATTAAAGAATGGAAGTTTGAAGACAGAGCTGGGTTGCCCAGCAGGCTGTACCCGCTTACCACTAACAGAGGAAAAGCAAACAGTTTGTTGTCAGCAACGTAACAAGGGTATTTGTTTGGTTTTCCTTTTGACAATGGAAACTTAGAAGAAGGCTAGGCGCACAAGACCTCATCCTAACAGAAAGGAGCCCCGGACTAATTAAAACAGGTCATGTAAAACTATGGACTGCTTTTAAAAGCTTTCTTCTCACAGGATACTGTGAATTGAGACTTTTTGGACAGAGTAAAAACTACTACTCAGAAACCTCTCTTTCAGTGTTTTCTCTTTTGAATACATGTTAGCTTAAAATTAAGCACTTGCAAACTATTTCAGTAGTCCTAATACTTGTTCCATGACATTTATTCTGAACACCAGGAACTGCTACAGAAAAAGCTCTCAGTTTTAGGTCAATTTTCAGTAGAGATTTTTATCTGCTACCCAAGGAGAGGAGGAAAAAAGAGGAAACAATCAAAAAAAACAAGCCAAGAGAGTTTGACCACACATGTAAGTACAAGAATTTTACCAGGTTAGCAGGTTAATAGCACCCATCAGAGATATGCTACTCTGGATTTCTGAAAATAAACACGTTCCTGTGTTTAGTGTAACAATAAGGAAATGAAAAAGATACATAGCACCCACAGTCTGATTTTTACAAAGTAAAATGGAATCACAATCTCTTGTCACAGCTTTAATCACTCCTCACCCCATGAGCTAGTATCTCAGCTGCTATTAAGTAATCTGAGTTTAGCTGAAAGCATGTCAGTGTAATGTTCCACAGCAATCTTTAGGTTGCGCCACATACTCATTGCTACTGACCTTAACAGGTAGGTTTTGGGGTGATTTCAGGGCACAGCCTGCACATTTCTGCGGCACACCTTACTTCCTCTAAGAGTATCTTTGCTCACCTTTTGACATAGATTAGGTTATACTCCTGCTAATTTACAGTTTATAATCATCTCTGGACTAAATCACAATATATTGTTTTAATCTAAACATGGATGTCCACTGCCAAAAAACATTCCCAGAACAATCACAATGCTCTTAGGATGCTGTATTAATAATTCAGGTTTGAGTAAAGTTTGTAGTCTACGCTGCACCTTGTAGAAGAAAATTCATTCTATGTGAAGTCCAAAGATAAGACTGCACAGTTAAGCATACAATCACTCTTTAAAGCATATATACTTCACCAAAGAAAAACTGTACATCAGATGCACCATTAACATCTTGCAACTTGTCATTTACACAGCAAAGCAAGCTGTTCTTTTATGTAAATAGTGTAGATCTGAGTACATGCTACACAAGCAGCAAGAATTAAAAGCCATAGTTCATGGAAAATTAAACATCCTTTTACTTGCATGCAGAGTCAGGCTGTGAAGGCCCTTGAATCGCCGAGATACACCCTACAGGTTTACTTCTCTATAGGCTTCATAGAACACTGAGACAAAGTCCAAGCCTATACACAGATCTATTTACTCACCATAAGAAATTATTTATATTGTTTCTCTTCAAAAGCCATACTTAAGGCTTCTACTAACTAGACACATCTGTAACAGCAGTTCCAACTTGGAACACAGAACATAGTGTCTACAGCCAACAAACACGCAGCATATGACCCCTCCAATCAGCCAGGGTGACACAGATTCAGCTGTTAGTCTGATTTATTTTACTGACACATACCTGACAGGGGGTGTGGGAGTAGAGGACACAAAAGGCACTTTGAACAAAGAAATATATGTTGTATGTAAGAGGGGATGTTTCTGCACAAAAATCTAACGCAGACCTCTGTTAAAAATAGCTTTTTCTGTGCAGCTACTCACAATAGTAAAAAATCTAGCATCATTTATGATCACAACACAGTCACCAGAAAAGCTTCCACAGTGCAAAACAACGATGATCTATACACTTCAAGATGCTCTTTCTCATACAGACAATAAATGATCATCTTCTGAGCAAGGAAAAAGCCAGAAATAAAGTTTTTTAAAGTACAAAAATCGTATTTTTTATTAACATTTCATCAAAAGAAAATCTTTGCTACTAACATCAATTTATAGTGGGTATCTGTAGCTCTCAAATAGGAGACCAAAAAGGCAGAGCAGTAGCCCAAGGTCATATAGCATGCCACTTGCACAGAACCCAAATCTATCCCACACTCCATTAAAATACAGCCTCCTCTTAATTAGGTAGTAAAATTAAGCATCCTGAAAAAAGAAACTGAATCCAGATACTAATCAAGTTTTCAAAGAGGGCTTGGCAGTGCACGTTCTATGACCTCTGTCAGTCTGGTATTGCATTTACTCAGATTCAACAACAAAAGCTTAAAATTTGGTGAATTTGATTTTCCACTTATTTGGCTCCAAGAAAACCACATAATGTATTTTGGCATGAAAGCCTAACAACCTTCTGCACTGCCATTTATCTCATGAGATGAAAGTCACGCCTCTTCAGGTACAGAAATACATCCCCTTCTTACCCTCTGGGAGGGGAAAATGGGAAAGAAGAGGAAAAAAAAAAAATCTTTTGAATGACCTGTTCATTCAATTTTCTACAGCCAGCCTGATTTACTCCCCAGGAAACAGAAGAGTGAGTAAAGCACATCCGTCTCCATGCTCAAGACCAACGCTCAACTGGTGATGGTACATGCATACCAAAACCCAAAGCGCTTTGAGAAGTGTCAGTGTGGGGATAGCTGAAGCCTCTCTTGGTGGAGGAAGAGCAATACAGCATGTGCTGCAGCAGCCACAACAGAGCAACCCTCCCCCATCAAACATTCTCCTCTGACCATCCTAATTAGTTTGCCCTTAGCTAAAGGGTCACCACAATTTCCACTCCCCCCAAGAGCTGCAGCATTTATTTTTTCTTAAGTAGTTAATTACAACTCCAGGGCAAAGTCTACTATAAACTTTTACTCCTACCTAAACAATTTAATGCCCTGCACACTTCTATTTCTGTTGTCCAGCTCCCCAGGACATACAGCCTTCAACTTCCTTCTGCATGTAGCCTTTATCTTCCTTTTCAGTTTTTCAGCAAACACATACCCTTTACCCATTAGGTAAAAAGATTGCATAAAAATGCTTTTAAAATTAAAAAAGCCAAAATTGTTCTTATTCTTTTAATCCTGTATGTAAAGCAAGATGTCCATTTAAATGACTAGACTATTCAAAGGTCAGTTACCAAATTTGGTCAACAATGGTGCCATCACAGCCGTCATCATTCTTGTCACTGTCAAAAGCAACAACTGTCACCTTGCTATTATCAGGAAGGGAAGGCAACTGGAATATTCGCCATGTAAATTCTATTTACAGTCTGCACTGCATCCAAAAATGTCTTCCAATGATTATACATTGAGCTTGATAACGATTAACCCAAAGGCAAGAAGAATGTCCAGTTAAACACTCACTCAAGGTTAGTTTTCAAAGCCAACAAGAGCATTGGGAAATCCCACCTCAAATAAGCAAACCGGGTTGAATGAGAAGCACTTTTAAAAATACCTGTCAAGTGTGGTTACGTACTCATGACTCATGCAATGAGATCCCATGAAATTTTGGTTTCTAGCATATGGAAACCTCTGCACAAAGCAACTGATTTAAATGATCACGATTTACTTTGTATCGTATACTTCTACCTTTTGAGAAAGAGTAACTCGAGTACATACAGCTCCTACACATTGTCATTCTGCAATACAGAAGCCTATGAAATGAAAAAAATCATACTTACAAAAGATATGCAAGCTGCCAGCAACAGAATTCTAACTAGTAAGTCTTCAAACTGTTCAATCACAAGCTCGAGTAAGGTTTTTCCTGCAATATGTAACAAAGCCATTTAGTTGTGTACATTTAAAAAAGGATGAATTATCAACAAGAATTAGCAGATTTCATGAACACACTTACCCTCCTCTGCTGGTAACTCTGTCAGTGGAAGATTTTTCCAGGAAGCATGTCAAAGAAAAGAGATCGTTGGAGAAACACATTAGAGAGCATTGCAAGGCATCCACTAGGTATCATTCCTGGTTTGCACACTCAACTGGGTTGGATTTGACGGACATACTGAAAGCCTCGTTAAGGTGCCTCTTTTCATTAAAGCATCTGAATAGGCCTGATGGGTTTGCGTTTTAACACACTTAGAGGTTAGCCGGAATGTGCCAAGGGTTACAATTCAGCCAAGTCATCACTCCAGCCAGCTGTGGGACTAGTGCTGTTGCTGCACACAAAGGGTCAAAGGCTCAAAACGCTTTTCTAACGCTTTCTGACAAAGGTTTTCTTCCACATTCACTTAAAAAAAAAAAACAAAACCAAACAACAAACTTGGCTAAAGATATTTCAGATTCTTTCCTCCATTTTAAGGGCATTTTCTTATTTCTGCTCTCCCTTCCATTTCCTTACAACTAGATTTAGTAATTCCAAGAGGCAAAAAAAAGCAGTGTTAAAGCTAAAAAATGCCCACCCTATAATTTTCTCATAGCTTTCCAGTTTGGTACAACAGTATTGGAGTTCAAAACGGACTGGGAAGGCCAAGCAGTAAGGATTACGGGAAAAAAAAAAGAAACATCGGCCGAATTCTGTGCCCCGCCGACTCGAGAGAAGAATGTAAAATAAGGGACGGAAAGGCACTGAAAAGGAGGGGAAAATGAAGGTCAAGACGGACGAAACCCACATTAAAATCATAAATAAACAACCCACAGGGCTTCATTTCAGACTGGAAGAAGATTTCCCAGCGTTAAGGTGAAAGGAAACGGAGGTGACATCCTCCTTCCCAAAGAAGCCCTGTGAGCTCGGGGTATGAAAGAAACCCACGAGGTGGAGTTCAAGTCAGCCATCTTCTCTCCCTCGCTCCTATTCCGGGTCCTGTAAGAGATGCCGGCTTCGCAAATACACACACGTTTAGGCCTCCAAAGAGGGCCCCGGAAAGGATGAGCTTAAAAGAGAAAAGGGATGGAGGAGAAGAGAGGGGGAAGACGACGAGTGCCAGCGACAGCATCCCCGCGGCGGGAGGGAGGCGGCGGCGCGGGCCGGTTCACCTACCATTGGAGCCCCATTTCTCCTTCAGCTTCTTGACTTGCTCCAGGCTGAGCCCAGTGCTTTCGTTGACGCCGAAATAAGCCAAAACTTCCTCCACAGTCTTTGTGTGCGCGTTCTCCATGGCTGGGGCAGGGAGCAGCAAATGGTGCCTCGCCTCTTCCTCCTCAGCGGGCGCGGCGGCGAGCCCCCTCCTCAGCCCCTCGCTCTCTGCCCCACCACCCCCGTGCTATCAGCATAGACCCCCTCCCGCGACTGAGAGGAGCACCCGAGCCCACCTCAGCGCTTCCTGAGGGAGGTCGAGGGGGGAGGGGGAGAAAAATATACTTAAAAGATTAAAAAAAAAGGAGAAAAAGGAAAAAAATAAAAAAAGGGGGGAAGGAGCCGGGAAAAAAAAGCCCTCGCCCCCCTCCCACCCCACACACCCTCCGAGGGAGCCGAGCGGCCTCTCCGGTGGGGATGAGCGGGGCTTCAGGCACCCCCCAGCTCCGGGCGGGCAGCTGAGGAGAGCTCGGGCCTCCGGAGCCGCTGTCGCCTCAGGGGCGCGGGCGTGCGGCGGGTGCCTGCGCGGGGATGGGCCGCGTCCAGGTGACCGAGCGGCCTCTCCGTTCGCCTCCCCGGGCTCCGAGCCGCCCCCGCGGAGGACGATAACGGCACGGCACGGCACGCCTCACCGCGCCCGGCTCCAGAGGCGGGGTGGGTAGAAAAAGGCGTAGGTGCCCCTCTGCCCGCCTCCACCGGGAAGGGTCGGAATCGCCCCCTCCCCTCAAGCAGCCCGATCCTCCCCCTCAGCCAGCCCTAGGCCGCTGTCTCCGTCGCGGCTCGGGCTATGCTCGCCCCCCCTTGCTCCGGACCCGCCGCTCGCTCCCGTCGCGCACCGGCGGCGGCTGCTCTAATGTATTTCAGGGGAGCTGGGCCGCCCGGGCCCCTCTCGCCGGCGCGGCATGTGGACGCCGCTCATTGGCGGGGCTCGCGGCGCGGGGCGGGGCGAAGGAGCGGCTCCGCCCCGCAGCGCTGAGGCGGTGGCAGCGGCGCCTGGCGCGGCCCTGCGCAGCGAGGCCGCCCGCCCGCCCTCGGCTCGGAGGAGGCGGAGGCGGGTGATGCAGACCTCATGCGGCGGCAGCGGAAGCGCTTTCGCTCCGCAGTGGGAGAGGCCCGCAGGTGGGGTGGCCCCTATCCCGCCCCTCTGCCCCGGCGTGAACCGCCGTGGCCGCCCTCTGTCCCGGCCTCAACCCCCGCCGGGGGAGCTGAGGGGGCGCGCGCCTGCTGAGGGGAGCTGCCCGCCTTCCGCCGCCCGCGGTGCGAGCTGTCGCGATAGGTGAACCGGCGCAGGGGTTTGGCACGGAGCTGCCCCGCGCGTGTCGTGACAGGAGCGTCAGCCTTACTGTGGGGACTGCCCTCATTTCTGTCGTGACGGGAGCCTCATCCAGCCGAAGGGTGAGTGTGGGGCTGCCCCCACCTCTCTCGTGAAAGGAGCCTCATCCCAGCCAAAGGGTGAGCGTGGGGCTGTCCCCGCCTCTGTCGTGACAGGAACCTCATCCAGCTAAAGGGTGAGTGTGGGGCTGTCCTCGCCTTTGTCGTGACAGGAACCTCGTCCAGCTAAAGGGTGAGTGTGGGGCTGTCCCCGCCTCTGTCGTGACAGGAACCTCATCCAGCTAAAGGGTGAGTGTGGGGCTGTCCCTACCCCTGTCGTGACAGGAGCCTCATCCAGCCATGAGTGTGCCTGAGGTGAAGGAGGGAAGTGAGGGCTTCGTGCCTTCACGCTAGGACAGAGGGGTTCGCTCCGCAGAGGTCCTGCCCCTGCTCTGACGAGGCCTGTGCTGGTGCTGAGCAGTGCCCTGTGCACAACTTCCCCTGTTCCCATCACACGCTGCCCCGCCAGCATAACAGTGACACGCACACTCAGCCCCGGCTTGCACAGCGATAACAGAAGGAGGTATAAACTGCACGGTGTGATTTCAGCAGCGGGTGTGGTGTGAGATACCAGCTTGCCTCAGCGCAGTATCTCGATAACTGACACAGACCCACAAACCAATATAGAACACAGAAACCTGACTTGATTTAGCCACCCCACCACATAATTCACAGGAACTTCAGTGAACACAATACAAACTGAGGGAGGTCAGCACCAATGGACGGTAACGACACCTGCAATAGGTGCACAACACATAGCAAGCTGTTCAGTACACAGTGTAAACGCCTTCCCTTAAAAACCTCTCGGTGCCAAGTGATGTTCTTGTATATGCGTGTGCAAATAAAAAAGCTGGTCTCTACATGCGTGCTGGCTTACATAAATGCAGATCCTACATACAATCTGCATATCCATCGCTGTTACGAACCACCCACAGTACCATGCTATAAGAAACTGAATGTCTGATCTGGAAGAAAAATATCTTAGTCTTACCTCTGTATTAGCAAAAGGAGTAAGGAGATGGGACAGTCAATATAAAATCCCAATTTTCTAGGGTATGCGTGGCACCTATATACTTTCTATTAAAAGTACAAGTGCCCTAAAAGAGACTTCTCTGTACTTAGCCATTGTTCAGATAAGGATAACTTCACAGCATGCCTACACTTCACAGGGCCATTCTGAATGAAAATCCATTGAATTAGGTCTGATGATCTAGTAACAGGAATGGGAATTACTTATTCCATGCATTTCCCATATTAATTTTCTTGGCATATCAGCAGGATTAATTAGTGTGGCCTCATGTGGCTTGAATGCAGTTACGTTGCTTCTCCAACCACTACCTCACACTGCACATAGACATACCCTAACTGTTACAGAGATCAACATGACAGTTGCATATAGTTTACTGAATGTTTCTTAACCAGTTTTAACACTTTTCTTGATATTCTATGAGCACATCATCCTATCATCCCCAAAACAGAACTGAAGTCACAAGGTGCACAGGCATCTGAAATTAATACTCTCACAAAACAATGTCTTTGAAAATACGCACTTTATGCCAAGAAAACTGCTGATTGATGCCTGTTGCTATGTGGGCCCACATAACCCACACCTACCTTCAGTGTCCTCTAGCACACAAATATGTACATGTACACCTCTGTCTCCAGACACCTCTGTGTGATAGACTCGGTGCCAGTCCCCATATTATGTGTATATGCAACATTTAAAAAATACATCATTTCCACAGTCATTATATACAGAATAATGCCAGCTAGTTGAATTAACATATTTCATTGACAGCACAGTATGTCTGTATGAGTAGTTCCTTCTCCTCCACCACATTAACAGAGCCTGCAATATATGTAAGCTTTTTTTGTCAAAATACATTTACCGCAGCAATGTTTTTACACAGAAGCATATTTTAGTAGCCTTCATATACAAGAGCACCTGTAAAGGACTTGAGAATCCTGCCTTTCATTTTCTTTCTATTTTAAAGTATTACTTTTAATCGTTATAAAAGAGCAGTACAATTAAGCATCAGTAGCAATTTTCAAAACAAACTCATATTGGAAAGAAACCTGGGTTATGTTTCATATTCTTTCTCCCTCTGATATACTTTGTATGTCATTCTCAGTTTCCTTATTGTGCCTGTTTCCAAAAAGGCTTATGGAAAATTATTTTAAGCATACCAGAACCACGGCATGTGCAATTAGAGCTTGGCAGAGTGTGTAATAAAGGAGATATGGTGTCCTTTCAGTCTAACTTGTTAACAGGTGGAAATGCTGCTGGGAAAGTGAATAGAGTTTGCATTCTAGTGAATCCTGGGGAACTGGTGGCATTCTCTGGGATTCACTAGTTCACCTACAGCTTGACAACTTCACTTCCACTGTTTGCTTTCTTGTGCATTAAGAATAGAAGACTTGGGTTTTCCCCTTTTTTCCCATCTTTTGAACATAGTGCTCTGCCTTTGTTTATTTCTGTCCTGTGTTCTGTTATGGCTCAGTGAATTTTGAGAGAAGAATGGCTGAATTAAGGACTATTCTACAGGTCTTTCCAGAGCAGAATAAACTGTATTTCCTTCACAATAGCTTCCCTGTCTTTCCACCTATGTGGAAGCTGACCAGTGTGAGGATTTCTTTGCAGGTGATACCCTCCAAATGATTAAAGATCTGACAGATTCATGTTTGAGTGACGTTTGCAGATAGGATGCTTGGTCTGGACAGTGTAGTGCAGACTGAACAAACAGCCATGTACATACCGCAGCAGAAGCAGTACCTGCTAATTTTGGCATCACTTGATATCACACAGAATTAGAATTGTCTTATCTCTTGAAGAAGGTGGGAAAGTATTCCCAAATCAGAATGGTGGCACCTCAGCTCTGCCTTAGGCAACACAAGACCATGAAAGCTTCCAGGAGACTAATGCCTCCAGCAGGTATGGGTAGTTTTACATTCTCCATCTTTAAGGAAGAAGGAAACCAATTTATTTTGCTGTGAAGTTGCAGTTTGTTTTCAGAGTGGATCCCCTTAGAGCGGTACCTTGGAAAGAAACATGACACAGTGGGCCAGCTTTGGCCTTGAGAAAATTCCATTCACATAATGGAAGTACACCATTCATACATTTGGCCTATTATCTTTTTTTCACTGTAATATATTAGAAAAAGCAGCCAACACATCAGGCAGAAGCCTTAAAACAGTTCCTGTAATGCTTACTAATTGAAGTAAATGGGAATTTGGCCTGAGAGATGACTGCAGGATGCTTTCCTTCAAAGTGCAATAACATTAAGTCATCCCTGTTGCTGCAAAGCAGATTCACAGTAGAGTTACTGGTTGTAATACAAATTGTCTCTTGCTGTACACAAAAACATACTGTTTGTAGCTTAATCTGCAGACAAGAGTAATAGTTTTTACTGGAGCTAAATGTAGCACCAAAGGGCAGTACACAAAATGCCAGTTTGTGGAGCCAATACACCTGAACCTCCAATAACCTTCCTATTTCAGGCCTGCATCTCTTTCAGTGCACATAGAGAGTTACACTATTCTGCTTCATTGTGCCAAATTATGTCATGATTTTTACAGACTGGCTAATTGCCTAATGGGGCTTAGGTTGAGCCCACCAAACTCACCGCTCTTACTACCCCAGCTGCTATCAAATCCAAGTTTTCATGAGTGACAAATAGGGGAATTGTTTCTTCCTCCTACAGTACTATTTTATTCCTCTTAAATTACGGTTATTAAAATGTTTCAGCCACTTGAAATCTACTAAGACATGTTGAAATACTGCAAGTGTGCTGTATCAAAGTGGAAAGGTTTTAAAACTGCTATTCTGTCATAGGATAATGCAGTTTAAATATAGTAACTGTTTTTTCCAGTCAGCTTGCTCTTTGATTTCATGGTATTATGTCAAGAGGGTTTTTTCCCCCCTCTATCCCTGTAAGAAGCTTATAGCTTAAACAGCAAAATGCAAAAAATACTGAGTTGAAAAAATTACACAAAGCCTGTAGAAAAATCAGTGATAAAATATTAGTTTGAATTTTGATAATTAAGATAATCTGATCTTATTCTGAATAATTTTTATTCCAAGGCAGTGTGTGTTACCATATGAGCAGCAGGTAGAATTTGACTTCGATTGAGACCAGGAGACTGTGAATACAAAGGGTAAGTGTTGTTGCTGGGAGATTTCTAGAATTGGATCACTGTTCCTGCACACAGCAGCTGCTTGCTGCCTTGGGAGTGTAAAAGAGACAGTGAGACAGATTCTCATCTCAGTGACAGTGACTATAACAGATCACAGTTTGGATTGGTAGATTTCTTCCTTTGTTTCTCCATCCTATAGATAGTCACTTGGTTTGTTACCAAAGAGTCCAGTAGAGTATTTGCCACAATAATCTGCATTTCCCTGTTTGGAAAAATCTTTCTGTCTATCCCATGCTGACGTCAATAGGAGATCTAGAAGTATGGGATAGAGCAACATTCTATCAGAACCAAGATCCATCATGCATATCTGAAAAACAATTTATCCTTATTTGATGGCCCAGTCATTTCTCTTAAAGGGAAATCAGCTTGACTGCTATCTTAAAAATGCACAACCAACTTTAGAAATAAAACACTGGTCGGTGCCCATGAGATTTGAATTCTTATCTCATCCTGACCTGAATTTTCCATCTAATTAAGGTCTAATTCTGATTAATTTGGCAGCTAGCTGCCATTTTTCTTGTGTAAATATCCCTTGTGTGTTTCTGATTCTCAAATTTGCTCTGTGTGGAACGGGCTGGGGATGCTACCAAGTTTGCCAGGGGCTGTGTGGTCCACAATATTTATAAAATGGCAATATGTGCTTTGTAAGGTGTTATAAAATTGCCCTACATTTTACATCTGTAACAAGTTGACGGCTAATTGGGATGTTATAGATGTGATCATACTGTATAGTACTTAGCAGTAGAGCTTAATAGTGCAGTGAAAGTTGAATTACTTTGCTCTAGGATATGGGCCACCACTTCCTGAGCAAAGAAGTTGTTTCAGTTTTGAAGCTATCAGGCAGGAGAACAGTACCAGTTTGGACACATAAACGCACAGCACAGCCTCATTTCTTACAGTGTTAAAAGTTGAGTTGACAGTTTCTTTCTGTGATTCTTGAGTATGTTAGAAACAGAAATGCAAACATGGCATTTAGAGTTTACCTTGACTTACTCTCTTCAACATATTGTGTATTAGTCAGGTCGAGGTGAGCTAGCCTGGTACTTAGCAGGCTAATGACAAGTCCTAGAAACTACCAGGTACAAGGTAGGGCAATAATTATTGTAGATTAATAGTACCATTGTATCCCTCTCTAGGGGCACTGTAAATTCAAATTCCTTTCCTGCCTCATGGATATTTATGGAGATGTAATCAAAGTCTTGTACACTAAAAGCAAAACAGTGGCTTGTACTTATCCACAGTGCCTTGCGTGATCCTGGCTGTGATAGGATGGATGAAGGAAAAGATGTCCAAGAAAAGCACACAAACAGCTACGCTTGTCAGATGTTTGCTTTAGTCTGTAGGTATTGATATTTGTATTTGTCTGACAGCAGCAAGGACAATCAGAAGGTAGCTCAGTAAAGTCAGTTTCTTATCTTTTCACCTATTTACTCAGGCTTTGTAATAAGACTCTGGTTAAAGTGAACCATCTGAATTACTTGTTTTAAATGTATTTTGTTTCCTTTTTTCCATCTCTTGACTCTATCAGAGGCTGTAACCAAGATGGTATAAACAATAGATAGGTAGCATAAGCAGCTCCACCATGCAACGGTTGTCTGTCATTCCATATATTTACTAAACCACACTGGGAAAGTCATACTCTGATTTCTCAAGATTGAAAGGAAGACATCCAGATGCACTCCATGTAGGAGACTAGCAATAATGTAAGACTGAAAAGCTTTTCTTAGTCATGGAGATTACTTCATTTTCTGCCATTGTTTGGGACTAATGGCACATGACTACTACTTTTATAAGCCTTGTGACATTCTGTGATACGATATCAGCTGAAGTTACTTTCTGTGCTTTTTGTGGAGGATTTCCTCCAAACTCAAAGGCAGATGTTAGTAACAGTGAAGTAACACACTTCAGTTTTCAGGTATTCATAAAATAACTATATACCATCGAACAAGCTCTTCTATTGGTTATGTGGTCCTTTTATGTTGATTTTTTTTCCTCTCTCATGCAATAAGACAAAATGAAGGATTGAAACCAAATGCTCTGTTTAGTTTACACCCACAGTCCCATGGGTTTTGTTCTTTAAAGGGCAGTATTTCTGCGGTAAGATTAATGGGTACGATTACACTGTGTCTGTCACCTTCCCCTACCTTTCTTAAGGTCTTTACACCTGCTTTCTAACATGGGCTGCTCAGGAGGAAAAGAGAAACTGCTGGACTGCCTCCATTCCTAATTAATGTGATTTGAACCAAACCTGAACACATTTTCTTTACTGGAATAAATGTTATATTCATTTTCCACATTTCTGCTTCCTCACCACGTTTCTACAATTCGATACAATCTATACAGGTATTTCACACAAATTACTTTTTTGATGGGGTTTTAACCTCCCAGATTACTCAGGGTAGTGTTGGGTCACGCATAGAACAGAATTCTTACAATTAATCGGTCAGAGCTCAAGGCTTCCAATAGAAGAGATCTGTTTTTCTCTGTGCATATGTTTCTTATATGTCAGTGGTGTTGCACGTGAACTCAAATTATCCTGACCTACAATACTTGTTCTATTTCAAGGCTCTGGCTTTCTAAAAGATGAAATCCTGGGTGGTCTGGTTTTATTATTCCTTCCCCCCAGTTCTGTCAGAAAAAGAAAACCTCTCCTGAGTCTTATCTTAAAAATACTGTTAAGCTCTGAAAGCTGCTTCTGCTTCTATGGCACAAAGCATTATTGAAAAGATATTAATTTTTACCACCTACAATTGCTCAGATGGAGAACTTAAAGAATTCTTTTCCACTCCCATGTTGAAATAATGCTGGCAGCATTCTTGTTCCTTGAAGTGAGCTATAGTGGTCTTCCTGCTATGTGCAGGTTGGGCTTTTTATAACAATGCTGTTGAGCTTCTAATATGATATTAAGAATATTAACAAACATCGGTAATAACAATTACAACAATAATAATAATGCTGATGCTGTGATTACTGTTACTTGATTATTAATTTGCATTTGCAACTTCTTCCAATCAAGGATCTCAAGTATTTCATAACCCTTAATGAAAATGCTATGATACAATATCCCTGACAGAACAGTAAGAATTATCATCCCCCTTCACAAAAATGGGAGCTGAGGTTCAAAGTCATAGTCACACAGTCTATGGTAGAACTAGAAATAGAAATAGTCTCCTGGCTCCCAGTCCTCTTTCTTCTCCAGTCACCCTAAATAGTTTCTAGTGTAGTTTTGTAAGACATTTATCACATGGTTTTCTAAAATCTTGTCCTCTTTGTTAAAAAGAATTATAAGTGATAAGGAGAGTACCTGATTTTTGAATGAGGTTGCTGAAATGATTCTAGCTGTTTCATGGGCAATGCAAGAAAAGTTTCATGAGTTAATCCTGACCCTAAGCACACCTAAAATAGATACCTTTGCCTCCAGCTGATCAACAGGCTTACTAAGATTGCCTAAATAATTTATGTATAACCAACTAGTGAAAACTAGATCTTCTGTGATTTCCCTAGATACACATTCTGCATGTATCATGTATATACTTGTCTATTTCTGATATTCATTTGAAATTCAGTTGGGACTTTTCAGAACACTTTTGTACTCCAGCTGTATAGCTCTAAGAAAAAGCCATCTGGAGACATAATACATTGAACTGGGCAAAATAATGTCTTAAATCCAAGTGCATAGTAGATGAAGATTCTGAATTTTCTGTTATTGAACAGTGGATTAGAATTAAAAACCCCACAGTTCTGTCTCTGTCCCTGGCCTGTATGACAGTGGATAAGCATTTTGTCTCTCTTTGCCCTATATATACGATAAAAATAATGGCATTTAGCAACAACATTCAAAGACAATGTAGTGATATGCAGTCGAGAGAAATCTGAGGCCTGAGAGGATGATTAAATAAAGTGGAAAATTAAATAATCTCATTTTCTTGTTTACAGCACAGAAAATGTGAAAAACATACTGTCCCAAATTGTGCTTTTTGGACACATTTGCGTAATGCTGCCTTCAGTAGAGTAGTGAAATGAAGCTTGGGTTAAAACTTGCTCCATTGTGGAGCAAACATTTTCTTTTCCAGGGTCTGCAAACAGAAAGCAAAAGCATTAGCAGACATTGTCCTACATTGTTCTCACTGCAGATTCAGGAATCTGTTTCTCATCTGTAGCTGAAATGGAAGGTACAGTACAAACTGTCTATCTGGAGTTCATAACTTTTAATCCAGAATTCATAACTGGAAAACATACTTTGTCTCTTTTGGATAGCAATTGTTAAAGGCCAGTTCTTGCTCATGGCTGCTCTGCTGTGCCAGGAATGCTTTGGACTGTTTACTGGACTTGTTGAGACTGCCTGCAAAATTAGGGTCAGGTTGTAGCTTCCATCACCCCTGCAGGAGGTGGAGGAGGAGCACCAGGTACTTCAGGAATAATTTAGGTGTGGCAGCCAGAAGTTTTGCAGCAGTCACTGAAAGAATCCAGTCAACATTGTTGTTGCCCCACATTGGCTCAGCTGTACTGGTTGGTGCTGCCTTCATCTGGGGAGTTTATGGCAGCACTGAACTAGAACGATGCTTGTATAGCTCTTTACACAGCTCTTTATGAGCGTGAAGCACTATTGTTCCAAATCATATCATTTTACAGGCACCTCTACCTCTCCATGCTATTTTTATCAATCCAGTAATACCCATCTATGCTCACAGTTAGCAATGTCGCTGTGTTCCTCGTATTTCTGTCTTCACATATTCCATCTCTGCACAGTTGAAATTCCTTCAGGCCTGAGCCTCGGGGCAGTATGTTGTGTTCATGTACCATTCCCAAATGTGAACTTGATTACCCTGCACAGACAAGAGTTTTCACATTTCAAATGTCACAGAAAAGACCAAGAAGAAAGACAAATGAAAATCTCATTGAGAATGTAAAGACATGAATAGTTTCTGACCTGTATTCATTTAGCACCTGTTTATGACAACTGTAGGAAGGGATAAGTGCATTTGCGAATTCATATTTGCTGTGCAGAATTCCATGCTGCTCTGCAAGGCTGGAAGATCTCCACTGCTTAGGCTGACCTTTAAAGGCAAGTACCACTTTTTTCACAACGTTCACACTCACTGAGCCCTGGTAATCTGGCAGGTATTCTGTCAAAGCCTGTGGGTGCTCATCATCCGTAAGAAAACTTGGAGCATTCAATATCCTTGTATGCTGAGACAAGTTTAGGTGTGACATCTGTTAAGGCCTCAGAATACTGAAATTGGGAATTTTCTAGCCATTTTGTGTTAAATATGGTGTGCTCGAGCCATCATCAGCTTCTATTGCTTCTATGTTTCTTCTTTCTGTACAGACATCTTGGCTGATGGGAGAGATAAAGTCCTACCCTGTGGCTAGGCTTGTATGAAACTCATCTCAACTGTTACCAAATGCTGTGTCCAGCTTTTTGATTAAATCCCTTATCACCTATACTTTTACATGTTTTGCTTAAAAAGCTGTGGTCATCACCTGAAACTATGATTTTCCAGTTAATCCTTTTGTTTATTCTGGCTGACATTTCTCAATTGTTGTTTGTTGCTCTTTCTTTATGTTTTAATTCCTTCTGAATCACCCAAAAAAGAGGCCTGGAGGCCATGGTAAACTGAAGCAGTACCAGTAGTTTCCTTTTTTGCTGTTTTGGCTCAAAGAAGAATCAATTCAATTACTCTGATTAGGAAAGAGGCTCAGTTACATTCGTTCTCACTTCAGTGTGGTGAGAGGACATTCTTCCTTTCCTGAGTATGATGAAATAAAAAGCAGACATTGAAGGGTGGGATTTTTTTTTTTAAGAAGGGAATATAAAAATCTCAGGCTATAAATTCTCCGTGACAGTAAAAATGTGTATCAGACTTTTTGATGAGTTGGCTTTGTGCCATTCAGCAGTCTTTACGCTAGATCATATGTTGTCTGGGTGAACCTTTTTTACTTTATGCTGCTATAATCTTTATGTGTCTGCCCTCTCACAGCCAGAATAAATGTCATACAGGACATTCTGTCCCATTTGTCACAAGTGCTATTGTGTGTCTACCCTGGATCCATATTGGATTAGTATTGATGAGAGATCCTAAGCACTTTACATGGAGAGATTATCAAGGAGGGTGCATAGAAATGCAGATACAAAACCGAAGCTCAAGTGCTCACTTTTGGAAGTAGCTGCATTAAAGCAGTCTGCTGAAACATATTTTGGAAGGTCACTCTCTCATTTCAGAGATGTCTGGGAGAGGTTTGACATTTTTATTAATAATTGTTTATTCTTTGAGCTTTCCTTTGACTGTGTAAGTATCTGAGAGAAAACCTGTAATATCCTTTCAGAAAATTCTAGCAAAAGCTGTGCTATACATAGAAATGCCACAATCTCAGAACCTCCCAGACCGAAAAGTAAATGATACTTAACTGGTGAGATAGGGATCTCCCTTTTCTGAAGGCATAAAGTTTCCAATTTTAGCTGTGGGGTTTCATGGCCTTCCACCTGCCACTGGGCCAGAAGGATGACCATTTGTTGTCTTGCAGGGCAGTGTCAATCCAGAAGGACATTCCACTTGCGATGGAGAAAGTGGACATTTTGGGGAGGTATATATTCAGTTACTTACATGACAGCTGTTTGGAGAAAGGAGCCAAGCACTTACAAGAATGATTTTCAATAGGCAGAAATTCCCAGCAAACCATTCAGCTTTCTCTTAACTGGATTCATACAGAAATAGCAAATAATTAATTGAGGCCAAACTATGTCATCCTGAGTTTGCATTAGCTGGAAGGTTTAGAAATAATTAAGAGCAAAACTGTTAGTTCTCCATTTAAATAGCTGCTGCTTATCTGGCCAGTATGAAAGCCCAATCTGTTGTATTCAATCAGCTTTCAGCTGCTACTTGCCACCCGCCTAATTCCCCAGTCCTGTCTCTGTGCTGTGCTTGTGCATTCCACTACCTGCTAAGTTAAACCCTGCTGTCCTGGTTCTGCATGGAGATTTCTCGTGCTATTCAAACTATCCACCCTGGTTCAGAATACAGCCCCCAAACCTGTAGGCTGTGTTCCGTATCCATACAAACATGGTTTCAGTGGAGCACCACATGGGTGAGAAGGGGAGTCAGCAGCTGTGTAGTTTAGCGCACAGGATTAGGATTGTGTGCATTCATACCATTCTCTGTGCATTTATGCAGTTTTGATAAGCTGTTGAGCTGCAATATCTCCACCTTAGGTTCTCCTTTTTAAAGTGATGTGCCTGGCAATGCCAAGTTGCTCATCCAAACTGCTCTCAACCATGGTCACACTTCAGATGATGGCATATCTCAATTTTCCTAAATCTCTTTGTGTTTCAGCTTCCATAATCATTTCTATTGCAAGAGGATTAAAAGAAAAATTGATAATTTAACTCCTCGTGTGCTCAGCTTGTGCTAGCTTCTGTGCAACTTGTGAATGAATGCCACAGGGAAGTCTCTGACAGTTCTAAAACTGTATGGGCAGTGTTAGAAATACACTGAGATGAAAGCGGTTTTTAGGTTGAGAGGCATTCTAAGCCTCAAACCCGCACCACCAGTTCTTTGCTATATTAAAAATGACAAAGTTCATTGCACAGGCATTTGGCAGGAACTAAAGAGTAACTCATTGACCTTTGCAGATTAAGTAATCCATATTGTTATAAGGAAGTGATATTTGAGTTACCAACAGCAAATGTACACAATTATCTTCCATTAGCCTCTCAATGGAAGCAATCAGGATTTCCTGATCCTAACATGTTTAGTGTTCTTGGCATCTTCAATATCTGTTTGCTGTGCTCTGTGGACACATTAGTTCTCTAAGCATATCAGAGGATGCTTAGTGAACTGCCTGCTTTTTTAGTCTGCTGGAAGTGCACATATGGAGGACAGAAGGGAGAAGGCTGAGGCTTGGGTGTGCAGATGGGAGACTGAAGGCTCCGTGCTCTGCTCTCAGATTTATCAGAGACCTCAATGCCTGTCTCTGTGTGCCTCAGTTTTCACTGAATGAAATGGACTGAAGTGTTTGCACAATACAGAGAAACTCACTTTCCCTTAGAGGGCTTTGAGATAACAAACAGCAACAGAGCAACAAGGAGCAGTTTTGCTGTTTCTGCAGAACGTTTCTGTTACAGAAAGAAGACATGACTGAAAATGAACCATGTGTATAATTCAAAATTTGAATGCAATAAAAGTTAAATGTGTTCCTTTTCCTTTTGTAATTTATTAACTCAAACATTTTTTCAAAAATTGATGGGGAAACAATTTATAAGAAACTTCTTTTTTGCTTTCATCTGGAGAATGAAATGATCTTGTTCAAGTGCAAATGAATATGTCACATTCGTACATGATTTGCAAGAAGATGAATGAGTGGGTCTCCTTCTCCAGTCTGTCTTCCATTTCTAATTCTACATGAAGATTACTTTCAGATTCACTGTGTGGGTCTTTATGTGGCTTGTTGCACACTGAAATAGATGGGCCACGCTCTTGCTAAAGCAGTGTTTTTAAAGTTACTTTTTTATTTAGAGCTTGTTGTGCAGCATTGCATTGTTCATCAGCCTGAATGCCTGAGCTCAGAATTGTGTGGCAGATGAAGGAAAGAAACCCTAGCAATCCAGAGCCCCTGGACAAGAGAATCACTTCACCTCAGGACATTGAGATACTTTATCTGGGTGGCTTAGGAAAAATGCTAGATAAGACTGAAATTTAGAGAGGCTGAGCACGGCCAGGCTCAGCCCTTGGATTATCAAGAAGAGAATAAATCCAGCAACTGGCATCTGAATATGTTAGTGCTGTAGATTCTAGCATGGAAACAGCAAACTATTTATGAGGCAAAAATATATCAGAGATTAATTCAGTTCTATATATAATGCATACATTTTACATATACAAAATCCTTGCCAAAATATGAATAATTTGCAAGTACACTGAAGTTAGAAAATGCCAGAATAAAGGTTGCCTTTCCATGTATATGCCCTAATCTTTAATTACATGATTCCTGTCTTCTTTTTCTAACTCTGAAAGTTTCTAATTTCAGTGCGTGCTTGGTTTTGCAGTGCTAATACTTTATCTTCTAAACAAAGACTTTAAGGATGTATTTCCCTGGGTTTTCAAAAAAGCATTTGAAAACTATGATGTTCCATCCTGACACCCAGATGGGTCCTTATCCAATTTTAACCTTTATCTGTCACCCTAGGAGGCTCCAGAGCAGCTAAAACTGATGCTGGTGTGATCCTGAAGTCAGAGCAGAGATGCTGTGTGTCTTCTGTCATGTGACAGAAAGCTATAGGTGTCAGATGAGAAGGCTGTAAGGTAAGGGAGCACCTGAACAGAGTTTTAAATAAGTTACTTATTATTACTCTCTCTCATCCTTTTCTATTCATGAATGCTCCATCCTGTACAACCATTAACAACCTTCCTTAGACAGCAGTCACGTAAACTTCATCGACCTCATTCTGTACGGCCTTGTACCATATGCACGGTCATTTCTACTCATGCAAAATGAATGTAAAATGTTGATTTCTGATTTGCTAACATTTTGAAACTCCTTGGCATTAGTTCATGCAGCTGTGAATGGTAGCACGTAGTGCTGCAGCATGCAAATCCAGGACCCATATGCTGAGGAGGGTTACACTTTAAGCTGATTTTTTCACCATGGTTGTAAGGCAGAGCAGTCACACTGACAGCACGAATGCAGTGTGCTAAATCATTATTCTTTGTCTATCATGGATTGAAGAGTTTTGATCGATAGTGGCAGCCTGCAAAGCCTCATAAAAATTGTTCATTTCCTAAAATCTATTTCCATGCTTAGGCATTTAGTCTTTTGTATTGATGACTGAGAGGGTAATATTTCAAGTCTCTCTCTGGGCACAACAGAAATGCTCCAGAGCATTTGAGCATGTTGACCTCTGCTGCATTGAAAAAGCAAGTTCTAAATTGTCACAGAAGAGGAGCTTCCAGGACACAGGAAACTAATGAGAAAGCCTGGAGGTAGAAAAATATCCTAGATCTGTGAAGATTCAAACAGGGGCTTAGAGGGTGAAGTACTTGCTATGTTACTTTCTTTTTGAGTCATTTAAGCCAGGACTATGCACCTGGTACTGGAGCTGAAAACTGAAAGTTCTCCGTAGGAGCTGGAAACAGTGACAGGCTGGCTTCCATAAATAATACTGGAAATTAAACAGTGATTTCACAAGATCCAGGACATAATATAAATAAGAAAGCAGAAAAATCCAGGAAATCCTTACTTAACAAATGTTTTCTTTTAAACATTATATGCTTTTCTTGATCTCTGAGTTGTCTTCACATTAGACACTAAACTGTGGGAACTAAAAAGAATTGGTTTTCTCTGATTTGACCTACTGAAAGCATAGTATGTTCTCAAGCTTTTCAGTTAATCCAAAATCTCACAGGCCTGGCCAAAGGTAAGAAGCCAGTGAAATACTATGTTAACAAGAGACAAGCTTGTGTCAAACCTCCTAAAATGCTGCATGCTGACACCAAACATTACAGCATTTGGCAACTGCAGGAGATTGGATTAGTGCCGTAATTTGAATTGAACAATCCCAAAGGACGTTCTAGGCATCCAAATCCAGCCAGGAGGTAACTGGACCAATTTTACTGGATTTATACCCATAGGAATTTGGTCCTTTTTGTTGTGGCCAAAATGCAATGCTCAGGTTACAAATGCTGTGACTTCTTTTTTAAAGAATTGATTTGAAAAGTCATCCAGTTATTTCAGGTAAGCACAGGTATTAATTCAGATAACTGATCCTGCTGGTTTCGTCTTTGGCTTCTAGAGCAAACTGGGTTGCTGAGAAGTGCAAAGGGAAGAAATGGGAGCAATTTTGAGTAAGTTTTTCCGCTAATGGTGTACACTGCTCTCTGCTGTTTCTATGCCCTGAGTATCCTCAGTCCACCCCATTCTAGATTCAGGACCTGTTTAGGTCACAAGGGTTCCTGTTCTGTCTAAAGCATCATCGCTGTCTGCTATTTATTACATAGTCCAGTGGACTGAACGACCTGTGAATGGGCCAAGCGCCAGAGGAAAACATGCACAGGCTTGGGGCAGCCAGAAAACTACTAGACAGTCACTGAGAAGCTAAGAGGGGTTTTGTCCTGTTTTGCTTTGTTTATGTTTTCTCGTATCTATGTGGTTCTGAAAACCACAATCTCCAGTCTGGAAAATACATATTTTGGCTTTGTATGGGTTTCTATATTCTGTTCATCCCACTCAGTAGTGTATTAACTTTTGTCATATGATTTGTTTTTTCTCTTACTGTCTCCATGGGAAAAAAGTGTTGGAACTGTAGTCCTTATGTAGTGCTTAGGTTTATTATTTCTATGTTTGCATTACATGCAGATGAGGACCTGCATCTTGCTTAGGAGGGAATGGTAGCCTGAGCATGTTCAGGAAACCTGGTGCTTCTATGGAGCCGATGTCAAGTGTGACGGTGGGTAGCCATTCTGTATCAAAGGAAAGGATTTTCCTTATCCTGTGTCTGAGCAGCAGGGAGGCATTTCAGCAGCCATTACAGTAATTTCTGTATCTCGGGAGGCTCAGAGTTGCTGTAGCAACCTTTTGCTAGATAGGAATTTGGCTGGTGAAGCCCCACAGGAATCTGCTCCCACTCTCAACTAACCTCTCACATCACCGAGCTCAGCTGCCAGGGAGAAACCCCAGCTGTGAGTCAGGTGGGGTGAGGGACCTCTTTCCACAGGTTCCTCACAGAACTTTCCCCTAATTACCAGGATCAGATGCTTTCTGGCAGTTTTCCATGGGGCCGGAGATTTGCTGTGTGTACGGAGTTCTGCAATTGTAAAAATGGTCATAGTAAATTTGGAGCATACAAACAAGCCCTTATTCATGCACTCACAGATACAGAAGCTGAACATGCAAAAGCAGGGAGTGCAGTTTTAGAGACCAGTGTGGGAAGTTTGACTGGGAGGCAGTGGTAGTTCTGGTGACACAAAAGAAGTATTATAAAGTCACCGAGGGGATCAGGCAGATGGGAACAGACTTGAGTAGGAAGGAATACAGACAAGGTCCCCAAAGCCTGTTACTTTGATTTGGATAAAAAATGAAGTGTGAAGTTGGTCAGAGCATGAGGGGATGCATCACTGCTAAACCAGTTCCTTCCAAAGTGTGAAATAGTTTCTAGAGTAATGAAAGACAGTTTTTTGGCCTTCCAAGCTGCTGTTGGTGGAGAATAATATTTAGAAGACTTTATTTATAGACAATATTGTCCAATGATTAGAGACAGTTATTGTGGACTCTAGGCTTTTGTTTCTAATTCTACAGGTGACTGCCATCGTCAAACCACAGCACCCTGTATCTAAAGACTAGAAAACAATCAATTGAATTAAAACAAGACTTTGACATAATACAACTTAAGCTGGCCCAAATCTGGTACTTCTGACAAAGAATGAAGTCGTGCTGCCACCTTACATCTTGATGCTGGTTTCTATCCCTGTATCCTCCCTCACTGTATAGGTACAGGCACTGGGAAGTTATCCATGACACAGCTGCATCAGGAGCAAGGAACCAACTGCAGGCCTTAAACCCAGACTGAGATGTCAGCTATAGTCTTCATCACTGAAGGGTTCAGTTAAGCAAGCATGCTCGGAGCTTATCTGACAGCTCTCAGGTAAGCTGGCCTTTCCTAGGACTGTGTACTGCCTTCTCTTTTTACTCTGTTGGAGGAAGAGGAATTGGCATAACTACTGTTTTCCTTTTATACATTGCTTAGTGATTATTGCTTTGGAATCAAGACATGTAGGGCCAGTTCCTTCCCTGGTTTCTAGTTCCTGCTCCCAGGTCTGCTTCTGTAACTCATTAATAGTCTGTTTAGACTAAAATATCAAACAACGATGGAGCAGGTACCAAAATCAGTGGTGATTTGAATTAATATGCCAGGCTGGAGAACTAGATGGGTGAGGAGCCAGCCCACACTCATTTTTGCCAGCAGTGTTGCAGGACAGCTACTTCTGACAGCTAGGTGGTTGGAGAACTGAAATTTAGCATTGTCCAAGGAGCACCAAAGCAGCCTTGAGGTGCTCAGAGGCTCATTCTGTACTAGAGATGTATCAGCTTTATAGAATGGATCGTGAGTCTATGAGGTTAAACCAGTTTGAATCCTTAGTGCTAATGCAAGCTTTAACTCTTGCAGACATCATTTGAAGTTCTACAGACAGGTCACTAAATACAACAAACTGTGAAAAAAACAGTTAAAGTTTGATTTTTAAACCAGGGTCAATTCCAGAAAAGACAATCTATTTTTTTTTGTTTGGTGTATCTTTTTTGGTTGTTCTTTCAACCAAATCCCCCAGAGTCTGAAGCACTTCTTGATTATGCAAAGAAGGAAATCTATCCTGACAGTTTTCTTAGGCTACAGAGAGATGTTAGGCCTCAGACAGAAAGTGGGCCCATGTATGGGTATAGTCAGCTAAATGTGTCACTAAGTGGCAGGAAGGAAGGCGAGTGGGCTTTGGGAAGCTGACTGATCTCTGTGCACTAGCAAAGCAATCAGGACTGAATATGGACTGTGTCCTAGTTACACTTCTGACTATTCGGGGAGGGTGGTGTGTGTATGGGTTTTACTGTATACTTTTAAATACAGCACCCAGTTCTGAGGAATCTATTCCCAGCTAAAGCACACAAGCTTTGGAAAGGTCAGGGAGAGGCATCTCTAGCTTTGGTAAATAAACACATCTCTTCTCTGTGGCTGGGATGTTGTATTAATAGCAATAGATTTGGTTTCGCATTGTGGAGCTCCTCCTGTTTCATTGCTATTGAAGATAAGAGAACACAAAATGCCCTGTCGCCGTCCCTATGAGAAAACAAGCCAACAGGCAGATACTATTATGTTTAAAGATATTACTGAGGCAAAGACTTGGGGAATGTTAACATTCAGGTTTATATTCAGTAACTACTGGATACCATGGCTGGCACACCAGTAACTCAACATCATTTAATGTCTTACATGAAAGAGTTTACAAGACAAAATCACTGCAGCAGAAAGAACCTAAATGAAAGGGTTGAGCCTTATGCAGATGGAAGTTGATTTCTCCCTTTTGCATTTTTCGTAGTGATTCAGTTGCGGCAAAAAGTAACGTCTTTTCTGCTTCTTAACCCATTTTGCTGTAATCTGTTTTACTTCAGTTTGCAACCTGGAGGTTCTCAGACCTTCATTACAGGATACTGGGACTGGAAAAGTTTCTCCAAAGAGTTCTGAAAGGAAAAGATTTCTGGTGAAATTGTAAAGCCCTCTACCTTGGCAGTAAGCATGTGTAAAATGCATTTAGAGATCTGTACCCTAGAGCTTCTCTCCACAAGTTAATTGGGAATCATTAATTCTAAAATTCCACATATGGAATATCTTACTTTGGAATATGTGCTCCTGAGAGGAAGGCAGATTTAGCCTATGGTAGCTGGTGAATAAGAAGTGTGATGGGAAGAAATGAAGAATTTATCTGTAATTAGTTAGCATATATGACACATACTGTTTCTTTTCAAACACTAGATAGACACTTACTACATTAGATAATACATGCTCAAGAAATACCTCTTGTCCTTAGTGACACCTTTCCTTCAGATCGGGCATCAGTCCAAGGAGGAGACAGTCTTCTCTTCTGCAAATAAGCGTCTTCTGTTGGAGAGCAGATTGCTAGATATAAGTAAAAATAAACACGAACCAAATCAGATAATTCTCCTCCGAACAGTTGTGTCCTTGCCCTTGAAATGTCACCAGCTCCAGATTTATTTCTTTCCCTCATGCACAGGTAGAGAATCTGTTCAAAGGGGAGTTCTTCCTGCATGCAGAAGCGTTCTGTAAAACTACACCTTTACGTAGGACACATAAACAAACCAAATGACTCAACAGGAAAAAAAGTTACATACAGGGAGATCTTTTCCTCCAGGGATATTTTTACTGTAAGAAAATTAAACTATTGGCAGAAGACAAAGACACTGAAGTCACCGGCATTGTTCTTTCTCCAGTCCAAGTCTGACCAGTCTGGAACTTCATTTTTGGATGTGGTGCCTGATTTGGCCCTAAGGTAGCACTGCAGCTTTCTATCTGTCCTGGGAAAAAAGAGTCTCAGCTGAGGTTAGGATGCTGCTTACATGTATTTGTAAGTGAATGTCACTTCCCACCTGCTATACTCATTGCATTCTACAAGAAAGGATTGATTATTTCTTCTAGATCAGTACAGATGCAAATCCCTCTAAAAAAACAGTAAGAAATTCTGGGCAGACACAATGGACTTACTGAACAATTACTGATGACTCCTCAAGCTGATGATAAATGTTCAAAGTAGCAGTCTTTGTAGTTAGGTGATTGTTCCATATTGCAGCTTCCTTACCATTTGAGAACAACCCCACATTTAATTCTGCCATTGCAGGAATTTTGGCTGAGTTAAATGTGAGAAAAGATTTCGATTTTGAGCATGAAATTTCTTTTAACTGTGATTTCTGATACAACATATGCCATAGAAATGAGGAAAAAAAACCCTGCAGTTAGTATGAGGGCCTCCTGATCTCCCTGAAGGATTCTACGTGCTTCAGTATGTTAGTGCTTGAAAGGATTTAATATAGATGGGTTTGGAACAGAATGAGTTGTATTTATACTTGATCCAGTAAGGTTTTCTTTTTCAAACAGATCTAATAGTCATCAGAGCTGGGCTCTGAATCAGATATTCTAAAGAAAATGTAAATAAAATTTTAAATTTTGCCCATTATGTTTTTAATTTAATTACATCATAGGCTGCTGAAATTTAAAATACTTATTTTTACTCCAAGAGATACCATTATGAAATTGCAAAGCCATATGTAACCCACTGCATTTATATACAGGCTACTGGAAAAGCAGCTTTGGAAACAGAGTGTACCAGTCTGAATTACTGCAAGAATATCATGTTCTTAAAAGGCAACAGACATTAAATACCCAATACATGAGAATAATATGGAAAATCATCCAATTAGAACTTCAGGATTGATCCAGTTTTTTGGCTTTCGAAAACCAGATTTGTGTAGAGGATGGCTTTGCAGCTGAACTTTTGTGTGGTGACTTTGGCAGATGGAACCTGATACTAAGAACTTAAATCTATTTGAACAACACCTGCATTTTCCAGCCAGGTATAATAAAAGGCAACAAGTAGACCCCTGATGATCTAAGCAACAACCTAATTGCTGTTCTGCTTGACAAGGTCATAATCTGATTTCTGGGTATATATTAATCAACGACAAATTAAGCTACTTCCAAGAAGATGGATGTCCAACATCATTATTGCACGTGTCTTTGAATAACTCCTCTTTTCTTTCAAGAATGAAGTCTGTTCTCTGAGTTGCAGCTGGAGCATGAGGGCAGCTCAGGCCACCCCAGATCTCAGGAGATCAATAGTGTGAGCAGCTGATGATCTAATTATGGACTATTTGGGTCGGACTCTTTTCTCCTGGCTAGGTGGGAGCTGATTGACTCAAAAGAGGTTAGTTCATTCAGTTCATGGGGGTTACAGCATGCGTGCATCATTCCCCTAATAACTGCCATCCTATTAATCAGAAGGAGAGTCAAACATTTCCTATAAGCAGTCATTTTGATCATAGGTAACATTTTAATGCATATCTTAATGATACCACACAAATTGCTGGCAGTTGGGTATGTTATTATTACATTCCTATTAGTTATGTATATTTTTATTAAAGCTCATGGTGAAAGCATTTACTCATAAAAATACTGTTTGTGACCATTTCCTTTGCAACATTTAACTCTTCATTTTGCAAAGGCAAAAAAACAGGCTGTTACAGTGCATAATCACTCACGCACTCATACTTTAAGCTGCTCATAAACAAGACACATGATGATGTAGGGCTTATTACATATTTTGAATGTTCATTGATTAAGAGATTGAAAAATATCATGTCCTTGAATTACATAATAACCCAGAATGGATTCCAGTATCTTTGAGTTTTCCACGTTTGCTTGAATGAGCAGTTTTACAATCTCCCTCTTGTCGTATTTTACCTCATATGAACCATCAGCCTGGGTATTAATGTAGCACTCCATAAAAGCCATGAAGTCCTACCATACAATGAGCAAGGCAATGGAAATGATGGGATACAGTAATCAAGGCAGTCTACTTTCTCCTTCCAAAATCCTGTTCAGGAAATCGGAAGGGCCCTGTCCAAGACATTACATCAGGAAAGTGACTTAGGCTGATTTATACCATCGTGTAGGCAGACACCTCCAGAACTTTATGTTCTAGTTTAACACATGCGTACATTCTGTGAAGAGAGGACAGGGAGCTGATGGAGGGAAAAGCATCCCCTGGAAATTCAAAAGCCCAGGTGATCATTCTGCATCTTTGTGTTTCATTTCTTGAGGCGCACATAAAGGAAAGGAGCAAGACACCTCTGCCAGAGCTCAGCACAAGTTGCAAGGATTAATTTCCTGCCTTCCCATGCTGATCACTTGGTGAGTATTCCTTAGAAGATAAAACGTGCTTCTGTCTTGTTTTGTGTTACTTAACTCTGTGATCACTCACCATCCCATCAGGGGGGAGGGTTTTGATGAAGGGGTGATTTTGCCTTTGCTTATAAGATTTTTAATAAAGCAGTTGTAACTTTTCTGCTGTGTTCAGATGTCTTGAGCCAATCACTGAAGCACATCAGGGACAGCGGGAACTGCAGACATAGGTGCGGGGCTGCAAAACGTTCTCCTTGGCAGGGAGGGCAGTGTAGGAAGTTCCTGCCCCTTGTTCTCTGTGTCCCTTGCTCCTTGCCTGCTGCTCTCTACCCCTTTGGTTGTGCTTTTACAATCGTATGTGGCTATAAACTGAGTAACTGAGTTAATAATCATCTTTCACCAAGTGACTGTGGGAAGCCTGAACATGCAGCCCCACAGAGAGTTGTGCCAGCACAACTGAAAACACCATTTTCACAATCACTGTAATCTGTTTTAGACTGTGGTACCACAGGAACAGGACAGTCCCACTTCTCTCAGGCTACAAACTGGTTTTCCCCAACTATTTAATAACGTGTATTGCTGCGTGCTGATGTAATCCATCAATGAATACACTAGCAGAGAATTTTATAAGTCATCTGGGATAGGATTCTTCTGGAGGCAAAGCTGCTGTCTTCCATAGCTTTTCTCCCCAGCAGCCTGGGTTTTCTTTATGGCTGGGTTGCCCCACAGGCACTATAAGTGGGAGTGTGTTCTGATCGTGACCTAGTTTCCTTCCTGTACTTTAACCGGCCCACTCATCTTAGTGCAGACCCTTCTAGCTTGTTGACAGCACTTACAGTAATAATTTATGTCTAAAAAATGAGCCTGCAGACAGCCTCTCACAGATACTGCACTGGTGGACTTGTGTGGCCCCAGTGTGTGGCTGCAAACAAGCCTGGAGAAGGGGTTTCAGATGGGTTAGTCCTCCAAACCCCATAACCCGCAGTCAGTCATACAAGCAGTTTGCTGACGAAAGTGGTTACAACTGGAGGAACCTCGCTGTGGGGACTGACTTTTAGTTACCATTAGTGCAGTAATGGCTGTGAAGCAGCATTCCTATGGGAAAAGAAAATCCTTTCTGTAGGTGTTTTGTGATGGCTCTTCTTTGGGCAGACTGGCTGGGATTGCTGCTGGCTCTGCTCTAGTGGCGGGAGGTGTGAGTGTGGAATGCATCTATGTGCAGTTTGTGTTTAAAGCAGCCTTTTGAGAATGTTGGTTTACTGTCTATGCCTTTAAAGATGAATTGTGCAGAGTGGGTTAGCATATACCAAGTAATGCTTTCGGTTAAATCGGAGTTCTCACTACAATTTTACTGGAGGGATTTTGGTTTTGGAGAAGCTTTGGCTTCTGTAAAACTCCATAGAGTTCAGCACACTCTGTGCAGCACCCTGCAATTTAAGCTTCATCCAAATGGGGTTTTTTTAGCTTTCTTTTAGATTCCAGGTACCACTTACTGCTGGATTTAATCTCCTGGAAACCTACATCCTCATTGTATTCAGGGAGCAACCACAGCAAGTGCAGTAAGAGGGCAGGCTTAATCCATTCTTACTTACTATGTGCTTTATCTCTGGCCAGTAATCACCCCCAAGTTAATTAGCTAATGTTGTGTTGAGGTATTCAATATGTGTGCATCAGGGAAGCAGTAACGCTGCAAACCACTCTATTTGTTGAATGCCCTTTTTTAAAAACTGGATGTACTCATATGGATTGTTTCAAACAAAGATAAATCACAGCAGGACCGTTTCCTGCAGGTAAGAGTGGCTCTGATGCAGCTGCTGTAGCAAAGAAAAATTCCCTTATTATGAACCTCCAGTGTCCATGCCTTTCCATGGAGAATATCATATTGTAGTGTTGCTGAGCCTGCTAGAGTTTATTGGCTCCTTATGGAACTATGTAGTAACAGCCTGAATGTCTTCTTAGTAAGGAGAACATTTCCATCAAAACTCTTTGAGTTGGGTTTTTTTTTTGCATTAATTAAAGAACCTTTTTGGGGGGGGGTGTGGTTTTTTTTCCCCAAAAGTAGAAGTTTTCTTTTGAAAATTTTAACTTTGCATTAAAAGTTGTGGGGTTTTTTAAACAGGTTTTTTCATTTTTTTCCAAGAAGCATTATGAACATTTCATTTTAACTCCCCTGTGGTACATGTTTGTATCAACAGTCAGGGTTTTTTTAAGGCCAAATTTATCCATCTAAACAGGAGCTATCACCATTGACTGGTTATTCATTAACTGAGGTTAGCCTGGATTTGTTCTCATATATAAAAGGAAAATTGAATGCTCCAGTGACAAATCTGCTGCCTTCCTTTTTGAGGTCTAATTCCAACCAGTTCCATGCCAGCACACTGAGGTGTACACCAGCCAAGCAGAAGCAGCATCTTTGGCCAGGGCTGCCTGGGGTAATAAACCAGAAGCACAAACTCCCTTGTCCCTTACCATGCTCTAAGCCAGCCACTTTTTCTCTTGTAGTGCTTTCATATTCATGCCTCTTCTCTGTTTGAAGACAACATTGACTTATATTCACAATCTCTTCATTTCCTCTAGATGTTTAAGAAAAGACAGAATTTCCTCTTATTTTTGTGCTAGCTCAGATGGTGAATGCGCTTCAGCTATAGCACAGAGTAGACACTTGTAGAAGACTGACAATGTACACAGAATGGGCACAGAAGTAGAACGTTGCCCCAGAGTGCTGTATGCTGGTGTAGAACAGAGAGCTAATCTTTGTTTGCATGCGTGCATGCACAAGCACACACACAGGGGTTCTATTTAGGGCTGCTTCTCTTGATATTTATCTCTCTGGGATTATAAAAAGATCTCAAGATAAGAGAAAACCTCACATTTAGTTTCGCTGACTCCATTAGCTCAGTGGAGGTACCTGTGCTGCTTTATATGGTTGAAAGTCCTTGTTATGATTTAATGAAAAGCCCCTTCAGGAAATGCCTTTAGGTTTCTCTGTATCACATTTATCTGTATCTGTTATGACTTTTCTATTACACCTTCCAGTGAATTATCACATTGCAAATGTATAGGCATTTTACTGCTGAATTACCCTTAGGGAGTGTCAGGGGTCAGATGAGGATACTCAGAGCAAGGACACTGACTGCTGCACTGGGAAATTCCGTCACATTTGCTGTATCACTCCTCTGTGTTCAAATAAACCAAACCTCGGGCAGGACAAGGCTTTGGGGGTCTGAACTTGTGCTCAGGACAAGACTCAGGTGGTTTTCAGGGAGATCAGGTTGGGAACCCTGGGCATGCCCAGGGACAAGGATTAGATCCTTAGTTTTGCTTCTGTTTCGTTCCATACTATGGTTTGTTCATCTAGAAACGACTATAAATAGCAGCCACTTGTTTTTGTGGCTGTACAGTCAAGAGGCTTTACTAAGAGTTGTTTGTAAATTAGTTTGAGGTTCTGTGATGAATGGTGCTATACCAAATAGTTTATTTTAACCTGCTTAATGCGTATGCTGATATAGCCATGCTCACGTACATAGGGGTTCACAGGATCAGCTTCTCTTAAGCTGTCCGCAAATGCTTTACATGACAATGTCATAAAATCAGGGAACTGGATATTCTAGAGTTAGAGCTTGATTCATCAATCATAGTAAGTGTATAAGAGAGCTACGAAAATACACATGGACACTAAGTGTGATCAAATAAAATAAACAATATACATTTACAGCTACATTTGCCTATACCACTTATGTCAAATAGATTCCACTGGCATTTCTAGGTTTAGAAATATATATATACACACACACACTTTGATTATTAGGTAACACTGGACAACATTATCATTGAAGAAAGTAAATATTGTGCAGGAGAGATGATGAGAATACTGTACTTTGACAATTCTCTTGATTCACAGCAGTGAAACTGCATTATTGCAAGAGACTAATTCCATTTCCTTATGGAGCGCAGTATGCCTATAACAGAATGAATTAAAAGATATTGATTATGTAGAAAATTAAGTGCAGACTACTTAAAAAAACATCTTAAGTGATTGGATGTAATAAAATGTTACAGATAAAATGGCACAGCTGGCAAAGCAAGTGAGAAGAAAACAGTCAACCCCACTGTAGATGTCCACAGAACCTGGCTCCTCACCTTGGCTTTTAAGCTTGAAGCTTGACAAACACTGTTTCTGCTGGGATCTGGACAGGTGGCAGTCCCATCACAGTGCAGGCACCAGCATTACCACTGTCCTCATTTAGACTTTACATCAAGTCTGTGTGAGCTCTGGCTTGAAATCAGATTCGTTGTGTCTATAGGCAAAGGCTAACTCTTATTTATGAACGCTAGTTCTATAGAAGCAAAGGTATTACATAAAGGACCACTGCTGGTTTAGATTACACAATATATTTAAGGGGCATGTGATATATCAGAGGACTATTTATATGTACATTTGAAAGGAACTCTTGATTACCTAAAATAATTCTTCTCAACAATCTAAACAGCTCAACACTGCTAAGAAGGTACAGAAAACAGTTCGGCAATGGCATAAACTAAAGCTGTCTTGTTTGCAGGCACACAAAAGGATTAAAGAGTATAATTTTACTCTCTTAGACCAAATGAAGTCCTAAATTGGAAAAGCAGCTCCATCCAAGGTCGCCTCTGTTGTTTCCAAAAATATCTTGAAACAAACGTAAGAGGGGCACTTTGTTGGGTGTTATCTGGACATATATAGTTTCAATCAAATTCTTCAAGAAGTGTCAGAATAAAAGTCGAACCTTTGTTTGACACTGCCAGGTCACTGCAAGTGAATCCCTTCAGAGCTTGGAAATAACTTTGATAACAGAATTAAGGACTAAGGGATGTTTTCTTTGCACTTAAAGAAAAAGCCACGTTAATTTGGGACGGAATTGGAATCACTTCTTAGCCATTTCATACAAGGGCTCTATAATTCTTTCCGCCACATGGGGTGAAGTGTTACAGGTTGTGTTAATGATCCCAGGGAAATATTTATAGTGCTTTTTCCAGTACAGGAGTTCTGCCTTTTCCTCCCGTTGTATTTTACGATCAGCCTTCACTTTGTTCAATTAAACCAAGCAGAAAAGAACCCTCAGTGTATATAGATTTTAAAGTGATGCATTTCACATACGAATGGTTGTAGTAAATAAAACCACAAAAGGAATAGGAAGCACAATGGTAAGAACCCACTATAAAGTACGCCACGCTCCACCTCTTTGTTAGAAGAATTCAGATTGCTTTCTAGTTATTAGCTGTGGGAGATATGTTCCTAAGGAGGCTTCATTTGGAGGGGATGCTGTCATTGCCCAGGAAATAATAAATGCCCAGTTCTCATTACTGTCTGCTGTACATTAACTTCATCTCTCACTGTTTCCTGGCTCACTTGTGCAGACCTGAGCAGCCCATGGAAAATGAAAATGAAGTAGAGAAATCCTTTAGGACAGAAAGATGCAACATGAACGCAGAATATTAGTGGAACAGGTTGTCTGTGGGTGACTTTCTCATACAGTTCTATTTTCTTTTTAATATGCTACAAAAACACAGCAAGCTTTAAAGTAGGGAATAAGGGAGATGGGTACAATGGTTTATAAATACTTTAAAACCCTCAAAGTCTTGGAATACTGCAGTCCGCAGCCTGCTGGTTTGGAGCACTGCATCCTTCACGTAGCAGTCGATAAGCAAAAGGCATAGTTTTCATGTGATTTTTAAAGCCTCAATTTTTAGGCTCCCAAATTAATCAGCGCTTCTTGCTTTGGGGAATTCTTCACTAATGGCTCTACAATTTCTGTCTGATAACTGCCAGGAAATGCCTAAACACAGGTTTACTCACCAGAAAATGCTGCAATAGTGTAAACCAATTAAACTGCTGAATTATTCATATTGTATAACCTGAGAGTTACAACTGCTATTTCCAATAAACAGGAATCCAGTGATAAAAAGGCACTGAACCCCCACAAATTTTAATTGCAGAAAATACTGAGATTTTGGGGCTTTTATTTGTTTTCAGTATGAACCAGTTGTAAAATGTATATGAAAATATATAGGATTCATTCCTTCCTTATTTCCCTATGTGGTTATTATTTGCGTGTGATGTATGCCTTTCTGGTTTTGTTCTTGTTGCTCCCTAAGGGGCAAGCATGTTTGCTATTCCATTCCAGAGAAAAGAAGTAGGGAGAGAGAAAGGATTTTATCTTTGAAAACTAAGATCCCATTTTCCATACTCCTCATCAACAGCATTTTTTCTGGTATTAACAAAATGTGCAGGATTTGCTTTATCCTATTTCAAGAACAGACCTAATGAAGTGCTTATTGTATAAATGAGCGGTTTGAAAACCTGAGCAGTCACAATGAAATGTAGAAGCTTGACCATGACACGTTATTCTGCAATGACAGACTGAAGCAGTGTAATAGACACTGGCCTGAGTAGCTCCATTTGCAGGAAAAGAACTCCAGTTCCTGGCATTCAGCAAATGCTGGTTCTGTGTCTCCTAATTTGCCAAAACATACTTTTTTTCAAAACTATGAGGAATAAAAATGCAGAAAAAAGGGTAAAAAAATACATATTTTTTAATACAAGACATGTTAGCAATGCCTTTAAACACAAGGTAATGCATAAAGTTGTATTTCAGTGCTAAACAGTATAAATACATCAGTGCAAGACAGCCTCTCATAGATGCCTAATAAAAATCAAACCATATTGCTAACTTGAGTGCTTGGATTGTTTGTGCTGGGAAAAACTTCCAGAACCATCTGATTTTTTGTTATAAGTTAGAATGTGTCTAATGAAACATTGATTTGTGTTGGAGGAAAGTCATTCTTTTGGGTAACTACAGTTCTTTTTTCATCCTCTGTGTCTGATAAATCTGATGCTGGCCCTTTAATTCCTGCTTGTTCTGTCAGGAGGAAGAATACAGAGCTAAATCCAGCAGACCTTATTTTGGCAAAACTCCCACTGAAGTCAGCGAGGGTTTTGTGACAGTAAGGACATGATTTGTCTCACAGTTCCTGCTGGTTATTTGGGATATGTCTGCTCCCCCCTCAACCACCAGAGCCTGACATCACCACGGCGCAGTGGCTCACAGTGGTTTTATGTCTCTACACTGGAATCATGGAAATCAGTGTAACGCAGCTGTGACCAAATACCCTTTTCTACCCAATGACTTTGGAAGAAAAGACCTTGCCTTGGGAGCTTGGAAGCTGATGCCACAGAACTAAATGCTACAGAAACAGAGACACTGAGAATTTGGAGAACTTTTTAAACAAGCTGGAAATAGGTCAAAATCTGATTGTTAAGAAACAACTACCCAGATGGGTGTTGCCCAGGCAAGTGGTACCTTGTGATAAAATGTTATGATTTGTGTAGTACTTCCTCCCTGGAACACTGGTATGTCCATGAAAACGTCAATCCTGTTTCCATTCTGAACTGCAATAGAGAAAGCAGCTGGAGAGTTTGCAGCGTTCCTTCAGCCCAAAACCTGCTGCTGGAGATGATAACACAGACAGGGCACACGTTCAGATTCCTTAGGGTTTTTCACTTGAGTCTGAGCAAATACAGAGCCAACAGGAGAAACCAGATCTGCAGCCAGACAAGACACTGGGAGAACAGCTTCCCACACTCGCTGTGTCAATGTGTCATGACCTTGCTCCCAAGGGGACACCTTTCAGGTGACAGCACTTCAGCCTCCCTGGCCTGTCAGTCATACATCTATCTGCCTTCACTTGGAAGCTGGCTCCAGACTCACCAAACACTGCCAGAGTGGTGATTTAGGAATTGGACTGATACTGCCAAGTGGCTCTGCATGGATCACCTGCTGAGGACAGCCACCAGAACATTAGCAGTGATTGTTCAGTCGCTGTTCATCTGGGCCAGACACAAAGCACTGATCTAAGGAGAAGCAGCAAGTCGCTTGCAGAATACATTTCATGTTGCTTACAGGGTACTACACTATCCGTGCTTAGTAATCTAAACATCCTCATGGCAAAGACATCCTCTAGGCACTCAACTGCGGCTGAATACTTCTGCTGTGCTGTGGTTTACAACAGCGAGCAGCATCACGCTGCAGGAAAGTTATTAAGCAAGCTTGGAAATCAGTATGTTTAGACACAAATACAATAGAGCAGGGCTTAACTGTTATGATTGTGGGCAACTCTGTGCAGAAGACTTTATTAGTAGTAATATCCATGTGAGTAAAGATATACAAATAAGCAATGCCACATCTGGGTAAGTTAATACCTATTTTATTTATTATCATTCAAGTGGAAGTAAAATGGTATCACTCATCTAAACACAATAATCTGATCTCCAGATGGTAAAATGGCTGGTCATGCACCACAGAGATGTACTGTTTTCTCATGCCTGTTTCTGATGGCTCTAACTATTTAATCTCTCAGGTCCATGCGGAACGTGCCTGTAGTGCTCAAGACAGCTGAAGCCGCCGTGACTAAATAACCCAAAGCTGCAGAATACTGTTGTAGTTTTAGAGCTGGGATACTTCTCATCCAGGTCTGGGTGAAGACAAGGAGAAGCCTTTTGAAACAAAGCTGCTCATGAGGGACTGCATGGATCAGTGTTCCAACAGGAAGACATTTAGTAAGTGCTGGAGCCCTGAATTTAGCCATGCACATTTCTGACTTACTTGGATCTGCACAAGGAAAAGGCTGGTATTTTCCCATATAGTGCATTTAATCTTATTAGTTAACCAGTTAGGTTATTAATAACGACAAAGTAAAAAGAAAAACTAGAAGTAAGCTTTTAGTTGCGAGTTAGTAAAGATAAAACTGTGATTTTTGAACTCTCCCCTCAAGTCATGAGCTAGGCTGAAAAGCCAGTGAACAGAATCCATTAAAGTTACATTTATTAAATGCCCACTTGTATAAAAAGCTAAAAATAGCATTTGAGTTTTTCCAATTTTCTTTTCATAACAGTTATTATGGTTTTCTGCTTCATCTCAGAAAGTCATTTTGCTGCTGCTGCCGTAGTGTATAATCTGTGTGCCCTTTCTTGCCGCAGTACAAATGACAGAACCTTAATCAGATCAGAACAACAATCACGTCATCTTTGAGTAACCAGCAATAAACTGTTTTTACAAGGAAGAAAGATGAACTATTTTTAGGGGAACTCTGAACAGAAAACCAGAAAATGATTGTACTCAATCTTACTCCACATCATTGCTATGAACGTCAAAACCATTGCTTCCTCCTGGGCAGCAGGCTCATCCATGTAATACATCTTTGCATTAATGGCTTAGTCAGATAGGGTTTGTAGGGTTTTGTTTTAAACTTTTGACTTGGAGTATACAAAATTCCCCTTTCTCCCTGCCCTGTCCAGTGACTCTGAACCAGAGGCTAATTCCTGAGTAACCTGACTGCCTGTTTTTGGTGATTATCCCATGTTTTCAGCATGTCTTATCTCTATTTGTCTGTTATTTTGCTATTGCTGCCAAGCATTCAGCACAACCCTCACCCTGGCCAACTTCACCTGTACCCGTGTCCTACACAACAGCCTTCCTTCCACGCTCACTGAAAGTGTGCCTAGGGGAAAGCTGCAGCTTCTCCTTGTCCTGGGAAAGCTCAGTGCAGCTGTTGAGAAAGACTATCTTCAGCTATTTGGCAGTGTGGGAGGGCTTACATGAGGATGTCCTGGAAATCTGTAGATCTGAGACCCATTCCTTACACATACCCTGCGGTTCTGAACCCTTTGGTGGCAGCCAGATTAAGTGTCATTAAATGACCCATTCAAACCTTTTTCCTGCGGCCCTGCAAGGCTCTTGTCACTGACAATTTACCTTCTTTCACCTAGGAAATGTGGAAAAAAAGAATACCATGCAGTCAAAATATAGTCATCAGGTTTTATTTTAGTTCTGTTAACAAATACATTGAATGCAAAGCCAAACCAGGACCTGTATAACCACCATCCTCTCTTCTTGATACAGAAAACAGCAGATCTCATAGTTGGGTACCAAAGAAAGCAGAATTACTTTTTAGGTCCTGAAAAGACATTCTGCTTCAGGCAGGAAAAACTAAGAACAACCCCAACCACCAAACAAACCAAACCCAAACCTATCAGGAAATTCAATAAGCCAAGAGGCTAAGGAAGAACAGCCGCAGTTCTGGGCCTGCAGACTTATCTCTCTGCTTCCGATCTCTGGTTGTGGCTGAGAGGCTCTCATCTGAAATGCTGAAGCGTGAGGGACAGTTTCAAGCCTCACCCACATTCCTCTTACCCTGGGTCAGCTCTGGGTCTCATGAGGCAATACGAAGGGCAGTGACAGTTGCCTGTGGCTCACAGGTGAAAGCCAAGGGGGACGCAACCCTGCCTCGGTACCTGCTCTGCACACCCTGACACACACAGGAACCTGTGTGCTGAATTGACAGCCACCAATAACCCTCCTTGGGTGGTGTAATCACTTTGGAACCACCCTGCCCTGACAAAACAGCTCAAAATGTCCTCAGTGGAGCAAGCGTTTAGTCAACCACCGTTCACATTTTCACAAGGGCAACTCAGAAAAAGCAGAAGGTGAACGTGCAAAAGAAATACATTTGTCAAAAACAACCACCAAAGATAATGGAAAAAAGCTCAGACTCCAAGTAATTGCTCTCAGAGCCTGCTCCTGACGCTGTAGCAATGATCTGTCTCCTGGAAGCACAATCACTTGAACTCAGCCATGCAAGGAAAGTATGAGGAGGAGTGTGCCGGCGAGGTCTGGGCAGCTCAGAGCCAACGAGGCTCCATTCTCACCAGTCACACTAGGTGAATAAAGACAATAGGGAAGGAGAAGGCTAAGCCAGGAGGTCCACAGTTACACAATATCAAGTCCCAGGCCTTGCAAAAATGTAACCTTAGTGATACAGAGTAAGGAGCAGAGCAATTAGGGAAGTTTTCTGTGACCCTGGAGAAGGATTTCTTTTCCTTTGATCTCTCTGCAGATGCATGCCATTCCCAGCCTTGTAAACCAAAGATTTACGATGAGGTTCACCCCGGAGCAGCTCTCACAGCAGATCTTCCTAACCACATTATGTTCTCTCTCAAACAGTGGAGGAAAAGCTTCCTCGAGTGCTGAGCTGCTCTAGTTGTTTATCCACCAAAACCAAACAACACACAGCGAATTGTAGAAAGGATGAAAGCATTTAGTGAGGGTTTACCTTTAAGAAGCCAATGCAACATCCTCCCACTTTACATTGGTATCAGGAGTTCATAATACAAGCCTGTCTTTACCTCCTTCCTGGATGACTTGACCAATGGCTGTTTGGTTTTGTTGTTTCAGAAAACATTCCCTCTTACATTGCATTAACTGCTCAAAATCTTGCCACATCTTCATTTGCTTCATATTTGGACCATGATTTTCCCGGACAACTTTCTGCTTCTCTCGTAATTTCTGTTAAAGATACAAAACTATCAGTTTCTGGGCTGGTTTCGTGCCACAGGAACTGCTCACAAAGGCACCTTGGAGTGACAAAACATTTCTATATGCTACTGAAATACCATTTTGTTTGCATTGCTGACACTCTCTGCAAGTGATAAATGCATCAACACCTGGGACTTGGATCTCTGTGCGCACTGACAAGTATTTCAGTGGTTTTCAACTAAATAACTGTCTTCTCTATCTGAGAAGTTATGCTAAAATCTGAGCCCATTGCCATACAGAGCTCTTGCGCTATCCAGCTGCAGCCTGCAATGGATTCGTATCATAAAATGATGGAATGGTTTGTGTTGGAAGGGACCTTAAAGCTCATCCAGTTCCAACCCCTGCCACAGGCAGGGACACCTTCCACTAGAGCAGCTTGCTCCAACCTGCCCCTGAACACTGCCAGGGATGGGGCAGCCACAGCTTCTCTGGGCACCCTGTGCCAGCACCTCAGCACCCTCACAGGGAAGAGCTTCTGCCTAATGTCTCCTGAACCTTCTCTTCTCCAGCATCATGACATTATACAAACAAAATCAGTGCTTTACAATTAAACCCACTATTGATTATTAACAGCGACAGCCCAAACCTGTACAAATTGCTCACAGACTGACTCAGAAAAAGGAAACTAATAAAAGAAAGCTGTCTGGTGTGAGCTGGAAAGCCTAACCTCATCCGTGCTCATCCGAGCTTCACGCAGGATTAAAAAGGGACAACTGCTTTTGTTTAACGCTGCTGCGTTGATGATCCCTTGGCCTTTAACAATAGTGATCAGGCTGACAGGCTTGAAATTTATTGTCTTCAACAGGTTGCTTTATATACAACATAAAATCTGAGCTGGCACAGTTCTTTATACCCATGTTTCAGTTTCTTATCCAAATGGTTTTCAGGGAATGTACTGTCACATTAAGCTGTTTGACTATCTTTTGCAAGTGGCTCATGCTACGCTCTGCAGGAAATCAAGCCCTGAGCATGATCTCTTTTCAGGGTATTAGTTACCAATGCCAGCAGTAATGGAATTTCTTTGTAGGCTGCAACATGCTTTTTATAAAAGACTGACCACAGCCTTTGGGAATAAGCCCCACAAAAATATGCACCGCACAATGTTGTTACAAGGTAAAAACCTCATTCTTACCTTCCCAAGGTTTTCTTGTTCCAGGATCATTCGTGTATACTGCTCCCTAAAGGAAAGATAAGATAATTTGATTATGATTTTCTTTGGTTCTGTGTAATAGGACAGAATAATGATGCAGGTGTGGAAAATGATAAAAGTATTGGGAGGTCCCTAAATGAGAGAGGAGGCATGAAGAAACGTTTTTGTCTTTGGACAACATATCAATCCCCTGGCATCAGGATCAGATCTCTGATTCTCCCACCTGTGCATTTGGGGTAAGTGATACTGGAGAAGAACTCTTACACTTTTGAAGCAGGGATGGTCTGGGGAGACCTTATAGCAGGTCCAAACCATCCTATGATTCTACAATTGCTGATATATGAGATTTGGTATATAATTTTATCCTTCCAGCTTGAAGACAACAGCAAGATCATTCAGATAAGATGTACTTGATCCCTTTCTGATAGCACATTTATCCCGGTGATATTCGGAGGTCAGCCAGTGGCCTCACTTGTACATGTGAGCCTTTAATTGCTGTGAATGTAGCGTTGGAATGAGTGGGAAAATACAGGAATGAAGGGGAATAGCATTTCACCCCAGGTGTAGGGTGCGATGGATCCGCTGCACATTCCTTGCTTTCAGAGAGCAGCCATCACATTTAGGTGCCTAAATATAGGCTTAGAAACATAACTGTTGACATTCATTATTACATATCTTGGCTGAACACCTTTGTCTGTAACAAGTGGCTGGATCACTTTGACACAGGCAAACTTGATACATGAAACCTGACAACATATTATGTAAACCAGCAGCAGGATTCAGATACATTGCTACACACTTATTTTAAAATGTGACAATAAAATCCACTGATTCACCTGAAAAAAAGAAAGATCAGGTGTTATATTTGGCGGGTAACAGGTACACTGCGTGGCTGAGAGCTTGCTAGCAGAATTAAAACTAACCCAGCTCATCTGAAGAGCTTTCCACATTGCTCAGGGAAGAAGACCTTTGCCTAATCCTAATTTCCAGAAAGCAAGCTCAGTCTTCGTGATACCAGAGCAGGAAGATTGCTAGAGCGTGGTGAGCAGCCAAGCAGAACCAAGGCATTGTGTTTCTTCTGTTCCTTCCATTCTATTCGGTACTCCAGGTTCCTGACTGGAGCCCCTGGCCTTGCCTGCCATGCTTCCTGCAGAATGGACGTGCAAGGAATGAAGCTGGATCACTTTATGATCTCTGCCTCTCAGACAGCTCTGACCAGGACAAATCAGTGTCCTGAGGCTGCTCAGCTGATCCCTTCCAGCCCTCACCAAAGCAGAGATGGAAAGCCACACTGCACCTTAATTCCACTGGCACACAGCAGATGTTCACATGCATTTGGCTTCAAGAACACAGTTGTTATGTTTTTTTTAATCAGAGTTTTCAAAGTTATCATCAGAAGATTGGATGTCTTTCCTACTAAGTTTTTCTTTACTATTTATAATGATGACTGGAAAGAACGCAACTTAATAACTTCATCAACAAAGCCACAACTTTCTATTTTTAGAGAGGAAAATTAACTTCCCACATTCCTAAGAAGTGACTCCCCAAGACAGAGAGTTTATATTCAATAAAGGGGGTCTGAATTAAGACTTTTTTTTGTTCAATACATTGTTAGGAAAGTGCTGTTCTATTTCTGGTTCATTTTTACTCCGTTTACATTCCAGTCTCTGCTGAAAATACACTCATATCCTAAAAGGATGTCTAGAAAAAAGATCTAATTGTCTCATTTGAGATGTTGCAATTTGCTGCATTGAATTTCATTTTGAGTTGTTTAAATGCGACAGGTCTGTGACCTCTTACAGAAGGTCAGAAATGTGCGTAGTCACTGTGTGAGGATGATTTCCCCAGTGAGACAGGGACAGTGGTAATGCTCCACTCGCATTCTCCTCGCCATACCTGGAATGACAGAGCTGGACTCACGCTCAGTTCCAGCATTTGGCTTCCATGGGTTTTCTGGGTGAGAGCTCACACTGGGGATGGTCACTCCAGAAGCACCAGAGTCAGAGCACTTCTTACTTGGTGTCTGTGCACACGTGCAGACCCTCCCTTTACCCACAAGGCCATAAAAGGCTGGACCCGCATTTCCTCTCAGCCGTTTGGCTGAGCTGGGCTCCTTTTCATCCTGATGGATATTCACATCATCACTAAGATTTTTCTCACAATCACTTCTCTTTTCACACTTCTGGTTATTTTTGCTGTTTCATCGTCTGTCATGAGATAAATCTTTATTTCCTACAGCCTTCCATTACTTTGTGAGATGGAAGAAGAGGCTTCTTAGCCTCCATTCACATTCTATCTCCTCCCACCCTAACATCAGTAGTTCTGATTCTTTTCTTATTCTTATTTTTCCTGCATTGTTTACTGTCATATTTCAACATTTTCACACCTCGGATCCTTGTGGAAGGTCTCTGTGATGGATATTAAACTAATCCTTTACTTCCTTGAGGTCTCTGCCTCATGTTCTAGAGCAGCAGGAGATTGTGGCTGCCCCATCCCTGGCAGTGTTCAAGGCCAGGTTGGACACAGGGGCTTGGAGCAAGCTGCTCTAGTGGAAGGTGTCCTTGCCTATGGCAGGGGGTTGGAACTGGATGAGCTTTAAGTACCCTTCCAACCCAAACCAGTCTGGGATTCTGTGATGAGATACAGCTCCACTGGAGCCAGTGCAAGGTGCACAAGGACAACTTAGAGTTAATGAAGGATCTGATGCAGGAAGGCCTCATGTCGTCCTGAGGGGATCCCTGGAATTCCTCATTCAGTTCAACACACTAATTTATTCTTCCATCTCTTTTGAGAAGTGACAGACAACTGCTGGTTCTCTCTTCCTGTTGTGATGTCAGCACGCTGGCAAGGCTGAAGCTTTCCAGTGCAATGCAGAATCACTCTCAACTACCTAATGGAGCAGTTCTCTCTTTGCTTTGCACCCAGTCATGTTTTTATCTTGTTTTGTGAATGGGACAATTTTGTGCAGCATTTTGGCACACTGTACAGAAGACTGTGCAGGAGCCACAGCCATGACAGATGACACAGATCCCAAGCAACAATCTGTCCCATCACTGAAATACATATGCAGAAATCTAAGAAGAGGCCTTCACCAAGGAATTATATTGCTGTGGCTGTTTCAAGCCTAAATGATAAAGCAAACTGTAGGAACACTGGTTGATGCACAGAGTGAGATGGAGGGGTACGAGGCAGAGCTGATGTCCCCTCTGCACTGAACAAACATATTTAGCATTCAGTATAGAGTAAAAAACCATCTATATGACATGGTAACATTTAGACTTCTTAGCACAGATAATCAAACCAGAAACATTTCAATCTTTGGCAGGACTGCATCATTTAAAATAGAAAATGACATGGAAAAAAAAAATAAGCTATTCAGTTCATAACCTTTTGTGCTTCTCTCCCTACCAGGCAAAGAAAAGGGGTCCTGAAAAGGCTCACAGGATGAAGCAAGTGTCTTCAATGGAGTGAATTAAATTGAATGCAAAGATGAAGGTGAGTGTGACAATGCAGAACAGTATTCATTCTACTTCCAGTCAGAACTACAAACAGGAGCAAACCAAAATCCATTTATGATGTATATACACAGTCCTTCACTCCTGTACCAGTGCTGGTGACAGCTCTTATACCGGAAAGACAAGGAGAAGATTTGCAAGTAATGGCCAGAACCTGAGGGGAGCATATGGTGGCTCTCCAAGAGGTGGTAGACCTACTCCTGCATGCTGGACTCTTGGGGGGGGAAACTTGGCAGAGGCATTATGTGTGGTAGAGCCATGCTTCCTGCAGGGTTTCTCTGAGCTTGTGCCAACAGAGGCTGCAAGTTAAAACCACTATCTAGGGCCTATAATCTCCAGCAGGAAGGGAAAATCTTTTGGTATGTCTGGGAGAACTCTTAGCTTTACAGCAGTATATACTGGAATTCAAGATGCTTATTTTTAGATTATTATAGTGTTTCTAAATTTATCAGGTGAACTCCTCCAGTTCAAATGCCAGTGAGAAAATTCCAAACTTCAACCTTAGTTTATGAATATCCTTCACATTAACACAAAGGAAGGGCATTAATGCACTTACCGAATGGCCTTTCGCCTCTCCTGTGGGTCTGAGGAGACATATGCCTTCATTTCTTCTTTAGCACGCTGCAGCTGTATTTCTAGATTCTAGAAAGAGGTAATTAAATATATATATTATATAATTGTTATTTCATTTTACAATGAACAGTTTGGACCCTCTTGTAATCTTACCCTTTTCATGCAGTTAATGTAATGGTAGTTGCTTTCTTCCTGAACACACTCCTCAAGAAGCCCTTTCACTTCCTGTGGTACAAGAATAAGATTTCAAAGCACATCAAAACTGAAGTCCACAGGAGATGCCCTGTGTTGCTCTATAAACTATAAGAGACTGGACCAGAAACAGGCATAATACTGAATAAATTCTCAGATGCTTATATAATTCCAGCTTTCCAAAAGTCCCTTTTAAAGTGAAAGACAATAGATTTGCAGTTTTGGTCACAGTTAGAGATGCTAAATGACTGCTAATGGCTGTTTATTAATATGACTGACTTCCAACAGACACCTCAAGTGCTGCCAAGACTCTTGTTCCTATAAGCACATAAGTGCTAAATACAGTTGTGAATAAGCATTTCCTGGTACTCATCTGCAAAATGTATGTTAGAAGCTACAGATATGTTAATAGTATGCTAATTAACAATCAATAATTACACTGAGGAGTATGTTGACAGTGGGTTAGTCCTATCTCTAAACGGTCTGTACAAAACCACCCCGATAATCCAAAGGGAATTCATGTACCCCAGGTCACACACTTATCAACTCCAAAGCTGACTTTCAGACCATGAGCTGGAAAATGGGATTCTGCTGTTCAGCTGCAAGAATTTGCTGACACTACTCATGTCCAGCTTAATCAGGGGATGTTATTGTCATCATGTGTTAGAAAATGACTAAGATTTGTCTGCCAAGAAAAAGAAGCCTTGATTGATACTGTAAAATGGTTCTTACGGAAGGTCTGCTTCACAGCAGGTTCATCTGTGGATTCTCTTATTTTGTTGGATTAAGCCATACAAACGTACTTCAGTGCACGAAAAGAATTACCTAGATGTCTACCCACACTTTCAATGTATGCCTTTTGTATTATGACACCTATTCTGTATGTGGGCAAGGTCTTCAAAAATCAAGTCCAGGCTCAATTCACAGGAGGTGATCTAGTGAGGTAAAATAGATTCATATGAACATATGAACACTGTCCCCACATTAAAGGACTTCACTGGTTTAAGTGCCTCCCTTCCTTAAAGTGCTATAGCACACGTATTTTATGGTGAAATTCTTTCCCAACAGATCGTATTTAGGCCAGCAGGATTTCTGGGAGATGCACCTTGCTAATCAAAGCTGGACATTGCCGGATGGACTTAGGTACCACCAGGTTCATTGGTTGCTGGAGATATACGAGACTGTAGCCAGTCCGCAGCATCTTCAGGCATGATTTGTGTAGCTTTGGATCACCACTGATGGATTTGTGCTTCCCATGTCCAGAGGGAAGCAGGGAAAATACCGTACCACAGAAAATAACGGGTTGCACAGTGTTTATGAACATGCATCAGCGAGCCACCACCTTACCTGTTCCAGCGCAGAGCGATTGCTCTCTAACCCTGCTGCACAACTGTTGTATTGCATTTTCTTCTCATCACATTCTTGAGTTAATTCCTTATGTAAAAAGGGCAAAAGGAGACATAAAAGAACTCTTCGAGTGACTGACATGTGACATTCAGGCAGACGATGCTGCTTTCAGTCTCACACATCACCCTCAGCTGCTGGCACACTGGCAGACACTTACATAAACCCAGCAGGCACATGGGTGTTATTCCACAGGGGGAAGCCACAAGGCTCTACATGCATACTGGAAGCTCAGCTGAACACACCACAACAGGGCACATCTCTTCACAGTCATAGCTTTGATGTGCTAGGTTAGTAAGCAGTGTTTGCAAGAAGAAATGAAAAATAATCATAAAAATAGAGATTAAGAAAGGATTAGTATATTTGCTACCTATGAAAAGCCAGCTTTCTAGTTGTACACAACAATCCTGCAGTGGATTTCGTTTGTTGACACTTTTAATAGAACCATTAAAAGGAATTCTTCTGGAAATTCAGTTGACAGAACTGGATTGCTCTATTTACTTCTACAGCAAGGAGCCAACTTAGAGCAGCTGCGGACCTGAATGACTTCTAATTTTTCAGCTCTCTAAAACTTTGAAAACAAATGGATAAATCTGTTGCTCCCACAGACTAATATAGGACTTAGATCAATGAATTCAACTCTTTGGATAAGAGATTTGCATCCGTTTCAAAAGGGGAGCGTTAGTTGAAATCATTAGCTCAGAGATGCAGAAAAAGCTTTGAAACCAATTGAAAAACTCACTTTGCTATAGTTTTGAACCACAATTTTTAAATGTTCTCCTGGTGCAATGTTTTGAGTTGCTCTAAGGGACAAAATCTTCAGCCTGATTTTGTGTCTGCACTGTCAGCTTTTATGAATCCCACTCTTTAGCATGTTGAAAATCGTGGCTGACCCATTCTGCTCTTCCCAGCTTGTCTTTGGATTATGTTCTTGTACAGCAGTACAGACATCCAGAAATGAGACTTATTTGGGATTCTGATTTGATTTACATAGCGTGAGAGAAGTGCTTCTACTAACCTGGCATTTTTGACGCAACTGCCTCAGTTCTCTGATGACAGGAGCTAGGCTTGCCTTCTTCTCTGACACCATGCTATTCAGTTTTTTAACCTGAGAGTGACAATAATACACAATAACTCTATGATACTAATAGTTCATTTATATAATAAGGAATGGGAAAAGAAAGAGAAGTAACCCAAAATATATAGAGAAAAATGTGTGATGAAGCCAGAATTATATAGAAGTTCAAGCCTAATTAACAAAGGGAAAGAGCTCATCTTGCAGCAGGGTCATTACCACAGACAAGGAATTCTGCTCCCATTGTTTCAAGTGAGAACATCATAGAGAAGCCATCACATAGGAGACACCCTATGTGCCAGACACCTGGAGACCTTAAAGAGCAGAGGAAAATGAAGACATTGCATAGAGGTGGATCAAGAGAAAGGAAAAATTCCTTAAGAAAACAAACAAAAAAACCTCTGCATAGGTTAAACAAAGTTTGAAAATGCTAAACCAGAGTCACTTTAAATGATTTATACTGAAGATTCAAATTTGATCCAGCTTTCTATTTGAGAATCGTTCTGTTTTAATTACACCACTTCATTTTAAAAGCACCCTAATGATTTCAAAGAATGTCGTTCTGCTTTTTGCTCTTTTGCTATATTTTCACATTAGAAATTCCCGTTTTGTCTTGCTTCTATGGCTATGTGGGAAGTTAAATTAAAACATGACAGAACTAAGGGCAATTGGAAATTGGGCTACAGAATAAAACCCAACAGATTTAGCTCTTAAACCTGGGTTTATATGTTTATATGTCGAGGAACCAGACACCCACATTGAGGAAATACAATAGTTTAAGTCAAAACTCACCGTTTCAGACATGTTATCTAGTGTCCGGCCTTTCATTTCATCCATTTCACTTTTTACTGCAGATACTCTTTCCAGCTCCTCCTGCTTGTAACTATATCCAGAAATGCCTTTCTTGTCTTCAATAGCTTGCTGCAGACACAAAAAGTAAACACAGAATGTGAGTCCATCAAGTAACATGGCAGGGGGGTTGGAACGAGATGATCTTAAGGTCCTTTCCAATCCTAACTATTCTATGATTCTACGAAATTCCTTCAGAAAGCCAAAATACTGTAAGAAATGGGAAAAGGGAAGTACTGTAATCAGTTTAAAAGTGACGAATAATCTAACTGCCAGGAAAACCTCACTCTATCTATTGCCTGTACAGTAGCATAGTAACAACTATCCTCACACTATTTGGTCATCCAATGCCCAGTGAAATGAACAGAAAGTTTCCACGAGGTCAAGTGGGCTTTAGGTCAGGCTCTGAAGCTCAGTGTGTAAAATGCAGCTGTTTAATCTGAAGATGTAGCTAACTGTTTTTTAAACAACTGTCAAGCAAAACTAATTACGGGAGTCATTACAGTAACACTAATACCATCTTACTAGCAAAGTCTAGCACTACATCACCCAAGCTTTACATTTAATTATATGTTGATGTAATGCTCTTTAGCGACGCTTGCTCATTATTTTCTGCAATCTGAAAGCAAAGTGTTGATTTATGCATCCACAATTTGTTAAAAAGCAAAACATGCCTTCTAAAAAGTGCCGTATCTCTCTGAACTCCAAGTCCATTATCCTCAAAAACCTTTTACAACCATCTGTTTAAGAAAAGATTTGTCTCTTTTCAGACTTTAATAGCAGTGTGTAATTTGACAAGGTGTTATGCCCAGGGCTAGAAGAAGATTTGATTCTATGGGGAAAGAGTGCACGCTAGTCATCTGGTGGGAAGATCTTTATGGAGTCAAGGCTCTGTAGTTTTCCTAACAGGTAGTTTAGGAAAGGTCAGACCTGAATGAGAATATACTGGTGACCATGTGCAGCCACTTCAGAGAAAGGCTTTGCCTCTGCTGTGATTTCCCTGTGAGATAACCCTTGTGCACTAGTGATCCTGCTGCTAACAAATACTTCATCACTGCTTATTCCCCTTTCTTCTAGTGAGCAGCAATCATGAGAACAAGCTCTGGTCCTACAGCAGTGGGGGCTTCTTTCTACCCAGGTAGCAGTTCTGGTCTTAGTTTTAACCAAACAATGAAAGCTACTGAAATAGTGCGACATCATCCACTGCATCTCTGCAAGTATCTCTCCAGAGCCTAACCCATGTATTTTCACACTTTCCATTTTCTTTTAATAAGGCAAATACTTTTATGCTTCAACATGCAAAATACGTACAGATAACAAGCAGGACAGAAGATAAATAAACCCAAAGTGCTGGATAATAAGAATACTGGTATTGGAAGAAAACACTACAGCAGTGGCATTGCATTTGGGATGCATGTTTATTCCCTGAATGCTTCCAGCTGTGCATAGCAGAAATCCTTCTCCTGCTGTTCTGGCTAAAACAGCCCTCATCCAGTTTTACATTTTTCACTGACTGTGAAATGCATTTTCTTCTAAATATTCTGGGGTTAGAATGTTTCCTTCCTGCTGGCTCTGTTTTTAAATACTATTCCGATATATTCTGCAGCAGTAACTTGAATCCTATTTGCTGTTGGTAATTTTCAAAGCCCTTACTATGTATGTGGATTCCAGAAACTAATTTAAGCATCCAGCCTTGCTCTAACTGGCGTTAGTGAAGATCTACCATTGACTTTAAAAAGCAGGGTCAAGCCCCTCAGTCTAAAAGAACCTGCAGGACAGTCATGACTGCCTGTAAGAAACAGTTGCTGAACATAAAGTACAGCAGCTTCGCATAGTCAACAGACAGAAATAAACTTTATACCCCAATGACTCTTTTACTAATGCCAGCAGGAGACCTGAGGACTGTATGCATTAGAATCTAACAAAACAACATCCATGTTATTAGAGAGCTGTTCTCAGGGAAGGAAGGGTGATGGACTGTGGGAGCAGTAAATGCCTGTATTACCAACTGCTGCTGAATAGCCTCGTGGTGCTGTTTGAGAAGTTCTTCTGTCCTCTGGAGGATACCATACTCAGCTGTAATTTCTGCTACTTCCAGTCGCTTCTTCTTATAAAATGTGCTCTTGCTCCGGAGCTTATTAACATAGTGTTTCAACTGGGAAGAGAGAGAGAGACAGAAATCTCATTTAACTTAAAGCAAAACAGAGCCTTATCACAGGCTGTTGCTATCTAAAATAGAATTATCCTATCTGGACTGCATATTGAAGATGTTTAGAACAGAGACTGGAATTCAGGATTCCCAGGGTCCATTTATTTTCAGCTCTGCATTTGTTCACTGAGGGAGATGAATAAAACCAGCTCTATTGCTTTCTGTGTCCCAGCTCACCCATTTGCAGTAGTGAGAGCCCTCCGTTCTGCTCATCACCGTTTGACAGTTGGGAAAGTAATTACTCTTTGCAGAATGTTGTGAGAATCACAGATAATAAAGAAGTTAATGTAATAGTAGTTTGCACTGGTACCAGAGCACCAGATCAGCAGTGCACAGCCCCAAAATGCTCTGCAGACCAAGAAACATGATAAGAAAGTGCAGAAAAATTGGAAGAGGGCCTGGGAAAGGACAACCTTTAAGTGGCAGTTCTCCATAGTCAGAATTTGTTGTTCTCTTTCCTTGACTCTTGCAGACCTAAATGATATGATTGGCTGAGTTTTTCAAAACAGGAAAAGAAGAGCAGAGTCCTTGCACAGAAGCAGTGAAATGCACTATCCATGTCACTCAAAAATGATGGAGAATTTAGATTTTTATTAAAGACTAAGTAAAATAGCCTTACAGTTCAACACCTTAGCTAATTTACACCTGAATCCATGTTTGCTCCAGTTCTAACACCTATGAAATATCAGGTGTTGAAACAAACATGCAGTATTTTTCTTTGCCTTAATGTTTTCCATCTGTCAAACAGGCTTAGCTCTTCTATTTTATGTGAGAGCTACGAGACAAATGATAGTCACAACTAAAAATTGCAGTCAGATCCAGAGATGGAAAGTAAATCAATTGATTAAAGTAAATGATGTAAGCAAAGGCTTCAGAATGTTCCTCGATGAGGAGAGGTTCCATGTGTGCAATGTGAGCACAGAACAGGCAGCCCCGCAGAGAGAACAGGACTCCCGCTACCACTGGTATAAGTTTAAAACCCAGCCACAAAGGAACTTGGGGGTTTGAAATTTACATTAATTTTTCTTGGTGCAAAATTATGCGTCTCCTTTCCAAAGACTAAATCCAACAAACCGGTGTGACCACAGCCCAAGAACCCCCAGAGTAACTGTATGTTCTATAAAAAGTGTCCTGGGCACAATGCCCAAAATGAAATCAACCCTGTTCATCTGCCATCCTGTGCGATATCTAGGCCAAAGCTGCTTCTCTCTTGCTATGCTCCAGAACTATTTTTAAAGCCAAAAGCTATAAACGTTTTTGGTGAAAGAACAAACCCACAAATTACTCAATGTGCTCTATGCAGATTGGACTATGCATGGCTTTGGAACACCGGTTTACATTGTGTGTACAACCTAGGACAAGGGTAGACAAGGTCACCTAAGCCACAGCACTGCACAGCGGAGGCAGCCCTGTTACTGTCAGCCTGGCTCTGTTAGATTATTGGCACCCTGAATAGAGTATTACCAGAATTAAGTCTTTTTCATAGCAATTCTGTTTCATAGTCTCTTAGTTAACACAAAAGACATTTCTTTTTTAATTGCTTAGACAATACCAAGGTTTCTGTGATTTTCAAGAGAGTACAAAAGTATAACGTCCCCAACTAACTGAGGAAAACCCAAGTGAAGCACAGTCTTGATCAAGTAGTTCCTGAGATACTTCATTTGACCAGTGGAATATAGTAAAGAATGATGTAAAAGATTAAACTTACTTAAGACGTGACCACATTCAGCTATCAAATCTCAATGGTTTTCTGTCAGTTTAGCCCAGGATAAAAAGCCAACTATTATTCTCTTCACTTCTATAGCTTCTTTTAAGGTCTTGAAAATAGCTCGAGTGGGAGGTTGAGTATTTGCATATTCAATATTCAAAGCATAATGTATTTTACAATGGAAGTCAAAGGATCTTGTTGATTAAAGAGCTAGTTCTACCAATGTTCTATTATTAGTTGATTAAGTTAGGACTATATCATTAAAATTTCATCCAAAATGAACTACAAGTTGCTCACATTGACAAGCAAAACCTATTCATTTAGAGGATGCTGTCTATCTTTCAGCACAATCTCTGGCTTTCTAAAAGCAACCTCAACCTCTCACACAGCTTTTATTGCAGCAAACGAGACAAAACAAGGTATAAACAACGATAATATCTGTAGCCTCCACCTCCTCCAAAGGTTCAGCCCCTCAAAATCCTGCTAACTGAAGGCTTTATATCAAAGGCCAAAATCAGAGGTGGAGTTATTAGATTGGGATCCATTTAAGTCAGCGGCTTGTAGGGATCTTATGGCAAAATTGGGTTTCTTCAGCCTAAAAGCTGAGTATCATTCTGTAGGTTTCCAAACAATAAATATAAGCTGCTTCTAAAATACCAGTGCTTTCATCTGCATAAGCATTACTTTGGAAGCTTTGCACATTTCCTGCTTCCATCTATATGTAAATGAAAAGCCAAGCCCCTAAAGTGCTATAAAACATTGTACTTTGCTGTGGTAAAAGGTCTGTTAAATAATTTGCACAGTTCACAGCAGAATAACACTGCTCAGCCGGATCACTTTACAGTTCACCCAAAGGAATCTGTTTTCCAGCAGCAGTGGCATTTTCCCATAGACCAGGTCAACTTCTTCCTGCGTAGATACTCAGCAGGCTCAACCTACAGAATTCCCAGGGATCGGCCAGTGCCCGCAGTGAGGCACCACTCAAGGCCATGCCATAGAAAGCTTTTCTTTCTCAAGCAACTTAACGCAAATAGTTATTTAAGCTTCAAAGATTACATGACTGGACAAGAACCAAATGCTGGCACTGAGTTAGCAGTTAGAGTAAACAAGGCTGAAGCCCCATGTTTGCTAGGCAGGTCAGAGCCCCTGCGATAGGAAAACTATCCAAATGAAAGCAAGGAAGGATTATGCTTTTTCACTTGGCTATTTTTATGGATGACTGGAACATAACAAGTGTGGAATCTAGATTATGAAACAGAGTGAATGAAAACAGGGCTTTGGTCTCTTTTACAATGCCCTGCAGTATGCAGGTATCTAGCATCCCTGTATTATGTTCTGTTATTAATCTAAAGGATCTAGCAGCATTTGTGCTTCACCACTTATTACAACCTGAAAGAGATTGCTGTCACCAGATGAAGTCTTATCACATTGTTGTGAAGTCATTAAGTTTTATGACAATTCTAAACACAACAAGATGGAACCACAGCTATTGAAATGGCTTCTCCAGGACCATAGAGCAGGGAACCCCACAGGAACAAACATAAGCATGTTGACCACATGCATCACTGTGTTGCTGAGCTGGGATCAAAACCCAGCTTCTCTAATGCCTCGTTTTATGCCTTCACTATAAGCCCATCATTTTGTCACCTTAAAACTAACATTTGCCCCATGTTTTCACATGATTCTTATTCCAAGATTATGATTAAAGGAGAAAATGGATAAGCTTATTTTCAGGAAAGAACAAATCCCAGATTAATCCCTTACTTGCGAGTCACATCTTTAAAACCAGTATTTTCTGGATCACTGTATCAATTTGATGGTGTTATAGTAATCAAAATATTCTTCATACAAAAGTACTTCAGGAAGTAAAGTATTAATAAAAAAAAACCAATCTGTCTGAAATACATAATCTAAACAAGGTTCCAAATAAAGTTTTCTTAATAAAATTACTTGCACAAGCCCAGTAACTGCAGAAAAACTCTATTTCTATTAAGACTTGAGGAACAGATGCTTTAATTTTCTAACTAGACCAATTAAGGGGTAAAAACTGTCCAAAGTGTTCAAATTCAGGCAGGAAAAGTTCCTGATCATAACACATTTTCAGCATTTTTTCCTAAGAGGTTCTAAATTTAAGCAACTGTTGGCTAATAACTCCTACAGAGGAGGACAAACTTCTAGAATATAAAGATAGGAGCAGTATTACCTCAATCCATTAAAATGAAAGTATCCCACAGCCTGCTTATTGGCCAGCTCAATCAGGAAAATTCTTCACTAGCATTAAGTAGGGTATCTCTCCTAGGAGAGCTTGCTTCTAGTCAGGAAGGAGATATTAAAGTTGCCATCACTAATAATTTGGATCAATCAGAATCTTTGTAATGAAAACCCATTCTTGGTTATCACTGAAAATGCACAGCTCAATAAGATGGATGATTTATTCATACCAGTGGGTGCTGAACGAGCATTCAGTTCAGTACAGATTCGTCTGAATCACTGCATACATTTGGCTTAAATGATGGTTAACTTCTCACAGCAAAAAGCCTCTGGCTTCTGTAAGAGCCCTACAGTTTTGCCACCGTTGTTCTCACACCCTGATTACCAGCTACTCTCCTATTTGTGTTCGGAAGGAGCCTTTGATAGACAGAATATAACTGGACCTAGAACCATAGTGAAAAGTTAAGAGAAAGATAGCAAATGGATAAGATAACATCCCCTGGGTCCTGGCTTAAACTATTTAACATTCAAGTTGTGAGCTCCTTTACAGCTACTTTCTTAAAATCCCACCCACCTAATTTGGAGCCTGGTAACTCGTTTGGATGGATTCAGACAGACCTGACAGTTTGAGAGGAAAAGTGGCAAGATCTATGGTCCAAAACTGCTTCCTCTGTTTGCAAAGTGAAACCCTTTTTAGATTGTTTTACCAGGAGGCAGGTAGGCATGGATGAGAAAATTAAACTCCTTATGTAAATGAATGTGCAAACCTCACGTATCTTAACAACCTGATAGGATTTTCCATGCTGCACTCTCAAAAGCACGTTCATTTCAACTGCTGTAGCGAAGCACCGCGATGGCACTGCTGTTCTGATGCCTTGGGAAAGTCTAGGTCCTTGGGGCCCTATGCTGAGCTCTGAAAAGCACAATGCATTGTGTAAAGAGCTAAAAATACCCCAGCTTTACCTAGGATCACTTGTAATTGAACCATCTAGCCTTCTAAGTGTCAACATTTGATTCCCTAATTTTCAGGATCTGACAGCTGCAGCGAGGAACCTGCCAACTCTACCCCATGCTCATTTTGCTTTGTTTGAAGTACTTGAAAAGATTCTGTTCTCCCTGAAACAGACTATTTATTCCTGCTTTTTTTTTGTGTTTGATGTAAATGAGTTGGTCATTCCCTGCTGTTTCCTCTAAGGTCTATCTAGGTGTACAGCTCCCCAAATGCTGTAACATTCCTTTTTACAATTACAGAATAAAGGAGAACACCAGCACCTGAAAACATGAGCCAGGATTGACCTTTTGAGGTCTTCTTAGCACTTCATTCACCAAGTGGAGATCCAAATACTAGGATCCAAATACCAGCACAAGATGGGAAGGCACCATTTCTTTGATTGCCAAGTCTTGTGAGTGCCGTGATGTAAGAGGGAGAATGGGAGAAAAATAGTTCTTTGATTAAACTGTAGCATTCAGATAGGGAAAACATGGCAGGATTAAAAGCCCATTTTAAACTTAAGACAGCAAAGCTATTTGTTACAACCCCTGCTTTCTTCGTTTTTTTAAACTGGAGGAACTAAATGTAAAATGTGTGTGATTGCAACGAGAAAGCATAAGGAAGCTTTTGGCTGTCTGAGAGGGCAAAGCGAAGGTTGAATGTACAACCCCTTTGTGTCCCCATCAAACACGTGTATTGCAGCAGTGACTCACCACTACATTAATCAAGATTTCCTTCAGCATTGGCTCAAAGCTGGAGTAACAAAGCACTGAACCAGAAAACACAAATCTAAAGGCATAACATACCAGAAATGAACCTATAGCAAAAGATTGTCTGGTGAACTGATGAGAGAGAACCTGTTCACTTCACTGTTGCTTCCGTGCCAACTTATTTGTCTCATTTATCAGTGTTGTCTTCTCAAAACCTAGGCTGAAGCAGTACTGTATCTGTAAGATGCATTTGCAATGTAATTAATGTACTTTAAGGAGATACAGAAAGTACAGTACCAAGGTCCTTCACAGCATTTTTGGCAGCAGACACTTATGAAATAATTAAATACCACTATCTCCATTTTCCAGATGAGGAAACTGTGACCTTTGCAAAAGAGGTGATCAAAATAATCAAGAATTCAAATCCTTCCCTGGTTTTTAGCCATAGGAAACACTTTTTAATGCTCTACACTACTGCTTGTGAGTACCACTGCAGTTTACCTAATGAAGTCATGATCAAGACATGGATTGTACAGTACTGCCTTCCTTGGGCCAATGTGCAGAAAGGATATGACAAACCAGGAAATGCTTCTTATGAAAAGACAAGCACTTCTTATTTAAAGCTGATGGTTTTGCCCAAAGTGCTGTCATTTGTTTCTCATTTCTCAAAAATGAAGACTTGAAAGATTTAAGAAGTCAAAAGCAGAACACATTTGAACAAAAGGAAGGCAAGTTATGTTCAAACAGGTCTTTTTTCTGTCTTGAGCCTCATGTCAGACACTTAAATTTTTCATTATTAAGCCTCTCATGAGGTTCCTCCTCACAAGGTTTCCCTCCTGCCCTGTTCTCCTTGAATTTCTATGGATCACAGTATATTATCCTCCTCAAGAACAGGCACAACACTAATTATTTTTGCACATGCATTATCTGTGCATGTGCAGATAATGTAAAACATATGCTGCTGTCTTGGTAATGCATTCTTGTTGATCTATTAAACACTTCTTTCCCATCACGTCATGAAACACAGGCTGTCTGCTTTCTAGCTTTAGTTTTCACTTAAAAAGTTGTCCAGGACCCTAGCAACATCGCCCCTGGGACTCAAAACCTTGTAGTGGAGAGAAATCTAATGCAGTGGTTGTTTTATTATTGCTTGGAACACCCTTGGAATGTGTATAGCGTGTCAGGGTAAGAGAAATCGACATCTCAGTTGTTCAGTGTCTGTGCCATTAACTTCCACCTGTAGTTTTCATCTTGATGTACAGAAGAGGAGAAAGACAGGAGGCACGAGTGAAACATGCATGGGCTCCATATCACACAGGAAGCTTGGTGTATGGGTGTACACATACACATTTCCACAGTCTCTTTAAGACTCCTTTAAAAGAAAGGATGTTTGTGGAGTGGGCATGTCCTATGGGATTAGGAAGGGAGTTCCTGCTACAAAAGGTGTTCCCTGGTTTGAGTAGTATGTTAAAAAAGCACAGAAACAGGCAAAGAGAAAGAAAGCAGAGTGTTACTCTTGATAAATGGCAGTGCTAATGAAGGCAATACAGGAGGGCATGAGAAGATAGATTAAATCAAAGAATGATGCAGCTAAAATAGTCCTTGCTTTAGTGAGTCTTCCTGGAAGTACACTTAACAGGCTTTATCCAAACAGAGAAAAATTACTGTCGTCAGGAAAGTCAATTCATTTTCCTGACAAACCAGTACCCAGCTGCAGCAGCCAGATTCCTTGCAAACATCTGAAGAAGAAAAGGCTGCTTCATTAAGTACAGCTTCAGATATGACTTGCCTGAGCTACAGTGACTGTGCTTGTCAGAGGATGTACTGCAGCTGAGCTTCAGGAGGGTCTGGGGAAATTTCAGTCAAAACTACAACAGGATTAACTGCACTTCTGATATTACTGGTGTTGTGCTTTATGATCAGATATCATATAGGGAATGGACAGTAATGCAGATTTTTATTACACACCAAATAATAAAATTAATCAATGTTACTCCTCACTTGAGCTCCTAATCAATGAATCCTTAACTTCTGTAGTTAGTTATTTGCCATCATACCCTTGTGATGTTGATGTTATTCTGATCCAAAGTCTGGAATATCAAGACAGCCAACATTAAATCCTCATATACCTTGCAATGTATTAGGTACAATGTGAGGAATTTAAATTAGAATTTGAAAATAGCTACAACCCAAGCACTGTTGCAGTATAAATAGTGGGAGGCATTTAAAAGCACTGGACAGCACCTGTATTAGCTGTACTTCAAAAAAACAAGTCTTCAAATATGATCATTTTGGATTTTGAGCATTAGAAAACCCAGAGGCCAATGTGTTGCAATGCTGAGGCCATGTATTTTGACAGGATACTATAAAGGTGGATAGGATACTGTAGGAGCAGTCATTGCAACGTAAAGTTAAAAGAAAATTGTGAGTTAACAAAAACTGATCCATCTCTCAAAGATTTCCTCTCCCTTATATCCTCTGTTACAGTGCATACCTCATCCCCCTTCAGAACTTCAGAGCCTTCCAACTCATGGGCCTGGCTGGTCTTCTGCTGCATCTGCTTTTCAACATTGGACAGCTCTTCCTTAGCAGCCTGGAGTTGCTCAGCCTTGGCTTCTTTCTTCCGGGACATTATAGATGCCTGCGTGATCATTAAAAATGCATATGGACAAGTAAAGTAAAAACTGCCTTCCTTCAGCATTAGTAAAATGTAATCCATTAAATTTCAGGCACTGCACCACTGAAACCACATTTTAACTGTCAGAAACTGTTTTTCATTAAGCAATGTGAGCATGTCTCACTGCAGAGAAAAAAGCATTGATTATTCATTAGATACAGTGGGTTAAACCACAACTCCTCTAAAGTTGATTGCAGGCTCCCAACTTCCTTCAGTATGGCTGAGATCCCAAACACGCCCTTTTTCACACATTCGTGTCGACAGATTTTACATTTTAGATTTCCATTTCTTCACCTCATTTTTTCCATTTTCATTGAAGAAAAGGTAGGCATTTGAGCTGCTTCATTTCTTCTACTTAGTCCCTTTCTGTGCATATGTAAAATGCACCAACATGGCTTAAGTGGAAAGTTATCCAAGATTTCACAAATGTCATAATACAGATTTTTATAACTCCAACCTACTCCAACCTACAGAAATATGTTATCCTAACAGCAGATCTGAGCCACTAAATCTTGGCAAATAGCTGGAAGACAATGAATAAAGCAATACCGTACAGAAATAGTGTCGATTACAGATTATTCCTCTGTTTGAGTCTAGAAGATAGAGCATTTAAAAACCAGTATTTTATATAAGACAATATTTCATAGTACCCAAGATTTGACCAGAAGCTGATGGATTTTAGAACATAAGTGTACTTTTGTTCAGTAAAACAAAAAGGCATCTTTATTGACACAACAGATTAATTTTGATGCAGGTGCAGGAATTTGGAGGTATGGCTGGTTTCTTCATACAAAAGGGAAAACTTACAAAGAAATGAAGCAAAATACAGAGCAGCTTTCTCCCACTAGGTAAAAAGAACCAGCTTTATGTCTAAAAATATACCTATCAGAGTTCTGCTGGGGTAGGATCTCGGCTCTTTGCTTCATGAGATATCTGCAGCGACAAACTGTGGAACAATATATACGATCATTGTGTGGAAAAGAAGCCGGTCCCTCGCGGAACAAAGCAAAGACCACTGCATGCTTTCAACTCACAGCAGCAACCTGAACTCCTGCAGTGGTTCCTCCACTGAACACAATTATATCCCGAGCCTGCTGGTCCTGCTACCAGCATATTATGTGGCAGCTTTTCTTTCGGGAAGAAGAGCATCTCTTACGGAACAAAACGGTGCATTTCCTGTTGCATATGTGACTGAACTGCAGGATGCATTTTATCACTATTTTTTGCCTCCCACTGATCCATTTTACTTCAGCCTTTTTATTTTTTGAACCATCACCATAAGCATCATCATGAAAATCTTCATTAAAATTAGCAGTGGTACAGGCTGCCTGGAAAAGAAACCACATTTCTGTGTAAGCTCTGAAAATCTCAGAGTTCGTAAATCCTTTTTAGAACTTGTGAATTTACTCAGACTACACCAGACAGCCTATTTTATAGAAAGACTATTTTATAGCCTCAGGATGAAAAAAAGAAATCAAAGAATACCTTCTTAATAGATGCAACAGGAAAAATAGCATGTGGTAAAACACAAGCAAGGGGTACAACTGAAAGCAAGCCTTGCCTCCAGGGCTGGCTGCAGCCATCAGCCCACATGCTGCCTCTTAAGAATCTGTCCACAGCTGGAGCTTTACCAAAATAGCTCCTCCAAAATGATTCTTCCACAATTGCTGGGATGCAGCTGAAGTCAACACCTAACAGCAGAAGGACAGCAGTCGATACGAACTCACTAACGTGCCTGAAAGCAAGTGTCTGACTCAGCCCTAAACATACATATGTTCAACAGCTTTTTATTTGCTTTTTGTCCTCCCTTATTATGCATTTCACTGATTTATGCTAAATAAAGACAAAAATCAGGACACAAACCAATCAGGGACTGAAACTGCTGCACTGCTTCTGCTTAACAAACGCTTTGTTCCTCCTTACCTGTTGGCGGTACATGGAAAATTTGCTATCAGCTGGCTCATACTTCATCATTCTTTTCTCAATAAGCTGGTTCATTTGTGCATTTACTTCATTTATCTGCAAGACAGAGCAGAAAACTAAGGAAATGGAGCTTTATTTCTTTGTCTTCTCCCAAGAATTAAATGCTTTGCAAACCAGATTTTCAATCCAGCTAGTTCCATTTTTAAAACAGAGAAACAAACCCAAAAACCTCAGTGAGTCATTAAGCACTGGCCAGGAAGAGGCTAAGGTTTTGCACTTCCAGTTCTGTGCCTTTATGATAAGGCAGAAGCATGATGTTGGCCCTGAAAATGAAATAAACTGGTGTACAGGGAGAGCAAATGCAAGGGACTCGGTAGAGATGGAAAAAAGACTCATATTGTGACATACTGTATGAAAACTGTCATTTTATCAATATTAACTAACATTCCTTTTCACTCAACCATTTATCACAAGTTTAAAGGGGAGCAAGCAAAGACTAAGTGATACCAAATTCATCAATACTTAAAAGAGTTGCAGACCATCATATTCCAGCTCTATTGTACTTTCTTTCTACTGCTCCAGAACGCAGTTTCTCCACAGTCTCTTTGCTGGTCCACAGTCTCAAACTGTTGATGTTCATTCTAGCTGAAGCTTTAGAGCCCACTGCACCTGGAAATCACAGCTACACCAGTGTACTGATTCCAGCTTTTCCAGTCCTGACTTAATGCTACCCCGGGACTCTCATCAGCCATGGAAACCGCAGCCCTAGCAACCTTCCTTTAATTCTCTGCTAACTAGATGAGTGCTGATAAGCAGTGTAAATATGTGCTGAAATCCAATAATGTCAAATCGTACCGCAGGTAGCACTGGGCATTCCCCAGACATTTCCATGAGCAATATCCGTGCACTTTCAAACCTAAGTATTTCAAATAAAGTGTTCCACAGGACTAAAAATACTCCACCACCTGCGAATTCTATTCCTTTACAAAAGCTATTAGTGGTAGAACAGGCCTGAATTTGAAGATGGCATAAGAATTCCCTTGTGTGAATAAATTCCTGGTTTATATGTTAGAAAATGCAGGACTGTGGCATTCTCAGTGCAATCCAGTTCCTTTTTAAGGCACTGAGAAAACAGAAGGTTGACTTTTAAAAAAAGAAATGCTGTCTAAGGCCATGCTGTGATAACAGCCAAGTAGATGACATTATCTATTTTGGGTTTATTATCTATTAAGAAGAGCATACTTCCAAAATATAACAAATTAAAAGGTGACCTCATGGAGAAAGAGGGGAAAAAAAACAAAACAACTTCGAATCTTTTTACAATATTGCCCAAAATATTGTAAGAACCCCAACAATAGTCTTGGAAAGGAAAGCACAAACCCAGGCTTCAAGTGTGGCTGAAAGAAATAACTGCAACCACAAACACTGTTGTGATTAGAAAACATGCCTGAGGAAAGCGGAGGCTGAACCACAGAGCTGGTTTATTATTTCAGACCTCATCTACCATTTAATAATGCCGCATCCTTAAAAGTCGAATGATCGGGATCCAAAATAGCATTAGGCTGTCACTGACTTTACTTTTGTTAAAAGTAGTCTTAACCTTAAAATAGAATGTATTCCTGATGACACTTGACTGCTGATTCTCCTCTGATCCAAGAAACCCGTGGGCATTTCTTTCTTGCATTACTTTGGCATGCTCTGTGTGTGAATGCACAGGCTACTGTGAAGTTGATCACTTGCTTCAAGACACAAGAAGGATGGTGAATGGCAGCCCACACCCATGGGTAAATCATTCTCTGATCCATTACAAATACTCTGTTTCCTCGTTATCTACATTTCACAGCAGAGCCTGAGTTGGAGATCCCAGGGTTAGTAAAAACCAGCTGGTAAAAGAAGCTGACATTGAGACTGAACAGTCTCGTAGCTAGTACTATGTAGGACTAGTCTTCCAACCCTAGCTAACATTGTAAATCTTCAGCATGAGTAGAAATACGAATAATTAACATTCATATAAATTCTTCTAGAATATAATGTTACTTATTTAATCTTCCATTTAGGATCATGCAGATATGAAAACTTCATTGAATTAAATAAATGGACTTCTGTGGCAACAAATACCTCTGCACATATTGGATATATACTACAAATAAGGACTTTTGCTCATTCTAACACCATTTGTTTTTAACATCTGAAAAAATCTGGAAAGGTAAAGTAAGTACTTGATTCTCAGATTTCCTTTGGGCTTCCCAACTAAACCAGACTTATTCCAAACACTAAGGAGTTCTGAGCCATTGCACATTAAAACACAATATTGTGTAGATGTATCACCCTGAGAACATTTGTTCACCACTCCATAAGCGCTCTCTATATGCTGCTGTAAACTCCCTTGATAACCAGTGAGAGTTTAAACCAAGTGAAATCTGAAGAGAATTAAAATCAAATCTTTAGTGCTAATTTAACACCTCTGCTCATACCACAGGAAATTGCTAACACGATTTTCTAAATAGCATTTAAGGACACGGTTGGTTTGGGTTTGGTTTGGGGCTTGTTTTCTTGTTTGCTTGGTGGGTATTTTTAGGAACTTGTCTGGGAGTTTGCATTTAGTAATTAACACATCTTCTGCTTTACAACTGAAGGGACGTTCCTTTGGGAATTAGACATTTTCTCAAGGATATAAAGTAGTGTACAAGAACCTGAGACTATGCTATGGAATACAAATTAAGCGTGGCCTTGGTTAGCTTACCTTGCTTTCAAGTACATTGAGATCAGATTGGCTCATAGCTGGTTCTGCAGCCACCTTTTGTAAGATGTATGTTGAATTCTTCTTGCTTTCCAGCTCTCTAGGTAATTTTTCAGTAACCAGGTATGTATTGAAATTTATCTCCTCTTCCAGTTTCTTCATTAAACCTTAAAAGCAAATTAAATCAGTGTGTCTATAAAAGTAACATAGCAGATAATTAAGTCTGATTTCACCAATACATTAAGTATCTAGTAGCAGATTATGATAACAACAGCATAACACTTGAGTATTCTTTTCAGAGCTCAAAGAAACAGGTAGTTACTTGATTTAGATTTTTAATCTGGATGTTAAATAATATAAGTATTATTATCCGTCTGTATCTCCAGCATATACCTATTAACTCCTTGACAGAATCTTTTCATCTGCAAACAAGGAAATCCCTTCTTACATGAAATTCCAGCTGAATCAGATGCAAAATTCAACACGCAGCACTGACACAGAAAGCCATTAACCTGATGTGTACCTTCCACACATCAACACACTGGATTCTGTGTTACTTGTGTTGTGAATTACATTCTTCTGAAACCTTAAAAGTGAAGAGCTAGACTGTGGCTGCTTACGCAGATGCTGATGAGGGGCAGCAAAGCATATCACAGCTATGCCGTACCCCTTAGAACTTCCCTGGCTGGACCAGGGGAGTGTGCATCCTGAAGCTGGTGCTACTCAAGGATTACAGAGTTCATTGTTTCATGTGAATTACTTCATCTATAGACAGAAATCATCTCAGGGTGAATCCTTTATCTGTACAAAGATCTTAATTTGGCCTAGCTCATGTATAGATTTAGTATATCCTTGGAAAGTCTCCCTGAAAATAAAACTTGATTCCAATCTGGCATCTAAAAAGCCCTTAAAATGAGCAGAATTTAATGTATGCCTACTTTAAGGGTCTTTTGCATTGCTGGAACACTTATAAATTGCCTTCCTGTAAATAGCACACTATTTTTTTCTTGTAAGAACAAGCATTCACTCTCAGGACAGGATATAGACTACGAATGCTGAAAATAACAATAAAATAGAAAAACCAAGAAGGAATGCCTGAGTAGTGATAGAAAAAAATCTGTTGAGCAAAGCAACTCCATTTGTAAGTCATGCTCTACGCAAGCCCGGTGCACACTGCATGTTACCATGCTTAGGATGACTTGGCTCTTACCAGGTAATTTAGCCTTCATAGCAGATAAATACAGGGACCTACAGGTAAGAACAATACACAGCTAAAAAAAAGTGCAACAGAGATGGAAAAGGAGGTAGGTGAAAGCAGAAATTGTGGTTCTCAGGCTGAAGAGCCTGCTGACCACATCCCTGACTGACAAAAGGAGGAGGTTAGAGCAAAGTGAAATAGAAGCCTAGGAAAATGTGCCCCCAGGGCTTCTAGATCCTCCTCACCCTCTGCTCCCAGCTCAGACTGAAAGGACAGCTACTGGGTTTAGCTGCCAGAGGGGAAATAAGCCATTAGCTCTTGAGAAAGCCTCAAGAACTAGAAGAAAACAGACCCTAGGGAAAGTAGGGTTGCTAACAAAGTCAAGTCAACATAAACTAAACAGGAGTGGGAATTCCTCTTTTCCAGCAGTTTAGTTGGTTGATTTCTGTGTTTATGAAAAGCAACACTGCCACAGGATCTTTTCCCCTTTGTGGAAAAGTCATTTATCTTGTGCAAAACAAACAGCATTGATACTGGTTTCAGAATGGGTTAACAGAATGGGTATGCAAAAGCCATTATGTACATGGCACTACAGCTATACCCTGACAAACACACCTGGACTCACTGAGATTTCCCACTTCTTTCTTCCAGAAGAACTTGATTCCAGTCTTCCTCAGCCCACAACAGAGCTGGGCATAAGGGACCACATTTTAATGTCTCACTAGAGATCTACCCCCTCTGCAAATGCAGCAAAGCTTCCCATGTATGCTGTGAGCAGAATTACCACCCCAGAACTGACAAGAAACACAGTTTGATATTTAAAACCAAGACCTTTGGTGTTGAAACCAAAGTGATATCAATTTAATTATGCTGATATTAAATATTAATATTTTAATCAAACTGATTTCTTCCTTTCCTCTTAGTAGCAAAAGAAATCTGCATCTACAGCATATACTTTATTTCTTCCACCTCTCCAGTTTCCTTATAAAACTGTACATGCTTCTATTTGTTGTAGATATGACACTCAGGAAACAACCACGCCTGAACAACTCCACATGAGAGTGCAGACATATGCCTCCACAGGCTATAGCCTTGATCACTATCTAGATCCATTTCTCAGGTACCTCTGAGCTACTACCAACTCCTTTTACACACTGGCTGGTTCTGCATCACGCTTACTCTTGACGGCTCAGCAAGCAATGAAGCAAGTTAAGACTTGACATCTTTATGGGGAAAGACATGATGATGTCAACATCCCTCATGACTAATGTAGTTTCTTTCCTAACTACTCCAGATATATTTTCCCTCCTATACAATTCAACATCACACAGGGAGAAGTAACTACCTGAGAGCTACGTTTGCTGCCTAACAGAACCTTAAAAAAACAAAACGTAGGGCAGGTTTTGGTTTAATCTTTTTCTCATTGAAAAACATTCTTGTTTCAAATTCCCAGGGTGGAGGAAAGAAAAGCAAGCATGCTTTAAACCTTTCCATTACACATATAAATTCTGTTTTTAATGTTTCAGCGTTGACTTACGGTTACAAAATCCACATACGTAAGCTGCACAGAAAGCCTGGCTCTGTGCCCTAAGGTTATTTTAGCAAGGTTCTGCCAACCAAGTATTTACATGTGGAGAGATACTAAGAGCAACTCATGTTTTCCATTCAGATTTTTTTGTTATTATTATTACAAAGAGAGGGATGGGAGAGGAGTTTCTTCGTGCTTGCTCAGTCACGTAGAAAAGAGGCAATTTTCTATGCATAATTCTGCTAATAGATCTAAAACCATTCTATGAAAACTTGATTCACTTCTTTTCCCTCTTCAGGCTACCAATTGTGTGCATCCTGTATCAAAACTATTTGCAGCAATAACTAATTTTAAACCAAGAAAAAAAGGGGACAGTGCAAGAAGAGCACTCATTTCATAGACTACCTGCCAACACTTTAAGACACATAGGAAGGCACATCTAGAACAAACTTCCACATGCCATTCACTTCCATCAAAGCCTTCCCTTCCCTTTCTGCAACCACCCTCACTAAGAGAGTATGTAAATTATTCCCTCCACAGCTTCCAGTATTTAGCAGAAGGAAACTGGAAGTGATATCAGAGGCCTAGCACATGCAAACACTGACAGGTTATGATCAAAATCTCCTTGAAGATATCTCCTTGAAGAACTAAAAAGCTTCCAGAATTTGCCTTTGTAAGTTATTCTTCCCATGCTTATCATTATTGATGGTCTTCAAAAATCTCTCTGACCTTTCAACATTCTTCCTGAACTCTGTTCAATGGACAGTGTTGCAGTGATGAATATTTCAGAGCTAAGAAGAGGTAACATAACTCTCCCACTGCATTTTCTTCCAGAAATAAATATATGGATAGCACCACATCTTTCAGACTGTTCTCCCATTTTATACTATGGCCCACAAGTCCTTTTCAGAGTCACTTCTTAGGAAAATGTCCCACATGCTATAATGACATCCTAGAGGAATACTCTGGCATTCTGCTATTCCTTAAAATACATACTGTTGGCACCGACTTGGCTTCCTAAGTGATTAAGGTCACTTCGAATCAACCGTCTCCTCATTATTCAGTCATTGCCCCTATTTTTAGTTCTCCTGGCTATCTCACCAGACCTCATCTGCTGTTTTCTTTCAGGTGCCCAGTGTAAATACTAAACAAAAAAGAGCCCCACACTGATTTCTGCATGTCCCAAGTAGAAACGCATCCACTCGGTGATGATTCCCTGAGCAATTCTCTTTCTAAAACCTTCAACAAACTCCTTTTAATCCTCTTAACAGAGCCCATGTTGAATTATGCTGCCTTGTTTGTTCTTCAAAATAGGGTGCCAGTTAAGAGTCAATGGTCTTAAAGAAGTCAGCCACAGCAATACTATGACTCTGACCAACCAGGCTTGAATTCTCATCAGAGACATCAGGTTAGTGTAAAAGTGCTTTAACCCCTGAGCTTGTATCCGTTGACAGTGACTTTATAATAAAGAAATCATTTCAAGATGGAAATAGCGTTCCACCTAAGCCATTCTCCTTTACCAAACACATCTATAATATACCACGACAATGGTATCTTTGAGGTTCTCAGTGCTCTAGATCTATTACTACATATTAACTTAATGAAGTATAGAAATTACACATTTCACTGTTTATCAATAACCACCTTAATACATTATTTTAATCAATATTTTCCAGTCATCCACTTCTTCATATTTCTGCCAATAAAGTGAACAATCATGTCCTATAAAATGACCAAAGATCAAGAATTTCAGTAATTCTGATCAATTCTTGGCATTAAACATTTCTGTTTGTGCCAGCAGAGATATTCAAAGCAAAAAGAAGGGAATCTTGCTGAGGAAGCACAAGCTAGGTTATGCAGACAAGTGGTCAGTGCTAATAAAAGTGCTATTCATATCTGGAATAACAAGACTACCAAAAAAAATTCCCAGAAACTCTAAATTCATGTTACTGCTATCAACAGCAACTGCCTCTCTGTAGTTAAATATACTGAGTAGTACTGAAAAACCACCAAGGAGTCTGCTGTAGAAACCAGTATGATCAACCTTAGTCCAAAAAGCATTTCAAAACAATCACCTGGTTTTCATGATACAATACAAAGTCTTCTAAATATTCTATTTCCAAGAGTTACAAACCTACTAACCATAAGCTGTACTTTCCTGGCTTAGCTAAAGCAGACTGATGCTAATTACATACAAATGATACTCATCAATATGTGCTACTTGCATTCCTTTTCATTTCTTTAAAGTACTTCATCCTAACTTAATTATAGGATGAAGTGATCAAAGCAGCATCTGTAAGCCACAAAAAAGCTTTTATTCATTATCAACAACTTCTATCATTGTGTCTTGCTTTAGAAGTAAAACCACCTGAAGTATTATAAAATCATTTTAAAGGAAAGTCTAAATTCCAGTGAAAATCCACACCTACCATCTCCTGACCTGTCAGCACACAACTTATACTGACCTGAGCAGGCAGCTGAGGGACTAAACTACAGCCAGAGGGAGTTTTTAAAGGAAAATAAATTGTGTTAACTGTAGCCCAACAAAGCTTTTAAAATAAATGGGATCCTGTTCAGTGCACTGCGGTCACCTCATTTCAATTATTTCAAACACACAGTTGGCATTCTGCAATTGCTACTACAGGCTTTGTCTTTGTAACTACTACAGAGAAAAGCAGTTGCAGAGCAACTTTGTTTGGGCAACATTTCAACACAAGTTTTCTTGAGTAATGACTCTGAATTTTTCTTCAGAACATCCAAACACTTTTTCCCCTGCAAGCAGGACTCAAGATAAGGAAATTAAATATGTTAACTTTATCTTTATTTTCATCTCAACGATTAAATGACATATTTACTGCCTTTTATTATGTTACCTTTGCTTCTGTGAACTGAACCCATCAAGTTTCCATTGGCCTTAAAAAGAAAACCCAGGAACTGAAATAGAACTGTTGACACAGCTTTGCTGAATAAACTCTCTGATACCTACTGCAAAAATGGAACAGTTATAAAATCCACTGCAGGTCCCTTGGAGTAGAGAAGATAGTTCAGATACTCTTAGTTCAATCTGTGCTTCAGCAGCTGATGAGCATCATAAAAGAAAGTAAAATCACAAAGTAACAGCAATGCAACGTGGTGGTGATGGAAAAATCTCTCTAACTCAAAGCGGCTGCCAAAGCAGTTATGTGATGCAATGGGAATATTAACTACACCTGAAAGAGGAGGACAATGACTTACTTTGTGCAGTTTAAATTTATAGACAGATTCTATAATTTTGGATGTAATTTATATGTATAATAAAAATCATTCTATGGCTTTTTTTTTACCACAGCAACTTCGAATGCAACTGGAAAAGCCCTGAGAAAGTATCATTCTGAGTCTTACACCTCCATGCTACTTTACATGCAGTAAAGTATTTGCCTATAAATCAACCCTAATCTCTGTATGAACAGCACATAAAACATCTATTGATCCTGTGATGTGTTATTAGTGACTAAGTGCAAGAGACAGACTGAAGGGGGGTAAGTGATTTGCCAAAGATCACATACATCTGAAGCACTGAACCCTAACCTGACTCCCAGTTTTGCTGTCAAACTGCCAGGCTAATCCTTCTTATATTTCCCTCAAAGTGATTAAACCAGCAGAAACCTAGATATTGTCAAATCTTAGCCCTTGGAGACAGTTAGTTATGCATTTATCTAGTAACTGCAACTCCTTCCCACCTGCTATTTTGATAAACAATCCTATAGTACTAACTTTCTCTACAATTAATATAATTTATTTGCAGAGGTGATTTGCAAACTGAGGTATCACTGAAAATGAGGAGAAAAAATCTTGCTGTTTTACAAGTGCCTGTAGTGATAGGACAGGAGGTGATGGCTTTAAACTGAGAGGGAAGATTGAGATGAGTTCTTAGCTCATCTCAGCAGAAGTTCTTCCCTGTGAGGGTGGTGAGGGTGGCCAGAGAAGCTGTGGCTGCCCAATCTCTAGCAGTGTTCAAGGCCAGGTTGGACAGGGCTTGGAGCAACCTGCTCTAGTGGAAGGTGTCCCTGCCTGTGGCAGGGGGTGTGCTGAAGGTCCCTTCCAACCCAAATCAGTCTGTGATTCTGTGATTAATGTAATACAGCAACAGACAATCAGCTACAATAGTGTAATGAGAACAAAGTATTATCATATGTAAACAAATATATTTATATCTAAATATACAGGCTTCAATAGATAGATATATCTAGTAAAATATTTATAAACATAATCATAAGTGAGTGTATGTATATATATAAAAACCATGATCTATAAAACTGCCTAATTAGAAAGTAGTTTTATTTTTAGTACCATGCAAACCTACAACACAAAATTGCACTACAATGAGAAAGAGGCCTTAAAGCTTTCCAAACTTTCAAAGTATTTATAGGAGGTAACTAGAAGAAACAAACCTACACTGAATAAACCAAAGTATTTTCATGTATCTGTATATTCATTGAGGAAAAAATATTCAGAAGCAGCATTTCACCAACACCCAATTACAAATATAAAAGGCATAAAACCTTTGGGAAGACAAGCTCCTGATTTAGTAAGTGGTTTCTGATTTTTCCAACCCCTTGTATTTCCAACTGTGGGTTTTTTTGCAAAGTATTATAGTCAGTATTCAGTATTTAACTGGTTTAAAGCTTTTTTAAGAAGTGGACCTCAAAAGTATAATTGATATCATCTTCCCCTGTGATTGTTTCCTTGGCTTTTTGTAGCAAGGCATATTCAGCCTTAGTATCTCCAGCATGTGACTTTAGAACATGAGCTGTTTCTTTCCTTAGATCCTCTTAAGTTCTGTACACTTTCTGGCATTACCATATTACTGACAGCAGCCAATTTTGATTTCATTTCTAACAGAGAAGTGTAAACCCCCAGCCTTTATAGATTACTACTTACCTTCAGGTTTTGAATCCCCTGCTGCATGAAGCATTTCTTTCAGCTGGAGCTGTGCTCTTTGCAATCTCTGCTCTGCACGGAACAACTTTGGAGAGAGAATGGGACACAGATAAGCTCATTCCTTTGAAATGCATATTCAAACACCTAAAAAAAAAAAAGTACAAAAAAAAATCCCAAATATAAAAAATGATAGCTATGAACATCTGCTGATTGTTTCCCAAGGGAACGTGCCAAAACAAATTCTCAGCAATTGGCCTGGCTTTACTCGATATTCTGTAGTGTTCATGGAGGATTCTTGTTCTCCCAAGTGGTTTCTTCTCTATGGCAGAAATTAATTGCTTAATTTTCAACCAAAAATACAAGTAGCTTCAACATCAGAACAACAACAAAAAGACAGCAAGACTCAGGATTGCAGCAGCTAACTATCCTTGTACTGCAGTTCTTGCAATGCAGCTGAGTTGTCACAGAGATCCACTGTCCAACCTGAGAGCACACTGGGAAGCTTGATGCCAGGTAACACCCAGCTGATGATCGTTTTTGTGATTCAGATGACACGCATCAAGAACTGGAATCAGCTGGACATCACATTCATTTACTTGTGATCTCACCCAGGTTCAAGCAAAGACTCAGCAGCTTGACAACCAACTGATTCACATGGATTCCACATCCAGATATAGAATGCAATACTATGTGGGGATTTCCCCTTTTAATACAGTGTTGAAGTTAATGCTACAGAATTTGGGAAGATGATATGTCAATATTGCACTGGATTTATAAAAGAATCTTGTTTTGACAACATAGCTGGGGAATTTGGATGTTAACTGCTTCCAGTGTTTCCTAGGACAATCTTTTTGTCAAACTCAGGGACCAAAATCCCAAGGTTGCTCCTGCATCAATATTCCCACCCAGTGAAAAGCTGAGGTACTTGCTGTGTTCCTCAGCCCTTGAAATCTTGGTACAGATGCAGAGATACAAATCTAAGGAAACATTTGCTCACTCCCATAAATATAAAGAATTCTCTTTGGGTGCTACAACAGTAAGTCATGGAACATATCCTGGGACTGCTACATGATGATATCAGTGGCAGCTGAAGCAGCCAAGTTCTTTGAATGAGGTCTGTGGATCTTGCAGGGTCAAGCCTCTTCCCTTAAAATGTACATAGATATTTTAAATGGGATTTAATTTTCTGGTGCTGGGAGAAACACTGGATTGTTGTTCCTGATGTACTTTTTTAAATGCATTACTCCCAAACACATGTCAACCACTATTTATTTTAACAGGTATGCTTTTATGGCAGTACCTGATTTTTTTGTTCCTGCTTCTGTTGAGCCAAAGATTCTTCTCTCTCTTTTTCTACACGAAGCTGTCTTGCTATTTCAAGAATTCGTGGATGATTTTGTACTGTCTCCACCTACAGCAAGTGGATAAATAGTGCATGTTACTGTCAGATAGTTGAGAAATACATTAAAGAGATCATGTGTTTCACAGGCTCACTGAGCACTTCCTTTCCATACATGTTACTACTCAGAAATGACAGCAAAGTTCTGGACCCAAGATTCTTAAGAGCTCTGGACTAACGCCTAGGGAGATTCTCTGTGGGTCAATTAGTTACTTGATTCCTTCCTAGACATAGAGTATGTTTATCTTAATCCTTGTTTGCATTCCAAAATCAGAGTTGCAAGCCAAGGACTATGACACTGAAACGTAATAGTGTCACTTCTCTTACTACCCTCTTCTTAAGACGTTCCACTCTTTTGACAAGTTGATCTTTCTCCTCTTCCATTGCATCAATGTCCTAAAAAGCAGAAAAAAAATAGATAAAGAAATGTTAATTTATTTACAGTATCATACGGATTGGACTAAATTCTGTTCAAATTAATATGAAAATCAGAATTCTTCTCTGAATACACTGAAGTGGTTATAATTTTATTGATCTATGATCACAACATGCAGGATCCCAATCTCTCTTCTCTCTTCCCCCACAGTTCCCACTCTGTTTCTGCTGACATTGCTTCATCTGCACTTTCCATTATTAATGTGAACATTTAAAATAAAAGCAGGTGGATTTCTCCAAACTAAAACCAAACAAACAGAAACCACCTTGCAAAAATCAGTATCAATTCAATACCTCATGCAGTCTAACGTATGGTTCTTAATGTTAACTGGCACACGATTTTGCACAAAGTTGCAGATGAGTGATGTTTGCTGACACTTTGTAATAATGTTGTGTTAGAAGAAATACTTTATAGTGCTAAAACATGTATTTAATTATTATTCTCCTATTTTACAGCAGCAGGGCTCCACAAACTGATAGTTATAAGAGAAAAGGAAATAAATTCTCCAAATTTAGACCTCATCTCAACATTTGCTTAACTTCTCTGTATGTCTTATTGAAGAGTGTGTAAAGCTTTTCAGTATTTTGCTGAAACAGGGCAAATCTCGTTGCTTAACACCTGGGCCACACAGGATCATCATTTTTATTGACTTAAGCTCTTAATTCATTCAGCTCCCTCTGAAATTATTACCCTGCATCAGTAAAGCAAACAGCTTTGTAGCAGTTTGCATTCAGAGGAAAGGGAGTTCTAATATTTGAAAATCCTGCTGAACAGAATCTTGGCAGCCTTGGTTCCCAATCTGCTTCAGAAAGCTCAGCTCTAAGCACAAGTGAGGATTTGCTAAGCTGTTTGCCAACAGAGAACAGTTTCAAAAGGCAGCTGCAGTGCCCACCCGCTCTGACCTCTACAACTTGCACTGCAGTGAGTCCATAAACCCAACAAAAATAGAACTACTGACATTCAAAGAAAACCCAACAAAAAAAAAGTTGTGTGATTTTGTCAGATTTTTTTACCCTTCTTATTTCTGCAGTAGATAAACCAGATGTTTTGAGCTGCTCACACTCCTTATGTAGGTTTTTAAATGCTTCCATCAGTTCTTCATACTATAAAATGAAATAAAAACCATGCAGAATGAGCTCTCTTAAGGATTTTCAGATCAACATGTTGCTTTACTACTAAGACAGTAAATATTTAAAAAGAAGTATGATGAGTACAAGAATTAAAGGTATTTTTTCCATCACAAAAGCTTGTCAACTTATAAAGCAAACCTAAAAAAAAAATAGCGAATTATCTTCTACTCGAAGGTACACTCAGAAGTTTCACAATTTCTTTGGTATTTTCACCTTATAATATGCAGTGTATTTTCAAAACAGGAAGATAAGATGTTATCTGAAAGGGATGATGCTATATTAACAAATTATTCTCTCTTACTGTGTGTATATCACATACATAAATTTATCAGCCCAAAAAGGAAGAGTTTGATCCCACAATATACTTGATCAAAGCAACGGGGCTTGAATTTAGAGAGCACTGAGCTTCAATCCATCAAAGCAGTCCAAGAGCACACCCGACTTAACACGTGAGAAACAGTTTTGACACATTGCATAATCATGCCCTCAGTATATTACAGAGATTTATATATGCAGTTCAGTGGTTAGAAAGAAGTAGACAGTGTGCTACTTCCACACCAGTACAGTGCCCACCAGTAATCTTAAACTGAGAGGCAGTGTGAAAGTCTGTGTGGGTAGAGAAATAACAGGGGACAGAAAGAGTTTAGAAATATGGATAGGAAATAAATTTAGATTTAACTTGGGAGAAATGCAAGCTGAGACACAAGGAAAGATAATCTCCACAGAAACAGCCATTCAGTGAGATGGAAAAATCTAAAAAGAGAAGATCAAGTCATTGCTTACTTCCTGGAAAGAGCAATTGATATGAATGTTGAAAATAAAATGGCAATGGCCAGTTCAAACAAAGACATCCCAGCTATGTGTGATGAAGCAGCAATTCTATTCTATAAAACCCTAGGGAACCAGCATCTAGAATGCTCTGCTCATTTCTGGTTGTTTTAATATCAACACACTGATAAGCTGGAATGAATGAATGAATGAAAAAACCCCAACAATAAAATGGCTCCTGAGAAGAAGATAAAATAATTGATTAATTGGCAAATAAAGGTATGATAAGGTATGGACACACTGGACAATGAAGAACAAGTTACAGAAAAGTAAGAGTAAAAATTCAACTGGCCTGCATGGTATCACTTGGGTGTTACAGAAATACTTTAACAAATAATGAATAGCAGGTAGTCTGAGCAACTCTATTCCTGACTGCTGATGTCCAGCAGCTTCCCTTTGCATGGATTCTCTACCTCGTGCAAAAGGGGATTTTAGTGAGCCTTTTCCTTACTCATAGAATCATAGAATAGTTAGGGTTGGAAAGGACCTTAAGATCATCTAGTTCCAACCCCCTGTCATGGGTCCCATTATTGGGACACAAAATTTCAAGCCCAATGGCAAGAGTCAAACCAGGGCAGAGCACATTTTGCCAGAGCATAATGAAGGGCAGGTTTCTCACCTTCACCAAATAAAAGCTGCAGCTACCCCATGTGCACCCAAAGGGCACGACACCATCAAATGACCAAAGAACACCCAAGTTCCTATAGTGGAAAGAAAGATACCTGGCACCTGGGGGCAGCTCACTGAAGACTAGATTTATGCCTGAAGTTGCCTACTTTTAAATTAAGTACTGCAGCCAATCCAATGTTTAAATCACAAAACAAATGCGAAGGTGGCCAGTATCCCAAGTATCTTGTTTAAATGATCTACAAAAGGATCATCTGTAAGGTTCCTTCCAACTCCAACCATTGTATGATTCTATACACCCATAAAACTTGACCATGTTCTAAGATTTCCAAGCTCTTATATTTGAAATGTTTCTCTTAAAAGACACTATGGGAAGCCTATATCTAAATTATTTAGGCTAAATTCTTTTACTCAATTGTATCTAAATATTTGCATTGTGATTTTAACTTATATCAAGGCACTATATTATCCAGCTTCTGTTTTGAATTAATCAGCAGGGCATTAGTTAATAACATGGTTATATTACTCTAATCCCAAAAAGGAACACATCTTAGGTAATGGAAATAATGGAGTTAGATATTTATACATACTAAGACTATGACATACTGAAAAAGACCCCCATACAATCTGCATTCTTTTCTCTCTTTGCTACTTCTGCTTAGTTACTTCAAATTATACATCCAGTATTGTTAGTGGCAACAAAAAAAAATAAAGGACTTAGTCAAGCTTCAGTTAAACTACACAGCTTTGCTTTAAAATAAATCAAGTTACCTGCTACAAACATTCAAAACCGTTGTGATTTTGCACTATACGTAGCAAAAGGCGGAGAAAACTGGATAAAAATTAAGTTAATATGTACCTCAGATAATACAGATCTAAACCCATAACTTTGGTTCACTTTTAAGCTTTACATTTCAAACCCACCCAGTCTGACTATCTAAAATCAACATTTAATGCTCACAAAAGAAGTGGGAACATAATGAGCTGAAATGTCAAGCCAGGAAGAAGCAATAATTTTACTTATTCACAAAAAAAATAAGGTTGAAGCAGAAGTGGGATAAGGCTAATACAAATATTAAGGTCTAAAGAAAATTGACTATTAGGAGACACTGGCTTTTGGTCCTGACATTTTCTGCACTAGTTTAAAGTGGTAATTTATGAAGGTAAAACCATTCATTTCGTAGTCTGGGGGGGGTGGGGGGGGGGAAGTGTTTAAAAATTAAGAAATAATAATCTACCTTGGCCAGCATGGCTGTGAACATTATTTAGCACCAAGTACTTAATGGGCTTAAAACTTTTCAATTTGATGCTACCTATTAATATGCAATTTCAGGGTTATTGGAAGAAAGATGGTCAAGACATATACTTCTCATCACAAATCTCTGCTCATCCTTGATTCCAACATGCTTTTACTATACCTCACTTGAACACGGATCTCAGCAGTAACTCTTCCTGTTGGCACTTGAATTAACACAAGATGTTGGCATTCATGAAAAAGGGTACCTGTTTGTTGATGTCAGCCACAGTATCATCATGCAGAAACTCCGCTGGCACTTCCAGTTTTACCAAGAAACGTGCCAGGTAAGCTCTCTTCTTGAGTTCATTGGTCCTCTGAAGAAGCCAGTGTAGGAGAGGATGAATTACAGGTTTGCTTCCAGTCACTAACCCTTGGCGAAATGCACTCCTATAGGAAAACAACAAAAAGAAAATACCTCAAAGTAAAGAGCAATGGCTTGGAACAAACAATTTGCAGTATTTTGATGTTCCTCCTCCACTTGCCTAATGATTTCTTAATGCTGTTAAAAAACAAAACCTTCATGATGCCAATTTGCTATTTATGATCTCAATTCTGCTACCCTGAGATAGATAAAACCCCCATAACACATCAGAAGGTTAAAGCCGGCCACCATGACTCTTCCTTTTCTGCTATATTCTTCAGGAATAAAGGGGAAGAGTGTGGGTTTTCTGGGTTACAGCCAAGCACAGGAGGGTGCAATCCAGCCTCGGGCGGCTGGTCCGAAGGGGATGGATGGGGAAGGGAGTGCCCCTGCCAGTCATGGGGCACCCTCTCCTGGCTTGCTCCGCAATAGCAGCCGCTGCAGCATGGCCCGAGGGGCAGTCTTGGCTGGCAACCCCTATAGCTCACCCTATAGGGAAAACGGACAGGCTGTCCTCAAGGCATTACATGTACCCACCCGGGCAGTCGAGATCAAAAATACACCCAACTATTGAATTCAAGGTCCGTATAAACTGTGAAAGATGTTTTACTGTGGTTTGTAGGCGAATAGATACTTACAAGTCCGATACACTTCCTGGAGGTTTGTATTTAAGGATACCAAGAAGATTCAACATCCTTTTAGCCGTTTGTTCAGGCAGCTCCTCTCTAATATCAACAGCATGCTGGATGGTTTAAAAAGAAAATTAATTACCCACCATTTGTCCAAGTCATGTTAATTAAGTAGCAACACTAAAAGAATTTATCCATTCATCATATGTCAATGAAGTGAGATACTCCATTACAGAACATCATTTTTAGCACTGAACTTCAGTTCTCTTCTAACGGATTTAATTCAGGTGAATTTACTCTAGGAATACATTCTGCCTGCTCATGGGACCTCGTCTATGCAGACAAAACAATCACTGCCACCAAAGAAGCCAGATATCCAAGCACACCAAGGCACATGTATCTGCACTCCAGATGTATGAACGATCCCTTCTATCTTACATGGTTTTGGTAACCTCAGAGGAGAGGGATTCAATATCTACTGCAACAGCTAATTGATGGTTCAGTTCTTGGCCAGTTGTGCAAGACACAGCCTGACATCTGACTTAAGAACACAGCGGTTGGCAGTATGAACGCAGTTAAGAGCTGTAGCCTGATTCCCAAGGAAAAATACACAGTCATCACTCTCCAGAGGACAGGCATCCAATATCCCTGGCCCAGGAAATACTGCTGGTTTGCCAAAACACTTAGATGTATAGACAGGAAGGATTCTTGCCAGGCACATTTATTTCCAGGAAGCTCCATACAAGCTATATTGGTAAATCAAACATGCCACAAGATTATGCAGAGCCAGACCTAAATAAAAGCAGATTTCTGTGTCAACCCCATTTGAGATGTCCACAACTATGCAGGCCTGAGCACCTCTGATTGCCTTCCTTACCTTTGGGTCAATCTCTCCCAGAACATCAGTGAGCAGCTGCAACAGCTGCGTTGACCCTAAGGAGTCAAACGTGATTAAATTGTAGTTCTTCCTGAAGGGCTCCTGATTGAGCTTCTCAACAATGAACTGGATTTGGTCACTCATTATCGTGTCCTGGAACAAAAACCTCTGCAGAAGAGCTCTGAGGAGGCCTCAGCAAGGTGCTGCCGGGAGGTTGAAGGCACCACCTCAGCGAGGCCCGCAGGTGGTGAGCTGGCACCAGGCTCGGCGGGGCACGACCCGGCCGCTCCCTCACTGCCCCTACAGCCTTCGAGGGACGGTCCGGGCCCCTCACACAGACTGTGGGGGGTCAGCGGGGCCCAGGTCCGGCGGCAGGGCCCTGAGGCACCGGGGCGGCCGCGGCCTCGTCCTCCGGTTACCTTGGTAACGGTTGCCAGGGCGGTGGCGTCACTTCCGGCGTGCCTCTATCGGAGCGGCGGGAAAATGGAAGGCGGGGGAAGAGTGAGGGGGTGTCAGCGCATGCGCAGAGCGGCGGGGCGCGGTGAGGCGGTGCCGGGCTGAGGAGAGGCGCGGCTGCCGCGGCGGGAGGGGCAGGGCCGGGCCGGGCCGGACATCGGTGATGGAGGGCGGGTTCTCGCCTTCCCGCTTGTACCGCTGTTCCTCGCACCCCAGGGGAGGTAAGGCGGAGCAGGCCGCACTGTGAGGCCTCCCGGCTGCGCCGCTTTGCCAGCCCGGTGGGGCTCTGGGAAGCTCAGTCCCCGCCTCAACACACGCTTTTCCCTCCCTGAATTAGGCAGGAATTGGGACTTCCTCCTCGTTTCCAGACCGAAGCGGCCCTGCCTGTGCCGTGGGGTGTAGCCCCAGCGCCATTCCTAACAGGGGTTTAGCATTGGGGTCCTGTCCGTGCTGTGTGGGAAGCGTGGCTGTGGGTGATGCTGTGGTGTGTGCTCCATAGGGCAAGTCTCTTGTGGGACTTCTTCACAGCACAAGTGCTCTTGATGCAAGGAACAGCAGAAATAGTTTTGAGATTCACCCTCTCCAGTATATACTTAGCTCTGCGGTTTCTTCAGAGGGAGGCTGTTGTCGCATGTGTAGGAGATGTACAAACAGATTGATGCAGTTACCCAATTAAGGCTTCTGGCAGTCTTTGACAGCATAAAGAGATGTCAAGTGTGGCTGATACATCCATCAGGTGAATGGTTACTTCATTGCTTTGAAATGGGAAAATGTTTGGAGGATGCCGGTCCTGTGCTGAAGCTTAATCAGGGCAAATGGCAAACTTATGTCCTTGGGGTTGAGCATCAGTTGTCAGCGTGCCTCAAAGTAGCAATAAATATGTAGTGTGAGCTATGCTAAATGTGAGGCAGGGACAGGAGCTTCCAACGCACCAAACAGTCAGAAATAGGCTATATATTAAAGTGAATATTGTTTATGAAATGGGTATCTCGCGATCAGCAAGCTTTTCTGTTTCAGATCCTTCAAACCCCATGCTTAGACCTTAAATAGGTGGATTTTGGAGCCTTTGCTATTGCAATTAGCTTCTTGGATAGTCTCAGAATCCCATGTGATTCCACAGATGATGGATTAAAATATGCAGTGAGTCATATTAAATTGGTGCCAATTGAAATGCACAGGTTGTAAATCACTGCAGAATTTGACTCAGTAAATAGCAATCATAAATGTAGTACTTTGCAATTCTAAGCACTGCGTCTATCTTAGGTTAGCTCCTTTTCTTTTCTTTCTGAGGAACAGAAAATGCCTCATAAAATAGTGATTTACTGGTTTTAATGGAAGCCTGCATTGGTGTCCTAGCTTTTGACTGGCTAAGCTAAGTTACAGAGGGGATGGATGGGTTGCTTGTGATTGTGCATGAAAGCTGTGGCAGAGCCAGGAACATAATCCAGATCTCCTGACTCCTGCATTTGAACTTTAAAACCAGATCATGTTTCCTTTGTGCTTTCAGGCTGTATTCTGACCTTTAGGAATTGTATTTACCTACAAGTTCCCAGAAGAGATCTGCTTTCCTTTGGCATGTTTTCCAGATATCAGTTACACTTTTCTTCTGATGAGTACTTTGAGCGTGTGGAATACACACAGGGAGAAACAAAAATGGTGTTTCTTGTGGGTGCTCTGGGCCAGGTCTGCTTTAATAGGTAGTAGGGACCACTTCAGGCTAGAGAAACACTGTTTCTGTAGATACTCATACACATCCTTTCTTCTGACTTTGGTGCGGAGTAGAGAGCAGTTGTGCCTGCGGTGCTGAGGATGAAGAGGGCTGTGTGCTGGGTACAGTGGGAGGGTGCTGCTCAAACAGTCTCTTTTACATCACACTGTTTCAGTCCCCATGCCTAAGAAGCAAAGGACCATTCCCCTTCTTCTCATGTCTCTGTGGCATTAAAGAGGCAACAGATAAACAAGAGAAAGGATGTCTGAAAACTTTAGAAAACACCAAGATAAGAAGAAAAAATGATGGTGAAATTGTTTAACTTTGTCATGGTGGAAACCCATGAAGTCTGATTGTCCTGACTCATGGGGAAGGAGACCTCTGTGACCAAACACCATTAGAACTAGACTGCCTGAGCTCTGGCTTGCTTTCCTATTTGAAAGCTCAAGTGATTGAAGGCAGGAGCAAAACCATATGTTGGAGGTCAGTTCTATGGGACTTCCCCACTTGGGGAAAGTATCAGGGATCCTCTCTTGTCCTTAAAGTTTTATGTTTTCATGATCCTTTCCTCTAACAGTTTTGTGCTATTCAAAGCAGCCACACTGTTACCCCAGGCTGCCTGCCTACTACTGCTTGATACTTAAAGTCTCTAGTGGTGTCTGAATTTTCATACTGTCTAAAAAGAAAATGAAGGCTAAGCTCCACATCTTGACCTCTGTATCACAACAGAATCTTCACAGGCATGAAAGAGATGATAGTGCAGCCCTGGGTAAATATTACAGGAAGTAGCTGAGATATTTGTTTGATGCTTAACTGGTCTTAAGTTATCTTAGCTGGGGCAATGCAGTAGCTGGATCAAGTCTTGCAGAGTCAAAGTGTTCATATATATTTGTTGTGTATTTTTCCAAATTCCCAAGTTAATTTGCATGGAGAGTGATACAGGATTTCAAGCAGTTTCCTGATGACGTGAGACTTATTATCACAGTTCAGCCCTAGAGTTCCATCCAGTTCTCTGGATAGGGTTTATGTTTCCTATTGCTTACGAAAGGCTTATGGAAGCTGCTAATTGAAAAGGGATCGTGCAGAGGCGACATGTGGAAGGAAGGGAATGGAGCCTGCAAATAAACTATCTGGAGCTCTTTAGATCTGCAGGCTTGGCTTCATTGCTCCCTCCTGACTTTCTCCTCCCTTTATAGCTACTGCTGTGTGGATGACTGCCTTGCAAAACTGAGAGAGCTTGGCCACAGAGGCAGCAAATCAGAGTGGAACGAAACCTGAGCAAATCCAAATCATGCTCCATGAGCAAAGAGAGCTCACCTTATATGGGAACATCAAGGGCAAGAAGAGGAATATGTCTCGATGAGCTGCTGAGGTCAGATCCCAGACAGAGGAAGGATGTTAATGTGAAAACAAGAGTGTTTAGGAAGAGAAGGCAACACTTATTCCTGCTTTTCTTCTACAATCTGAGCCATCTTGTTTGTCTCTCTTATTATAAATAGTGCTATGTGTATGTACACATAACAGTAAGTCTGACTGTTCTATTAAAAATCAATTTCTCTGTGGCTCTTCTAGCAGCAAAATGCATCCCATGTTTCTAGTTCTCACTTGCAGCTTTTTCAGTTCTTATTCTGTAGCAGGATTTTTCTTGCTGAAGTGGCACTGATACCAAGCCAGCAGTGTGGACTGTGATGAGCAAAAGCCTAAGGACCTTGTTCCTGTTTGCTAAAGCATTTAAGACAATGCCAACAGCAAGAAGCCTGTCTGGTTCTGAGTGTCTTGCCATGACTACAGCCATAGGTAGCATCTTGGATGATTTAAAATACTAAAGGATTGGAAGAAAAATATTAGATTTTTGTTGTAGGGTTTGTGTATTTTGTGCTGTCTGTGGGTCTTCTGCTGCAAGACCCTGGTCCTTTTAATCTGGGTCTAATGGACTCTGAGCTAATACTCTTGTCTTTCAGACTCTGAGCCTGAGATTTACAGGTTCCACCTTAACAGCTCTGCATCTTTACAGCTTCACCTCCTGTGTTTTCAGTGTGGATGGTGGCCTCACAAATGCTTCTTGATCCCCTGGACCAGATACCAATGTTGGTTTGCAGCACACTGACCAGCTCTGGCTTGTGCATGGCTCTGTGTAGTTGAAGAGGCTGCAGCCGAAGTATGTGCCATGCATTGGCTCTGCTAAGAGAAGTAGTGACTTTGTCACTCCCTTGTAATCCCATGACCTGATACAAAACCAATTTAAGAGCAAATAGCACAGTGTCGCATGCAATGTGAGATAAGAAACTGGAGATTTCTGTGGCCATTGGTGACCCAAAAGCTTGCTTTACCATTGCCTTCCATGGCCATTGTCAGCCCTGTGAAGTGGGTGCTGCATGTGTCTTTCCAGTCCAGAACTGCATTACACTTTCTTTGCACTAGTGCATTACATTTTCTTTGCACTGGTGCAAAGTGTTGGGTGGTGGAGAGTCAGGCTTAGAAGGAGATCAGCGTGATGCTGGCTTCCATCCATTTATCTTCATCTCTGCAATTGTCCCGGGGTTACTTCAGACTGGCAAAGTCTGGTAGTACTTAGAAGAGATGATGCCACCAGCAGAAGGTGACAGGAACAGTGCTGAACACTCAGCTCTGGAGCTCCAGGGGGAATTACAGTGCTTTCTCTGTGAGCAGACTGAAGGATGTGGCTCTTTGGGCAGTTACTGATTCCATAAGGCCTGAGCAAATGTATTGGGGGTTGTCTGGTTACAGCTTGGCTTTCAGCACTTTGAGTTTTGTGGCAGCAAACAGGATCATTGATCTGGTATTAGACCATTCCTGGAAGGTGGATGTGGTTGTGGGAACATTGTGGTAAGAGTGTGGCATAGAATGTTATCTAACAAGGCGGAGTTGCTTGGGCAGAGTTAACTAAGCTTCCTCTAAAAAACACTTGCAGTTTTGTTTCTTGTCTGAAAATCCAAAATAACTCCATGGAATAATCTCAGATTTACACCAGTGCTTCTGAGATTAGAACCTGCTCTGTGGAGTCTCCTATTCAGGGTCAGATGAAATGGCCACTCAGGCCTTGCACTAGCTTTCAGGAACAATAAGATGTTTTAGGAATATGCAATAATTGATTGCTTCTAAAGGGCATATTTTCCTCTTTGCTGCCAAACTAGGCCTGTTCTCTGTGATAAGTGTTTGCTGAACAAAGTCTGCTGAAGTTCATGAAGTTGGTTTCATTCTCATGGGAGGGCAGCAAGCCAGGACATTGAGGGCAGTGATCCCAATCTCACGCAGAATCAAGTCTGCAGGAAATTCAAGTTGCCTTACTAAGGTACTATACCCACCTACTGCTGCTCAGAGCTGCCAGTTTCCAACAACATGGTTATCCCAAAGAGCTGTTCTCCAGGAGGAAAAGACTCATCATAATAGAGGATATAAATAAAGGAACATTGATCAGCTGCTTTGTATTTCTGTTCTCCAGATACTATTTTATCTCCCTTCAGAACAGTCTGTTGTCAAACTGAAATGGTGCTAGCTCTTATGGCTTGTTTTTCAAAGCAAACCTTTTATATCACTTTTATGTAATGTAGAAAGTATCTTCTGAACATACAGTAGGCTTTCAAAGTTGACAGTGCTTTCATGAGTTAGATGAGCTCTATGGCTTTCCTGTCAGCTTAAAAACAGAGGCATCCTTCCTTCTTTTATTAACACAGTCAATTCATGGGAAAGTAAAAATGTTAGGCCAAGGTTTTTTGAAGCAGTCAGCATGAAGCACAAACCCAGTCACTCTGGAAAGCTAAGGACTAAGTATTTTAAGCTTTCTTAAAAAAAAAAAAACATGGAGAGGATGTTACAGTTTGGGATAGAAGTCCAAGTCTAGGCACGTAACATCTCAACATGGGTGAAAGTATTGGCATGACATCAAGCCCTGTTGCAGTTAATTTGTGTTTCACAAATGGCATCTGAGGAGCCAGGATGTCACCTCAGGTTGCCTGTATCATTTAGGATGGGAAAATAGGAATTCTCTTCTTGTGTATATCAGTTTGCTTCTGACAAAGCCAGAAGTTGCAGAAGTGAAATCAAGGCAGACTTTGGTCCAGCTGGTGCAGGTGTCTCACTCAAAAAGGCTCTCAGTCACTTGAAAATGTCCATCTGACTTTTATCTTGCAGGGCATTTTATCCTAGAATGATAGAAAGAAGCTGACCTGGTTTAACATTGCAGACTTACTTGTCCATTCTGTTTTATCTGACAGTTGTATTGTCATCACTTGCAGACTCCATAGGAGACAGATGAAATTAACAGCTGGATTTGCACTAGTGCAAAAGGAGTTGCTTACACAAAGGACAGGATCTGGGATACAGCAGAATACACCAATGCAGGCAAGTCTTAATGTCAGTCCAGTATCAACTTCCATTGATACATCTTGTTGCTTTCCTGACATGTCTCTATCTTATTTAGCGTGATTACATTACACTGGAGTCACCAATGTCTAAAGCCAAGTCTTCCATTCCTCCTTTTTTCCTGTCTGAGCCAGGTAGAATGTGGATGTCTGTCATGGGGAGTTAGAGCAGAAGCAGCCTTCTTGTCCTTCCTGGTGATGTTGACTTTCACTGGCAAAAGTATGGGACTGTTAATAAATAAAGAATTAAATATTCCACTATTATTGTGCTTCATAATATAGAAGAGAGTGTGAAAAATGGGAAAAGGCAGAAATAATAAAGGAAAATATTATTGTAGGCAAGGAAAGGGCTTTTTCCTATTTTTGCAGGTAGCTGAGCCTTTATCTCCAAAAAGCCAAATAATTAGTAAGGATTATACCTGCTCTGCAGTGTTATTTTCTCTTATTATTTGGTACTTTTACATTGCAGCTGAGTAAGACTTCTTACATAGGTATGAGAGATATTTATATTGCTCTATTATGTAATTATCACATTCCCTGGTAAAGACCAAACACTCACAGAAAATGTTGATTTCTGGGAGTGCAAAAAGAATTAAGGTTTTCTGCCCACCTTTATATCCTTGTTTTAGTCACTCACATTTACATAAACTTTTGACCGAAACAGTTGGTTTCTGAGTCTATTCCAAGACTCAGATATGTAACTGCATGTAAAACTGTGAAGGAAATTACTTCACCCTCAGCCCAAACAACGACAAGCACTGTTGGTTGACCCAAGCCAATGGCTGAATAAGGATTGATGAGGTGTGGCAGGACTATGGTTTGGGTAGTTCTTACAGCTTCCTCCTATAGAAAGCTGTAACAGTCTGAAATGTCAAGCCCCCTGTTTTACATTTGAGGGAGGAATCCACTGATGTCTTGAAACTGTCTATAATTAGTGAAAAATTCTTGTCTTTGCTAAGTAAGAGCTTGTTTCTCTACAGGAATTCCATCAGGAAGATGTGTGAATTATGATGATACTGTTAAAACCTGTGAGGTCAGGGCATGGTGCCCTGTGGAATCCCTGGGAAACACCTCTGGGTAAGTGCAATCTGCATTTATTTTATGTCAAAAGAAGGATTTATTTTGACAAAGTCATGATATTTTAGGATAATCCCTTTGCCTAGGCACATATAAATCTCATGTACATAAAGCAGCTATTTCCTTCACAGCCATACTGTTAACGCTCATAATATCTAAGTAAATTACTTCTAACAATCTGTCCTGCTGTATGATTCTGCAGTGAAGTCATAGCTTCCCTGATACACTTTGTATCATCATGCAGCTGCCATAGAAACAGTTTTAGATGTCACAGGCTCCTCTTGAATTCACTAGAGGCATTTGGCTCATTAAGTCAAATGTCAAGGAAAATGAATCAATGTAAGATGGGTTTAATCAGGGACAGAAAGAAAAAGTTCCCTAACTTGGGGTTTCCTCTGCAAGGCTTAAGGCTTTATAGTGTAGAAGTTCTTTGTGGGTTCAATTCTCACAGTGAGGTTGCTTCCTCTTCCCAGAACAGTAGGGGTAGGTTGGTTGTCTGCACATTGTGCTGCAGCTAGTGTTTGGGGATCCATGTCAGGCTGAAGAACAAACAGTCTCTCTGTCCGCTCTAGGTAGATGATGAAAACCTCAGTGCTGGCAATCTGTACCAGTGAGCTGGAGAAAACTCTAGGAAAAGGGCTCCATGGAACAATGCTGCTGTGACCTAGGAAGAAGGGTGCAGGGGCCTCATAGCCACCTTTTTTCGTAACCCTGTGACTGTACAGTGTTCTAAGATGAAAATGTTCTATTTCTATTCTGTACCAGCCAAAGCATGAAAAAGCCTATACAGGATTTGATTTCAATTGAAATGATGCAAATTATTCTCTAAGAGAGCAAATGAAGCAGCTTTGAAGTATATGTGCAAGAAACTAGGTCAATTATCACTTCTATTAACTCATTCCTTTTAAAAGGTACAAGCATGATTCTATGCATGTATCCCATCTTTTCCCTAATTCGGGTTTTTTTGCAGAGACTGAGCAGTTTTTCCACTGCCAGGTCCCTTCCAGAGCCCACAATGCCTCCTGCAGCTCCTTCTGCTGGCTTTTCTTCAGGTCTTTGAAAGAATTGCCATTCTTTTCTTCTGTAGACAGAGTTGGGATCTGAAAAAGGCTTTGTCCAACAACAGGAAGGCTGTAATTGTTCATACAGCATCCGGGAAAGATATGCATGAGCTTCCTGAGTTAATGAAATCCTAGGGTTCTTTATGAAGTTTCAGTGACTGCCAGTCAGTTTTAAATGTCACACTGTGTGGGCTCACTGCTGTGGAAGTTACAGAGGGAATTTTGCCTTTAATTACATGGCACAGTTGACACATTCTGTCTTGTTTCCTGACCTTCCTCTGAGGTGCCAGGAGTCGGTCACTACCAGGGACCAAAAACAATGGTTGAGAGGATCGATCCAAACCTCTGATGTATAAAGTTCCTTCACAAGTTCCATTGGCAAGGTTAAAATAAGGAATCACTAAAAAGCAAAATTGCGTGTTTGTTTTCTGCCAGAACAATACCTAAGACCAAGGTCAGAGCCCAGGAAGCTTTGCTGTCTGGTTGAGATACTGAGGTAGCAGTGTTGGGCTTTGGTTACACCCATGATTGTCTTTATTGTCCAAATGCCTTTGAAAGGTAAGTTTCATGAGCTATATAGGAGGCCCCCTTTTCCTTCCTCTTAGTTATGGCAGGAGCTGAACAAAGCCATTGCATGTTAGCAAGAAGACTGATAGTTCATTTCTGCCTGAGGCTGGGCACAGTTGTTGGATTATCTGGCTGAAGGACAGCTCTTTACAGCACCTTTTTCAGAAGAGCTTTGGATCAGATTCCAGATGTTTTCCAGCAGAAGAATTATGGACAGTTTCACATTATCGGTTCATTCATTTGCAGTTCTTTAAAAATTAAAATGTTATTAATGTCTTGACTGTTACGCACTGAGACTCATCAGTGACTTTCATGTCATCCACAAATGTTAATTTGGTTTGCAGTCAAGTCTCATTTGTTGCCGTGGTTTAGAAGACACTCATGAGCAGTCCCTCATGGAAGCTGCGTGTCATCCAGCTAATGTATTTCTTGTCATCACAGATCTCTGATGCAGAGGCATTGCTCAGAATACAATGATAGGAAAAATACTCTGTCTTAGAAGCACTGTCCTTTATGTGGGTGACTGCTTTGAAGACTGGGTTTCCTCTTTGGAATGGCTGTCTTAATGGAAATTAAGATATTCCTGGTTCATTCTTAAAATGGAACAATGCCAGTATTCCAGTTCAGCATAGTCCCTATGCTAGACAAACAGTGCTAAAAACTGTATCTCTTACTTTTATATAGCCTTGGAAGGTCCTGGATATAGCAGAGATTGTCTCACACAGTCTAGACCAAGGTTAGCCAGCTGGCAACCTGTGGGGAAAATGCCTTCTTCTGTGCCACATTAGCTTCTGAGATATCACCCGTTTGAGGAAGGGTCAGATTGGCAGCCTGCTTTCCCTTGTGTTTGCATCCCACCCCACCTATATATTTTAGTGGCACAAACCACTGCGGGGGAGGTCCTCAAATGGGAATCTGCTAGAAAGGCAGGACAATGTTTGATGATGTGATTGATACCTGACTTCCAGAGGCATCCTGTAGGATCGAGCACACGGTTCATTGTTTCACTGTCGCTAGCTGGACAGCTCTGGTTTAAATGGCCACCTGACTCTGGGGACCAGCAATGAAACTGCCAATTCATTGTACAGAAATCATCAGCTGTCAGGTGGTTCTTACTACTATTCTATAGCAAGATTTATATGAGAAGTCTCCTGAGACACAGCTGCATATGGAGACTCCAGTTAGACTTGGCCCACACAAACAAATGCAATAAAGAGGGAACAATCTCAAACTAAGAAAACAACCTATATCTTTCTTGATCCCCTGAGCCACCCAACTCTGTGCATTTCAATGTGTTATTCTTAGCAACTTATTCCTCCTACTGACAGCTTTCCAGGTAATAGTAAAGTAGCATAACATTAACTCTTGTGTTCAAGTTAAATAAAAAAGTTAGTTAATTTGATGTTTCTTTTTTAGGACTGCTGTTCTGAGGAGTTCTGAAGACTTCATTGTGCTAACAAAGAACAACATTCACTTCCCAAACTTTAATTACACCATGGAAGTGCAAACATTCCTCAGTGTTTTCTGAAGAGTGAGTAGTTGTGCTTGGAAAAAACTGCTTGTATAAATGGGCACCTTCTTTAATAAAAAAGGTTGTGAATTTAGATCTGTATCTGCTCAAGTGACAAATATCAAGTTTCTGTAATTCTTTAGCCCTGTTAATCCTTCAGGAAGCAAGAGAAATCAGGAGAGCTTAGGAATAGAGCCTCCCAGAAAAACACTGTTTCTCTCATACACTGGGCAACAGAGTTGTTCAGTCAGATACACTGGTTTATGTTAGGGTAAAATCACTAAAATACAGCACAACAGACATGTGCTTCACATTATAAGGTGAAGGTATTTAGTTTACACAGGTAAAACTGTGCTGGTGATAATATCCAAAGAGGAAAGAATTCATCTTGATTCCCAGATCCCGGTGAGGGATGTATACATCTGGTAGCTACAAAATCAAAAGCTCATATTCTTACAAACTGAGCACGTTTCACGCAGGTTCTAGTAAGTGTGAAGTTCCTTACCTGTATCTGTAGCTGCTCCAGCTTGCTTTGAAATTAAACAACTGTGTGTGTTCTTCACAGCCTAAATATTCCACCAAATTTAAATACCTCCTGCACTTACAAGATCAGTTCTTCGCTCTGTCCAGTTTTCCATCTGGGAGATACCCTTCTGGAAGCACAAGAGGAATTCTCTGAGGCGGCAGTGAAGGTCTGTGATACCACTATTTTTTTTTTTCATGCTCAGTGTTAAAACATTAATTAGTGCATTTACTTAATGCTCTTGTTGTACATTTTGCTGTCTGACAGGTAATGGAATTGTTCCAGGTTCAGGAACTGATCGTGTGAGAAGCAAAGTAAGCTCAGTCTTCAAGAATTAAATGTGCTTTAACATCTCGCCCATTGGACCCATGTTGACAGAGTTGATATTATTTTGCCACTATTATAGCACACAGAGGCCCTTTTATAAAGCACAGTGCATTTAAATAGATCCTATACAAAGCTGTCACTCATGGTCATCTTTTGGTTCTACTCAAGTGGATCCTAAATCCTAAACCATATTGAAGCAAGGGTGTGATGAGGTGTGGGGAATGATGACTTGGAATGATGTTTGATTCTCCTTCACTCTTGTAGTCATGCCCTTAACCTGCAGTTGCTGCACTTGTGTAGATGTATCATGATGGTCATCTTCCAAATGAGCATGATTGTATTGCAGGAGATTTTGCATTGAAAGGCCTAGAAATTTCCAGCAACTGTTCACAGAATAGCTGGAGCAGATTCCACGATATAGAAGCTGAGGCTTGAAATTACCTAAACTTGTGAGTTTCCCAAAGCAGTGAACACAAATAAAATAACAAAGTGTTGTTCTTCCATCTGGGTAACCTCACAGTTCACTGAATTACGATTAACTCAAAAGCAAATCAGAGCTTTCAGGTCTGTGTGCACATAGCAGATTTATGAGAAGTTTTGACAAAAAAATCCTGCTGTGACTCCAGTTGTAAATAATTACACAAAGCATTTATCCAGTGTTTATCAGCATGTTGTAAAGTGGTCCCTCAGATCTAGGTCAAAACTCTTGTGTAACAGCACTCTCTTTTTTTGACTTGCAGCATAACTATTACTACACTATGGGTTTTCATCCTTCTGTGATGCTAACATGAGTGCCATAACTGTCTAGGAGCCGCCAGCGTGTTCCAAAGCTGCACTGTGCTGGAGCTGTGCAAACACAGACCAAAGAGGTGTTCCCTCTGACCTAGCAACCAACCTGACAGAGCTCTGAGCCTAAGGCTAGCAACATTTTTATAGGCAAAGCAGTTTCTGAGAAGGCTTTTGGAAGAAGACAGTGGAGTAGTTTTGAAGATGTTTAGTGTCAGGTTAACACTGGGGTCAAAATGCCAAGAATGGGTTTGCCCCACATTTTTAATCCTTTAAACATCAAAATACCAGTCTGCAGAAAGATTATTTTGCTGCAGTTCAGCTGAAATATCTGCTGCAGGAAGTGAGCAGCACAGGCTCACTGGCTGAATACAAGCTGCTGGCAGAGTGTGCCTGATGCCAGACCACATCCTGGTGGCCTGACCATTTGTCAATCAAGGGGTTTATTGGCAAGGAAATGTCATTCTCTAATCTCTCCAAAATTAAAACGAGGGGCAGAGTAGTTCAGTGCAGCTATTTAAAAAGCAAGGACAGTGAACGTTGAAGAGCAGTGAATAGATTGAGCATAATACTATCTAAAACAAGCATGGATGTTTTGGCAAAGATCATACACAAACCCTGCCATGCTGCTGAGCTGGAGTGCCAGCTTGTATAAACAGAGTTGCTGGTTTCAGAACTACCCAAGTGAGTGAGGGAGTTAGAAATGATCCTTCTGATAGTTATGTTATATTAAATGATCCTTAAATGATAGTTAATATATTTCAAGAGAACCCTTTTTGACATCAGTGACATGTCATAAGAATGTAAAATATTATCACATCAGAGGTCCACCAGCCCAGTGTCCTAAAGCCACCAAATATCAATAGCAGAAAAGAGAGAAATAGAACAGGTAGAGAATGCTGCTCCCCCTGCAGCCTGGCTGCCCGGCAAGTCAGGAAAGCTACTTTAGACAGCTTATAGCCTCTGGCTGCAGGAAGCCCTATTGATTTCCTCTTGGTTCCAAAGGGAATTTTGTGATGGACACATGCAAACAGCCTTTAGCCTTCCGAAAGAAAATAACTACTTGAGGTGCAAGGGAGCAAGGCTTCAGCCAGTGATCAAGAAAGCTCTTACTTAACAGCTCAGTTCTGAGCTGTTACAGAGGAGAAGGCTTCTATGCCATCAAGAACAGATGTGAAGTCACCTCTCCCCTTAGGGCTAGAGAAAACCTCCGATCCTGGAAAATGAGGAGAACTTTCAAATAAACCCTAAGTGTCCTGCAGGCTTCAGAGGCTGAGAGCTGGCCAATAAAACACGTCTTGGCCACAGGCTGTGGAACCCTTCAGCACAGGGAAAAGGGCATTTCATGTCTGTGCCAGCAAGGAGAAAGCAGAACACATTACAGTGTGTTTTTCTGAGTGACTCACTGCCTTCAGAGAATACAAATCAGATCGCAGTGAATGGGAAGCAAATGATCGCATGATCTAGGGAACTCTGATTCAAAGCACTCAAAGTCTGCCAAACTTAGCTCGCAGTAGGATGTGCAGGAGAGGGTGGAATCAAGTAAAAGCTTTCTCTGAGCTGGTTTGTTAACATCAAGATAGCAAAGCAGAGCATCAGGGGCTTTTCTGCAAAGAGAAAGGAAAGGAAGGGAGGAAAACGTGGTTTTCTTTAGATGTCTCTTGTCATCCAAATGAGTACCTGGAGATGGGAGAAGGCAGAGGGCTGAGCTAATGGCATTTACACCAGACATATCCTCTTGGAACAGTTTACTCTTTCAATACTTGATCAGGCAACCAACTATAAAACAAATTCTAATTGGCAGTGACAGAGTGAGCTGGGAGGATCTGCTGCCCCTGGAACTGACCTTCTGTCCCTTCAGCTAAGCAAATTCCCATTCAAATTGCTCATCTAAATGAAGGATAACAGGACTTAGAGATCACTCAAGTAAACCAGTCAAGAATGAAACAGCACTTTAAGTCCCGACAGCATGTCTGAGGCAGAAGGCATATGGTTGTTGTTATCAGAGGTTGGATATTAGTATTATTGTGTGGATTAGTATGTCTTTCAGTTTAATGTTATGATTTTGTGTGTGCTGCCAGCTTTTCATTGTCAGATTTAAAAGGATTTCTTTGTTCCATGCTTTGTGACTGCTTTTTGATCCATAAGCTGATGCGAGCTGTGCATCAGGTCATGTTCTTGACAGAGTAAGAAACTGGAAGGTAGTAAAGGCTCACATGATTCTTGACACTCTCTAGGGATCGAAGAATGAAAAATATCTGATATCCAGCATGCTAAGATGTGCTCAGGAGTTCAGAGTTGGTCTTGGATAACATGATATTAAAGCCCTCAGGCATGGGCACTTTTGTCATTGCCAGCTCCTCACACATCCTTGCTGTTGTTTTCAATCTGCTTTGTCTATGATTGAACTTCCTGCAGTTTCCTGCTCCTTCAGTTAGTTCCATACCATGTCTTCCTGTTCCCTTGTCCCCATAATTCCCCATGGCCTTGCTATCCCAGATACTGCAAATATGGGCAGTATTATTGAGGTAAAGACAAACACTTAACCTTTGGGATCCTTCCTTCAGTGGGGAGAACTAAGGGATATCATTCCAAACCGATTTAGGTTTCTGCCACCCTCCCATATTTCCAGATTAGATTCTGAAGGGCTAAAACTAGATTCCTCTTGTCTGCCTCACGGAAGTAAGTCCTGTGGCCAGAGGATGTATTTTCTAGAGTCAGCTAAAAATTGCTGCTCTCCCGTGGTGGGTTATGTGCCAGCGGGAGAGCGTTGGTGTTGAAACAACTTGTGAGGTGTCGATTCAGTTTCACTAGGGTGGGCGATGGCAACACAGAAAGACAATCCTCCTCCAGATCTGCTGATCCATCATCATTATCCCTATTGTGCTGTGTCAAATGAGAAACCCAATGGGGAGGATCACTGTTGTAAATTCTCTCTGCAGTTGGATGAAGCAGTAAATGCTTTTTTCTTTAATTTATGTTGGGAATTGTTGTCACAGAGCCACCCTGTGAAAGTTTGTGATGCTGGCAGCTGCTGCACCAGTGGGTCCAACGAGAACCAGGATAATGCAGAATCTGAGCCAAAGCACACCAGTGAGTGGGTTGTTCCTTGATGAGAAGCTCAACATGACCCTGGCAACGTGTGTTTGCAGGCCAGGTCAACTGTGTCCCAGGCTGCACCAAAAGATGTGTGGCCAGTAGGTGAAGGGAGGGGATTCTCCTGCTCTGCTCTGGTGAGACCCCAACTAGAATACTGTGCCCAGCTCTTGCAGCCCCAACATAAGAAGAATGTGGAGCTGCTGGAGTGAGTCCAGAGGAGGCCATGGAGATGCTGCGAGGGCTGGAGCAGCTCTGCTTTGGAGACAGGCTGAGAAAGCTGGGCTGGTTCAGCCTGGAGGAGAGAAGGCTCCGGAGAGACCTTAAAGCAGCTCCAGTGGCTAAAGGGGCTACCAGAAACCTGAAGAGGAGCTTTTTACAAGGACATGTAGGGATAGGACAAGGTGGAATAGCTTTAAACTGAGAGAGGGGATATTTAGATTAGATATAAGGAAAACAATCCAGTGAGGGTGCTGATGCACTGACACAGGGTGCCCAGAGAAGCTGTGGCTGCCCCATCCCTGGCAGTGTTCAAGGCCAGGTTGGAGGAAGCTGGTCTAGTGGGAGATGTTGCTGCCTGTGGTAGGGAAGTTGGAGCTAAGTGATTTCAAGGTCCTTTCCAACCCAAACCATTCTATGATTCTGAGATTGTACCCTGGTTTTAAGATGGAGTAAGGATGTGGCACAACTTGAGCTCATGCTGTGACTTACCTTGGACATTTAACCTTTGTTTGCTTTCATGGATCTTTAAAAAGAAAACAGAAGAAAGCATGTGACTTCCCAAAATCTTCTGATTTCTTATATACTGAATTCTTATATACTGGATTCTTATATACTGTCTTTGGAGAGGCACAGTGGCCTACTGCTCAGCATAGAACAAATACTTTGACCTAAAGTGCTTTCTTCTGCCTTTGCTTTACTCTCTGAGGGAATGGTTTGGAAATGTAGGCTCTGGGGTGAGTTCTTAGGGCTTCCTTATAGTGGAAGATTCCAGGCTCCTGCCTTTGCACTGCTGCACATCAGAATCCCAGCTGAGTCAGGAGCTGACCAGCACCATGAAAAGAACATGGAGCCAAGAATCATCTCAAAGCATGACTCCTGAAGGAAAGAAGTCCAAAAGAGAGATTGCTTGAAAACGTGGTCCTGGGCATCTTTCTGCTCCAGCCTTACCACCTTCCTGCAGCCCTGGATCGAGAGACTCTGGAAAGAGGCCATGGAGCACGTAAAGTTTCATAACTCGCTGTTGAGGGCCTCCTGGTCCATCCACACTAAACAGGCTCATTTTAGATGATTTCAGTGACATGAAGCATTTTCTGAAAGGCCCAGCTGTTCTCTTGCTATTGCTCCTTTAAGCTTGAACTCAGGAATTACAAGGAAAAGTGCTTTTATTGTCTCTATGTATTATTTTGGGACATTTCATTCATACTCATTGAAACTGTAATGTTGGATTTTGGCCTCTTGTTTGCTCTTAGCTTCAAACAGGCCTTTCCTCCTTCACCTCCTCCTCATGAACAGCTCAGTGCGAGTTGCTTTGTGCACTGATGTGCAAGGGCAGAGTGCAGCTGAGGAGCACCATATTTGGGGTAGATTAATCTGTGCTCCAACACCTTTTCAGTCCTTTCTTTTTGTTATACTTGGACATGTTCTATTTTTGTCGGAACAAGGTGAGAAGGATGCTAATGTATATATTCTGCCCTCCTTTCATCTAAGCTTTGTTCTTTGAGCTAACCCAGCAGTTTGCCATTCCGTTTCCCACATATTTTAAAATACATTGCTGGGAGATTATGCTAACAGCATTTATATCTTCACTGGTAATATGCATTAATTGTATTAGCATTCATATTGCAGCATCTTATATATCTAGAGTGGGAAAATATTATAATTGGCATTAATGCGTTCCGGTTCTGACACATGAGCTCACTCTCCTTTTGGAAAGAATTACGCTGAATATTCACTTAAGACTGATTTTAATCTCCTTTTACATTTATATGCATATATTCTTCCTTATCCTCTCCCCTTTTCTTTTTAATCCTGTCAGATTTGACTGTTTTTGTAATAAATAGAGGGTTTTGCTAACTTGTAGCTGACCTAAAGTCCTTTTAATGATTTCATACTCCCTGGATTTCCCACTGCCAGTTTGTCAGTTCCCTTCACCTCTTTCTAATGGTTTACCTGCTATTATAAGGGTTATGGTGATGTTTCTAAAATAAGCATCACATTGGGCAGCTCACCATCATGGAAGGTGCATGAATTAGGTGGTGCAGCTCTCTGCTTTTGCAGCAGAGATTAATTCTGTGAGCTTATAAATGTAAAGGATTTGCTCATTGTGGATGGGAGAATGACTGTTTCAGCCATGCTTCTGCTACCTCTTACAGGCAGTTGTTATGTCCTTGCTCTGAGCTGTCTGAAGTGTTAGGATGGCCTGAGGTTATATGTACAGCTTCTTTGTGAGATTTCGTAGCCCAGAGGAGGGCTGACAGCAGCAGACTTACAGGTAATGCCTAACTCCTGTTTGACCAGTATAGAGGTGAAAAACTCCCCATAAACTTGCTAACAGCGAGTAGCATGGGGGGGTGGGAATTCTCCTTTATTTAGCAACTGGGGTGAGAGCATCCTCCTCCGGGTGACCCACCATAACCCCGGTGTCTGTGCACAGCAGCGGGAGGCCTCGGGTACCCCGGGGGTTATCCCCGGAGGGGTCAGGGCAGTGGGGAACCGCTCTTCCCTGCCGAAAGCAGCCGGGGCAGCCGCTGCCTCCTTCTCGCCCCGCCCGCCCAGAGCCCGGGGCACGCTGCGGGGCCGCTCTCCGGGCTGCTCGGGGCGCTGTGATTCCGCGGGGCCGCGGCAGCCGCTGCCCGGCGTGTTAAGGGGGGTTCCCGTTCTCGCTCCCGCCCTTCCCAGGCCTCCGCAGCCGCCGCCATGGTGTCGTGCGCGGCTTTCCAGAGCTTCCTCTTCGAGTACGACACCCCCCGCATCGTGCTGATCCGGAGCCGCAAAGTGGGGCTCATCAACCGCGCGGTGCAGCTCGCCATCCTCGCCTACGTGATCGGGTGAGCGGGACCGGCCTGACCCCCGGCCCCGGGGAGGGGGCCCGGGGCGGCTCCGCGCTGAGAGCCCCCGGTTGCGATGCTAAGGGGAGGGAGCCAGCTGCAGCTACCGGCTGCTGGGACCCCCTCTTTTGTGTCAGGTCTTAGGGCTGAAGGGAGGCTGGAGATTGCCATGGGTGCCGACACCAAGAGGTGACAAGCTGGGGGTGGCAGGGCTTAAATGGGATAAGAGGGCTGCTCAGGGAAGCTGTTAGGCAGGGGAGGACCCCTCTGGAGTGGAGACCATCCCAGAGGGTGGTCGACATTCACCCGGCAGGATGTGCATAAAAGCAGTGATTATACCCTGCCAAACCACCCTGAGAAAAGGAACATAAGGGAGATTGCTTGTCTTGTGACCCCTTCAGGTGACACACGAAAAAAGGAGACATTCCCACTGCCGGTGCTGATTTATGGCATTTACGTGATGGTTTCTTTCTTGCAATCCTTCTTTGACAGGTGGGTCTTTGTATGGGAGAAGGGCTACCAGGAAACAGACTCTGTGGTCAGTTCTGTAACCACAAAGGTGAAAGGAGTAACGCTGACAAACACATCCGCCTTGGGAGCCACGGTCTGGGATGTGGCTGACTATGTCATCCCTCCTCAGGTATCCGTCACTTTCACATGCAGAGGGGGGGTTCTAACAACCAGCTATTGCTCTGCCAAAGTCCAGCAAGGTCTGAAGCAGCTTTGGCTCCAGCGTGGCCTTGATATGAGAGAATGAAGCAGCTTTGCTTTGCTGCAGATCATGTTGAGCACCTGCACTCCTAGCCCTGGGGAGGCTTGTTTCAAGGAAAGAGTGTCTGTGTGTTTGTATAGGAGGGAGAATCTTTCAGGCTTGAGGAACAGAGTTTCAGCAGTAACCACGTGTGCTCTTTCTTACTGCTGTCTAAAGCAAACAACTCAAAGTTAACTTGTTGGCAGAAACCCCAAGAATAGCCTGCAAGTCACTTGATCCGGAACTGAACAGGAGGTATTGCTGTAGTTACTGATTGTCTCTGTGTGAATCTGGGCTGTGTGGGCAGTATGTTCAGGGCTGCTGGTTGTGGGTCACTCTGCATGAAGTGTAGTGAGGTAAAAGTGGCAGATTTAGCCAGATTTTGGCCAAGTGATCCTATTTGCATGTCGGTGGAGAAGCAGCAAACAACAGATCCTGAACTGTGCAGATTTGAAGATCATGGAAGCTGTGCTCCCTGGAGAAACCAACAAGGACTGGTCAAATTTCTAATAGATAATTGCAAAGAGTGGGAGTTGTGCTCAGGCTTGCAGCTGGAGGTTGATTTCTGCTTCTGCCTCGTGACTCCGTGAGGAGCTGTGTGATCCCTGTTTTCATATGTGAATGAGGAAATTTGGGCCAAGTGGGGGGACAGAAAGGGTTGCTAGTCCCACAGTCCTCCCTCCACATAAAGGCAGTGGCATTAGGCAGTACATGCGGGAATCTGCTCCTTCAGTGCTACACCAGCACTGCCCAAAGCAGGTTCCCTCTGTGGGGCCACCTGCGCTCTATCATTTGGCACAGTACCTTGGATACTCTTTGCAGACTCACTCTGAAACTTCCTCCTTGTTTTGCATGCTCAGGAGGAGAACACGGTGTTTGTCATGACCAATGTGATACTCACACTGAACCAGCGCCAAGGCCGCTGCCCAGAGGTAGGTACAGGATCTGCTTATATCTGCCTTGTCAGGGTGGGAGTGTGGGGGAGAGAGTTCATAGAGTTTAGTGTAATTATTGCTTCTTTCCAGCTTCCAGATGATAAAACAGAGTGCGAGGTGAAGAACAACTGTGTTCCAGGGTATGCCAGCACTCACAGCAGTGGTAAGAAGCCTGTTGCAAGGGCTCCTTTCAGTGTGTTGTGATACCTGTGTGCTGTGCTGTGAAGGAAACAGAATTTGACTTCAGTCTCCTTGTTCCAATTCTCTCACATCTAAGAAAACTGAATGGGAAGCTTAAGTTTTTCTTCTGGGGGGCGAGCAGATGGGCTTAGTCTGTGGTGGGTGGATGCTGGATAGATGTGTGTTTTGGTGAGTTAGCAAACAGGGCGAGAGCGTTTGCAAGACCTTGAGCCCGTGAAGCAGTGTTTCATGTAGATGAGGATTTGACTCAGAAAAAGGATCTGATGCTTCTCTCTCTGAAATTTCACTATAAATTGCAGTGGCGGTCTTGGTACTGGCACTTCACCTCTGAGCAGATAGCTTTTACCTTATGGAGTGAGGAGATATCACAGGGCATCTGCTGCCTCTGTATTTTTCCTTGGTGGCATCTCCATTAACATGACTTTCTAGGCATCCAGACTGGGGAGTGTGTACCATACAACAGCAGTGTTAAGACCTGTGAAGTCTTTGCGTGGTGCCCTGTGGAGAATGATTATCACATACCCAAGTGAGTGCTCTGTTCTCCTACTCTGCATCGACCCTCCTGAGAAGAGGCTAGCAGTATGCACATTTACTTACTTTTCCTGTTGTTTTGTAGGCCAGCATTTTTGCAAGGAGCTGAGAATTTCACCATTCTGGTGAAGAACAACATTTTGTATCCCAAGTTCAACTTCAGCAAGTAAATAGTGTGGGGGCCCTTCCACTGTCTGGGCTCTTGGACAGTAAAGGGGAGCTGGAGGAGTGGAAGAAAATGCAACAGATCTCTCTCTCTGTTCCCCTTCTAGGCGAAACATCCTCCCCAATATCAACTCCACCTACCTCAAGAATTGCATCTATGACTCTCGGACAGATCCCTTCTGCCCTATCTTTCGTTTAGGGAAAATAGTTGAAGCTGCAGGGCAGAACTTCCAGGAAATGGCTGTGGAGGTATTTCGCAGATCCTTCTATTGGGCCTCAGTTGTGTAGAAGAGGAGTGGTAGGTGGTTGTCCCCCTCTGCCTCGTGGCATCAGCCACAGGACACAGAATAGCTGCAGAGGGGTGAGTTACTCTGGCCAGATGGACTAGAGCGAGTTCTGCTTGACAAATACTTGGCTTTGGCTTGTTTGGGTGGGGTGATCTGCAAGGCCCTTCTATAGCAGCAGGACTGTTTGACTGGGACTGGGACATGGGTCAGTAAATCAGGGTCCTGGGTCAGCAGAGAGCCTAGTGCTGGGCTGACTGGGCACTTGCTCACCTTCTCCTCCCCTTGACAGGGTGGAGTCATGGCGCTGCAGATCAACTGGGACTGCAACCTTGACAGAGCTGCATCCCACTGTGTGCCAAAGTACTCCTTCCGCCGCCTGGACAACAAGGACTCTGCTCACACTGTCTCACCTGGCTACAACTTCAGGTAATGTGGCTGTGGAGGGTCACCTGGTGTCCCCGAGGCTCAGTCTGCCACTGGTGTTAGGAAGTGCCTGCGCTCCTACAGCTGCAGGTTCTCCTTGCTGTAAAATGTGGAGAGTTTCTCTGCTGCTGTTAACACAGGGCAGGTCTGATCTTCACTGTGTGCAAACAGCAGCAGAGGGGAAAGGTCAGTGAAGCTCCACTGATTGCATCAGTCTCTTTACATCATCATTTGCATGGCCATTTGGGCCAGCCTCCTGGGGCATGGCAATGTGAAAACTGCTTCAGGGTGTGCTGACAGGGGGAGGTTTGAGAGCACTGGGGCGTGGAGATTGGAGACTAAGCATCTCCTTTACTGTGGACAGGGGAAAAACCAATCTCTAGAAAGTGGCTCTGCACCAGGAGCATCCACCATAAACACATTGTGGCCAGTATGGATAGATCCAGCACCTCCAGTAAAACACCAATGCAGAGCTGGGTAGCTGGTTGTATCCAGACTCAGAGCTGTAATAACAGGGATTGGCCTCTTGCTGAGATCCATTTGTGAGGAAATGTGGCTCAGGGTTATGCTTGCTTTTAGAACCACAAACTCTCAGTTAGCATAGGGGATCTCTTTGATGGAACCTGAATGGTTTCACTGAGAAGCTGCTGTCATACAAACACGTGTGTTTGGGAGGTGCCAGGCCTGCAAGTACTGGGGTATTGGGTGAGACTGGCTGGAGGAAATCACAGCCTGGCCGGGATGGGCTCTGAAGCGTTCTTGCTAACTCCAGACCATAGTGCAGCCCCTTACCAATCGTTCCTCTTTTCTTCCACCCTCTTCTCTGCTTCCTCCTGGCTTAGTCATCCGTGCGGTGGAGTAAGTCTGATCTCACTTATTCTCATCCCCCTTCCCTATCACTTGCCTGCGAGTGACATTGTATGGGACAAGGAGCAGCTTTTGTGTGCCAGGTTGAGTGGTGCTGACTGCTCCCGGCCCTGCCCTCTCGTGGCTACCTGCACTCGTGCAGCTTCCTGCTTGCCTCTCTCTGAGAGGGCTGATCCTCATGTGTGGCTGAGTTTCTTCCTGTCTGTCCTTCTGCTTTCTCCCCTTCCTGTGCCTTGCAAGTTTCCTGATTTGGCTTGTGCTAACCGCTATCTCAAATTCGCCTGTTTGGAGCTTTTCTCCTCTGTGTGCTTGCCTGCATTACATCTTCATCATTTTGGTACTTCTAGAGACAAGCATCATGTTCAGCCCATCCTCTTGGAATGGGGAGCACACCTAAGTGTTGCATGATCAGCAAGCTGATCAACATAAGCAGCCTCAAGATTTTCCAGCTAAGCTCTGACCTATCTTTTCTCTAGGTTTGCAAAATACTTCAGGGATAGTAATGGCACTGAATCACGGACACTTGTCAAAGCTTACGGCATCCGCTTTGATATCATAGTGTTTGGAAAGGTGGGTGACTTAATTCCTGGAGGTCTTGTGGGGAGGGCTTTCAGAGATGCTGAGAAGCACATTGACCCTTGTAACTGTCTTCTAGGCAGGAAAATTTGATGTCATTCCTACCATGATTAACATTGGCTCTGGCTTAGCACTGTTTGGCGTGGTAAGTGACCTATCTGCTCTTGGACTCAGCTGTGGGTTAGTGCTTCACTTGCGAGGATCGTTGTTTTAAACTTTTCCACTGTCCACCAGGCAACGGTGCTGTGTGACGTTGTTGTTCTGTACTGCATGAAGAAGAAATACTACTATCGAGAGAAGAAATACAAATACGTGGAGGATTATGAACTGGTGAGTGTCAGTGAAGGCAAAGTTGCTTCCTTCCCAGTCTGAAGAGATTGAAACAGGATGTAGAGTCTGCATCAGAGATTTTGAGCCACTTCTCTGAGGAAACTTTGTCTTTGTTACAGAAGCTAATTTTTACCTCAAAGCTGCTGCGGAGAAGAGCATTAGAAACAAATATTGTCATGTTTCCTGGGTAACCACTCTTGGAGAGGGAAATGTATGTTCAAGAACTTGTCATGTTCCCACTGCACCTCTTTTTTGGGTTGCAGTCCTTGGCAGTTGCCTTCTGAGAGCCGTAGACAACAGCTCTGTCCCTATCAAATCCTTCCTTTTTGGCTTTGAGGGTTCCTGCTGCTGTGAACAAACTCGTTCAATGGGTTGGTATTTTCTGGGAGGAGTATGCTGACAGCCACAGCTACAGCTCCCTCCAGGACCCAAATGATCTCTTTGGCCAATAGGACTTAGTGATATAGTGGGGTTGTTTGACTGCTACCAAGCACAGAGCTTGGCCCTGCTGCTGTGTTTGCTGGAAGTGTTGCTACAGAAGGTGGATTTCTAAACCAAAAGGCCTTGTGGCACTGGAAAGTAAAGTCAGAGTAGTGCAGAGGGGTTTATGTGAAAGGAAGAAGCTATTTCTAGTAGAAACCTGTGATCTCTGATCCTTGCAGGGAGTCGGTGAGACATATGGAACAAATTCCTGACCTCCTGTGCTACAGCACAGACTGCTGCTGTGAACGTGACTCTGACCCTGCCGTGAAACCCACCTGCTCTTCCTTGGGGGACCAAACCTGAGAAAGGGACTTTTTCTTCACTACTCTTCACTACTTCGGCTGGCTGGAGCTAACACCCAGAGAGAAGAACTGGGTCTGCTCCTTGGCTGCTGTCCTTCCAGGTTAATTGCACTAAGCAAGAGGGAGAATTGCGCTTTTATGCCAGGCTTCAGCACTGGCTAAGCCTAGGACGGGGACTGCTCTGACATTCTCATTTTGACAGGCCTCCTTTCTGGTAGCAGAGAGCACAGGGTGACAGGCACAGATTCTTCCTTGCAGTGAACATGGCCCCTGCCAGGTCTTCCCTAACCTTGGATGAGCAGCTCTTTGCTGTTGTCAACTCACTTTTCCTTGCCCTGAAGGATTGTCATGCTTAGCTGAGCCTGTACCTACCCTTTAATCATGTCTCCAAGCTCCAGTGGCCACAGACTGAGACAAACCAGTGGCTGGTGCCATTGTGCTGTGGTAAATGGCTCACTGGTTACAGATTATTCTGGTTTTTTTTTTTCTGTTTTGTCTCGTTTTTATGGTACTACTTTAAAATTTACTTTCTTTTTAATAAAATATTACCATCTCTCAGCCCTCCTAAGGTCCTGCAAGCTGGGTTTTACTTGTTTATTTTTCCTCAGGGAGAACATGTGAAGGTTAGGGGCAGTGAGAACCGTCTTCATTTTACACAGATACCATTAGAGGAGGGCTATCAAAGCCAGTGCTGCTGTCTGCTTGGCCTCTTGGTTCTCTCAAGAGTGATGCAGTGAGAACAGCTTCTGCTCCACCTTGGATCTCTTAACACCATGTCTGGGTATGTTGCATTAAAAAGGGAAAAGGCTTGAGAGGTGGAGGTCAGGGAGGGTTAGTTGAGCATGGCTCACCTTTTGTTTTAGTCTTTATTTGGCTCCTGGTGCTGAGTGTCTCAACTCAAATGGGATAGAATCAGAGCTCCAGTCTGTACATGTGAATGGCCCAGTTTGGATGATGCAGTGGCTGGAGCTGCTGCGGTCTCATCCTGACCCCAGTAATGGCAGAACACCAACCTTCACTAATGCAGGGAGGTGCCTTCAGGCTCCTCTTACAGCAAGGAGGCTCTCAGAGCTTAATAAAGACCAGTCAAACGGGATAATGGTTCCACTTGATCACTAACTCTGGGTTTGGTTGCATGTCATTTATTTCAACTTGTACAGTGAAGTTTGAACAGCTCTGTGGAAAAACAGTTGTTGGTTGTTTTTTCCTTTCTTCTTAGGTAATATAATTTAAAAGTGGTAAATACACAGTATTTAAACTTGATACACCTGATAAAGTTAAATGCATAATAAAGGGATAGGAATGAAACACAAGCCTTGGTCATTAAACAAACAGTATAAAAATCAGCAATAGTTCAGGACCTTAGAAAAGAAATGGATCAATTGTCTGATAGGTAAGAGAGGACCACCAAGGAAAACTATTCAGACAAGAGGCCTGGTTTCCCCTTAGCACTTTCCTGTGTGCTCAGAGCCAAAATGGCTTAGTACCCAGCATTAAGCCTACAGTCAGCACTGGGCTTGCTTGAAGAGGAAGGGAGCTGGGGAAATCAAGCTAGAGCCCAGTTCCAAGGCACAAGCAAAATGTTTACTTCACTATAAGAAAGAAGCTAGCTCTACTACAAAGGAACAGCCGCTGGGGAACTGAGCACATTGCTATATACAGCACAGCTTCTCTAACAGGTCATGCAGTTAGACAGCCCTTCCTCACACAGCCACGCTTTATGCTTTCAACAGAACTCATCAGCAAGAACAATTGACATCGAGTTTGTTTCACAGATGTGCGTTTGGCTGCAGCCCGCCCAGAGCTGGCACTGAGAGACAATCCTTTTGGAGCTTGAGGATCCTCCTGAACCGAGCCCATGCTCACTGTAAGACACTGAGCTATGGTAGTGCTTGAGACCCAGTGGCTTTGTGGCTGGGCATCGAGGAACTGGTACAATTTCTTCTGTTCGGAAGCTGCGTTGCACCTGACAAGCCTGTTTGGTAAGTGTAAACTGCCTCACTAGGCACCCGACAAATCACACACCAGAGATACGCAGCACAGAGCATCTCTACAACTCGCCTTTAACAGAAACACACCACACACGTTACTATGCCCCAGCTACAAACAATCACATTCCCTGATTCTTTTTAATTGTTTCTTTTTTTTTTTTTTTTGGCAGAACAAGTCCATTTGCAGGGTTAGAGGATGCCCCCTCACATGCATTCCTGTTTAGGAAGGGGGGAGCAGGCAACTGTAGTAGTGCTGGCACCCAAGTTACCTGTTTGGTTTTGCCATAGCTGAAGCTGCAGGGCTTTGGCGTAGCCTCTGAGTAAAAATGGTAGGAAAACAGTGCATGTCTTATGGCTCCAAACTCCATAGTACTGCTCCTAAACCACAAACCATTGTCACTGGCTTTGGAGAGAGACCAGCCCCAAAGTGTTTTGGTAATAAATTGTGGTTTAGGGGGAGCATTAATTCAAGTGATCAAAAGATGTAAGGGCCAGTTTGTGTAGGCACCCGTGCACTTGCTAACGCTGTCCTGGCTTTAACAAAGACCTGTCTTAACCAGGAAGCTGCAGTGGGGAAAAGGACCTCGGCACGCTGCCCAAGGTAAAGGAAGACAAGGGGATGGTCATTTCCTGAAGTGTGGTCAGGGTTAGCAGGCAGAGGTCTTACCATTAACCAAAATACTTGTGTCTCTCCTAGTGTCTTCTTCCTCAGGGCAAAGAATTACTCCTTAGCAGTCCCTTACAGGCTTGGGACATGCAAATCCTCCCCCTCTTTCAGGTACACCGTCACTTAAAACACCTCATTCAAGGTCACACAACCACATCAGACATTGTCAGATCTTACCCCCAAGTCCTATGCTCCATCCACAGAACAGCTGTACTTACCGTGACCCCTTTCCTCAAGCAAACCCTGATTCTTCTCCAGCTCACCCATACTCTGCCACTCTCCAGCTCTGCCCAAGCAAATCTGGACATCAGAATCTCTCCCACCACACAATAGATGATTAGTTTTTTTACAAGCACCACAAAATAATCAGAGTAATCTGACTGAAGGTGAAGGAGCTCTTCATAAGAAACAATCCATGAATTAGGTATACACTTAATTTACTAACAAGCCTCTGATCCACAGGCATTCACAAATTACTGGTAACGAACTTGCAAAAATACATAGCATTGGCCCCAGAATCCAGATTAAGAGTTTGGAAAATTACTACCTAATCTAAGTATTTCATTAAGATCTTAAACTCTAACAAGCCCTAAATCTATACTTAAAAAATAGCATAACTTGTATTATTTTTAATTGTAGTAAACCATGTAATGTACATGGAACTGAAGGATTTTACCCTGAATTTTATATTTCATAATATATCTACCTAGATCAAGTAAAAGACTTAGAAACAAACAGTTGTTAGTGCTTCTCCCACTGTTCAAAACAAACATTCAGCTAAACACCACCTTTTACTCCTGTGTCTGCAGCAAAAATAGTTCAAACTGAACTTAAGCCCTTAAATACCTTTTCCTTTCATACACTGAATAGTCAACTTACCAAGTCCTAATCACACCAAGACCTTGGGAATGGCATTAATTACACTGGGAGGTAATTAACCTCACTTTCTGAGTGTCCCGAAGATGCTGCTTTAGTACAGCTTGGCTCACAAAGGCAGGCATTCTTTAGAAAGCTGGAAAGGTGGCTTTTTGCTTTGTTCCCATGCAGTTAAAAAGATGTCAATTAAAACCAAACCAGAATGACAAGAAATAGATGCAACAACATTTCTGGCAGGCTGTGAACCCTCAAAGTGTAGTTTTACTGTTGTGTATGTCACCTACACGATGGGCCTACAACACCCCTGGGATGCTGGCATCAGCCTCTGGAAACTATTTGGCATTAAAAGCAGTTCCAAACGCATGTTTGTTTGACTGCTTTGTTGGGTTCTTTTTGCTCCACACAAGCTCACCTCTGCTGCCAGCCAGCGCCTTTCCTGTAGGAAGTCAGCAGTGCCAGCGATCGGAGATGCTCGATGTTCACGACAAGCAGTCGGATGTCTGGTAACATGCTGCTATGGAAGCTCTACATCCAGCATTATACTGAGATAGCGCCATGTCATGCTGTGTTCGGTGCAGGCTCTGTTGATGTCGCTCATCCTCAGCTGCACACTTTGTAACGTGCCCTGGACCAAGCTGCTCAACAGAACCATAAAGTAGATGCTCACGAAAGAGGTTCCTCCTCTCCCACGTTGGGCAAGTCGTTGCATTTCAGATTATCTTCACTGCCTTGTTTCCTGCTTTCAAAGGAAACAAAACGGTTGCTGAGCGACTTACAAAAGCCAAAGCAGAGACACCAGCATCATGGGAGCTTTGGGACCCTGAACATGTGTCTTACCCCTCCCAACTCCCCTGTAACGGGCTGGAAGTGCCATAGAAAGATGCTTTTCAGCCTATTGAAGTAGCAGGATATGTCACAACACAAAACATCATCCCTCAGCAGTTACAAGTCACACAGAAGGTGTGTGAAGATCCCAGCCACAGCCCCACCGAAAGATTCAAGCCAAACTGCTCAAATTCTCCTGTTCTTTGCAGTGATTTCCAGAGACAATTTCCATTAAGACAAGCTGCAAACGTCATCTGAGGTTGAGGTGAAGCGATGACACTTACGGCAGCAGGTTCCCGGGGGCAGACAACGACCGCTCCTCCCTCCTGCTCCCCTCAAAAGGGTTCCCAAAGGATCGCTTCCGGATCATCGTTTTAACCAAGATCTGCAAGACCAGATTGGAGTTCATCAGGATGCTTTCCTGTCATTCAAGAGCAACAGGAACATGCAACCCTCATGGCCAAGTGATTATGAAAACAAGTGAAAACAAGTCAAAGTTTTCTTGTAACAAAAAAGCAGAAGGAAACATGTTTACAAGTCTGCAGCTGGGCTTTATCCTCTGAAAACCATGGTGCAACTGAACAGGTAGATGACAACCACACTAGCTGTGAGCAGCTGGAAAGAAGAGCAAAGCCAAGTTTGGGAAGGTTTTCTCCCCCCAGAAGTAGGTTTTACTGATTGTTGCATCCAGTGCCTGCAAATCCCCAGTTCCCCGTCATTACCTGGCAGAGGAATTCATTGGCAAGGGAGAAGGGAAGGAAGGAACCGCCACAGTTTTGCCTTAGGCTGCTGGGAACAGAGCGATTGTCAGGGTTCTTCCCAGTCATCCCCCGACTTATTTTGCTGGTGGGAGCAGAGAACAACCAGTGAGCAGCACTGGCCCTGCCTCAGCATGTGCATCCTGCTTTGGGAACCCCAAATTTCAAATCATTTGATACTGCTTCTTATCCTTCTGTGCCTTATTTATCTGCTCACCACAGTGCACCAAGAGCTCTTACACATCGGAAATGCACGTGCCAGTGAGGTCCCACAGGGCAAGTCAAAGCCACGTGAATCTCAGTGTTAATGCCTGCAGTTGGATGCACAAAGATCAGGCACTGGAGGGTAATTCTGAAGAACAAATGCAAATGGGAAGCACCAGCTCTGCCTGGAGGCGGTGTTATTTAAGAGGCAAGAGTCAGTAAAAGCTCATTTGCCCTGAGCTGTGCTAAACACACCTGGATTTAAACAGGGCTGAGGCATCCTCCACTGCATCACAAGAAGTCACCTCCAAACAGGAGAAAGGGGGAAACCCCCTCATCAGTGGTGATCTCATTAGAGTGAGATCTGCTCTTTCAGCTTGAGCAGCACAAGGCACATTTGCATGTTAACATATCTGTGGTTGAAGAGACTCATGTGGGTATCTAAGTGGGAGAGAGCTCCAGAAATGGGTCCAGATGTGGGCACAGCCACAAGACAGAAAAGGGGATTCAAAGGGAGACCTGTACTTCAACAAATCACAGCCTGGGTGTCTACAGGCAGGTAACACTGTGACAGGAACTGTGAATGGTCACTTCTCCAGCATAAGGACATCCAAAGGAATTGTTAGATTTAAAACCCCGAATGATTTCACTTCCCACATAAGGCAGGGTTACGCTGTGGTTCTCACCACCACAGTGGGTTGCAGAGAATAAAAATATGAGCTTGAAAAGAGATGAGTTCACCAAGAATAGCTGCAGGCGGGGGCTAGAGCACACCGTGGCCCAGATAAAAGCTTCATCCCAGGAAGCTCCTGCAGCCCCTAAGGCTGAATGGGCAGAGCAGGGCAGGAGCTCCTTGTGCCTGGCCAAAACACCAGCTCCCAAACACAGGCAGGTCCTGACCAGATGCTCTTTTGCCCTGAGCAAATATAGTGGTATTTAGGCAGCCAGGTCAAGTGTGAGGAGCAGGAACCCACTGACAGGTCCCTTTGGGACCACTCTGAAATACTCTGGCCACCTCCAGCAAAATGCTGAGACCCCATCTCGCAGCACTTGTTTCTGAGAGAGGGAAAGTCTTTGCTCTAATCCTGCCCAATGCTTTTGCCCTTCAGCAGCAACCTCCAGCTGCTTGGGACCATCCTCGGAGGCAGCATGGACCTGGCTGTGCATCCGCAGACCATCATCTCATCATCTCCCTCATACTCACCACAGTGGCCAGGCTGGGGATGTGCTTGACCGAATTCTCCACCTCCTCCTCCGTCACCTCGACGAGGGTGCAGTTCTCATCCTCCGTGGGCAGCAGCTCCGCTCCGTTCTTGGTGACCCAAGGGTGCAACTTCAATTAATAACACAGCCTGTCAGGAACGATTTCCTCTTTTTCAGGACTCCAACAACACAAGCCTGGCAAACGCATCTCCTCGCCCAAGCTACGGCCCTTAACGTGCTCCTGAAGGACCAGGGAGCAGGGGAGAGATGTGCCGCCTCACTGGTGAGCCAGCTCACCCCAGCACCACCAGGAGCAGAAAATGCTGTGGTGTGGCTCATCTAGAGCCAAAGCTGGCCCCATCTACACAACTGGTTACCTACTGCACTGAGTGGGTTTTAGGGAAGAAGACCTATTTTCACCCTCATCTGTAAGATGAGAGCGACATGGTCTAACATCACTGCAAGGGAGGTTGGAACTAGATGATCTTAAGGTTCATCTTAAGGCCCTTTCCAACCCTAACTATTCTATGATTCTGTGACAATGCCAAGAGTGATTTATTCTGGACCATACGTATGAGCCATAGTGATGGGGAGGACCCACCAAGCCCTAGTCTTGGACCTGAATTAATCCACGACAGAAGGCTGAAGCTCCTCTTTCTCCTTGCCCACACACCAGGCGTCCGGGGCAGCTGCAGGAGGAGCACAGAATGGTTCCACAATTCCCCCACAATCCTTTCTCCCTACCTTAGTCTCCATTTTCTCAGCTTCTCGCCCCTTCCAGGCTCTCGCAGGGGCACAGGACCAGAAATCTCCTACGAAAGGCTGTTGCACAGTACTTTCCTGGTAGCAGAGGAAATACTGTGCTTAGGGTATTTCCTTTTGCCTGTGACTTCTCTAGGCACCAAAGGTCCCAAAGCTGAGCAGGTCCCGGAGCAGGGGAAGGAGCTGGGACTTACCTGCCCAGGGACCTGGGCACAGGGGGAGGACCTAGCCTGGCGCGATCAAACTGACTCCCAAAAAGAGACGAGTAAGGACAACCCAACAGAAGTGAAGCCACAGCCAACACCAGGGGGCTGGGTCAATACCTTGATTTCTGGGACCGAAATCCTGGATTCGGGATTTTTATCCAGCATCCGCGTGATCAAATCCTTCAAGAAGTCTGTAACTTCTGGCCTGGGGAAAGGAGAGGAGAGAGATGAGATGGGGAAGGGGATGGGTGCTGCAAAATATCCCCTTCGTGTGCAACCTGAACCAAGGTTCCATATGTACAGGGCTGGGAGAGCCCAACACCACTTCCACCCAGGCTAAAACCCAAGAGGCAGCAACTGCTGAGGTTATTCTGTTCCCTCAAACGCCTCTGCAGCTTCAGTCACTCCTTCAGCTGCAAAGCAAGAGATGCTGCCTTCATGTTTAATGCAAAGGAAGTTTTCCAGGGCCAACAGAAGGGCTCAGAGCCTGAGTTTTGCAAACCCACAGCCCCGCAGGCCCAGCTCCACCCAGGCAGCTCAGAAATGGCTCAAATGAGCTTTAAAATAAGGGCTGGGGCGTGGTTTATTGAGCACTTACTGGTCTGGGAACTCCAACGTTTGGGTCTTGATTTTATTGTGTAAACTGAGGATCCTTTCATCCATAAAAGGGCACTGCCATGAAGAATAAAGCAATGAGAAAAGCAATGACCTCTGATGAGAGGCAGCAGTGGGGCAGCCAGTTGAGCATTGGGATCTCATAGTGTTTGAAGGAGGGTTATGGGGAAATACCAGAAGATTTCCTGTTACGTCAATGTCTTCTTTTAAACACAATGAAAGTAACATTGGAATAAAACGCTCAAACAGGAGTGCAGATCCCACCACATATCTGGTACATGGGAGACACACACCAACCACCCACAGCACTGAAAACAGTCTCATTACCTGCCCAAACACGAAGCAGTACAGCGTGATCCCCATGGCCCAGACATCCAAAGCCTGCAGAGGGAAGGAAGCACAGTTAGATCTGCAGCAGACAGTGCGTGAACAGAAGACCAGTCCAAAAACCCTCAAACTGTTATTAAATACCTTTCCAGAGAAGATTTTCCTGGTTTCCGAGAGCGTCTCCGGGGCCATGAAGGCAGGGGTGCCCACTGTGTTGGTTAAGAGGGCATCAGCTCCCTTGAACTCATTGCTGACTCCAAAGTCAGCAATCTTGATGTGCCCATCTTCCCCCACGAGGAGGTTGGAAGGTTTGATATCCCGGTGGATTATCTTTTGATAGTGCACTGCAGCCAGAGGAGAAACAAGGGATTCAGCAGCAGCACTGCTCTGCAGCAAAGGAGCCACAAAGCCTTTCTGCTAACACCATGACCAGCTCCAGCTTCAAAAACCCGTGTGCAGAAGCATGTGCCACCAGAAAGGGCACTGCACAGCAGCAGAAAGTGCAGCCCCTAGAAAAGAATAACAGTAAGAAATACCATCCTTTCAGCAGACACTTACAGTATTCAATGCCCTTGATCAGATCCTGGAAGTAGAACCGAGCCTGGTCCTCACTGAGAGGTTTCAGGGTTGGGATTTCCATCACGGGGCTGCAAAGGCAACAGAGAATAGACCTCGATCCCAACCCATATGTGCCAAAACAGGTCTCAGAGGCTTTACTACCATCTGTTGACAGCACACAGCCCTGAAGGCAAGCACAGGGTGTACAAAGCTGTGACCAGGTTGGGGAGATGTGACCCAAACCCATAGGAGACCCACCATGAACCTCCCCATCTCCTCTGTGTCCTGCAGCAGCCTCAGGTGGCCAAGCTGTGCCACCACCAAACCCACCTTCTGTTCATGCTTTAATAGGTTTAAATCTGGAATCCAATACTCACCCTTGCTTCACCAGTTCAAACACTGGAACACAAAAGAGAAGGTGATTACTGATCATGTCCAGGTTAGAGCTCCTACGAGCACAATCTCAGCACAAAGCAATTATTTTTATGACAAAAATGCTAAAAATACTGGTTTTTTTTTAAACAAGGAGATGTCACCTCATGCAAGGCACGTGGTGTTTTGGTTGCTCCCATTTTCAGTTGAGGGGATGCTGCCAACTACCTCATCAGTGCTGCAGCTTCAGCCTCATGGAAGTGGCCCACTAAACCCCCCAGTTTGCCTGCAAAGGCCCAAGCAAACCCCTGCACTTGGCCATGAAGGCATCACACGCTCCTCTGCTGGCAGAGGCTGAACATAAGTGATAGAAAAGAAGCACCTCCTCCAAAAGTGTGTGTATTTGCATCAAGCAAACCACTGCAGCCTGCAAGAGAGGTTGGGAAGTGGCTCATTTGGACCGTGGATAACTAACACGCGCTTTGTTCTCGAAGCCAAAGAAATGAAGTCACTTTCTAGCAGCCTGAGAACATGACACTGGTGCCTCCCATGGCCAAGCAAGCCCTGATGTCCAGTTAAAGCCTACAAACACTTCAGTCTCCTTTCTGAACCCAGACTGGATCCCATTTTCTCTGACCATTAGAGGGAATTAACTCCTCTGGCACATCCAGGCCACACCAGAGAGACCCAACCCCAAAACAGTCACCCCACAACACAAGAGCATCTTTTTGCCCTGCCAAACCCCATCCCACTGACACCCCATGAGCACTGCAGGGCAGTGGCCAGTTACCCATGTACAGGTGGTCCTCACTGGGGTCATCCAAGACCTGCCAAAAGAAGCAGAAAGGCAATTAAACAGCCCCCAAAATCCTTGCAAATTAAAACATGGTGGTTTTTTATTTAGCAGCCATCTCAGTTCTGCACCATCTGCACCATTAGCACCGTCTGCTAATCTCTGAGCTTCTACCCACGAGGGGTAGGGAAAATACCCAAGAGGATGGAGATAGAGCTGTACTTTAAGGAAGTAAATATTTAAAACACACAGGAAGCATCATCTGATTCACGAGCCAAATCAACTCCAGCCTGCACATGCTTAGATCTTGATGGACGTGCAGGCAGTGGGTGGAGGGCAGGGTGGCTGCACCACAGAACCCACAGAAACACCAGCTCCTCCTCAAAACCCTTCTGAGCACTTTGTTTCCCCCAGGAAAGTGACATTTTTCTGCATTTCCCTTTCTGGGCAGGGAAGAAAAAATCCTCTTTTGGGAGATGAGAATAAAAAGCCCTTTTAAACCAGGGAAAACAGGAGTCTCCCATAGGCAGGACATGCCAAGGCCATCCCAGCCCCTCTGCCCAAGGCCATCCCCGCAGCATCCCGGCTCCTTCACACTCAAGGTGGACTTTAGAAGGGGCTGGCCAATGCTCACCTCCACCAGCTTCACCACGTTGGGGTGGTCCAGCTTCTTCAGGATGGCAATCTCCTGGTAGACCTGTTCAATGGGCCCTTTGGGCTGCAGGCAGCCCTCGGAAGCAGCTTTGGCTCCGCGGGGCGGCGGGCGGCCTGTGAGAAAGGCAAAGATGTGGTGTCCATCTGGGAATGAACCTCCCAGGTCCTTAAAGCACCCCACAACCCAAAGCTTTGATGCCACTTACGGGGAAAGCCTGCTTGCCTCATCAGCTTCTTTTTGGAGAGAACCTTCATTGCCTGCAAGAGGGGAAAGAACATGGGAACTGGGGCAAAGCAAAGATAAAACAGGGCTGGGGGATGCGGCTAGCATGGAGCCAAGCAGGGAGTCAGCAGAGGGGATCCATCCTCATCCCACTTGCCTCTCTGTGGGCTCTGGGAACATGCACTACTCACATAGTAGGTGTTATCATCCTCATTGTAGGCCAGCTTCACCACCCCATAGGAGCCCTAGAAAGGGGCAAAGCTTTTAATTAATATTAAAGGGAGGAATTTATTAATAATAGTTTTAAAGTAATAATAATATTAATAAGAATAATTAATAATAATTTTAAAGATAAATACAATTCCATCAGCACCATCCCAAACGCCCCCATCCCACCCCAAACCCAGCCCAAATTCACCTTCCCAATCTCATCCTTCAGCTTGTACTGGTTGAGCTGCACACAGTCCTGCGGGGAGAGAAAAGGGGGATCTGACATGAGCCACGAAACCACTTGCATTCACTTTACTCCTTTGCTCTTTACTCTCCAGTAAAACTCTGTGCAAACCCACACCCTGCTCTGCTCGGGGCTGGGCAGCTTTGATCCCTGAGCCATGAGCACCAGCCACGTGTTGGTGTGTTTATAGGCAGCTAATTGTGAGTGTTAACAGCCCGGCAGGCAATATTGTCTGCTCATGTGGAACAGGAGTGCACCAGGGGCACGTGGTGGTGGGGAGAGCCCCGGGGCTTTAATGCCAGCGACTTGGTGCTGATTATTTCTATTTCTTATGGGCAAAGCAGTTGCTTGCTGCCTGTTTCCTGGCAGCACTGGCAGGCTGGGGGCAGGCAGGGCCCTTTTCTCTTTAGACCTCTGTGGGTTTTTCTCTTTTCTTTTTAACTGGGAGATGAGGAAAATCACAGTGTGCCAACAGCATCCCCAAAACACAGCCTTGGTGCCATCTGCAACAGGCACAAAGTGTGGTGAGCTGTTAGGTCCCACCTCCCCAGGGCTGTCTTTATAGCCCAGGATGGAGCAGGACGTCCCACCGCCACCCACCACAAGATGCCATGGGGTTTGATCCCGAAAAACCAACCAAGAAGGAATGCCACAGGGGAACAAACACGTGTACAAGTGTTCGTCCCCCCTCACCTGCAGCCCCGTGATGGACACGCGGTTCGATTCCACTGTTGGCCGCCGCGGCAGCCGTGGGGAGGAGTGTGGGGACGTCACTGGGGAGTACGGCAGGGACGGGTAGATGAAGCGCTCATTGGTGCTATCGCTGCTCCCGGGGGAGCGGGCCGGCTGCGACCGCTCCTGCAGGGACAGCTTTCGGCCGGAGAGGTGCAGCTTCGCCCTGGGCTCCTGGCTGTCCCCAAAGCCCTCGCTACCGGACACGTTCATCTCCTCCTCCTCGCTCACGCTCCCCGTTGTGTCATACTCGGTCACCACGATGAGCGAGGCCATGATGAGACTGTGGGGGCTCAGCGCCGGGGGGTTCCGAGGCGCCCCAGGCACGCGGTGGCCGCAGCCTCTGTCACAGCAGAGGGGCTGCAGGGTGGGAGAGCTGCTGGGGATGCATGATGGCATGGTGCGACCAACGGCCTCATCCTGGCCGTGCTGGGACCTGCAAACACACAGCAGCTCAGTGGGCTCCCCTGGAGAGCAGGATTTCCTCCCACGGGTTGTTATTCTATGGATTGATTAATTTATTCATCCATAAAGCCAAGGGCAGCAGCAGGATGGCACCCCTGTGTGCCCACCCTGCCATGGGGCAGACCCCAGGCAGGGACCAGCCTCAGCCCCAAGGCTGCCACCACTGCTCCTTTCACTCCCTTTATTTAAACACGCCAGAGAATAACAGTCCAGTAATTTCTGCTACAAAAATACCCTAAAGGGGTATTTTACAGGATCAGGATGCAGCCCTACACTACACTGGCATAAATACCACTTGGTTCCCTGCTTTCCTGCTCAGTCCTACAGTGAGAGCAGGCAAATCTCTGCCAAACACCCCCTAAACAATGCAGTTTATGGGTACAAGGACCCACTTACCACGTGTGGGGTGCAGGATCAGCCCCCTGGGCTCACTGCCTCCTCCTGCAGCCTGTCATTGCCAGTGATTTCTCTTCCTTGCTCTGGGTTCCCTACGGTCTTCTGTGCAAAACTCAGGTTCCTGAACCTTGAGATACAAGAGAAACAATTCAGTGAGCCACAAAGAAGACTTACAGATTCTCAAATACTTCAACAGCAATTCAAGAAGGGTAGGAAACGGTGTGGATTCACACACCCTGAACGTCCTGCTGCAGCTGGGGCACTCTGACGCTTGGCTGGTTGTGAGCAATGGCTCTGCCCTGCCACGGTGCCGGGGCTGGTTTTAATTTCTAGGTTAACGAGTTTCTGCAGAAGCAAGTGAAAAAAAACCATCCCAAAACACAGCCCAGGAGCAGGAACAAGGCTTGAGGCGTTTTCCTGCCTGGTTCCCACACCTCAGCGAGGCGGGCAGTTAAAATTAGCTCCACTCATCTCCATTGAAGTTTCTGTGATGCACCCGCAGCACAAGCACTCTGAATCAGCCCCGCAGAAATCACGGGTCAAGTGCAGAAATCAAACCCTCTCCCCCTTCCTCAAGGCTCCACAATGGCCTAATTGCTGTTTTCAACACCAATCCATAAACCGGAGGCTTTTCTGCCCGAGTGGGATCAGCCTGGGGCTGAAGCCGACCCAGCACCGCTTGCTGTTTCGAGGTGCAGAGACACGCAAGGGATGGGGAGGCTATAAATAAGCCAACGAACAGCAACAAGGACAAACTATTCCAGAAACGCCGCGTTTCACAAGGCTGAATCCGCTCCCAGTTGGAGCTTTGCTGGGCAGGAGAGCCGGGAGCTCCTTGTCTTGGGCATTGTGGCTGCAAAATCCCCTCCCTGGTGCTGCTGGCAGCCACGGCAGCATGTTTTACTGCACTCCCCAAATGGATTAAAACAAACAGGCAGCTTGCCCCGTTCACCCCGAACCCTCCGGGATGCATCTCGAGGCCAGTTGCCATTTGCCTGGCTTGCTTCAGGCACGCTGCCAGCAGACACATATAAATAGCTGTCCCCCGAAGCCGGAGCTGATCCAGAATGCCATGCCATGTGCCCTCACCGTGTGCCACAACCGCACCTAAAAAGGCAGCTGATGGATGAGGGCACCCCAGGAGCATCACTGGTTGCAACACTGGTCCCCAGTGGTGGTACAGCACGGGTGGGCATACTCCCTGCATCCGGATTTCCAAGGGTTCATGCTGAACTTTGCCAGGCTAAACCAACACTGAGTTATGAAGCCTCTGCCACACTTGAGAGCCTAGCGTGCCCTGGCCAGCATTGGCTTGACCAGGATAAACATATCAAGGCTGATGAGTTGAACCAGGCTCCCCCAGACTCTCTAAACAGACTAAAAGTCATCCAAGCACCATCACAGTATCAGCAAGGGTAGAAAATCCAGGGACTTCTTCCCTTGGTGTGTGTGCAAAGGGACCAAGCATGGGGTTTTGCAGAGATTGGCCTGTGAGATGATACCTTCCCCTAAAGAAACCCAAACGTGGGATCATAGAATCATAGATCCCACCGTTGAACATGGCCCCATGGGATGTGGGACAACTGCTAATGGTAATGCAACCTTAACAAGCATACGGCGAGGCTGAGGAGGAGAAGAGCTCCATTCCCATCCAAAGGGAAAACCGAAACAGCTGGAATGAGGGGAATAAACCTAAAGAGGGGAAATACAGCCCAGAGGCCTTGGCTTCACCAACCCACCCGGTTTGCCCAGGGAAAAGTGGCACATTCTGGTATGAACTCCTGCAGATCCTTATGTAAAAGCAAGCAGCACATGCCCACAAAATCCTCAGGAACTCGAACAGCCTGGTGTATAGGAATGATTTATCGGCACGGCTTTTGGCTGCAATCCACACATAACCCATAGCGGCTGCGGCAGGATTATCGAAGCAATCAGTCTCGCATCTAATTCAGCAAGGAGAGGGATATTAAAATGAAAAGAGCTCTGTGAAACCCGGGCTCTCCCTCTCGTTCAGCGTCCATGCGGCTCAGTGGAAACGAATGGGAGTGAAATCAGCCCCCGTGAGAGAGAAGTGATTTTGACAGCCCCCTCCTGCCGCCCCAGCTCTGCTGTGAGCATGTGGTCCCTGCCTGGTCCCTGCTGGGATGCACCCACCTCCGGATGGGATCACACTGCCTGATTTCAGGAGGGAAGAGGATGGCACCTTGCAGCCAGCCACTGGCTGCACAGATTTAAATGGGAGCATACGGATGCATCGGCCTGTCCTTCCCTCCCTGGAGCTGTTTCTCTACCCCAGTGCAGGGTGAGCAATGGCAGGGTGCCCCCAGCTCCTGCATGCTTGCCTTCCCCTGCCATACTTCCCTCCAGCAAGGCCACAGTGTCAGGGTCAGACCCTCCTATGGCAATATGACTGGGAGGCAGCTCCAGCAGTGACACCTCCCTCCATCCTTCCATGGGGGTCAGCTTATGCACTGCAAAACCAAGCTGTTTGTAACAAAACTGAACACAAACTACCTAAACCAAGGCTGGGTTTGCTCACAGAGGATCCTCCCCATGCTGCCACCCAAGGTCTGTGGTTAACAGTTAACCATGGCCAGCGCATGGGGCAGTTATCACCCTTGCTGGGCAGAGTCCAGGGGCTATTTTGCTATCCCTGTGGTCACTGTCAGCGGTGGAAGTGCCAGTGCCAAGAGTGGTGTCATCTGCAGCAAATGGGGGCATCGATCACAGTTTCCCTTCCTACGGGCGAGCGCAGATCTTGCCAAAAATATATTAGTCACTGTAGTATACAAAGACCATATGCATCCCCGCCTGACTTCTAATGGAAAAATATCTCTCATCAGCTTCTCTAGAAGTCTGAGGGCACCCAAACTAATGAGATACTCGAAACAAACACACAGCTGCCATCGACACCAGGTCTCTGTGCCCAGGCAGCAAAGGTTTTCATTGCCCCTGGGGTGAACAGAAGAGCCTCCTGCGCTGCCTGGCCCATCCAATGCAGTGGAAAGGATTGGAGACAAAATGCAAAGCCAAGCTGGTAGCACTGGCACAGCACAAAGCCCAGTGGAGGGCTTCAGTAGGAGTCAAAACACATCCTTACCAAGATTATAAGAAATCTTGATGACAATGCCTGATACTTCTCAAGCAATGAGTACCCCCAAACAAGAGTGTAAGCTCAGGACATGGTGTTGAGCACAGGCCAGAATGCACTCAGGAAACCACCATCGCCTTGTCCAGCATCCCAGCTTTCCTGGAAACAACAGCTCCAGCTACAGTACCCACAAGAAAGGAAATGAGAGCAGCTCTGTGCTTTGTGAACACCACTTAATAGACATTAGGGCTGAGCTGAAAGCAAAGTCTCCTCCAAATTACCTCCCCAGTCTGAAAACAGCCACCTTTCCTGGAACAGCGCTGGTCGATCAATCCCCTCGCAGTGCACTCACAGATGGGTGGCTGCTTTTCCTAAAACTAAGTGCTCACAGAGAGGGGCCAGGAGAGGGAATAGGCTCCTTCTCCCAGGAGAGGGGCTACCCCTCCATTTAGGGGCCATGAACGAAGCTCCAGCACCCACAGCCACCACAAATGACTCTCAGCACAGTTCTCTCTGCCCTGAGGACAACCTGGTCCTGTCCCCAGGGATGGTTTCTGCTCCCATAGCATCACACAGCCGTGTGGTCACCCCATAGCTCCATCGCAGCAGCTTCCTGCGGTCATCCCGCTGCTGCTCTTGGTCTCTACTTTTACCTTCACGCACCTTATGCTCTGTGCCGTGCACGTGGCCACAGGGCTGCGTCCCACCTCCTAACCACGCTCAGGCACTCACAGCAACAAAACCGGTGGCTTCTCCTAACAAGACCTGTCCCCTGCACGCGGTCACTCCACCAACTCCATCCCCTCCATTGTCTCCTGACCTCTCATTGCTCCTTGACTTTAAAAATCCCCTCCTTTTCCCAACTCCACGGCCTAACTCTCCCGGTGCCCCCACTCCAAGCCCGCACCTCCCCGGTCGGGAGCCCCATAGGGTTCTGCAGGTCGCCTGATGTCACAGGGACAGGCACCACCCTGTCACATCCCCAGCCCGCGGATGCTGACAGCCCACCGGGTACCACCGGCATAGGAAAGGCCAGCGGGATGCTGCCGGGCCCGGCCGGCCGCGGCGCAGCAACCCGAAGAGGGACGGGGAGATGCGAGCACGGATCCCGCCCCGCCGGGATGCCCGCACAGGCCCCTGCGAGCCCCGCTGCAAGGAGCTGCCGCTCCCGGCTCGCAGCGCATCCCCGGCCCGGCCGCCCACACCCGCCGGTGCCGGTGCCTCCGGGCGCGGCTTTGTCTCCGCAGCCGCAGCCCCGGCCGAGCCCGCCCCGGCCTCCCCGCCCGCACCCGCGGCCACCGACCTGGCGGGACGCTCCGCTCCGCCGCCCGGGGGAGCGGCCCCGAGGACCCGGAGCCGCCTTTGCTTTCGGTTCCGCTCCGGCGGTGGTGGCGGCGGCAGCGAGGGAAGGAGGGAGGGATGGATAGAAGGAAGGAGAGAGGGAGGGAGGAGGGAGGGAGGCCCCGCTCCGCCCCGGGGAAGGGGAGGTTTCCCCCCGGGCAGCCGCATCCTGCCCGCCCGCCCCTAAAGCCACTCTTTGGGGTGGGTGTTTTTGTTATGGTTTGGGGCTTTTAGGATTTTTTTGCTTTGTTTTAGTATTTTACCCTCCTCCGACCGCGGCCCCGCCTTTACCGCGCAGCGCAGCCTGGGGGGGGGGTATGTGTGTGCTCCGGCCGGTCCCACTGCTCCCCGGTGTCCGGCAAACAAGCCCCAGCCTCCTCCCGCCGCTCCCGGCCGGAGCTTCTTTCCCTTTTGCCCTTGTGCAAGCACTGGCTTTGCAGCATGAGGTCAACGGGTCCAAAGGGGCTTAACTGAACCAGCCCTCCCACCATGGGTTCTACTGAGCCATTGCCCAACGCTTCCTAAATAATCACTTAAACTGGTTTCTAAAACCCCCTTTCTGTGGAAATGTCACAGCGGCCACCATCAGGCCACTGCCGCCGCCTCTGAGCACAGCTCCTGCCCAGGTTGCTGCTCTGCAGCGCTGGGACAGAGGCAACCCTGCCCCATGGGCACAGCCTGGAGCTCCCTGGCTGGCACCGGCCCTTTGTAAACACCTCCCTTGCTTTGTCCACGCTAATCCTGGTTAGTTTCCTTACCAAGAACATTCCCATGAAGCACCGTTCTTGCGCTGAGCTCACCTGATCGACTCTTCCATTCTTGAAGCAACAGCTTCAACCTCGAGCAGATGCAAACGCTGTTACTTTGTGGTATGGGCACCACTTTGCCAGTGTAGAGCTCCCTGGAGCACAGCCATGCTTCCAAACAAGTGTTACAGACAAACGCTGCTATTTTGACCAGGATCTTGAAAGCCACTCTAGAAGTCAGGTTTATGCACTTACTGGGACACTGTAGGTGCTCCAAATGTTTTATGGATTACGCGGATTAAAATGTAGCTGAGAGGGGGTGAGCCACCAAAACCAGCGTTCCTGCAAGCCTGCGCTGCTCTTCCCTGTTAGAAATAAAGTCAGTGTTTTAAAACCAATGCACTGATTACCTGCCAGCAACCACAATCCAATCCAGTTTAACAGGATGACTAAACCAGCACTGAACTACCCTTATTTCAACCCCATTTTAGAGCTTCTCTGCCCCAGCAGAGCCATGTTTCGGGCTGCTCTTGCATTGCTAATAATGCCACAGTTTAATCTAGTGCTTCCTGGCAGGGCATCTCCAAGCGTTTATACTCATGATGTTCACCTTCTATATAGTCAAAATATGAAAGGACTGGATCCCCTATCCCCAAGGTTCACCCACAGAAGGTTTACACTCCCAAAAGAGCAATCCCATCTACATCCCATCAAGGATCTAATTACTAGAACTCAATGGAAGCATATCAGATACTGAGCTAGTTGCAACCATCTTCATTTATTCACCCCTAAAACCAGAGCAGGTAAATTACACCAGCACCTACAGGAGAACAAGTACAATGAGCTGTGCTGGGGCTGTTCATCACTTCTCTCAGCTCCTCTTTGCACAAGGACACACAGAACAACGCCGGGACTCTGCACCATTAGACTTCAACTGAATCCTGTTTTTTTTCCCCTTCTGCCAGCACCATCTGTTTCTATGGAGTAAACAGCGACTGTAGACAGGTTAAATGCAAGGACATGTTTTAAACAAGACCCATTCTATACCACTTGAAACAAGAACAAAGCAGCTTCCCATACATTTTCCACTAGTTTTGTTCCTTAGCGTTCGTAAAGCTCTGAAAATGTCACAACAAAGAACAGATATTACTTCATTGTGACAGCACCATTCCCCTCGGTGTGTTTATCATGCAGACAAGAAAGTCTGTCCATTTTCCCCTGTTCAATTCTTATTCTTAATTACAAGTACAGAATACAAGTGAAATGGGTGGAAAGCCATGCTTTCCCTTATGTCATTGCACACAAAATGCAAGTTTGTTCAATAGAAGACCATGATTTATTGGCAGTCATTTCGAAACATGGAATACCGAATATAATAAAAAGACACTTGTAAAAAAAAAACCCACAACCCAGGAAAACAAACAAATCTCATCTTTAAATGCATCACTTGAAGGCATTGATCAAGGGGACACCGTGTGCCGGCAGCTCCTGGTGCAACTGACGGAACAACATGGCACATTTGTTCCTTTCCTGGGTCTTGCCTAGGGTGTGGAACAGCCGGGCTTGGAAGTAGAGGACGTCTCTGAGTTGCTCTTTACAGTCCACTTTGGCAAAATAAGTCTTGGCTTCATTTAAATTCAAGATAGCAGATTCCAAAGCTGTGGAAAGAAAGTGGGACAGTCACATTTAAGATAAGATCACCATAACAATTCCAAGTGATACAGCTCAATTCTGAGGAGCCCAATGACAAATTCCTCAGCTTTTCAAAACAATGTGTGTCTTAGCAACATGCTCTTTCAGTTCTGTTATTCAGCCTTTGCTGCAAACCATGGGTGTGAAGGTATGCGGATAAACAAGACTCCACTATAAACATCGTGGCTGTTGAATAACTCATTTTGCTATCTTAAATCTAGGTAACACAACTGCTATATCATTCAGTGTTTTCAATGGTGATTGTGTAGCAAGACCCCAGTCTAATACACTGGGTTGCACTTCTCAGCAAATGTCAGCAAGGAAAATCCCTCTCCACTCTACCTTCAACCTTCTTCTGTGGTGTGTAGGATGCTGCAGAAGCCACCTGACATTTGGCCACCAAGAACATGGCACAGCCTTTGTCCAGGACAGCTCCGTGGGCCAACACAGGTTCTATTGCCATGTGCAGAATATTCAGGGCTTGTTCAGGGATGCCAAGGATCAGCTGAAAGAGAAATACTTGCTGGTCTAATACTGGAATCCACTGGTAAGAGCAGCTTCTTCAGAGAAGAGCAACAGACATCACATCTGCTTCTAACAACAAGTGCACTATAGACAAGGATGTATATTTATGTGTATTTTTCCCCCACAATCTTCTTTTAAATCAAAACTTACTAGGAGAAACAAGCTGCTATTTGAAATGATTAAGCATGGCTTCTCTACCACAGTCAATGCTGACAACCACGTCTCTGCCAGCTCAAAATCAACAATATAACTGAACTCCATTACAAGTGTTATTTTTAATTCAAACACATGCCAAAGTGAGCTACTAGAAAGCCAAAATACCAGCACAAAGAATAACAACTGAAGAAATTAAGGCAGGGGCAATTTATGCTTGCCTGCTTAATTATATGCAATAACTACACATCTTAGTGATACACATGAAACTCAACTTCTATTATCTTCCTCACAAGATCCTACATTTAGAATATACTTCCTCAGAGTCAATAACTCAATTCCAACAAGGCTGCATTCTTAAATCTTGCAGGAGTAAAACCAGTATCCAGATCCCCAGAATAAATGTTGCCCTACAGCCCCGTGAAAACACAACTCAGGCATACCTGGGAGAAAGCCAAGTTCAGCACAGTTTCAGAAGCCAAGTACTGGAGGCTATATTCTCGAGAGAGGGCAAGAGCCTGCAGCAGGACAGGCAAGGCAATGGTATGACATGAAGATCTCCAGTAGAGCTCTGCTATTGACAGGAGTACACTAACCAAAACGGGGAAAGAATTACAAACTTTTCCTTTGATAAAACACCTTCACTTGTTTCTTCGATCCATAATGGTATTGATTTTATTATGAATTACATTACTGCACATACAATAAACTTAAATTACATCCTTAAGATGAGATGCCATTGATATCCAAAAGGATTAAACAACACTGCAACTACTCTGAAGGTCACCACAAAGGTACAACTACCCACATGCATTTCTATTTCCTATTTATTCTGGATGCAGTGTTTCCCTCTTCTTGCGTATGTCTTTATGCAGCTTGAAGTCTACTGCCTTTCAGTTTACATATTTAAAATGACAAGATTCCAATTCCACAATATTTTGAGGATTCCTCCATACCATGATTAATAAATGAAATTATTTTTAAATCTCCAAATCACAGTAGGTAATCTGAAGAGTAGTGAGGTCAGAACACAGGCAAATGGAAATGGCTGATTCTCATCACTGCAAAGTGGCTTTAATACTCTGAAAATACAACATTCTTACCTAATCACCATCTCTGTGTTCTTGATTTTCTGGCAGTGGATCAACAATTTCTGCAAAAGTCTGTGTGCCTCTGACATTTGATTTTGGGCTTTCAAGACAATGGCTTTTCTGCCGTGGTGGAAAGAAAACATCACTGATTGTGGTTTTGTGTTTTAGATACAACTCTGCTCTTCAGAACATAAGTAAAATAGGTGTCTATTGGTGACCCTCTGTTTCTTGTAACTGCAGAATGGTGTTCTGACAAAGTGTACACATGGTGTACATGCTGACGGGGAAAAACAGGCATCTCTGATTCCAGCTGGACAACTCCCAGGCAGAAAGGATCACACTCATACAACAGCTTCAGACAGAAAACAGGGATTGCCAAAACCAAAGGCCAAACAGGCAGCGCATGCAAGCTAGAAAGCACAATTAATTAGCTGTAAGAAAAACAGGTATGAGGTAAAGTAGCTAAAATTGGCTTGAACTAACAAGGATATGGAGCAACCGGGAAAGAGCGAGAACAGGGAAATGAGAAGCAAGTACACAGCAGTAGGGGATGTGTACAAACGCCCTGAACGCAGACACTGAGTAGAACATGTAAAGATCAGGGGAATCACAAAACAGTCCAATTCCAGAAGGACAAACATCAGGTCCCACAGCTTGAATACTGATCTTCTGGCTTACTGGCACTGGTTATGTCTGTAAGTGTTCTGCCTCATCAACAAGAAATTGCTTTTATCAGGAAGTTGGTTTTCAGGCTCTCAAACACCAAGTTTTAACTCTACATATTTCTAACACATCTTTCTCATTTAGGAACAAGAACCCATTAAAGGGAGTGAAAAAACATATTGCTCCATTTCATAGCTGTAGAAACCAGGACACAGATGAAGACACTCAAGCTCAGAGCAGGCCTGAGATCCATCCCTAGCTGCTTGACATAAAAATCTGCTTTGTGCTTAGGTTTGAGCACAGTTACGATGGCAGATTTCAAAGAAGTATTTTGTGTTCTCACAACAGACCTACAGCTCTAGAATAACACCAACTTCAGCAGTGCTACTGCAGTTCTTAAAGTGTCCAGAGAAACGACTGGAAATCATTATTGCAGGAAATACTCTAATGGAATAAGCACTTCAGAATAGACAACATGACTCCACTTAGCTCTGGAAAGGGAAGAACATGTAAGCACACAGAACAGAGCTATCATTTTGCTAAACTTTTCATTGTCTTTATGGCAGACACCTGCAAGTGTATGCAGAGTCATGATTTCTTACCTGTACACGCCTTCAATGCTATTCAGTGCTGTAATTCCAGCTACAAGAGAATCTGCTATATGGTATCTGCCATCATTCATGGCTCTCTCAAACTGTATTTTCTGATCAAACAGCATCCAAAGCTAAACAAAGAACACCAGGAACAAGTTTTAGAAGTTGTGCCCAACTCATTTTCTAATCCCAAGTTAGAATTGACTTTTTCCCTGTGCATATTTATTTCTAGACACAACTGTCACCCTGCAGTTACTGGATTTACCATATTGCTATCCTCAATGGAAAATGGCTCAGGTCTGGATTAATGTTTCAATACCAAAGCCCACCTATTTGACTGCATTTTAAGTACAAAAGCTCTTCTGAATCATTACTAAACAAGTAGAATCATAGAATGGTTAGGGTTGGAAGGGACCTTAAGATCATCCAGTTCCAACCCCCCTGCCATGGGCAGGGACACCTCACACTAAACCACCTCACTCAAGGATTCGTCCAACCTGGCCTTGAACACTGCCAGGGATGGAGCATTCACAACCTCCCTGGGCAACCCATTCCAATGCCTCACCACCCTTACAGTAAGAAGTTCCTCCTTATATCCAATCTAAACTTCCCCTGTTTAAGTCTGAACCCGTTATCCCTTGTCCTGTCACTACAGTCCCTAATGAAGAGTCCCTCTCCAGCATCCCTATAGGCCTATGTAACAAGTAGACTTGTTCTGTAGTGAAAGGGACCAAACTATATTTAACAGAATCTTGAAAACTTCAATGTAAATACTGTCTTAGACTCATGTGTTAATGTGTTTACCAGAGTTACACAAACTCCACCCTATTCTCTGTTATTTCTGGATTGCAGTATATCAAGATAAGCAGCATCAATTAAACAGAAGTTTGAAGCTCCAAATCAATGCACAGCATGTAACTCCTATATGTGCTCATGAAGCAGATGCACATTCCTCTCATCAATGACATTTCTATTCAAAAAGCTTTTTCTTAGGAAGCTAGGGTGAGATAAATGTCTCACCAGTCTCAAAACAACAGGGCATCTTTTTCATGCTTCTGTAGCAAAGTTTATGCCATACAACTTCCTGTGAGGTCATGAGCCAAGTGAAATTATCCAATGTATAGCCTAAGGCATACAGAGGAAAGAATTCAGGTGCAATGGAATTCAGGTCCTGTTGTATAATAGTTACATGATTTACAAGCTAAATGACATTCTACCTGTGCATGTTGACTGTTGGGAGGGAATCTTTCCTTCAGGTGTTTCAATATTTCAGAAGCAGCTGCAAAGTATCCCTGTAAGACAGAAGGAGCACTGTGATTAATGGACACCGGGGCAAGCGCCGCTCCCCTTCATTGCAACACAACCTTCACAGCCAGAACCTGCTGAGCCAAAGCCTGCATTTTCTTTGCCCCCAGTGCAGACATTAAAGTCAGAACAAAACACAAGTCAAGTCTCGCACTCCCTGTCAATAACACCCACACGTCCTCTCGCCCAAATGACATTTTGCATGAATAGCCATAAACCTCACCTGCTCTGCGTGCAGCTCCGCCAGGTGACACAGTACTACAGCAAAGGACTCTGTGTTATTCTGCTGAACGCCCACATTCACAGCCTCCAGGCTGTTCATGCTCAGCAATGTCTGGGCTTGTTGGAGTGCCATGGTGCTTGTGCGAGAGAAACATCTTTTAGCTTTCAAGCAATAAACACAACTATTTTTAATCTATGTTCTTGTTATGACAATAGCCTGCATTTTCTGGCAAGTCAAGGACCTGGGAGAGAATGGAAGCTTGTAAAACCACTGCTATCCAGGAACTCTGGACTACACATGCACATCAAGTACTACACACCAAAAGCTGCACACCGTCTAAGCACAGAGATGCTGGTAACGGGCACAGGAACAACTTACAATCTATTTGCCACTACTAAATGGAAACTCAGTCTCTTCTCCAGTATGAATTTCAGAGGAACACAACAGAATGGAAGTAATTGCTCTCAGCCTGTACTGAATCAGAGTCTGATTGCTTTATTTTAGTGCACTGAAGAGACACAGTCACTTGTTGCACCTGTATAAATAACTCATAATGCATTATGTGCTAACAAGTACAGTGAGCTAACCCAAGAGTTCAAAAGAAACAAAATACCTGCGGCCATACAATCTCCAAATGGCAGTCTTCTGTGCTATACTAATATCAATAAGCTCTGACAAGCTGTGTTTCCAGTGCAACAGATCAGAATCTTTTAAGGCATCCATTAGTTTGTTGGCAGCCTTCCCTGCAAAAGCTCTTTGCTGAACCAAGGACTGTATTCCCAGGGAAGCAAGGTACTGGGAAGAAAAAAAGCATATATATACATATATATACAACAGTACTGAAAGACTGCAAACAGAGTCCACTACACTTGCAAATTACACTGGAGCAAGAGTTCTGAACTAAGGGGAAAAAAATCCCAGAGAAAAAGGGATGATGTTATTCAGTACAGACAAAGGAACACTGCTCCAGGCATTTCTTGAAATACCCACTTATGCACACCCACACGCATGTGAATGCCATTTTGTTAGATGTGAAAGGTAATTTCCACTCCTCCACATAGAAGTCTTAAAGAAGATGACAGGACTTGTACCTGGATTTCTCCAGCGATGAAACAGCTGTGAAAACACAGAGCCTTCCCCCCCTTCCCCACCAAGCAGCCATGCCTGCTCTCATCTCCCAACATCAGCAGTTTAGCTCCTTTTAGAACAATTCTCTTAAGAAAGAGCTTGCAGATCTTGGGGGAGATAGAACTAAACATCCATGGTGCAAAACTGTCAAAGGGGAGGGCTGCCTTGCAAGATCTCACAGCTGGGACAGAGCCCTACAAGTAAACATGTGTTCAAAGCCCTGCCAGAGGCACCAGCACCGAGTTGTTCTATGATTCTCTAAGAACCTCCCTTTGAGCCCCAGCAGATTGCGCTATGGGCCTAAGGCCAAAATGGTGCATGGGGGCGGGCCAGAAGCCACAGAGTTTTTCTGCCTGAAAACCAAACAAATGAGAAGGAAAAACAGTGAGGCTTGCAATAATGCACTGGCATTAAAGCAACTGAACTCTGGTTTGTTAATGTGAGGAGTAAAACTAATAGAAACAGCTGGATTTTGGAGTGAGATTCGCTTACATTCAGTTATGTATTTTGAGTAGGCCAGCCACAAAACCCAAACCTCCTCCCACGCTCCCCTCACCACATGTGTTTTCCCTGGAATAAAGTTAAGGATAATTGAAATGAACTTACTGGCAAGCCAAAATGTAAAGATTTGTTTACAGAGTGCTCCAGCAGGACACAGCTATCGAATATCTTCTGCTCCAAGATGTACAACCAGCTCTAGCAAGGAAAGAGAAGTTAAGTCCCATTGCAGACAGCCAAGGGCTGCAGCACTTTAAACTTTTAGCACGGAATGCACAAGAACCCACTGGAAATAACAACCACTCTTCAGGATTAATGTGATACTAAGGAAACCTCTATTTAATGCTGCACAGCAAAATCACATCAGAAGTGCAGCTCGGCTGCGATGCTTGAAGGCAGTCAACACTGAACTGGAGGTTCAGGGGAATGCAGAGAAAGTAACGCAGGAACTGGATACCATTGATGCCAATTCATCATACCAATAATATACATTACAGAACAAAATACAGAGTATCTAAGTCTTTCCCTCCTCCTTTTTGTTTGCTCAAAAGAAGGCTGATTACCCTTTCAGAATCCAAGAGACAGGAGGAAAGGAGGAAGTTTATGAAATGCTATGTCTCTTTAATACACGTAAGACTAAACTTTGGGCTTGGTACGAAGGTTTTTGTACTCTAGGATCACAACTCCTGTTTAAAAAAGTAAGCCTGAGCTACAACAAAACCATCCCATGATGCCCCTACAGGTGCTCTGTGTGACCCATCTGCCAGAAGCACTTCCACCCTATTGCTGGGCAGTTATACTTGAATTACTGATGTAATTTGATGAGCTACCATTGTAAAAGTAGCCCTGCAGCAGTTCACTGAGCAAAGGGTCAGATCACAAAGGTGGCTTAACCTTGTTTCAACACAGCTACCTTACCAGGCAGTGCTGCAAGCAAACGTGGTCATTAGACTCCTGTGCAATTCGGATAGCTTCCTGAAGTGCAAGTTCAGCCTGTTGGCTAGAAGCAAACAAAAAGGGAGAATATATTAGTGTTCCCACAGTGCTTAAAATACAACATTACGATACTGAGGAATATTGATGTAAATTATGCATATAGCACTCAGGAGATAACTCTGATTAAAGACTGATGAAAAAGCCTGCATTTTCCTCCTGGCCCTTCAGCAATATATTCTAGTCTGGAGGATAATAAGCAAGACAACATCTGCATGCCTCTACAAAAACACAACTATAACCCCAAGCAGGCTTTCAAACCCTGTACAGGCCAACGTGCCAAGCTATTGTTTGAACAAGGGCAATGTTAAGCATCCGGCTGTGTAGAAAACACAATTTTGCAGATGTCCTTCCTATCTCCAGCCCTTTTACGTGATTCCTCCAGGCAACAGTCAATATATGCCAACCATATATGGAGGTGGGTGAGCCAGCTTTAATCGATAAAGTAACACCCACCCCTATGGCATTTTAAAACTAAAAAAGCTCAGATGGCTTTTCTTCCTTTAATGATCCCTTTTCGAGATCATCAGCTCTATGCTGATTTGAATGTTAACAGAAAACCAGCCAGTTTCTTGAGAATATAGCTGAAAATAGGCATCCACGTCCACTGACCTTTCTGAGGTCATGGAAACGTAGCAATGGAGAACTTAAATACTCAGGAAACAGTTGCAAAAGGACACAGACAAATGTCAACTCTTACCCTGCTGGAGATGGCTCAGTTATTATGGAAACCAAATAAATGTCAAAATGAAAACAAACCCAAACAAATCAAGATTCCAAGAAAATTCCAACCCAACTAAAGCTGTTATCAAATTAAAGTCCCTTCTTCTCCTGAACAGATTTTCAGAACAAACAGAAGAGCTATCTATCAGCACTTACGAGATGAAACAAGATGAATTTCAGTGGCATGGTACAATACAGTGACTTACTAGTGGCCAAAGCGACAGTGCAGTGCAGCCAGGTTCAGAGCAGCATATCTCAAACTCCGACCATAACCTTCATCCCCATTGCTTTTGCTTTCTGCTCCAGTGAGGATTAACCGGTCAAAGTAATGAAGGAGGCTGTGGGTTGAACTGAAGACATCTTGCACTCTGAGACTATTTAAGTAGCTTAAATAATGCTAAAAATTGAAGCAAAATCAGCTTTAACTATCCAGAACTACTAAAACAAAGGGATGTTTATAATTACCATGTAACTTCTCATTGAGAAAGGTTGCCTAATAAGTGCAACCCTGCAATACTGCATGGCCAGGAAAGGGCTTGATCAGAAGTTGCAGTGATGCTGATACTACCTGTGCAGAATTCCTGTAAAACTTGGATAAAATGGGTCATTTGCCCTAACAGGTAGTGTTCCATAGGCCAACATCCGGCTGTCAGAACTATCCCACCAAGCCTGACACCTCGACATAGGTAGAATTCCTGTATTTATGTGCTAAGTGAGGGAATGGAGGCATGGCTTCCACTGTGCACGCACTGCAGAAGAAACTTTGAACTGTGAGCACTGCTTCCAGATGCCGTGCAGATAAAAAGGAGATGCTAAAGCTATGTATTCTTTTCTTGGCACTGTGGGACCTGGGCAGGACAACTCTTTAAGTCAGATGGAACCCTGGAGAGGACTTCAGACCATTTACATGCAACTTGCTCGCATTTTTATCATCTGCTTATATTTCAATACAGAATAAGTTACTCCCAAATAATCCCATCCCTTTGCAAACAAATCTCTTTACAACCATTTTGGATGAAGAAAGAGACACTTACTGCTTCAGCAAAGTCTGGATTAAATTTTAACAAGTTGTTCAGTTCCTTTTGTAAGGATGCTGGAGCGAGAGCCTTTGTTTCATCATTCTTTAATAAAGAAGCCTGGAATGAAAATTGAAAAGCAAAAGTAAGATAAGTGACAATCCAGAGGGTTACAAATGTATTTTGATACATGCTTGTCAGTTTGTTATCTGCTTGGAGGTAACATTAAAGAGATTTTGTAACAGCTCTGTTTACTGTGCCACTGAAACATCAGTGGCAGTTTTGTGCTATACTGTATTATAGCATTCACTTTGCTGAGATCAGAGAGACCAAGTGAAACAAAAGCTTATTTAAAGGAGTGTTTAAAGGTACTTAAAGAACTCTGTTTAATTTTCAATTTGAAGAACTAATACAATGGATTGCTCACTGGAATTACAAGCATCTTCTTACAAAAACAATCAGGGAACTAAGAGTGAATCCATGGTTTCTTCAGCAAGTAAATCAATAAAAAACCTGGAGGAAGTCCAGACCTAGCAGAAAGTCCCAAGCCAGCTGATGGAAAGACTGTGGGGCCTTTGGGTCAACTGAGAGCTGCATTTGTATGTGTGTTGTGTCTTTTTGCAAGGCAAATCCAGGGGCCAGTTACTTGATAAACTGAGACTATAAGCCCAGTTATTGGTGAAATCAAGAGCGAGAGAGCACACGCACACAAAAGCATACAAGTGCTTGTATTTCACACTAATCATCCTCATCACACTTCATCCTCATCAGCCAGAGAGGGGAAGAGGATAACAGACAGCATGCTGGGCCTCAACACTGCTTGCACTGGAAGCCATGGAGCTGCAGGAGCTTTGCCATGATCAGGCTACCAGATTCAGCAACCTCTAAAGGTAAAGAACCTAACAGGACTGGGAAGTTACTTTGAACTCTTAAAAGGTATACAAAACATCTCTTATTAGATCTAACTTTTATATTATATTTATATTTTATATTTATAATTTGCAATTTATTATATTTATATATTTGTATGTATTTCTACTTAGATTTTATATTATTTATATCTTTTTTTTGTTTCTCTTTATAAGTTATTACAAGCATGCAGTGCTTTAACTGCCATTTGTGCCCATGTGCATTTCTGCTCCACTCTGTATTTATCAGCTGGAATAATCAACAAAACTGCGCATTTCACAGACACCAAATCCAAAGCAAACAGTGGGAAGGGAAGTGACCTTCTCAGCATCAAACATCATCATCTGGTGTGCAAGTCTAGATAAAGCGCTTTTAGCCCCAAGTGCTCATAATGAGCAACTACAGGCAAGCTATCAACACATCTTTAACAGATCTAAGAAAACATCATGCCTGACACTGTGGATAGGACTGAAGGTGAAATTCACGTTACAGATCATTCACTCAGCTGTATTCAGAATTAACATACCTGCTGAGAAAGAAAATACTCTGCTTGTTTCTGGGAAAGAGGCCCGCTGCAAGATATCTCTTCTTCCCTGCAAAAAAGCACTCAGGTTAGAAACAAGAGCACTGAAATAGAATACAAGGAAATACATTGTATTGGACACTGCACACTTTTGCTTTATGAAGTTTTAGGAGGCATCACAGCTCAGAGCATGAAAGGAAACTAAAAGGAGAAAGCTTAATAAATGATTTCACACAGTTTAGTTGTAATCTTGACCTGCAGACCATAGTCAATATGAATATTACCCTAAATACATGTGAAAACCCAATGGAAAAGAGCAGATAGAAGATTTGGGGTTGCCATCTTCCAGTGGCTTTGCTCTGCTTTTCCTTTCTTCCAAAGACAGTCACAATGAAATGAACTGGCACTTGGGCCACATACCTCACTCCAGAAAACAGCTGTTCTGCAAGAGCAGTTTCCACTTTATTCCAAGGAAAGCCAGCAAGTACAGCAGACAGCCAGGCTCCAAGAGCTGTTAACTGACTCATGCTGTGGCAGAGCACGCACAAGCACAATTTTATACAAGGACAGTTTAGAAAGTAGTTTCAAATCCATGGATACACAAAACGCTCTTGGGATTATTCTTACAGTGGAGCAATTCTTTAGCATGTGAAAACTCACAATGTTTGCTTCTCAGTTTTTGATATGAATAGACGTGAGTTCTATTTGGAGAAGGGCAACAAGAGAAACCAAAACCATTAAGCTTAACTTTCCCTTAGCGAGCAATCTTTCCTTGTTGGAAGCAAAAGTAAAGCCTCCAACGGCTTTAGCGCCTCACAAACTAGCACAATTCACCCGGCAGTGGGCTGTACAGAAGGAAACTGCGGGCAGCATCTGGCTTTTAACCTGTGATTCACTAAGAGCGCATGAGAACCAGTCCTGCCATCTTCTACGACGGGCAGAACTGCTGTCATTTGAAAGTGTTACCACATGGTGGCACCAAGGAAACGCAGCAGCCACCCGGCCCTGCCAGTGTGCATGAGGCTTTATAAATCACTACATCTCAATATTGCAGCTGGATTTGCTAGTGACAGGACACACACATGACCTAGATGACCACTGGTGGAGTCTGGAAGGTTTAACAGCAGCAGCAGCTTGATCTGGACAAAGCTTAAGTTTACTCTGATGTATACAGAAGTAATCTGAAATAAGAATTAATTCTCTTAAGAAGTGGGGAAAGACTTAACATATCACCTTAGAGGTAGATCGAGTTCTTCTTTCTCCATCTTCCCCTCAAATTCCTCCGTATTTGTCAGGTCCATATCACTCTCATCAATTCCATTTTTTTTCTCCTCATCATTCTGGAAGTACTGCTGAAGCGCAGTGTAAAGTTTATAGACCTGACTAAAAGAAAGCTTATTGTATGCCAGGATCATATGGCGCAGAAAGAGGCCTGCAAAGGAAAACATCTGCTATGACAACTGCCTGTAAGGGCGCTGTTTCAGAGAGGAGACTGGAAACCATCATAAGCAGAAGCTTACATCACATTATTTGATTTCACTTCAGTGTCTCAGTCTACCAACTGATAAGACTATCCTGGAGGGTGTAAATCTGGTATTACTTTAGTGGCAAATCTCACAGACCACCTGATCACAGCAAAGTTAAGCTCAGTGTAAGAACATTACAATATGAAACATTCGAGCAAGAGAAAAATCAGATCATGCAAGCTTTACACCTCCCCAGAAAGAAAACCAAAGCTGTCTCCTGAGTGAATTACATAGAATCACAGAATAGTTAGGGTTGGAAAGGACCTTAAGATCATCCAGTTCCAAACCCCCTGCCACAGGCAGGGACACCTCACACTAAACCATGGCACCCAAGGCTCTGTCCAACCTGGCCTTGAACACTGCCAGGGATGGAGCATTCACAGCCTCCCTGGGCAACCCATTCCAGTGCCTCACCACCCTAACAGGAAAGAATTTCCTCCTTAGATCCAATCTAAACTTCCCCCGTTTCAGTTTGAACCCGTTACCCCTTGTCCTGTCACTACAGTTCCTAATGAAGAGTCCCTCCCCAGCATCCCTATAGCCCCCCTTCAGATACTGGAAGGCTGCTATGAGGTCTCCACGCAGCCTTCTCTTCTCCAGGCTGAACAGCCCCAGCTTTCTCAGCCTGTCTTCATACATCAGTGATAGCACATCAAATACAGAATACGGGTAAGTTAGTTACCTACTACACTTGTTTTATGAACTTCTGGCTCTGTGCCTGTAAATGAATCGGAAAGGTCATCAAAAAATTGCTCCATATCTTTCAGTTCTCCTTCTGCCATAAGTTTCAACCTAAACAGGGAAAAGAAACCCACATTTTTAAGGGCATTGATAAGATGCGTCAAATAAAATATTCTTCTATTTCAGATACAGATGAGTAAACACAACCACAACCAAGTGGCAGCTACTTCATTAGGCCCAGAAGGGTTCTATATTCGTAAGCCAAATCAAAACATACTAAATATTAATAAGTATAATAATAATCAGGTTTGGTTGGGTTCTTTTTCCTTTATAAACAGTTAAGAGCACAATTAGGAAAGATGGTTATTCTTTTAACATAATGAATAGGTACCCAAAACAGAGTGATTTTTAAAGCTGTTCTGTTCAGTGAGTTAGACAGTGTCAAAACAGATCTTCTGTACATACAAACTTTAAAGCAGACAGCTGTGGTGTCCGGGTTTGGGGCCTTTCAGAACTTATTTATGAGAGCTTAGAACCACAGAGTGGTGTGGGCTGGAAGGGACCTTAAAAACCATCTAGTCCCAAGCCCCAACTTAGGTAACTATAGAAGTACGTTTCTGCACCTTTTTAACTACTCATTCACAGGTTCCAGAGCACTTCTCAGGGCAGATCTCTGTAACAGAGCATGCAGAGAGCACCTTTACCATCTTCCACAGAACCACTGCTTGCAGCAGCCGTGTTTTCACCTTGCCCACAGGGAACAAGGACCCGACGGGATGCTCCGCAGCGCTCCTCAGCTTCCAGCACTGGAGAACCCTGCCCCGCTGAGCAGCCTCCCTCCACCACAAGCCCTGAGCGGGGCCCCTAACCCCGCACCCCGGTACGGGTCTCCCTCGGGCAGGCGGGGAAAGGGAGGCGCGGCCCCAGCGCCCACCTGATGTGCACGGAGCTGGCCAGGTGCGAGCAGCACTCCTCGATAGCCTTGCGCAGTCGCGACAGCGGCATGTCAGGACCCTGGGGAAGGGGAGAGCGCCATGTCGCGATATGCTGTGGCGGTCACCATCCCTCCCCCCCCCCGTCCCCAGGCCCAGGCCCCGACCTGCAGCAGCGGCAGCAGCAGCCGGTTGAGCCGGCGCCGCTCCAGCAGGCCCAGCTGCGCGCCGGCACGACCCAGCTCGCTCAGGAGCACCAGCAGCGCCATCTTATAGGGGGTGACCCAGTCCTTGATGCCGAAGACGTTGGCGTGCACCACGCCGTTCGTCATCATCGGGTTGAAGTACAGGCTCTCGTGCACGCTCGCCATGGCGGCACCCGGCACCGGCAGACCGGGAAGGCGCTCTCGCCCGCCAGCCAATCGCCGCTACCGCCGCCGTCACGTGGGCACACTGCGCCCAATCAGAGCGGGGCTGTGCGCCGCCACAAGAAGGGCCGGTTGGCGGGATGATGCTCCGGGAGGGCGTTCCGGGGTGGAAATGGGTGCTGAGGGTAACGGAGGGCTCTGAGGCACCGTGCGGGGCTCCTCCGAGCGGCCGCAGCCCCTTCGGGCACGCTACAGAAGGAGGAGCTATGGCCCGAGTCGGTGCGGGTTGGGCACCGCCTGCTGCCACCCACAGCCCGGCTGTGCCGCCCTCGTTACCTCAGGCCTCCATGCTGCTCCCGCCACAGCCCTGTGGGGACCGGCGGCTCGGTGGGGCCTGCACTCAAACCGCGAGGGCCTCGGTGGATGCACTGCAGCCCTCCGCGGGAGGTACGATGGTCACCGGTGGTGTCCCTGCTGTCGACCGTGTGTCCTGGTGAGGAGAACCGAAGCGAGGACATGGCGTTTCCCCATGGCCGCATGGAGGAGGCCGTGGTGGGGTTCTCTGGCCCATATGGGAGGGCTGATCTGTGCTCTCATGCAGGCATTTCCTCCATGGGTTCATAGAATGGGTTGGCTGGGTTGGAAAAGACCTTAAGGTCATCTAATTCCAACCCCCTGCCATGGGCAGGGGCCACCACAGAGTGAATTGATTCCTGTTAGATTGCATTTCTTGCCCGTTAATTATGATGCAACAGGAATATTTCCACACCCAAGTTTTAATTTTCTCAAGAAGTTGTTAAAGTGCTTCATTAAGGAAACTACTCCAATTATTATAACAGTCCTCATTTTTGCAAGTGAGAGCAAAACAATACTCAATGTTATTATACATCCGAGTGCCCCTGGGGATTCCAGTTAAGCTGCTCCTGATTCACGCCTCGGGGTGACGAGGGGAGGAGGAGGCAAATCAAGCATGGAGTAATCTTGTAGAATGCATTTACAATTCATGTTGTAGCTGGTTGTTGATGGCAGAATTAATGATAGCTTCCTAACCCTCAGTGAACTGATACTTATTGAACTACATTTGAATCTGAAACACAGGAAATGACTACTGCTGTTAAGTTATAAAGGTCATTTTACTGCCGTTTCCTGAAAATGAAGTGTGGCGGTTTGGGAGGAAGCACTGAAATGGTGGAGTGCCTTGGCAGGGAGAAGTGGGAGAGGAGGCAGCGGTTGGATGCAGCCAGCACAGGCAGAACTTGGAGGGTAAAGGAAATGACAAATACATCTGGGTCTGGTGTTCCTGTATAACGCTTTGAAACCAACGTGTGAACTCTGCTAACAGCCCTTTAACGCGTGGTACAGGGAACAGTTATGCATTTTAAGTGCTTTTAAAGCATATCTAAATAAACCCACACAGCTCAAAGCCAACCCTCCAAATAAGCAGCAGGAGATTATTTTGGTTGGTTTAAACTCAAGATTGGGTAATGCAACTGAAAAAGTCCTCTTTTATCTTTACTTAACATAGGCTGATGCTGATGAGTAATAAGCTTGAGCTGCTGAAACATGAAATGGCCACTGCTGGGTATGGGGACCCATGTGTTTTCGTGCAACTCTGAACCTGTTGAACCAAGCCTCGGCAGCCTGAAAACCTTCTCAAAGGTAATTCCAAAGTGATGTGCGTCTCTGGTATAAAAAGAGAATGCTATAAAGATTCTTGCTATGGGTATTAATATCCAACGTGAAATTCCCAACTAAACCCCAATAATTCATTATTATTATTATTATTGTTTAATTTTACTAAAAAAATTTGCAAGTTGTTACATTAAACCCAAAGGAATATTCTTGGTAAGAATAACTTCTGATGATGTGTAAAATCTTGGGGGATTACTGAGCTGCAGCGAGTCATTGCCACTTGTTAGTTTGTGGCAGAAGGAAATGGGACATCAGCATTAATAGATTTAAATCTTTTAATGCTTCCTTGGCACGATACAGAAGGCTCAGCCAGGGCAAGTCTTTTATTAATAGAACTTCTGCAAAGGCAACTTTTCAGCCACAGGGAAGCTGATGGAGTGTAAAAACAATCTCCACATTAGCATTAGACACAGTAATGCATTAGAAGTGCAAAAAATATCACGTTACACGTATGATTCATCAAGATCTGCCCAAATTAAGGTGGGAGTGGCAACTGCAGCTGCCAGCACAGTCACCAGATCTCAGCTCTCTCAGTCCCACGTTACTCCCTAAAACATCTGTGTTTGGGAGGATTTCTTGCTGGCAAGTCCTCAGCTGAGCTAAAGGAAACATTTTTAGGTTTCAGCTCAGTTTGGCTCCTCTGTGGGACAGAGATTTTACCCCACTTACAGTGACTGCATGAGGAGCTCTCACATTTTAGGGTTATTAACAAAAATACGTGTATGATTTGGTAGTTTAAGGGTGACTCTGAATTGACAGGTGACATAGAAGTTTCTAAAGCCAAACTGTACTGATACTCCAAGGTGTCTGTCCTGGGTTCAGTTGTAAGTTATTTTTCTCCTTCTTAGTAGCTGGCGCAGTGCTGTGTTTTCAATTTTAGTCTGAGAACGATGCTGATAACATACTGTTTTCAGTTGTTGCTAAGTAATGCTTACTCCGATCAAGGACTTTTCAGTCTCATGCTCTGCCAGTGAAGGGGGACACAAGAAGCTCAGAGGAAGCAGAGACAGGACACCTGTCCCAAAGCAGCCAAAGGGATATTCCGTACCACAGCACATCATGCCCGGTATATAAACTGGAGGGAGTTACCCAGAAGGGCCAGATCGCTGCTCTGGTCAGCCTGGTATTGGTTGGTGGGTGGGGAGCAATTGTATTGTGCATCGCTTGTGTTTATTGTTTTCTTTTTCTTTCCCCCTTTTTATATTCTCTCCCCTTGTTATTTCCCCTATCATTATTATTATTGGTGGTGGTGGTAGTAGTAGTTTTGTATTGTACCTGAGTTACTGGACTGGTTTTATCTCAGCCCATGGGATTTATATTCTTTTTTGGGGGAATAAAGGGGAGGGAGTGTGTGAGTGGCTGCGTGGCTCTGAGTAACCAGCTGGGCTTAAACCACGACAGTGCCTTAAGGCATCCTCTGCCATAAGAAATGTGGGAAACGTGCCATTGCTCATTCCAACATGGTAGTCACAAGGTTGTTCTCTCTTTTCAGCTGCTTTGCCTCAAATGACAAGTTATTGGGGGGGGGGGGTGGACATTTTGTATTAAATCATGTGTAAAAGTTCACAGCCTATAAAAATCTTGCTGAGGATCAGAAGCATTTCCAAAAAGAGATGACCTGATTTCAAATTAAAATATGGTGTCAGTGCAAACCCAGAAGTTGGACTGCACAAAGTATCTGCTCTTGGTGCTACAGCAGCCAAGACTGTTCTGTTCTTGTGGCAATTACATACCACTTTTCTCTTTACTCAGTTTTTGTATCTGACTTGCTCCAGAAATAGCTCCTTCCTGCAGGAATTAGTAAAGGCTGCATGCAACCTTCTGTGCGGGTAAATTTGATTTACAGTCACAATTTATTTTCAGCCACTTTTGTCTGTTCCTCGTCTTGGCAAAGGCCTCCTTTATTCTTGGCCTTGTGCACTCTTATGTAAAGCTTTCGTGAAGGCTTGGTTGGGTTTGTATTGTGTGGCTTTCTCTAATGTAATCCTCTGGTGAAAAGCTTTCAGTTCTTACAACCTGTGGTTGTTATTTTATATATATATATATTCCATTCACAGCACTGAGATGCTAATAATGGCATCTAGAAGCTAGCTGGAGCTGGAGCTTTAAATAACAAAGCTCTTCTCTATTACTTAAAGAGTATCACCAAAAGGCTTGGTAGGAAAATCAGCACTGTGCCCTTTCGCCTACAGCACAGGGGCTTTTAATTCCACCTCTGACAATCCCTGCTTGTTTGCAGAGGTGCAGAGACTTTGGAATTCTGGTGACTGCCAGACTCGACCCGAGCTCTGTGAGCAACGTGCTGGACACCATGTCAGTGCTTAGACCCCGTGTCTGTCAGTGCTTAGACCCCGTGTCTGTCTGTGCCTGCCCCCATGCCTGTCTGTGCCTGACCCCGTGCCTGTCTCCTCACTCAAAGCCCGCCTGGCGGGTTACAGCCACCCTGCTGGGTCGGTGTTCACAGCCCCGTTACCCCGGTAACTCCTCCCTCCCGCACCCTCCGGTCGGGTCCCTCCGTTACCCCCCTCACTCTTCTCCCGCCAACGCACAGGCGCTCCCTCTCCTCCCATTGGCTCCGCCCGCGCGCCGTCGGCGGCTGGGCAGCCAATAGCATGCGGCGCCTTGGGAAGACCCGCCCTCCGTGAGGCGGCCCGCCGTAGCGCCTCGCGGGGCGGGGGTCGGCGCCCGGGCGGACGGCGCCGGGGAGCGAGAGGCGGCGGCGGAGCGGCCATGAAGGTGAAGGGGGTGTTGCTGTGGCCGGGGCAGCGCCGTTCCCCTCGCTGCGGGGACGGAGGAGAGGGACGAACCGGCGCGGGACGGGGTCGGGACCCCGGTGGGACGGGCTGGGCCGTACCGCCCCTCCTCTCTCCCACAGGCCAGGCCGCTGCCCGGCCCCGGGCCTGCCCCGTTAGTGAGGGACCCCCGGGCCGGGCATGGCCTCGCTGAGGAGCCCCAGCGCCCTGCACTGACTCAGCAGCCGGGCAGGGCCTCCTGCTCCTGCTGCCGCCGCCCGCGGCGAGCCCCCGCCCCTGTGTGCGCGCCGCGGTCGCTTCCAAACCCCCCCACCCCGGCCGCCGCGGCTGAAGGAGCGGGACGGAGCCGGGCTCGCGGCGGTGCGTGGGGATTGGGCCTGTGAGGCGGGCGGCGGTTGGGAGCCGGCCCCCGCCCGGCCGCTGTGCGGGGAGGCCCCGCTGCGGCCACTGGTTCGGTGCCCAGAGGAGCCTCTTTCGCCTTCGAGGTGATGGTTGTGCGTTCAGGTGAGGGCTGCGGGTTGCGGTGACCGGGGATGTGCCAGTTCGGTGGGTTCCGAGAGGTGCTGCGTTCCTGAGAAAGCTTTGCTTTATCGCAGGATGGGGGTAAGGAGGAAATTTCAGCTACAAAGAGAGGAAAAACACCCCTTCTGCTGCTCTCCTCTTGGTCTGGTGGCTTTGATGGCACATTCTCCTCGGACTGGTGTGGAAGGAGCTGCGTGCAGCCTCCCAGCTTCTTGGGGTGCTGTCTTTCTGAGGGGAGAGTCTCAGCAGGTTACTGAACGTCCTTAAAGCCAAAAATGAGAGCAGAGAAGTTCCAGGGCTGTATTTTGCCTCTATGGGATGCACATAACATATGGAGAGAGAAGATAGCGGATAGCAGCGTGTGAGAACATGGAAGTGGTGCCTGATGTGGTTGGAAAGGTTTTGGTGCAGAAACGGACAAAATTTGAATTAATTCTCGAGGGAAGGAGTTTCTGTTTTAGTGTGTCTCATTTGCACCTTGTGTTGGTGCTTCTCAGCATGGTCTCATTTCTTTAGAGAGTAATACGAAGAGTCTAGACGCTGTAATTCGATTATCGGTTAATGAGACACAAGTGCATAGAAAGCATTCACAGCTGACTTAGGTTAAGGAGAAAATTAACGCTGCCACGTCGCTTTACCTCTCACCTCAAAATGACTGAATGCTTGGCAGTGAGTGTGGAGAGGTTTTGATACTATCAATGTTCATTTATCCAAATAACAGTTGTCCAGAGTATCTGTTTTAGTGTTGATGGTGATGTCTGAGCACTTATTGAAGGCTCTTGGATAAAACAAGTCTAGGAAGCAGGTGTTAAACTACCAGGGAAATTGATAATTTTTAAATATTAAATAATTTACAAATACTCTGTTTTTCAGAAGTCCCTGCTTTTTAAGGTTTTAAAACTTGGTGCTCTCTTGGCTTAAATCATTGGTTTTTGGAATGTATTTCTAGAAAGAGAATAACTCTTGCCTAATAATCTAGCATAATTAAGCAGAACTTGTATAGGAAAAGTTACTATTGATCTGTTTCCACTCTTTATTATTGGAAATTGGAAACCAAGCATGGGTTTGATGATGGTTTAATGATTGCCAGAGAAGTCTGATCACATGCTGGAGAGGCTCCAAGTGCTCTGTATATCTGGAGTGCAGCCACGTGCTGGGGCTACCTGTGTCTTGGCCAGGGGTCAAGGCAGGGCCACTGGAGCTTGTCTCCCTTGAGCTCCATTTGCAGGAGGCTTGAGGAGGAGGTTTTCTCCTGTGCATGGGGTGCTCACTGCCATGGAGGTTTCTGGTCATGCCTGGCATGGATTCTGCTCTTGAAATACCTGTAAAATTAGTGAATTTAATTTGTTGCATGTATATTTGATGTTATAACTGCACAGAGTGTCATGTGATGTACCGCTTAGGAGCAAAATGACTCTGTTCGTTATTTCGCTGTATTGCAACACTTCTAATGTCAGCTTACAACAGTGAAAGTGAAATACTAGGTTTGTGTGGGTTGGAGGGATGCTTCTCATCTTCTGTACTTGAGGCACTTGCATGAAGGTGGTGGTGTAGAACACGTCTGGTCCGATGGCATTGCTCCTCACCACAAAGTGAGGGCTCTTTCCTTGCCTGTTGTGCTCAGTGGTTTGAAAGGAGACATCCTGGCATAGCCCAGGATATTGTGTTATGTTCCCATAAACGAAACAGGACCGTGTTCTGTCCAGGGTAAATGTGCAACTTAATGTAGAAATTAATCCAGTTACTACAGCAATTAAAGCGCCATCATTACTGAGCTGAAGTGTTGGTTTAGGTTTTGCAGTGAGAAGTCTCAAAAAGCAATTATTTTGTGTCTTGGGAAAAAAAAAAAGATGCTTCCCTGGAATGAAAACCAGAGCAGCTCTAATCAGCATAGTTAAGAATATATATATATTCTTACATATATAATATGTATATAGTTGAAATGTTGTACCACTCAGCTTCCTTTCAGAAAGAACTTGACATGATTCTTTCAGTGAGCCACATGACAGTGATTAAACATGTGACCTGAAACAATTTGGAGTCCAAATTCCAGCTTTAGTAGAATATGCACTTTTGATAGAGAATCTAGTGCCAAAGACTTCCAAGGCTAAAAAGTAGCCATTGATTTATGTATTTAGGGGGTTTCATAGTCTTTAAGGATTGTGTGACTCGGAACTGAAGTTTAGTCAATATGGAGTAAGTTCATTTAGAGTCAAGTTCTGTTAGACATTTTGTGCTAGGGAAGGTCTTGAAGAACATTTCCCTCTCAGAGAAACTGGAGTGTAACTATTTCTAATGAGGTTTGGTTTAATACTTTCCAGTTTGAAAATCCAGAAAGGTTTTTGGTGTTTTTTTAGAGTTGTGTGTGAGTCATAGAAGAGCTGGGTTAGTTCTGCAGAGGATCCTGCAGGGGATCTGCTCTAATTATGATAAATTGCCGTGTTGCTACTTGTCATCTCATCAGGTTTTGCCCTTCACCTGTGACTAGCTGTTAGTCTTGTTCTTTGCTTCGTTGTTGCATTACCTCCTCATTCCTTACCCTTTTTGCACACAACTGTGCTAGCAAAGGAGTTATAAAAGCAAGCTCCTTGTGCCTGTGTTAGCTTCTTGGAAGCAAATCCCACCGACTTTGGCTTGCAGCTGGGAAGTGGGGATTATTGGGCTGTTTCAGCCTGGTGCTCTGGGAATTCGCACCACATGCTTCTGGGATGATGACAGATGGACTGAAGTAGCTCTTCAGTAGCAAGGCACATCTGATGTGGGCTTTCAGATATTAACTCTCTTTTTTTGCTTTGTGAATGTTTTCAGGCGGGAGCTACTTCCATGTGGGCTTCCTGCTGTGGATTGCTGAATGAAGTGATGGGGACTGGAGCGGTCCGTGGCCAGCAGGCTGGCTTTGGAGGAGGCGCTGGCCCGTTCCGATTCGCACCAAACACGGACTTCTCAGCATACCCTTCCCCAGCTGCTGCAGGCACTAACATAGTTTGCAAAGCCTGTGGGCTTTCCTTTTCGGTTTTTAGGAAAAAAGTGAGTATATTTCCTATTGCATAATGTTTTTACTCATAGGAGCTGATCTGTAGGCATACTGGGAGATGAATGTGTATTCTTCTTTAGATAAAGAAACCCAGGGCAGAGAGCCAGGGAAGGGAGTAAGTGCTTTACTCTGAGTTCACAGGAAATTAATGTCAGACAGGATTAGAAGAGTCTGATGTTCATTAATCGGTGACACACAGGATCTGCTCTGACCTAAAAGTTAGAGGATTCTAATTTGTAAGATGTGTGCTTTAGCTTCAGAATCTTAAACATTAAAACAAGTCTGGTTTTGAAGAGGATACCACACATAGTGGTTGAGTACTGGAGTGAACGAACTGGGTGATGGAAAAGCTAAAAACTTCCAATGTAGAGCTTCTTTCTGTGACATACTCGTGTCATTCTGCTTGCTTCCAGACCAGGTTTAGTTCTGTTAAATGCTATTGCACTTCCGCAGCCTCTTGCTTCATTTGGAGGTGGGTTGGTGGGTTAGTAAATGAGTTTGTTAATACTGTTGCTGTGTGTGACTGCCCAGTGTGACCTAATCCCTTGCAGCTCTTTTAGATATGAAGCCTCATTCCTCAGTTTGAGTGTTCAGTTTCCCCTTCCTGTGCATCCTGTTGTTCACATGGCAAACACGTTGAATTAAGCGTTATGTAGGGATGTTTTATGAAGCTAGTATGAATTTACTAAGATCCTGAAAAACTTGATTTGCTCACAGAGCATGGGGTGACCATTTAAAATCACTGCTCAAAGCATTGCCTGTTCTAGCTTGTGTGTGTTGTATGAGCCTTGTGAACAAAGCTCTTGTCAGAAGTGACATTTGGGAGTACTTACCTGCCATGCAGTTCACTACATTTAAAGCTTACTTTGAGTTCTATGAATCAATTGAGGAAGCAAAGTGTTCTTTAAAGTTTGGGGATTACATTGTTTTTTACACGTGTGAATATAGCTGTGACACTCAGTGTATTCAGATGTATTTTAACATACCATGATATTAACTGGCATTTAATTTCTTTTATTGTCTAAACTACATCTGGAGTACTTCATCATTTGTTTATTCATGATGTTTTTTCACTGAACCCTCAGATACGGTTGTAGCTTACGGGAATGCTACAGAAGCAGTGGGATTTCCCTGGAACTCCTGTTTGACAAAACAACTGTTTCATGGGGCAGTTTTCTAGACTTGCATCCTAAAAATGCTCTTTGTCAAAACTGACAACGAAAAGGCTTTCAGTAAATGACATAGCCCAGAGAAGGGAAGAGCAGGGTCTGCCTTTGTTACTTGTCCAGCTGAGTGGTTGTTTTCTCTTTCTCCTCAGCACGTGTGCTGTGACTGCAAGAAAGATTTTTGCTCGTTTTGCTCGGTTTCACAAGAGAACCTCAGGAGATGTTCCACTTGCCACCTGCTGCAAGAAACAGCTTTTCAGCGCCCTCAGTTAATGAGGTTGAAAGTGAAGGATCTGCGCCAGTACCTGATTCTCAGAAACATACCCACAGATACTTGCAGAGAGAAGGAAGACTTGGTGGATCTGGTGCTGTGCCACCACGGCTTAGGTTTGGAGGAGGAGATGGACGCTAGCAGCTTGCACTCGTCACGGTCACAGACTTCAGGGTTTTTTACTCATCCATTTTCTATGTCTGTATCGGTGTCATCTCAAGGAGAACTTGCAGACAGAAGTGGAAGCACAGGAAATGGAACACCTTTACGGGTACAGGAATTACTGTGTTGGGTTATGGTCTGGCATAGCTTTTTCAGTAGGTATGCATGGCTTTAAAATAAAACGCCAATTGGTACACCTTGGGGTGGCAGGAAATATACTTTTTTCTTTTTATCTATCTCTGACCCGAAAACAGAAGATTATTAGGCAAGATTCCCAGTTGAGGTGATGGAGGTGACTTGAACAGATAATGCTTAATAGCAATTGAAACTTCAGAGTGTCCTTGTCTGTGATCAGTTTGGTACAAAGGAAGATGTTTTATAAGGGATAAAGTGGTTTTATCCTGATAAGTTTTGTTTTGTACACAGGGGCAAACAGAAACGTCTTCTGTCAATAATGAAGAAGAAGAAAGTCCAGAAGAGCAGGTGAGATGCAAACTATCCACAGAATGCATTTTTGCCTTGTGACACTATGAAGTGTTGAAGTTTCTGTCACATTTAGTACCTTGTTCTGATTAGTTAGCTGTGACTAACAACGTGTATCTGTACATAACTTGCTTTAAAAAGAATAGACCTTTAGCCAAGGTGCTGTTGCTGAATGCAGCACCACATCTGGTGCTGTGAACTTACCAGGACAGCTAAAACCATGTAACTGATGTGTTTCAGACCCCTGGACTGTCCAGAAAGCGAGCAAGGGCGTCTCTCTCTGATATTTCAAGTCTGGAAGACATTGAAGGGTTGAGTGTTCGGCAGCTGAAGGAAATACTTGCCTGTAACTTTGTCAACTACTCAGGATGCTGTGAAAAATGGGAACTCGTGGAGAAAGTGAGCAGGCTATACAGAGAGAGTGAGGAAAACCACAAAACACGTAGGTTTATGTCTTATTCTCACTTTTGTAAGATTTATTTTGGGGTCTCCAGTAGCTGGTTCTGCTAACAGAAGGATTTGGTATCTAACTTGGGTCTGCACGCCTGGGCCAACTGGAAAAGTGAGTTTTAACAATCTAGGGTTCATCTAGAGTAGTTCAGTGTGGTTCTAAGGGATTAAATGAAGCTTTCCAGGATTGTGCTGGGGTTTTAAGCCTTTTTTCCAAAGCTCAGAGATCTCAGCTTTCCCCGTGGAGGTAAAATTGCACAACTGAGAACCGGTTCCTCAGAGAACATGAAACTTGGCACCTCTGCATCCTTTACTAGGTTTCACAAGGCGTCAGTGAGAGCTGCTCCGTGGCTGCCAACAGGCCAGAGCAATTCAGGTCTTTTATTGTGCTAAGAAGTAGAAGCTACAGTGGCAAAAGTCCAAGTTCAAGTGGTTTAGTCTCTGTACACATTTTCATTAGGTGGTTCTGTGGCCGCAGCTCGGTGATGAGTGTTCTGCCCTCTCTTACACTCAACCACTGGAGTCCTTCCCTTGTGTGACTGCTGTATGTCCACAGACCGATTCATGGTCAGATGTTATATGCTGAAAAGCAACTTTTTTGGTGTCATTATCAGCTTCAAAACCACCTGCCTGGCTCCTCAATGCTGCCCCCAGCAGCTGGGCTCTGAGGAATGGGGCACTGTGGTTGGCTGGAGAACTTAACAACCCTGGGCCAATGCCCAGCCACAGACACTGCAGGGCCTGTGATAATTGAAGTAGGGCTTAAGTGAGTATCAAAACGGGGCTTAAGTAGGTGTGAGAGCATGGTTTAAGTGAGACCCTCCATTTGGTCATAGACCAGAACTGAAAACCTGCCTCAGATCAAGCTGTAAATGTCTCATTTTTATAAATTTACCTGGTTTTCTACCATGGTCTGATGGAACATTTGGTTGCTGCCAGGGGCTTTTGTCTATTTGCAATGAAACTTGGCAGGCTTTGTTCAGTTCTGCCACCTTCACAGCTTCCTTAGAGCAGACTAAGAAGTGGAAGCCTTATTATTATTATTATTATTATTATTGTGTTTAATCTTCTGAGGAAAGCATTCTGCCAGTCAGAATAAGCTCAGAAATGGAAAACCAACACGCTCTGAATGTTAATCCAGCACATTACTTCACGCTCATTATAGTCTGAATGGAAAATGGTCTCCCAGTTTAAAGAACAAATCCAAGTACTGGCTGTTCACTTTTTAGGGGGTTTCTCGTTCTTGTTTCTTCACATTTTTTGAAGGAATATAGACTAATTCTTAGCTGTGGATTAGAAAAACCGCTGTGCCCAGGCAGCAGCACCACTGCCAAGTGCATGATCTCCCTTCTCTGTTGGGTTTCAGAGGGCGAGAAGATGCAGCTGACGGATGACGACGACAACCTGTGTCGGATCTGCATGGACGCCGTCATCGACTGTGTCCTGCTGGAGTGTGGCCACATGGTGACGTGCACCAAGTGTGGCAAGAGGATGAGCGAGTGCCCCATCTGCCGACAGTACGTTGTCCGGGCCGTGCACGTCTTCAAGTCTTAACCCCAAAGCCCAACGGTGCAGTCACCCATCCAGGATTCCTGGGGGCAGGAATGCTGAACCTTGGGGTGCGCTTCAGCTTTTCAATAAACACCATTCTGAAGATTAAGATCTTAAAGGTTTGTGAGGGATTTTTCTACAGCGTAACTGAATGCCGGGGTTGGGCAGGACAATTCCTGTGTGTACAGTAACTCGCCTTACAACCCCACACACTGTTGGATCAAACTGTTTACAGCAGTCCTTGCTCTCTTCTGAATAATGCCACCTCAAATGAACGCGTTCACGACTCGGCAAGCAGTCAGGAACACCGCTGCTTGCCTGTATTTGCGTGTGACCTTGTCTAGTGCATTAGAAGCAACAACTATCAGTTGAATATTCAGCTTTTACGTAATTATAGAATGTAAGTGCTGCGACGCTGCTCCCGCAGCAGTGGTAGCAGTGAGCTGCGCCTGTAGGAAGCACTGCCATGAACGGTACCTGCACAGAGGCCCTTAAGTAATGTCTTGCCATTACATGTGCTGTCCTGGCCCTTCCTTGGAACTGTACACGAGCCTCCATCACATTGTGGGGCACAGTCATTGTGCAGGGCTCTTCTGTGTGGTGTCCAACTGCCCATTACTAAGTGTTTTTTAGTTAGGAATAACCTATTTTTTTAAGAAGGGGGTATATAGTAACCATACTACTGTGCTCCTTAAGCCACTCATGCCTATTGTAACTATTACTCTTAAGTGTGATGATTGTACTCCATCTGTACTGTGAATACTAATCAGGGTCATGAAACTTCTTGCTGCTAACATGTGGAATGTACTCATGGTGTTACTGACCTTAAACAGGCGGTCGTTGTTCAGGGGAAGGGGGATGTGGTATTTGTTTGAAACCTCGCATTCACAGGCTTTAACCAGGGCTGTGTCACCAACAACCACGCTTCCCCTCGGCTGCTGACTCCTGGTGTTGCTGTCAGCCCTTGGCTCTGGTCCCACCTGGGCTCTATGCCATCAGCAGAGGTAAGGCTCCGCTCGGAGCAGGGGTTTAAGTGTCCTGGAGGATATGGAGAAACTTGCTTGTGTTCTAAGGACAGGATGCTGCAGCCAGTCATGGCCGTGGCTGCCTTTAAGTTCACTGTAAAAACCCAGTGGAGGCAAAGCAGGGATGTGGATTTTCCAGGCAGTTCCTTTAAGCAGGGCTGCTCAGTGAAGCTGCAGCTTCTCCTTTCGATTTCCTGTGTGGCAGCAAAGTAACAGAGCCAGGGCCCTGGGGAACTCACAGCTCTGCCAGGCCTGCTCCCATCTTTGATGTGAAGTTACGCTGGCTTGAGACAGCAGCTCCTCAGAATAGCAGAGAGCTTGCACCCGCTGTGGGTTATTGTTCAGAAGGGAGCAAACCTCTCACTGGCTTTGTTTTCTAGCAGTAACTTTTTAATGGCACCGAGTGCCCGGAGCCTGTGTTCAGCAGGGGGGGCAGTGAGGAAACCCCCTCTCTGTAACCTCCGTGCTCATCATTTGCCACACAAGGGTAATAAAGATTTGTGATGGGCGTTCTCAGCCTCTGCCTCTTTCCTCAGCTGCTCTCGGGGGCTCGGCTCAAGCTTTAACCTTGTTCTTGTGCTGTCAGTGCTCCTAGAGGTACAGGACAGGGCTCAAGCGCTGTGAACACGCTACCTGGAACACACCAAGCGGATCGAGACCAGGAGCACTCATGGATCCCCCCACGCAGCTCCCCCCTTGTGCCACGGAACAGAAACCCGCAGAGCCAGCACCTGTTTTTGTACAATTGTTTATACAAATTCAACAAAGGTAAAACTGCATCAGGAAGGTCTACGAAAACAACACCGTACAACAATGGCACTTATGAATGCAGAAGTTTACAATCAGGAAATAACCATGTTATAAACCTTAAATGAGAACTCAACTCACACTTCAAAGAAAGAGAGACTACGTTTGACCATTTATTCTACCGCTGGACTCACTGTATAAATTAATTCCATATTGAGTACAAGAGCTCATGCTACAGAGTGAAACCCTCCTATGTGCAAAAGCTGAAATTGGAATCCTTTAAAATTTTGAGAAAAAAGGTGATTTCTATACAGATAAAAGTGGTTTTTTTTTTTTACTTCAACTATAATTTACACCTTATTTCCACAACATGCTTATGTCACTTCTGAAGTATACAAAGCAGGATATAAACTTCCATTAAAACATGCTTGAAGGTTGAAAGTATGAACCTACTTTTTCCTGACCTGGGCACGGCTGTAGATAGATACTGTCTACGAAGTATAGGTTAAGTTCTCGCCTACCATAAGTAAAGATAAAAATTGGCAATCAAAACCGAAACACTGGTAATGCATTCAAACATTGCATAAATAATTTTTAAACAATTTTTGTACAAAAATAGTTCTGCATAATGTAAGATGTAACAAAACAAAACGTGGGGGAGAAGGCAGAGAGAGCTGTAGTGCGTGGGCCGCTGTCATGACACCGACTTCTCGTTTTTGTGGTGGTTGTTTTAAGAAATGAAAAGCAGAAATCAAATTTACACTACCAAGCACATGCTGTGGTACTTTAAATAACAGTATTTCATGGAGCTCGGTCGTCTTCCGGGTGTGAACAACTCTCACCAGTAACAGTCGCCTTATGAATTTGCATAAGAGCCAGTGCAGGACACCCCAGGGAGACCGAGTTCACCAGTGGCACAAGTTGAACTTCGTAACGTGGGTAGTTTCACGTTGTTCTCAACAGGAGGTGTAAAATCCCATCGCGGTATTTTCCAATATTCCAAGTTCCCAATTGAAAATAAAATCCCTACGTGTGTTCAGTCCCGTCCCCCCCCAGCCCCAGTATTTACACGTGTCCTTTAACTAACTCAGTTTTTGCAGGAGTTTTTCTTCCACTTGCCCAAACTGAACACTTACTGACATCTCTGCGATGAACTGCTCGCAGCCTTCCTTCGTCACTTGCTTGCAGTACCTCAGGTCGATCTGGCAGATGTTTCCGCAGCGTTTGAAGTAAGACAGGCACTGGTCAGTCACCTTATTGCAGTCTGCGGAGGGGACACACAAAATCAAGGGGGGGAAGTTCATGGGGTGTCTGGGTTTGGTCCCCAGCATCAGGATGGTTTGTCCTGGTTGCAGTGGGAAAAGGGATTTCCCTTCTCCAATCCCTGTCACTCAAGGCCAAGGGGCGATTCAGGTTTGATATAAGGCAGAAGCTCTTCCCTGCGAGGGTGCTGAGGCGCTGGCACAGGGTGCCCAGAGAAGCTGTGGCTGCCCCATCCCTGGCAGTGCTCAAGGCCAGGTTGGACACAGGGGCTTGGAGCAAGCTGCTCTAGTGGAAGGGGTCCCTGCCCGTGGCAGGGGTTGGAACTGGATGATCTCAAGGTCCTTTCCAACCCAAACCCTTCTGTGATTCCATGATTCCCATCCTCCTCCCCTGTGCTCCCGCCTCTCACCTGACAAATTGATTTCCGTTAAAGAATCCCGCGTGGTGGTCCCGACCGCGGTCAGCAGGTTGATGGACTGATCCGTCACGTGGTTACAGTAACTGAGGTTGAGTTTGGAGAGCAGAGGCATGTGCCTGATGATGAGCCGCAGGGAAGCGTCTGTGATATCCAGGCCAGCCAAGCGCAGCTCCACGATGTTCCGTAGCTTACTGCGGTTGTCGATCTGACCTGGGAAGCAGAAGCAGACGGTCACTCCCGTGAGTCTCCCCTCCACCCCGTGAGCTGCCAACATCTGTATGAAATGCACCGTGACACAACAACACTGCTGCCCTAAGTCAACTTCAGGCGCTTTCGCCTGTCTGGAGTTTCGGAGGGGATGTCAGCAGGAACACTTTGTCTATGTTTGGAACAGGCACGTGGGCAAAGCCAGCTCCTGATTCCAGAACAAAAAGGGATGAATGTAACCGCAGGGGCCCAGCGGAATTGCACGTCGGGAATAAGCGGTAGGCTGTGCAGTGCATGCCAGAAAGCAGATCTGATTTGCTCAAAATTTCACCTGAGCTGACATCCGGGCGAATGTGGCATGCCCCACAGAACTGCTCCTTCCCTGAACTGGGAGGAAGGGTTTCCATACTCTCTAAAGTACACCCGCTGCAGCCTGAAGAGAAGAAAGTCAGACAGAAAACCAGCGCAGTGGCTCAGACTGTTCAGCAGGCAGAGAACACCACTCGTCACCCATCCAGCGAGGAGGTGTTGAAAGTCACTCCTGTGAACACCCTGAAGCCCAGAACCCCTCCGGCTGTAGCCGTGGGGGTTTCTGCCCATTTCCTCTAAGGGCACTTAGCAGCAGTGACTGGGACAGGTCCCCTGGCTCCTCCCGCCTGTTACCTGGCCGGTTGTCTGTGGGCGGTGACAAGAGGTCTCTCATTTGTGCGTCTTTCAGTCCTTCTGCCCACTGCACGTCCAGAGTTCGGAGTAAAGGACAACTGGAACTACAAAGTGCTGACACTGCTATCCACGAGCACCCTGATAACAGCAGGTCTCGAAGACCTGTGGATACAGAAGACGTTGGAGCACAGGGAGACATCCACCACAGTGATCTCTGCTCCCATGGGCAGGAGCGGGATGAACAATCCCAGCGCTCCAGGGCACCCGTAAGCCTCCTCCCTGCCTAGCTCTCCATCCCTCCCACCACCTAGAACTTCATTACTGTGGGTGACAGCAGGACCACCCCCCACCCCTCTGCTAAACCCCTCAGCACAGGCACCTTCCACAGCAACATTCATTAGCCCTTGTCAAAGACCTGCCTCAAATTAGTTCATCCAACAAGTCCCAACAACCAAGTTTGAGCCCATTTTAACCCACCAAGGCTTCATTGCTACAGGTCTCCTCCCCTAGGATACCTGGATCCCTGCAGACACTCCTCAGGGAACTGCAGTTCAGATAAAACTGGTTTGCTAAACTGGGTGGTCCAAATAAGCATCACTTACCTGGCAGTCTGTTGATAAGCCAGCTCAGCTGCTTTTTAGATATATTTGTCCAGCTAAGATCAAGGGTTACAGGCTGTCTCCTAATAATGCCGCTGAGCATAAGTGGAGTGATGGATTTACAATGGTTTAAATCTATTTTGGTCCATAATCTTTTGTCACAGCACCTACCCAAAAAGAACAGAAAAAAGCCAACAGCACTTAATCTGGCACTTGTTCTGGTTTCTGCAACACTTTAAAAGGTGCCATTAAACAGCAGGGAAAACGACAGCATTTAACTCAAAATAGCAAAACTCAGGGTGAGTGACGCTAAAAGCAGCCCGACAGCAGCACGCAGCATTACCGGGGTTTGAAGCTTCCCCATCAGGCAACCAAGCAGGGAGTTACTTCCACAGAGCCACAAGTGTCAACAACTTCAGAGCCTATTTGAAGTCATCACAGCGCTTACTAAACCCCTTTCTCTACCCTAAAGACAAGCCACAACTCCATGCCTACACTGAATACAACTGGGTTTTAATGTTACCGCCCTGATTCCCCCGTGCTTTTCCTTCCTTAAGCCCACTGAACCCTCTCCTGTGCTGTGTGTTTGTGTTCTTCCTGGCTATATGGCTTATGTGTTTTCACACTCTCTTTATGGTGCTCTATGGGCAACAAGCAAGAAATCCTAGCGAGTGTGTGAGGTTCTAATGGAAAGAAGTGAGAAAATGCAGGAAACCCTGCACTGAAGTGGAAAAGGCATTTCCCAGCTTTCTGTGACACCGGGAAGCCCACGGAGGAGACGCTCACACACATCATCCCGCACCCAATTAGCAACCTCTCAACCTCCCCGTTTTTTAACCCACTTTGTTACTACACGGTGCTAGAGAGGAGTCTCTGTTACAACCTGCCCATCTGTGCACACACGACAGTTGGATGTGAGGTGACAGCCAACAAGAGGCTTCTCTGCAAGTTCAGTGGAAGACATAAACGTGTCCACTGAGGCCTCCTGCTGCTGCACAGTCACAACTGTGTCAGTGTTCACATGCTGCTAGCCCTGAGCACCGAAAGGACACGCTGTGAGTAAATACAACTGACAATTCCTCCATCAGCTCTGCTGACAGGGAACACGGGGAACAGGATGGCTCTGCATGTACCCTCTATGGGTAAACAGCATGGACCTTCTGAGCAGAACACCAAGACCCCTTCACTGTATCTCCATAGATATTTAACAGCTGAACTAAGCAAACAACTGCATTAGCAATCAGCAAGTCCTGGGGGCAGAATGACACCGAGACTTGGCATGACCTAGACGGGCCGTTCCTGCAGGCAGGAACATTGTGGTGTCTGACTGCAGACCAGGCTGTGCTGGAGCGCTACGGCCCCGGCAGGCTGACGCCAAGGCTGACACACACACACACACACAGAGCTCCCATACCATGAAAGCTGGAACTGCTGTTTCTGAGCAAGCACTAGAAGACACAATGCTGCTTCTGCTCCAGACACTGCTGGTCACCCCTTCCCCTTGGGCTCAACAGAGCTTCAGTGACCTGCACAGCTCTTTTAGGAGATGTTAGTGCCTCCATCACCCACTTCCCATTCCAGTCCAGCCCACCACACACCAGACCTATCTCGCCTTCCCGCTTCTCCTTACCATCTGTTCCAGGTCTTGCAAACTCTCATACAGATGCACAAGTCCCTATGACTGAGGTAGCTAAAGACAGCCATCCAGACTTCCCTCTGCATCACGTGGGCTGCCCCGTCATCCAGGGGGAGCGAGTCCGGAGGGGGGCTGATGGGAGGTGGCCGGATAACGTGCCGTTCCATCTGGATGCATTTGGGAGGCGAGAGCGAAGGCGGTGGCCGGGTGATGCCCCTGGGGGTGCTCCGCAGGCTGGGGATGAGCTGGTGCCTCAGCTCCCGGGGCGTCCCGTTCAACCCTTTGCTGAACCTATGGAGTCTCTCGCTGTTGTTCAAGGCGCGCTTCGGCTCCTCGTTCTCGCTCTCGGGTTCAGATTTGATGGGTTGGTGGTTCTCATTGGCAAGGCTGTTCTCGGTTTTTTGGATCTCCTGGTTAAGCTCCTTGCTGAGCTCCTTGCTCAGTTCCTTATTGGGAAGCCGCCTTTTCCTCCTCATCTTGAACTTCTTCTTGTCCCTGGGCTCGGCACCCTCCGTGCTGGGCCCTGCAGTGGGCGAGCTGGACCGTGACTGGTCACTATCCTTGGACCTGGGAGGTGCTTCTGGCAGGTCATCCTCTGGCTCCTGCTTGAGGCGCCGCAGGGGTTTGATCATGGCAGTTCGGTCATCGGGAGCCTTCCACGATCGCCGCTGCAAAGGAAGAGACAAGGGCTGATGGCTGAGCAAGGACAAGGAGCTGGGCAACACTTCACATGCTGATGATGCTCCACACAGGCAGCCCTGCCCGGCAGTCGGGACGCCTGCCAGCACTTGGCCCCCCCCCATCCGAGCACCAGGGTACATTCACCGGCCAAAGGTATCAAGTTCAAGTGCCACTGTGGATGAGGAGCCCAGCTACTGGCTCTGAGGACTCCCAAAGAGTGACAAATGCATTTATTCACCATGCATAATCCTGCAGATTTAAGGGCCTTACTCATTACACAGCAGACAATCCATCTATAGAAGATAAGCAGCACACTACAGACAGCCTCTTCCCCAGCAGGCCAGAAGAAACCAGGCTTGGGACACATTCACGGGGCACCATTTTAAACACTGGCTGACATGCATTCAGTCATGCCTGATGGCCAAGTTCTGAAACCTGCATCGGTCACTGACTCAGACCGTGGCCGTGCTGTTGTGGCCCTCACTGCTGGATACTCACAGCCTCATTTAACCACGCTTTAGCCGCTCCTTTACCTCCTGCTAAACCCTCTTTGTCTTCTCGAGCTTCCCCACCTCCGGTGCATGCAGACTGGGGAGTGTGACTGACAGGTCTGACGTGCTGCTGGCCTGACACTGATACCATCTCCAGTACAACACAGGCTGACAGGGGTTAGCTGGCACCTTCCTCCCTGCCCCGGTCCCTGCTCCTAACAGCAAACTGCACTTCACTGCTCACATTAATCACATCTCTCTTTGATGCACACCAGACAGAAGCGTGAGAGACGTACAAACTGAGACCAGGGAACACTTCAAGTCTAATCTGATCACTACAAGCAAGAAAGAAGCCACCAACTGTTAAAATGAAATAGCTCTAATAAGAAGAGATCTGGACTGGCAAGGAAAGGTGAAGTGCTGTGAACACACTTGTTATATCAAGAAGGTCTGTGCTTTTGCAATAAACTAGTTGGATCGAGTCAGTGGATGCGCTCCTGTGCTCCAGACTGCGGTGCACAGCAGAGAAAGCTGATCACCCTGTCTTTAAATTAACATCTTACAAAGGGAGAGGCCACAGGAAGTTAATGACAGGTTAGAATTAAAGAATTACAACATCAGACTATTTGCAGCATCCTTCACACGAGGTGCGCAGCTCAGAGGCACCACACTTGTGTTTTCATGGCAGATGGAGGCAAATCAATACCTGCGTGCCAGGCTGTCCCTGGGGGAGTCAGTGGAGGGCTCCAGGGATGTGCTGTGGCACAGACTGGGGAGCGGCTGCATGGCAGGGACAAGGTTCAACCACACAGGAAGAATAAAACATCAATATAGAAACAGGATTTTAAGCCCTTGGGTCATCAAAACACAGCTTCTGCTGGGCTCTAATATGGGACACCAGAAAATGTAAAGCCAGACACTGCAGCTAAACTACCCTGGAGTGTAAAGGTTTCCATGAGAGAGAGATTCTGCCATTGCAAGATGTAAATGGGATAATAAAAATGCCTGCAGTGACACAAGGACATGACTGATAGAGAAACTGGCTCACCATTCAGCTCACATCAGGAGAAGGGATTAAAAGGGATTGAGAAGACATCTATTAAAAGGCAAAGTACCTTCTTCCTGAAGAGTTTGTCTTCTTTTCCAAGTTTTAGCTGTTGGAAGAAAGAAAAGTAAAAACCCCAAACCACGACATTGGTTGTGCTGTCTGATGAAGGTTTGGTGCCATCCTCACATGCTGTGAGGAGCAATTCAAGCCCTCCATGGACACTGTGGGCAGTCCAAAGGGATGGGAAAAGGAAAGCATGGCCAGAAAGCAGCTATGCATGAACGGGAGTCTTCAATTTTGCTCTCTCACTCCACCAAAGCAGCCCCAATCCCTACATTTACTGTACTGCAGCATTCCCACTATCAAGCCTTGCAGGCCGGGCTGAATCCCTTCCTCATGTACTTCATGTGCAATACAAAACCAGCCACTGATTCTGAGTTTAAAGCCATCAGCCATTTACTCACAAGACAATACTCGTATCTACCTCTGCAAACCTGCCTTTCTGTATGGCCCAAGTATGGTATTTTGCAATCCACATGACAATTCAGTGTCCCTGCCTGGCCCAAGCGCTCGGACTGTCAAACTCAGGGACAAGCTGCCTACATGGCTGCTGTGAGCAGCTCCTCCTCTCTGCAGGCTACAGAAGGTGTCATTGCTAAAGGTCCTCTGATGGGTCCTCCCTGAACCAGCCACAAACAAGCTGCCAGGCGCCACCGAGTGGACAGAGATGGAAGAGTTCCCATTGCAAACTGCTTTTCCCCCTTGCTCTTCCTCCAAAGCATCTCATGTAAAGACTTTTCAGTTAAAGTGGGGTTTCCAGTATTGTGCATAAACCAACAGCCACAACCCAGCGCTCTCAGCCTCTGAACGTGAACCCAAGTGGCACCACTCAACCCCTGCCCTGTCACACTGGCAGCTCTCAGAAAGGAAGGCGAAACATCAGGGAACAACGTGGGGTTGAGATGAGCTGTCAGCCAGGAGGCCCGAGCCACCAGCACAAAGGGAGGGTTCTGGCATACCCGCTTTCTCATGGGGGATTCCTGGGGCTTCTCAAACTTCCTTTTCCTCCAGAGATGCACCTCGTCCGACTTCCTCCTCAGGATCGAGTCAACCGGAGCCTTCTTGGAATGTTCCTCCGACTTCCTCCGAGGGGTCTCCTCGCACTCCCCTTTCCTCTTCGCTGCGTCTGTCACCTCCTTGTTGTCTCTGTTCATTTTCTGCTCCTTCAGCAACGAGCCCGGCAGATTTGATGCGTATTTGAATCCTGGTCCCCGCTTTTGCTTGTACGCCAAAGAGACACAAAACACAAACAAACTTTATATCTTATGCCTTCATCTGGGCTGCCTCGAGCTCTGGTGGGTTGAGCACTTTGTAACACACAAAAGGATGAGTAAGGAGTTAAGAGTATAGTTTCAACCTTCACAAGGTTATTTTTGTAACTAGGCGCTTGCAAGTGTCTGCCTCAGTAAAGAAAGAATGTTTCACTAATTCCAACAGACACTTCAGGTTTTGCATAATTGCTCCTAGAGTTTGGGGGCTTTCAAAGTATCTGAATGGTGGAAATTAGCATGTGGTAATGCACAGAACTAACCCAAATACTCCCCGGGTTCTGAGTGAAGTGTTGCTACGTGGAGCAAGAATACAAAGATTATTAGAGAATAGAAAGCCATCAGCTTATTTCCTTCGACTGAATTAAGCACAAAATGAGAAGCTGGTATGGGGCAAAGTTGGATCTAGAAGCCAGAGGGGATGCCTGAGATGTTGTATCTCCTTCCAGCACCGCTTATTCCCATTTAACTCACTTTTCCAGTTTTCCCTGCATGGTTGCACTTTGGACACTCCCAGCAGTTCGGCAGCTCATCGTTCACCACACCATCTGATTCCTTCACCTGGGAAAAGAGAGGCACAGCTCAATCCACAACTGCACTGCAAAAGGCTACAGGTACATCCTGCAGAAGCGTTTTGTACAGCTCCGTTTTCCCCTCACCAACCACTGACCTCCCTGTGCCTGCACTCAGATCACCCAGCACGTGTTGTGCCATCCTGCTGGCGCTGAGCAAGCCCTGGGTTCCGCCCAATTACCCTTCTTATCATGCCAGGAGAGGAGGAAAGCACACTGGCCAAGCTGGTATGTGACAATGGGTTCAGGTTTGGGCTTTTTATGAAGGTCAATGACAATCACCATTAACACAGGGCCCATTCTGCCCTTGCAAAGAACCCAAGGCAACAGAACACACCCCAGCAGCCCAAACCAAACCCCCCAGGACCAGGGCTGCACCCATGCCATCCACATGTCCTCGCACACCAGGGAGTTGCACAGCTCGGTCCCGTTCCCCCCCCTGGTGTGAGGCACACTCTGATCTCTGACAGGAAGGGATTCTTCCCATGCCCACATTCTCACATACGTTAATACCACTCGGCATTTTTAGAAGCAAAGCACCCTGCACTGTAATCAAGTGTTCCTTAAAATACTTCTTTCTGGACCAGAACTCACAGTCCCATGCCTGCAGCCCTCAAGCCCATGTGCCAATAAAGATGATGGGTGCCAAGTCAGCTAGAGAATAGGCACTTTTATTCAGAAGACTGGACACACGAAGGCATTTTGAAGGTTTCTCACACCCACAGCAACCCAGCTATGGAAGGAAGAGAAACGCTTACTGCTTCGCTATGAGAGACTGGCATCTGAAAGAGAAGACACACGCTCTGTGTTGTCACACTACAATGAAAGCACAGTCCTGCCCTGCCCAGTCCAAAAGCTGCTGGTTTCTCAATTTCCATACAGGAGCCCACATTATTTTCCAAACAGGAGATAGGTGTTTCTGAAAAGATGTCTCTGTGAATGAAGCCGAGGATGAAAAGCAGAGCTAAGCTAAAAACACCCTCCACACAACTCATACGCTTACTGACAGCACATTCATCCTTAAGGGTTTAGTTATATATGCAGAAAAAAAGCCTTGGCAGGGGGGCAGAAAACCCCATGCTGCTGTGAAGACAAATAGCTGGGCACTGGCATCAGCAGCACAGGAGCAGGAGACTGCTGCTGGAACAGGCAGGGGCAGAGATCTGCAGAGCTTTCATGCTGCTGAAGCATTTCCTCCTCTCCTCCCAGCGCAGTGAAGAGGCACTGGCTGTGCAGGAACCAGCCCGTGGGTTTAGGGGAACTGCTTCCTCCAGTCCCCGAGCCAGACAGCAGCCAGGCTGGTTTCACTCTAGCGAGAGCAAGGCCATGTCAGCCTCTCTCAGCAAGTCTGCTGGAGTTAATAAATGAGTAAATGAAGTGGGCAGGATTTAAATACTGGCTTTATCACAACTGTGTGCCTTTGAACCTTCTTTCCCATGGTAGGTGTAAGATACTCCAGGAGTTGTTGTATACATCTCTGCCTCAGGGGAACAATTCCTGGCCCAAGCCCAAGCTGGGAACAAGTTATTTCCCGCACTGAATATAGAACAAATGCTACTGAAGGGAAAGCATTACAGCTCTGTCCCCTCTGTGAAGTTTAAGGAACTGAACAGATGTGAGGGGCTGTAAGCAAACTAATTAGACACACACAAACCAGCACTGAATCTGTCCCAAGCCTTTCAGGCTGGGTGGGAGCCAGGTTTGAGTGTTTGCTACAAACAGCAGGTGGGTGTCTGAGCCACAGCGTGAGGCAGCTTCAGAACCGTACCTGCAGCACGAGATCAGCCATTCAGAAAGTCTAAACGTGAGGCTACGCTACTGGGAACTCTTCTTGTTAGGGAATATGGAGCCTCCAGGATGCCAACATCCCGGAGCGAGAGCCATGAATTCTGGCAGTGCCAAGACTGAAACAATACAGGCAGTGGGACACAGCTGGGTTGAAGCCATGGGCAGCAGTACAGATGTGCTGGGGAACATTTTCATATCTGCTGCTCCGACAAGACACCTAAATATCCACCTTTTCCATCATTATCACTAGATCCACCTAAGATGAAAAAGAACAGGCTCCTACTGCAGAAAACAAACCCCTTGTCCTTAAAGAAGCAGCGTCAGATACTGCAGGCACTCGCAGGAGTCAACCAGCTTCAGCAGCAATTTGAGATGGAGCAAGAAAAAATCATCAATATCAGTTCCACTCAAATGCTCTGTAACAGCAAAAGGCAATATACCTGCAAAAACCTCACTGGCTCCCTCTGGAAGCAATGCTGTGCTTGAGAAAAGGCTCACCGAGATCATTCTCCTAAGGAACTCTTCAGCAAAATGAGCATTTGTGGGTATTTCCAAGGAAAGAAGCACGTCAGAAACATCCCTCGATACACCTCAGTACATGGAACATCCATGATTGTCCATAGCACAGCTCTGATGCAAGCACCTAACGTGCTCTTGTACCCAGGGCTCTCCCAGTAAGAGGCACCCACACTGCGAGTGTCTCAGAGCACCTCAGCTACCCTTGATCTCCTCAAAGAAGTCTCCCTCAGACACTGTTTTTTCATGGAGAAAACCCACCACAAACATACATAGCCAAACCAGGAAGAGGAAAAGGACGGACTTCAAACCAGAAACAACCTGCCCTGGAGTTTAAATTACCCCCTGCATGTGCCAAACTCTTCTGCAAGCTTTGGAGACGTCTTGGAGAGAATTAATTCCACATGGGAATAAGCCAGGGAAGGACACTCCTCCCTTCACTGAACCAGTTTACTGCAGTCCCCCCCAAAAGTACATTTGCCACACATTTAATTGGAGCTGACCAACAGTTCACATGTACTACAGCAGCAGCAGCTGTCCTGGGGCTGTGTCTGCATTCAAACGCACTTCCCACAAGGACTATTTATGGGCTCCATCCTCTGGGCTTTAGCTCATGTCAAGGGCTCGAGGACACGTAGACATGGCAACAGATCTTTCTCTCACAGAAAATCATGGAACATGGGAATAAAGAGCAAGGAGGGATCCAAGGAAGAGGCTCCATCTTCCTTTTGCTGTTCCCCTGTGCACAGATTCACCTCGCCTTCCAAGATGATTCTGAAATCCTACCAGTGCCCTTTTGTCTCAGTAAATCAACAGCACTGGTTACCCCAACATCTCATCCCAACAGCAGCATTGAGAAATTAAAATGCAAGACACACAAGGCAGGCTGTAAGTCTCCCATTGCTTAATTTTCAGAGACACCCAAAGCAACATTATTCCTAGTTACCTGAACGGCACTGGGAACACCACATGTGCATAAAAGAACAAAGCAGCACTTGCTTGATTTCATAGATCTGACCCACATCCTGTACAACTAGCCCCAAATGTGGTGTGGGGGGAGGAAACTGTACTTGAACTGACACAACACAATTGTGCCCTCTGCTCTCAGCCATGAAGTGACAGTGACACTGTAAAGCCAGAGATGGAGGAGTGCAGGGCACTTCCAGCAAGGACTGGGACAGCAGAACAGCAGCTACAAGCCAAAACTGAGGTACCTCTGCTAAGGAGCAGCTCCTTCCCTTGCTTCATCGGCCCCCAAAGCCTCGTTTTAAGCACAGCCAAGCAAGCAAAGCTCCCTTTCAGAGCCCATCTGTGGCAGGAGCTGTGAGCACCAATTTCATGAATCAGGGAGACAGCCACAGTTCTGGTTTGCCAGCTACCCTACTTTCTGCTCTAATGACACAGAGCTCAGTGCAATCCTACACAGAGCACAAGAAAAGGCCAGGAGAGCATCACCCCAGGCCTGCATAAGGAACATACCTCTCCTCCCAGAGATCCCAGAAGAGCCAAAAGCTGCTTTCTGGGGCACGGTGTGTCAGAATACATTTGCTTTGGCAAATCACTTTAACCATAAACAAATCAGCAACAGGAAATGGCTGATCAACTGAAACAAACCAGCTCTGGAGAAAGGAAGCTTCTAAATGCTGATACACACAGATGTGCCCAAAATGACACTTTTGCTACCAGTCAAGAATATAGCTGCTCACAGGACTCAAGTCAGCCAAGGGTGAGCACTCCTGCAGCTTGAAGCTTGCTCAGTTTGTTCGCCAGAGCTGCAGTCTTTCTGCTGCAACATTTGCTTGCAACATCTTTAAAGCCAGCTGCTGCTGAAAGGCGCATCTGTGCCTGGACAAACACCACCAGCAAACTGCTCCTCTGTACTTGTGAGACACAGGAAGGAGCTACCGAAACGGGGACTGTGACTAACTCATCCAAAAGCACAGGCACATTTCTCTGTGCTCTTGAGCTTCCCGTCCCAACTGAAACTCCTCACTTCCTTAAACAAGAGGCAAAAAGAAAGAAGAACGGAACAGAACACAAGACCTTCACAGGCACACACACTTCGGCGGCTGTCCAAGGCAAGTTTCTGCTTACAGGGGATGCTGTTACATGGAAGCCAGTCAGGGCTGTGTGTGCCATGGCTCTTGCCCTGCTTCTCACACCAACTCTTTGCTCCCGTATGTTTCCAAAGACGAGAATGGGAAAGCTTTCCCATTTCTGTGCACTGCTTTTACATTAAGGTGATAACCAGTCCGGTTTTGTTTCCAATGTGTATCACATCCTTGTACTCACCTTAAGGCATCCTGGGTGTATGATTTCATTACAAATGGAGCATTCCATTAGCATGAGATTAAACTTGCTCTCCTCCTCTTCCACCGTGTCCTCCTTCCCAGCTTCTCCACACACCAGACACACAGCAGTATGAGGCAGCACCGGCTGTGTACACACAACAGAAAGAAATCTCAGTCAGAAGACATATGGGAACAGAACGACTCCATGTGCATTTACAGTATCCTCATTTCAAAGAGATAAACAGGGATTAATTGTGCAAAATGCTGAAGGCTCCAGCCCAGCAGAGCAACGAAGGCAAGAAAAGCTGGTAACAGTCAGAGCTGGGTACCCACACCAAGCATCACAGAACACGTTTCATGCAATGGAAGTGCCCTTCCCGTACCAACACGGGTTCATGGGGCGCCCAGAGATGCACAGAAATGCCTTCTCTTGTGGGTCCCTTCAATGTGTGAGCTGACACAGACATTGGCATGCAAGTCACTTCACCAGCGTACAATGGGAGGGAAAAGAAGCAACCTAGAACATCACTGTTCACATCCATTAAGCTTTACAATCTGACCAGCAATTTGGCAGCTCCTCTATTTTACAAGCAGGGCAGACAGATGTTACGGGACCCAGTCCAGGTCTCCCAGCAAGCCCACAACAGAACCAAGAACAGAGCCCTTCCTAGCTGACAGTGAGCTATCCAGGGCCCTGCTCCAGACCTGAGCACTGCAAAAAAGCATTGCACAGACACTTAGAGAATTCTCCTGCAAGTGTCAAGTGAGAAGCACACTGGGATTTTCCTGTCTTTTGCTGAGGCAGAAAGGGACCTGCAGCACCTCACCTATCTGTCACCCATGTCATGCCAGTCTAATTAAAAAGCCACCTTCGTGCTAACAAGGAACTAACTACTGGTTTGCAGCAATAAGGTATAAGCCTCATTACAAGAAAGAAAAGGAAGATCCTAATAAGAAGCTGGCTGTACTGTGAAATGCAATCGATTAGGTTGCAAGTCCTTAACTAGTAAGCAGCCAGAGGCAGAGATGTGGCTTTCCACAGCAAGGATCTCTAGTAGATGGAGTGAATAAAATCCCTAAGTAGGTACTTGCACACCAAACCAAATTTATGCAGCAACAGGGCATCCTCCAGCAAGTTTCAGATAGGGAAACCCCAGCTCTAGTAAGCTGTTGCAGAGCAGAGTGTGCTGCCCCACACAACAACATCTCATACATTAGCTATGGCAACACTTCCCTGCTTTCTCATGCCAGTACTTATCCACACTCCATTTTAAAGGCATTTTGCAAATACTATTTAATTCCCACCCTTCCTCCAAGCACAAAATCGGAATCTCCAGGATCCCATTTCACCAGCAGGTAAACCAGAGAAGAGCTAAGCTGTGCAGAACAGTAAGAGCTCTGTCCACCCATTTTGTCCAATCTCCCACACAACATTTATATCCATACACAAGGACCAGCACAATCTTTATTGTCCAGGGAATGTCCTCTGTGCCCCAGCCAGCTCTGTCCCACTGCCGGGCTGGAACAGCAGTTGCTGTCACAACTCATACCCCCAGCACAGAGCCCCATACTCCCTTCACACCTATTCAATGCTGCACAAAGTGTCCCAAGCACCCCTGTTTCCCTTCTTGATATAAGCAGTGATGCAGAGGAGTTTCCTGTTCTCCAAACAGCAGTACAGGCTCTCTGAAGGCTTCTGAGTTTAATGAAAGTCTGTGTCTAGTTAATATTGTCGATGAGTTTAATGAAAGTCTGTGTCTAGCTAATATTGTCAATGTTATTAACCAGAGGAAGCACACTCCCAGAACTGTAGGGATCATTACTTCCACAGAGCTTTGGTGGGTTTGGGCTTTTTTTTTTGGCTGGAAGCTGTTGGATAGGTACCACAATATACTACTACTGCAATTGTTCGAGAACATAAGAGTAAAGACAATAGCATTGCTTACAGAAAGGTAAACCACCCTTATAAAGTTAAAACAGTTCAACTTGTTGATCTTCTATGCTTTTGCTGCTGTCAAGACTGGAATACTCCCCTGCTATTTACACCAAAGGGAACATATGAAGAGCAGAGATGTCTTCTTCAGAGCACGCAAGGACGAGACAAGCAACCAGAATACCCTGGCTCCCAAGGCCTGTACTCTAACCACAGCTTCTGGAAATAAAACTGCAGACACCAAGAAGAAAAATGGTTCTTTATTAGAAGAAAGGGGATGAGAGGATGACTACACTCAGCCAGAAGAGAACCCAGTTCATCTCCAAAAGGCTCAGCCTGTGTTATCAGGAGTGAAACACAGCTTAGAATGAAAGTTTCCTTCATCACTCAGGACAAGAAAGAACACTGCAGCCCTAATTTAATCCTTCCACTAAAAAGGCAGCACATTTTCACTATTTCTTGCCCCTGGAGAATAATAAATTCTTCATCCATGCTGTTCAATTCATGCCACACTCCGGGAAATCAAGTGTTCAAAGAAAAGACACTTGAGCTGCAAAAGCACTCTGCGGAAAGGTAGATATTCTATGTACTTTACTGAAAGATCCAGCAGAGCCGAATCCAATCCTCTCTGTCAAGAACAGTGCGTGGCTTAGAACAGACCATGGAGTGAGCTACCAGGAGCAACGACTGGAAACCTTAACTGTTTTATCAGGCTTTTTTATCAGTGTCAAAGTCATTTAATGCCTCCACTTCAGATTCCTCATCAGAATTAAGGAAGAAAAAAAAACAACCCCTAAGTGAAAGGAACTGTAGCAAGACTTGAGAGAGAAATAAACAACATTCCCTGCCTTAAAAAAGCCCCAAAACACAACAGAAAACCAAGCCCTTGACAACAGCATAAACAAGACCTTTCAAAGAATTCAGATAAAAGCTGAAGCTAATTTTTACCCTTGAACGGGGACACTGTAGACATGAGACCTCAGGAGAAGATCTGCAACAGGCAGTACGAAAGCAACAGATTCAAAAGCCGCTTGGACAACTTAATGGAAGGTGAATCTGTCAATATTTGTTAAATACAAAGCTATCACTTATGACTCAAGAAGCTGCTAAGCAATGTACCACAGGGGCCCAGGAAACTGTCTTTGACTGCCAGCTTGCTCCGTTCTGATGCTCATCCCCTTGACAGCCATTTCCAGTCCCCGAGGAAGACAAGATCCTGGCTTGACGGCTCTTTGGCTCATCTGGATCAGAGCCTCTGCTATATGCTCTTGTTTGCTATACGACAGCAAACACACTGAAATTCAGATGTTAAGTAACCTGGGGCTGGAGTCACGAGTGCCAACATCTTGGAGGATGCCAGCCAAAGATTTCCCCATATCTTAATTTGGTTAAGGAGTTCAGATGGTTGCAAGACAGCTTTTCTCAGGAAATTCACAGATCCAAACCAAACACACCTCTTCTCCCTTTGAATTGGAACTTCCTTCTCCTCCCTAAATCCCAGAATTTCAGTGTGATTTGAGTGCCAACTCCCAGTATAATCTCCACTTCTACACTACTGAGAATGAAAGCTATGCTATTAAGCTTCAGTAGCATTCTGGTTTAAGACCTGGGGGGAGGATGAAAAGCAATGGGAAGACGAGAGGCCAGGGATCACACCAGTCTGTCTGATGCCCTCCAAGCAGAGTTCTCAGCTCCACACCTTGTCACCAGGAGACCCAGACAGAGGACAGAAATCTCCCAGCGACTCGTAGCACCAGGCACACTTACTGCGATACACTGCCTCATAATGCAGGACTGTTTCATCCTGCCAGGTCCCCCAAACTTCTTCATGTCCTTGCAGAAGTGACACTCGCCGCACTCTGTCCGCAGGCAGGCCTCGCACTTGCGGCATCGCGTCCTCCTCCGGCGCGCTCCGGCGGTTGTCCGGTTAGCCGCGAGCTTCACCGCAGAAGCAGTGCCCAGCTTCCCTTTGGGCCGTCCCACTGCCCTGTTCTGAAAGAGGCACACGCACAAGGTTAGGCACAAACCCCACTCACCACCCAAATACACAACTTCTTGGACAGGAGATGTATACATCTTTGATGTGAACTTGACAGATGTACAGGATTATACACAGACAGGTAATGCTCAGCAGATGCCTGCGACCACTCTTACAACTAAAGGAGTTCCCTCACCTTTTCAAGAAAAGGTGCATCGTAAAAAGACAAAGAAACCAAGGCATAAAAGAGAGGTCCCAAGCCTATAGCAAGCCCACTTCAACAGGAGGGCAAGGAGAATCCATTTATGCACAGCTCATGGCAAGACCAAAACCCAAGCGATGGGCTTGTAGTAAGTCAAGAGGTGATCTCCATCACAGAATCACAGAAGGGTTTCGGTTGGAAAGGACCTGAAAGCTCCTCCAGCTCCAACCCCTGCCACGGGCAGGGACACCTTCCACTAGAGCAGCTTGCTCCAAGCCCCTGTGTCCAACCTGGCCTTGAGCACTGCCAGGGATGGGGCAGCCACAGCTTCTCTGGGCACCCTGTGCCAGCGCCTCAGCACCCTCAGTGGAGTTTCTTCCTTATATCCAACCTAAATCTCCCCTGTTTGAACCCATCCTGAACCCCCTGTCCTATCGCTACAGTCCCTCATGAGGAGTCCCTCTCCAGCATCCTTGTAGCTGCCCTTCAGGTACTGGAAGCTGCTCTGAGGTCTCAATGCAGCTTCTCTTCCCCAGGCTGAACAGCCCTAATTTCCTTACCCTGTCCTTGTATGGGAGGTGCTGAGCTCCAGGCTCTCAGCCCTGTGCTCGGGTTAAGGCAGAAGTTCTACTTTTCTCCATTGGAAATGGAAAAACCCAAGGAGGCAGCAGAAGTAATTTTGAGGTTAGGTACAGTAAAGAAACATTCAGTAGCAATGGCTCAGGCCACAGCAATCTCTCTATAAAACCAGCAGAGTATGAAGTACTGCCAAGTGATAAAGTAGGAAATAAAACACAAATAGTACAAAGCCCTTCTAAAGTAGTTCCCCATATATCCAATACAGGCAAGTTCTCAAAAATAGAACACTAACTGATGCTGTGCAAAGGCTAAAAAGGGCATCCCAGGACTGGATTTCAATGACCTTTAAGACAGAAGCTAAAGGACCATGAAAAGATTTTAAATGATAAGGTTAACTGCAACATATTCACTCTGGGCCTCTAAATTTCATGTTCTCACCAGAAACTCCCTGTTACACACAAGAACTTCCAGCTCAAGCCAAACATCACTAAATACCATGTAATTGTATGGGGCTAATTACACAAGAATTGGCTTGGCTCATTCTTACCACTGACAGCTTTCTCCATAAAGATGATAATAACAGGACTGCAAAGCTCATCTGGTTTAGCATTTATCCAATTTTCCCACCTTCTGTGCACCTCAGCATATGACCAACAAACCAGCAGGTTCCACTTGCTGCTGCTGCTGCTGACTTCTGGGCAGCCACCAAGGCAGGGGAGGATGGTGAGAGAAAGCCAGGCCGAGTTTCCACCACAGCTTTTGAAAGACAGGGTACTGAAACGTTCTACTCACTACTACAAAGGCTGCCCTAAGTGTCCTGCTATACAACCCCGAAGAAAAGCCACATTGTTGAGTATTTGATCTTCCTCCCAGCTGACAAAGCAAAGCTCCACTGACTTTCTCTGTGGTACAGAAGAGCGCTGGTACTTTAACAGTCTCCATCCCAAGAACCTCTGTGCTGGGAGATCAGAGAAGCCAGGAGCTTGACCCCTTTCCTTTCCCTCCCACAGACCCACTATGGTAACTGAGGGGGGGACAAACCATTGTTCAGTCCATGAGGTTACAGAGATTCCAGCAAGGTTTTGATTCTGCTCCTCCGGAGCAGTTTGTGTTCTGCTTGCAGGCTGAGTCGCACCGTGCAAGTGAAGCTTCCTTCCCATCAGCAACTGCACCAGACGCCTGGATTACAGATCGATTTCAGACACTCTAAAGAATAAATATTTACCTTTTAGACCAACTTTTCAGCCTCTCAAGGATAAAGTCAGCACTGGCAGGACTGGCTTAGTGGCAACCTAGATAAGAGATAATGTCCTTCCTCCGCATGAATCACTCCTCCGTTCTCTCTAATAGAGTCTCCTTCAACTAGCAAGGGAAGCGAGACACACAAACCAAAGGCCAGACATCAGTGGGAACAAATTAAACCAAAATATGTACAACAACCTGGGCAGTTCTCTCTGCCAACAGCACATGGAAGATTCTGCATGAGCATCTGACTCCTTCCCACTAGGTTTGAAGAGGATCAAGGGCTTTTTTAAGGCAGCAAAACCCAGTTGTGACACACTCAGAATGGTCTTTTTAAAACATGATCTCTTTCAAGGAAAAATCAAACTCGGTACTTTTCCAGCTGAAAGACAACTCCCGATTCTGCCACAGTAATACGAGCCAAGTATAATTCTGAGGACAGTGTTTTAAGTGCCAGGGCACTGCGAAGATGCAGGTGGTAAAAAAAGGCATCACCTGAAACACAGAAATTGAGAATCCCCAAACAAGAAAGTAGAAGCAGGAAGGTGAAGAAGGTACAAGAACAAGTCAGGCCAGCCCACACCACCCAACTCAGGTTTCCTTAAAAACCACCACCACCCATCAGACACAGAGGTGCAGGCCTCTGGTCTCACTGTATGTAACATTTCTTACCCACCCAGAGCTCTTCACGTTAACAAATCCAAGCGATTGTCCTAGCTGGGTTTGCACTGATTTACCACCCGACCAATCCTCACTCCAAGCCACGTTTTCACTCCAGGATGTTGCAGCCAGCAAGCCTAGGGAGGCCTTGCAGGAATTCCCACTAGTATCTAGTTTCAAGGGGCTCCAAAGTGGTCGCTTAAAAACCACCACAGAAGAAAATCAGGCCTGTGGGTTGCTATCCCAGAAAGGGGCTGGGATTCAAGGGGGTAGAAGGAGCCTCCAACATGACTTGGGGTTTATTTAGCACATGGCAGCCAGCCAGATAAATTCCAGGTCGATGTTAGTGAGGAGATGCTGCAGGATTTCCAGCTCAGACTGCAGTTTCACAATGTACCAGCCTGGGTAGGAAATGCAGGTAAAGATTTCCTTCCCAGCTCCTGTTCCCAACCCATCGCTGCCATTTCCCACCCGCCCAGCACCACTCTGTGGAGCTGCCTCTCAAATAAACAATGAGTGACAGGGGATGGTGGGATTCTTTAACCTGGATTTACCACGGTGGCCAGCTAACAGCAGCTCCATGGCCTCAAGCTCAGGACTAGGTGACATACTGAGCCCTAAACTAGGCTCTGGACCAATGCTATCTCCCATCTGGGCAGCAGGTCCTACCATCTCCTTTCCCAAGGAGATGAGCCGAGACCCTCAAGCTCAGCCTGTGACTCCAGCAGACCCCAGCAGCTACCTCTGAGAAGAAATCTACCAAACCTGACGAGATTTTGTTTTCTATTGAACCTTACAACAAAAATCAGGCAGTTGAGACAGAATCTGTCTGAAACACTACCGAGGGACTCCCTATGCTCTCCAGTGCCTCCACAGAAACTGCGCCCATGCTCCTCTTGCCACAGCAAGTCTTCAGAAGAGAAGGATGCTGAGTGATGATAACCACGCTCCCAAGCTCCTAACAAAGGCTGTGCAAGCAGCTACTGAAACATATTAGGATTAATATATTAAATCTACCTTTATTACATTGAAGCCTAGAAACCTGAAAGACTAAACCAAGACCCGTTAACAGGGCATCCTGCTAGAACTTCTTCTCTTTTGTGTTTTGAAGTAGGGTTTACATTGTCCCCACCAAATTACTACTATGCAACACACAAAGGTAACCTGCTCCTGCCCCTGAAGCAGACAGTGTGGCCTCCACAGCACCTGGATACTCGGAGCAAATTTAGGCCATCCGAATGTAATACACTATGAACTACAAAGCCATTCACTGCCTGCTTACAGGTACTTTAACACACTTTCACCCTGTGTCACTTCCTTGCCTGGCAGCCATCAGAAAGCCACCCACCATCATCACCAGGGTCAGCAGCAGCAGAGGCACCTCTGAGCACAACTCTTACTGCAACAGAAACACAACTTTGATGTTCACAGCAACAATTTATTTCCTTCCCGGTTGTAAAGAGTAACTCAAAGACCTTCAGGTAAACAAAAATACCAAGATCCTCAAGCTTTAGAGACAACACTTCAAGAGCTATCAGCTGTTAAATACATCATTAAGTAGGTGCTGATGTTCCCCAGCTGATATCCCAACACCAAGCAGGAGTTGTCACCAAGCAACTCCACATATAAACTCCTCTGCACTGGAGAGGAAGATCAGCTGACCCTGCATCCACAAGGAAGAAGGACCTGGTCCTAAAAGCACGGCTGGCAAAGCCTTCAGCCTAGAAACGAGCTCTTCTGCAAGTGGCCTTTACCTTGGCATGGGTCTTATTCCACCACTCAGCTTCAGTGACCTGCTTAAGCTGCTGCCAGTGGCACTGTACCAGTATTTCAGACTAAACATCTCCAGACAGAGTGTCCAGACAGAAATCCAGGGACATGTGCAGTGCCCTTCTGAAGGGCTTATGGCCAGCTCAGCAAGTCCCTGAAGCACTTCGGCTCCTAACCAAGTACAATCTGAACAGCTTCTGTACCCACTGCATAAACCTCTCCAAGACAGACATCTTACATGTGTAGTGTTTGTTGTTTCAAGGTGCTGTGCCACATAAATATATCCCTTCCATTTGCAAGACACAAGTGATTTCCTTCCAATTATCCTGTTTTCCTGTCCACTAAGTCCACACAACTGCCTCAGCACTGAAAGATGGATGAGGACCCAGGACTTTTCGGGGTACCAGCCCTGTGCTTCGACCTTTGTATGGCACAGCATTCCAACATAATTGTTTTAACAGAATTAGAATAGATAAATGTAATTTGTTGTTTCTTTACAAGATCTGATAAATAAATACTGTGGGGGAAGGGGAAAAGCCACACACATTAACCCACAATTCATATCGTCACCTAAACCACCACCCTAAATGCGTTGGGTTGTGGGCTGATGCAGGGCACTAGAGAAGCCCACAGGTGCTACAGCAAAGGCTTCTGGTCAGTTGTTTCCTTGCCTCTTCCCATAGCATCAGAGGTGCGCGGATGCAGAGGTGCAGTTTTCAATTTCCAACAGGATGGGAGTTCTGGAAGACAAGGCTCCCCTAGTACTGCCCAGGGCCAGCGAGCAGCACTGTCCTCTACTACTCCAGTGACAGGTCCCTCTCCTATCCTTCCAATCACATAGTTTTGGCCTTCCTAACAAGAAAACCAGTCAAATTCACAATTACAAGCAGCGATGTAGACCAGCAACACACACACCAGTGTACCGGACTGAGCTCCAACAAAGTCATTTCACCAGAGGTCTCTGAAACAGACCCTGTCATTAGCTCTACATTAACCCTGACACAGGGGTACGCACACACTGTCCTGCACTAGATAATCACACCAAGTCAACATACCCTCAGCATTAAATCCTCACATCTCTTCTGTTATTAACAGAAATCCCTGTAAGAGGAAGAACTTAGAGGAAAAAGGAAGGAAGGACAAGACGATGTGACTGCAGGAATTCTGCGGGGACGAGAAAGAAGTCAGTTTAAGATGGCAAAAATCACACTGATGCCAGTGACACCCTTAAGAACTGTATTAACTGAAGAACAGAAGCCAGCACCACAATCTAACACGTCTGGCTACAACACATCTGCCCAAAAGTCTACACACGCGAACTCCAGGAGGGTTGTTTTCCTCTAGCAGTGACTGCTTACAAGAGTCACATCACCCATCATCAGCATAGGCTCCTGACAGGGTGGAGGTGTCCTGCAAGACAAGTCTAAGATCCCCCCATTAAGCAAGCAGCAGCAGAGGGAAAGGGAAGGTGGAACTTTTTCAAGCCCAGCCATCCCCAAACAGGAGTTTAATCCTCTCCACATGTCCACTGCCACCACCTCCTCCAATTCATATCTACAAACTTTCTCATCCTCTCCTGCAAAAAAAAGCAACGTAGCTCCTCATGACCACTGCCAGGTGACCACACAGCTCCACTACTGAACAAACAGATCCATTTCCCACAAGCAAATAGACAAGTTTATACCTCGCAGGTTCACCTGCGCATTAGTGACACTCCAGCAGCTTTTCTGCCAACACAGCTACGTGGTTTAGGGTGTGATAAACTGGCATGTCAGTGCCAATGCAAGTGCCCCCGTTTATTTTCCTCTGGTGGCAAGGAGGTAGAAGTTAGGCCTGGAGGGTGGATTAAGACATATTGGCAAAAATATGCTTTTGTAGATAAGCTGCATCCAAAGTAGGAGGCTCTTAAAAAGAAAGACACCAGTAAGTCCCATAGACTTGGGGCCCCTTGTGCTTTGTAGCTTTTCTTCTCACTGCTACTTCAGGGCAAATCCTCCTACCCCCACCCAGGAGCTTTTTTTATCAGGCTGTTTACACATGCTCAAGTGTCACAGTCAGAAACTGAGTTTCTTCCTACCTGGAGAGCCTGTGGAAGGCTGCTGCCCTCCCCATGGCTAGCGCCAGGCAGGATACATGCCCTGGCATCCCACGCTTCTACACCCCCAGTGCTGACCACAACTATTGCAAGTGCAGTAAATCCTACCCACTCTCCTGCTGGGAAACCTGACAGTCTTTCTGCCTTCTCAGTTTAGACAGGCTTGGGAAAGAGGAATGAAATCGAGAAGAAAGATGGGAGTGACAAAACCAGCAGCTCCTACCCAAACACGGGAGTCATGCTGTTGAACTACACCTGTAGAAGCAAAGCCTTTCACCTGTTAGAAAAAGCTATGTGATACCTATTTGACACATCCCATGTAGACAAATAGAGGAACTACACATCAAAGCAGGCTGGTACGAAAACACACTTGGATCCATGTGAGGCCTTCTTCCACTGAACAGTTTTGAGCAGAAAGAAAACCGTTCCACACATCTTTGCTACGCAGGTCACAGCATTGTAATTTAGGCTCAGACCAAGCCTTTTAAGCAGGATCTCCACTTTCTTGCATTAATTTTTGCTTTAAGCTATTAAGATCTCAAAATGCTATCAAAGCCTCAGGATTTAGAAGAGCTGAAGAAGCCCAGAATGTAACCAGCCTTCCGAATTCACCCAGGAAGAACTAGCACTTCCATGGTGATTCCACAGCTGGTACAATGCAGCAGAGGCCAATCTGCTCTCCCAACCATTAGCTCTTCTAAAAGAGCATACAGAAATCACAGCAAGATACAGATGGGAAGGGGAAAGGCCTGACATGGGGCAAAGCTTAAGAAAAGGAAGGGGGCTGGACATTTTAACTCCCAGGCCTGTAAGCTGAGCAGCAGCACAGGCCTGTACACTCACACAACCTGCAGAATTAAGTAAAGCCTTAATAAAGTTACTCATCCAAAGCTCTTGTGTGTCTTGGACTGACACTGCACCAGGCCTGTGTAGCCCATCAACATCTCTCTCACTGTTCCTGCACCAGATCCTCCATCCCTGGGCAGCACCCAAGGCACACCACCATCACCACTCCAAACTCCTTCTCAGCACTGCTTTCCTGGTGCGATTATGAAGCAAAACATGATCAAGTTATTAGAAACGAGATGGGTTTTGGAAGATGGACTCAGCACCCGGCCTAGGCAGAAACTTGTCTCTAAAAGCACATTATCAGACTATTTCAGAGAGCAAACCACCTTGAGTTATTAATAAAAAGATCAAGTTGATGTTTAAATTGCCTACACATGTTTAATACTATTCCTGGTGCATTTCTAATTGCTTAGGCACTTCTTAGAGAGTAAAATACACAATCTAGAACACATGTTCCGGATTATTTTTCGCAAATTACTTCGTAAATTTAAAAAGTTTCTCCTCCTTCCCCCCAGGAATAAAATAAAATTAAAAAATAAAGAAAAAAAACACCTTCAGAGAATAAACACTAGAAGTATTAATAAAAGTTCTGTTTTCATTTCAGCACGCATCTTTCTCTTTATTCTACATCCCTCGACCCTGGGAATGGAAAGGAGGTTCTGGCTATAAATCAAACTAAGACAAGGTGGCCAGGCTCAGCATCGCACTCTCTCCCGAAGTCCTGCAGCCCCCTCAGCGATTTGAGGAGCCTTATTAGCAAATACTAACAACAATGATAACGATGCTGCTCGCGGGGCCGGCGGGGACCCCCCGGCACAGCCACACGCCCCGAGCGCATTCGCCTCGGAAGCCGCGCGGGGCCCTCGGCGGTGCCGAACTCCCGGTGCCCCGGGCGGGCGAGGCCGAGCGCCCCGGGCCGGCCCCGGCGGAGCCTCCCGCGCCCCGCGGAGCCGCCCGCAGCCGCGGAGCCGCCGGGCGCAGCCGCCCCGGGCCGGGCCGGGGCCGCTCCCGACCCCACATTGTTCCCCGTCCCCGCTGCCGGCGCGGCTCGGCGCGGCGCTGCCCGGCCCCGGCCTCCTCCCCTCCCTTCCTGCTGCAAACTTCGCCGCCCGCCCCGGACCTGCTCCGGCCCCAGCTCGGGCCCCGGCCCCGGCTCGGGCTCCGGCTCCGACTCGTAGTCCTCCTCGTCGGCGCTCGCAGACATGGCCATGGCTCATGGTGGGCCCAGGCGGAGCCGAGCTGACATGGCTGGAGCGGCGCTGCTGGCGGAGCCCCGCTCCCCGCACACACACACACACATGCAGGAGGAGGAGGAGGAGGAGGAGGAAGGGGGGCCGTGCATATTCATGCCAGGCAGCCAGGAAGGGGCTGGCCCTGCCGGCACGGCCAATCGCGGCCCGCTCGCACAAAGCCGGCCTGCGGGGACAGCGCGGCCGCTCGGCCGGGGCAGCGCCGGCCGCCCCCCACGGGAGCCCGGGGCGGGGGGGGATGGTGGTGCCGGTGGTGGCTTTAAGGCCCCGTTGGCAATTAGCCCCCCCGCCGGTAATTAGCCCCGCGATCGGCCGAGGGGGCCGGGCCGATGCTCGGCCTGCCTGGGTGTGCCGAGCGGAGCGGGGCGGGGCGGGGAGGGATGCGCGGCCGCCCGCAGGGTGCTCGGCGCTGCACGGGCTGCCGGAGACAAAGGAGGCGCGCACAGACAGACAGACACACACAGCCCTCGCTACCTGCCGGCTCGCCTCCTGTTGCCAGGGTCGGGACGGGAGGAGGGAACCTCCATCCCTCGGGAGGAGGAAAGGCACCGAGCAAACTTCGGGATTGCAAGCGATGCCCCTGCTGCATCACTTCACGTTGGGAAGGATGGAACAGGATGGGATGCAAGGCAAGCCGGCTTGCGGAGCTGCTCACATCTGGGCTCACTCCCTTTCCTGCTGGCTCCTGAGGAACCATTTCCAGCCCTACCCTGACCCACCAGTCAGGTTTTGCTACAAAATACCCTCCCTGCAGTCTGAGATGTTACACATCGGTCGATCACGGAACCTGTTCTAGATCCAAAGGCCACAGTAGGGCCAGCACCTCAACTGCCTTTGGCCTCAAGAGCTTGCAGCTGAGGGTCAAGACACAGAGGCCTGGATGTGAGTGCTGAGATTTAAATTTCCCATTGGATTTATGGGCCCGCTTGCAGGGGAAATCCCTATTCCATGCAAGTTGTTAGGATTTTGCCTCTGGCTCCTACGCCCACAACACAGAATTAAACACAAGATTAAATATTTGCATGTGCTGAGCAACCAAGAAGCCATAAAGAAGAACATCTAATGGTCCCTGCATCAAGATTTTTGTCAAACTAGTTTCAGTTCAGTTCCCTGGTCTGACTTACCACATGGTCACATAAACACTTCAGGAAGCCCAGGAGAAGAGGCAGCAACAGGCAGGAGCTGGTGGCTATGCTGCCTCAGGCCCACTCCCAGCCCTTGAGACACCATGATCTACAAAAAGCCTGGCCACTCAAGTAACAAATACAGTGAAACTTTAAGCACACCTTTACAGGTGACTGCTGATAAAGCCAAGTGACTCACGTAATGATGTCCCTTCCTTATTCCAAATACCTTATATATCCACTGCCTGTATGTCTGTCCTCTCACAAGCTCAATCTATGGGTATGTGAGGGTGTTCTCCCAGTTCTGCCCATCTGTGATGCCAGGAGCAAAACATTTACTTGCAACACATTACGGTTGAGTATGTTCAGCCTGTCTCCTCAGGTTTCTCTCTTCCCCCATTGAGTTCATACACAACCAGGAGCAGATGAAAGCTGAGGCACGAAAGGCATGTGCCTAAGGCCTTGGCTTTCAGAATCACAAGGCAGTATCAGAATCCAGTGTTTTCTGGATTCTGGAGGGGAGAGGAAGGGGGGATGCATGTCTCATGACAGGGCTACAAAGGAAAGCTTTACACTGTGCAGCAAGGATAACCCACACCATTACAGCAGCGATTGCGGTTCCATTATCCAGTTGGCCTCCAGCAGAGGCAGGAGAACAGATGACATCCATAAGGAGGATGTCTGGTCCCACACCTGCCAAGACCCAAGTCTCCATCAGCCTGTGCCAATTCCATGTGAGGCTCTACATAACCTGCTTCACACTTGCTCATCCCTCCAGCCTTTCAGCTCCATAATCCAGACAGGGGAAAAAAAGACAACTTGTGACATCCCCCAAGGACAATCCACCAGTCACACCATGGCAAAATGTCATTCATAGCACATTAAGTCATGACATGCATCATCCTACTCCTCTCCTCTGCAACGCGTACAGGCACTCCGGGTATATCTGCATCAGCCTAATAGGGCTGCAGCAGGTCACCAAGTGTAACCCACGCTGAAGCTCACTCCTCAGCTACCTGAGAGTGTTCCACTCCGCTGCTTACAACTGGAATACAAGTGACAAATGAGCTCTAATTACAAAGCCCGCATTAGGAGTGAAGCCACATATGCCAACAAGATCTCGGAATCATTTCCAACTGCTAGGAAAACTTCGCTGAGATGGTGTTTCAAAAAGCCCATTTGGATAGGATAGGATATAAAATAGTAAACTGGGAATTGGGGCAGGGGAACAACACAATAAAATAAACTTTTCTGATGATAATGGCTCTCAAAAGATCTCATCTTGTACAAGAGCAGCTAACCATTCAAAGAAATATTTAATACACAGAAAGAACTATTAAGAGAGCATTTTCCAGCTCAATTCTTTCGGCTTGTCTACACTAGAGAACACTAAATTACGACAAACAGTGAGCAACAGCGTGCATTTGACCAGCCTGGTACAGTTTACATCAGCTTACAAAACCAAGTAAGCAGCCCTGACCCTGGTCATGCCTGTATCACTGTAACTGTGTCCACACTGCAGCTTTGCATGATATAATTCAGTAATAAATAACATCCTTACTTAAACTTCTGAATGAGCCTTAGTGAAAACTGCAGGAAAACAGACCGTACCTTCAATTCTCAACTGTTGCTTTGATTGCACCTCACCTGAAGTCATGTATGTCTCATCAATATCATAATCTCCTCCACAGAAACCAATTATGTTGTCACAAACTGAGACAATACCCTCAAGCAAAGAATAAACAGCAGGAGCAGATGAGTGCCAAAGAACCAGATTTTGTTCTCATGCAAATATCCTTAAGTAGTAAAACCAAGGTGGGGGGGAGGAAGACTACAACCCCTACCTGGTACTCACTCTGAGCATCTCTCCTACCAACAGATTTCAGCCAGTGCTAAACGGAAGCCATGGTTTTGTACGAGACACCAGAGTTCATGACTCTATGATTCTCAATATGAGGTGAAATAAAGTTTTTAATGTGGCACAAACACCTTTGATTAATCTGCCCTTGAAACTTCTTATGTATCTCTATAGAACACTGTATTCAGCTGCTATTAGAAAAAATATTTACATGGAAACAACTGGAAAACAACCTCAAACTTGTTCATATGCAAGCCCCTGGATAAAGATCTTGTGATGTGAGCTGCTGCTGCTGCTTTCTGCAGGCCAGCACATATGTCTTTGAAAACGAAACCCACTGAGATGTTTATGAATCACTATTGACCTGTATCAGAATAAGGGAGTTACCCAATAGCTTTCCAGGGTTCATTGTTTTGGTGTAAGTGTCCATTCACATGAAATATGATCTTAATGGTTGGGCCTGGGCAAATTTCATGCCACTTTTCTCAGGAGTTCTAGCCAATATTTCAGTCACACTCTCAACACCAGCAGTGACATTCTGACAACCTAAATATCCATCTACTATCATGATCTTACTACTTCCTACTACCTATCTGAAGTATGACATAAGAGTCCTCACCGGATGCATTGAGTACCCATCACAATCTCTTTATTAATCAGCCTGATTGATCAATCTTAGATCAAATAAAGTAACTCAAGACAAGATATAGTGATTGCTCCCTCCATGTAATGCCTACTGCACATACATTCCCTAACCAGCATCCAACACAGGACAAGCAAAGGCAGCAAAGGTTGTATGACTATCTCCTGAAGGACAACCATGGACTATCACAGTGCTGTAGAGGAGCAGCAGCAGCCCAGATAGAATGTGCTGATAGTAACTCACTCACTTTATCTAATAGGCCTTAAAAACCAAGCACCCCCCTCCCAAATCCCAACATCCTGTCATCTTAAAAACCTAATATACAAAACTGCAGTGAAACATCAAGTTCATCTACTACACAAGACAGGCTCTTCTCTGTTGGGAGAGCCACAGCATGATTGGGACTATTCACTGGGAAAGGAAGGAAACCCTGCCGTGCTTTCTTCTTCCACAGATCCTTATGCCACAGAGTGTTTCCACAGCACAGTTTGTGTTTCCAAGAGCCATATTCTGTCGGTAAAAGCAAAAACTAGTGAAATAGGCTCCTAAGAAGATACGAAGCGACTGCCACGCTGTGGAGGAACATGCAAATTGATGTAGCTGAAAGAGTGGATTAACCAGAATATGTAACCTGCTTTCCTGGGAGTGCACTCTGACACATGGAGCTGCAAGACAGTCACTTGTGTCCAACCTGTGGGCAGCAGCTTTAAAATCTAGAGACCAAACTCAAGCATTCAGAGGCAAACAAACGGTAGGCAAAGGAAAAGCCCAAGTACAGTTTGCTTTGTGACAGCTCAGGTGCTCTGCTGTCACATACAAACCTGACTTGGATACGTAGGGAAACATCCAGCATATAAACAACCAAACCACAGTAGACTGTGCTTTGATCAGAATTTATCCCTATCTTCTTTTGCATTTGCTGATTTTCAAAAAGGAGAGCACTTCTGTACCTCTTCTCTGTGGTCTATTAATGCCTGCAGGAAAGTCACGAAGTTGAAACAAGACTTCATTTATATTCTCTGCAGCGTTTAATTTCTATGTGCTATGGAACTAAAAGGAAGCCATCTTCTCAGGGACAGAACATACAATTCAATTCTGTTCTGAAAAGTGCCCACAGGATTAATGTCCATAATTGTGCAGCACGTGGAATGACACACGCCTTCCCCATTGCTCTGCCAATGTGCTTCGATCCAGAAACAAAACTATTAAATCTCAGATACGTAACTCAAAGCTTCAATGGTTTTAATGTGAGGGTGGGGGAAAGCCTGAGGATGCTGAAATACTTAAGCTAGATTCAAACCTGAGCTTTTTGTTTGGTTTTGTTGGCCAACTCAGCACTGCAGATAACGTACACGAGCTCCTGGTGGCAAAAACTGAGACCTGGCAACTCATTTCACACACACTAAGAGAGAGGTCTTGAGACTAAAGTAGTTTTTACCCGCTCTTTTACTGTCATGAAATAAAGAGAAAGCTGCTCTCTTGAAAAATGGGAGTCAAGATGTAGTTGGGAAGAATTCCTCTTGCTGAATATTCATGCATATGGTAGAAGAATGACAATGGGAGAGAACATATAAATCTTCCCTTGTGATACTTGGAGCACAACAGCTCGAAAATACAGATGTCTGTTCATTTTTCCCAATCCATTCAAATTTCTACTCAGAGTCAAAATGGCTCTAATTCACCTATTTGATGGATTAATCACATAAAGGCATTGGTCAGATTTCAAAGCAAGTGGCTGAGAGTTGATAAGAAGGGAAAATATGAAGTCAAAGATGGAAGATTAAGAAGGTGTTCATTCAAGTCCTTGCTATTTATAATTACTCCCTGAAGGGACACAATATTTCAAGTACAGCCTCTTAAGGTGAGAAATAATCTGTCAAGTCACCAGGCAAAGCTTTTAGAGAAACCGAGGCACTACACAGTGAAGCTCTTTGGGCATGCTCTGTACAGCAAAACCTGAAACTCCTCTGGCCTGCATGGAGTTACCACAGAAATGCATTTGTCTTGAGGACTGATGTTCATAAGAGACTGAAGCAGTGCTAAATAAAATAAACAAATCAGGCAAGTTGCTGCCCCAGGAAAGCAGATGCTTGACAGAAACTCCCAGTAGCTTCACCAGCCTTTCTTTACTCCTTTGCATGGTACCCGAAGCAGTCTTTGGTTCTGGTGCATGAGTCTTCCTCCTGCTCCCAAATGTAGCAGGGAAAGGGCTCAGTTTCACACAGCTACTGTGGGAAGTCCCCTGAACAAAAAATCCCCCAAACCTCAACTATGTGGTTTTGTTTCTTAATGGAGTTGTCAGGAGCCAGATCTGGGGTATCTTTCTGAAGAGATTTCAGCTCTCTCCTGCCACATGGTAACTACAACCCTACAGTAGAAAAAGAACAGAAATTATTCAAAATTATTTAAATCACTGATTCCAATCGCAATTTAAATCAGTGAAGAGAAAAACAAATTTGAATTTATTTTAATCCTCATTTTCTTTTGTAGTTCAGTTATTTTGTGCAAGAGAAATTAATTATTAGCATCTGATAACTACCAAGAAATGCCTGATTTGCAGCAGATGATGAACTTTATAATCAGGACTTTTTATCAACAAAAGGATTCACAATACACACGTTTGTATATGCAAATCTTTCTGCAGACTACTGGCATTTAGAACTGCTGTTGACACCAAGCAGAGTTCAGGCAGTGCTGTGTGAGATCACTTCAAACACCTTTAAGCTGGCGCCTGGCAAGGACAAAACGTGACAGTTTTAATCCCATTTTTGCTCCCATGCCACTTGGGATGATGGTTCTAAAATTTATTTGAATCTCAACCAGAAAAATACATCTTACAACAAATTACACAGATTGTTTTGCTGTATTTCTGCTATTTCCCTCCCTCTCACTCCCTTCCCAGATGTCTCTCCAGCACTAGGACTCCATTTTTACTTTAATGCTTAAATGCTTGTTTTTAATTGTCAGCATTTGCTTTCTAACACATTCATATTCCCACAGGAAGTACCCTGAATAGATCTCCAAAGACTGGTCTCTCTTAGGGGATTTGGCAGAGTTTTCCCACTGCTACTACGAGGAATGTTGCTTTCCTGGTGGTAGCCCCCGGGCAGGCTCCTGAAACTGATGTTGTTTTGATGTTGTGCCATTTCTGCGTGCTCAGATCTGCTGCAGACACCACTCCGGTTAAAACACTAATTGCTGGAACTAGTACCTCACTGCTCCTGCTCCTATGGGTGGAGCTGGCCCAGCGATAGCTATGGCAGGAATTCTTAGTAAGCAAGCAAGTAAAAACTGGAAGTATTTATTCAAAGGTTTTCAGGAATGTTCTTTGTCCACCTAGCGCCTCTCCCCCCCCCCCCCCCATTTAGAGAAAGCCTGATGTAAAACAATGCTCAACACCTGTGAAAAATCACATTAGTTTCAAGCTGAAGTTCAGCAAAACACCTGAATTTATGCTTTTACCCCCTAATTTTTGCAGAGAATCAAACGTATTGTGTCCACCGATTCTTTGTCCATTTACTTCCTATTTCTTGAGTTGAATCCGACACGTACTGTTGTGTGTATGTTCAGATTGGAGCCTTACATAAAGGAGCTCTGTTATTAAAAACTGGTAGATCTTCTCCCTTCCCAGCGCTTTCAATGTGAAATACCATGAATAGGGAAAAAGGTTCCTTGCTGGAAAAAGCCAGCAGACACATGAACGTGCCTAAGGACCTCAGTGGGCTTCACATCTAGAGATGGTGACTAATACCACTGCCTCTTATTACTTCGAGTTATTTCTAAGAGTCTAACACCCTTTTCACCACAGGTGTCTACTGTTTTTCTTATGTGCTGCTTATTCCAGCCTATGCACAATGATCAGAAATCTTATTTCCAGCCTAAATCTATTTATAGTAAGTTTATACACACTTGTTCTCATGCCAACACTGTCCATTAGCTTAAATAACTCTTCCCCTCCCCTGGTGCTGACACTCCCTGAAGTACTTAACAATCATCTCCCCCCTTCAACTTCATTGTGCCATGTTGAACAAGACACGTTCTTCTAGCCTCTGCTCTTAAACGTCACATCTCTAATACTATTTGTGTTTGTGGAGTCTCATATCCACCCTCATCTCAAAACTGCCTATAGTGAAACTAGAACAGTGAGAGAAATGATCAAACATATGGTATGGTTTGTGTACCAGAAGAGATGGAAATTACCAGTGTTTTTCAGCTTGGGAGTGAGGAGGGGAAGACTGAGAAGAAGTAACAGGGATATAAAAAAAATCATTGATCTCACAGAGGAGATGAATAGGAATCTCATTCAGATTTCTGAAAATGCATGATAGAGAGGGCACAAAGTGCATTTCTGATATTAAAGGACACCTGAATACATCAGGAAAACACCTGAATACACCTGAAAACATCAGGAGGTACTTATCTACATAGGGCAGGGACACCACAGGATGCTGTGGAGATCAGAAAGTCCAACAGGTTCCACAAAGAATTAGGTAAACTCACAGGGGGGTAAATATTCTACACCAGGAGACACTAAGCACAAAAGACGCAGAAACAAGATGGAATCATTGTTTCTTACAACTCTTTCAATAGCTGTGACTGGCCACCACCAGAAACAGGACACCAGGCTACAAGGACTGGCTGGTCTGATGGAGCATGACTAGCTCAGCCTTCCCTCAATCACACTCATCGGTCTTTTGCTCTGCCTCTTGCAGGTTAGTGCTAGGAGTTAATCCTTCTTTTCCAGACGCATGGATGTGTCTGTAGAACTGTGAAAATATATGTCTGATGAAAATAATGGAGAAAAAAAATAAACTGCTGTAAGACAGAACTCACTAGAGATGGGGATCAGATGTTGCCCACGGAAAGCAGAGTCAAAACCCCTTTCATTGCACCCTCCAACCCCCAAACCAACAGCAAAAACCCAACATCAGAGAGGTCTTCCTCTTGGGGTATTTTTATGATCCCTTGTTCTTCCTGGTTCTCATGCATTGATACAAAGCTATGAACATTACTTGCATTGCCAATTGCAGGGCAAGTTGGGGTTTTAAAACCAAAAAAACATAATCCAATTAAAATTTCAGTTTGTGGCCTTTACTAATTAAGTGTTCCTTTAAATAAGAATATTACCATTCCCTTGTTATACTTCTCTAGTACCTTCTCTTTAAACCAACAGGTAAAAATTACACAGAGAAGTGTATGACCATCAGAAAACCTGCCACATACTGCAGCACTGTCAACCAGCTACTGAAAATCACCACTTCACCTCCTGCTCACCATCAGACCTTTATCATAACAAATGCAGCTTTGATCCAGGTTAGAGAGATGAGAATCTGGCTCGTAGTCTGCATTTCTAACTCTTCACAGAACAAGAGAGTCCAAACATATCTTAGTTCTTTATAGCTGCTCTTCATATAGACAACTAGAGATCTTTATCACAATAAAAACAGAAGGCACTGCCATAGAATGTAATTACATGCTACTATAGTTGACTGTTGTCTTCCAGAATAGGAAATGGTTTGAAAAATGCATGGTTTCTGCTTGGGCCATACTCTGAGTTCCTAAAATAAAATGCTACCCTGATCCCTGTGCAGATGAAATGGTAACCCTGGTATTGTAGGGCTGAGCAATCTTGAGTGGGCTTCAAGATGTGGCTTGATGTTGTCAGCTTCTGCACCAGTGAGCTGCCCTGTGTCACACTGGGGCAAACCGGGTTTAGGTTCTGGTCTCTTTTCACACCACGCATAAGCTCACAACCCAGGAGTTACTTTGTTACGATTATTTCTTACTCCTCTTTAGTCACTTAAGAACCCAAAATCTCGAGGCAGCACACACTATGGAGTTCTTCCTTTCAGGCAGCAGGCTACCATCACAAAGACCCCACAGCTAACACTCAGCACTCTACAAGCAAGGGCAATTTACTGTTGCACAAGCCCCTGGCAAAGGAATAGGGATGGGTTTCCATATCCACAGCTGTATCCATGCTCTGCAACCAGCTAGGAAAAAACATGCTGTCTAGTCTGAAGGTACATAAACTATAAGGCATCAGGACAAGTAGGTTTCAAGCATCCACTTGGTCCCACATTCCTGATTTCTTGAAGAGGCCTAACTCAGGATCACTGAATACTGAGTAAAGTCAAACACTTTGGTAAATGAATCATTATCACCCAGACTTCTGAAGATGGACTGCTTTCTCTTACTCTACAGCTAAAAGAAACAGGCAGGTTCTTGTTGCTTCTGAAAGAGCATTTGCAAAAAGGAAGAAAGAAAGGTGACTGCTGGAGAGTAATTATCGTGCTAAATGATTATCAATAAATTACAAAGTATAAAAGACTCCAAAAAGCTCCATAAAGATGAATAAATACGATCTGGAAGAGGAGCCTATGAATCACCCCCCATTTCTCTATTACCATAAAATAATAATGTTTCATACACTTTATTACAAAACTCTCTGCTGAGGGTGTCACAGATCTTTATAAACATTAATTTCACCTCACAAGCTCCCAGGATGGAAAGCACCATCTCCACAGGGAAGAGCTCAGGGAGCAGAAATGTGTCATTCACCTTACGTAACACAAAGAGGCTGCAGCAGAGCTGGGGACAGACCCTTGCCTCCCATTTTGAACACTAACCACAAGACCAAAAGTCACCCATTTGTTTTACCTCCTCACAATAACATTTTTGATCATTACTTCTCTTTGTTTTCTCGGTGAATAACTTTCCTGGACGGCAAACTGCAGTATAACTGAGAGCCCCAAATGCCTTTAAAAGAGGAAGATGGGAGCGATGCTGCACAACAGGAGCACAACATCTGAATGGGGCTTCCACATACTCAAGTTACACATCTTGCCCATTACACCTTATCCACTGTGAGCTGTGATTTAACATGTTTCTTCTCTAAACCCCACATTTTCAGTCTTCAAGCGACCATTCTGCAGTACAGCACTGTGCACACTTGGCATGGCACACCACCACCACACAAAAGAAACTGTGACTCAGTTTTCAAGGGAAATATTATTTGCTGCTTCAAAAATCATCTCAACTATTAAAGGCACGCTCTTTCCAAAGCAAGTCAATGTAGCTAACCCCACCCTGCCACAACTTGGGCTATTCACACAGTTTAAATCACTCCCTATGCCCACTCCAGGCAGCTTTTAGAGTTCTCTCCCCTTGCTCTATGTTTTTCCTGCTCCATCCTTTTTCAGTACTTGCCTCTCTCCTCTCCCTGCTCTCTAGTTGTTTCTAGTCTCTTCCTCTCCTTTCTTTACAGTCATTTCCATTTTCTTTGAAATGTATTGGCATTAAACACTGGCTTTATCCTTCCTTCTCCATCTGCTGCTCTTGTCTTTCTAAATCTCTTCTAGAGCCTTCTCCTGGGAGAAAGCAAGAGCCATGTTTTAGCGTTTATTGCCTTCTCTTTCCGGGTTTCAGTTCCCTTCTTTCTGGAATCAGACTATCCTCCTCTCTCTGGAAGCTGATATAATAGCTACAGTGTCTTCTTAGCAGCCCCACAAGAGCTGGCACCATGCTGCATTGTATCTGTTGCTCCTTTTGGACACAAGTATCCCAGGAAAGGCACTGTTAAGTAGTTGGCATTTCTCCTATATACTACAAGAGCAATACAGGAAAGCGAAATCACTGCTAGGTTTTACTCCCCTGCTTTGCACTCAGCATTTGTGGAACCTTCTGGCCATGCAGACTTGCTCCACCAACTACAGTGCAATTTGAAAGGGAGTTTCCCCCTCCCTAAGGGTTTTCTTCTCTGCAAAATCTTCTATTTCATTATCAGGATTTACAGGGAACAAAGGAGAAATAACCAAGATTAACTCCTACCACTGCCTTTGCTCAACTCTCCCCTATTTTGTCTTTCCAGCATATTTTCCTTTTGGACTCAAATGCTCAACTAAGAGGTATCTTCCTCGCCTGTTCACTTGGCCTCTGTTCCCAGACAGGGGAAAGAGCTGTAAGTGGAAGATGACAGGGACAGTTGCCAATTAAAAGAGCATCAGCAAACTCCTTTTGGGAAGCAAGCAGCCATATCTGCACCTGTACCTTTTAACTAAAACATGAGATACAATGCAAACTGATCACAGATTAAACAAAGCAAATATGATGGGAATGGTGAAAGGATTTCCTCCTGTTACAAATTCTGGGTCATTTCCAGACTTCAGCCCAAAGCCTGACTTTCTCTGGAAGTTTTCCTCGTACTTGTTATTAGATGACATGTTTAACTGTTACTGTACACTAACACTGCGTATGCTGCCTCCTAAAAGGTTTTGCTTTCAGAAAGGCTCAAGGAAAATAAACACCAGAAAGTTAAAAAGAACCCCTTGCAGCCAGCACGATGGATTTGCAAAGAGGGATAAGATTTAAGTCACAAAACCCACAAATCTTTTACAGTTACAGTTATGCTGCCAATGCACAGAAATAAAATACAAGAACTGAACCATTTATCAAGGATTCCAAAATAAAGCAAACAAGAGCATTAGCAAACGCCAAAGCTTATAAAAGCCTTGAAACACTGAGATCCACACTTCTTCCACGAGCTCCAAAGGTACAGCACAAGAGTCAGGGGTTTCTTAGCTTTGTTTTATGCATTTCACACAGCAGCTTTCCTCTGGTCACAGAGATTTTGCTTTATTCAGTGCCTGGAGTAGGTTTTGACTGATGAATGAACAGCAGCTATCAAAGCAGTGGAGTGGGGACTCCCACACCTATTCCTCTCCAGGTTTTCAACCGTTGTTTTTAAACAAATGTTTGAAACACAAAGCATATTGCTATGGATTTATGACAAGCTAAAAGGGAAATACATATTTAACAAGGTAGAGCTTATCTGCAACGTGCCCAGCTAAAACCCAACAAGAAACCAAGAAGGAACACGATATGCTCGCTCTGCCCCACTCTCCCTTGGCAGTTTGATGTTTATGTCTCCTGCTTCCCATCTGAAAACAGAGTTCTCGTGGCCACCAGTGATAATCTGCAAAGCCGCGACAAGCGCGGCTGCCCAGGGAGTGAGAACAGGGACAACAATTCCCTCAGTTATTTGAGAGTCCTCTGCAGTAACAACAACAGCAGCTTTGCAGCTCGAAGCCTGATTTAACTGACTGACCCTTCCAGCCTTTCTAAAGAAATTATATATTATAAAACTAATCCAGTGAAAAATGCAAGTAAAAATAGCAGCGATGAGACATCTTCTAAATAAGCAAAGCTGCTTTTACAGCATGCTGCATAACTGGAGTGTGGTAAACATACCACTGTTATAAATAACATCCAGCCTTTTAGCATTATTCTTTGCTTCATTATTTGAAGCTCTTTAGAAGCATTAATGAAGCCAGCCTCACGGTTCTCCCCTGCGCAGTGAAGAGATTTACTCGCATACACAGGAGGAAAAATGAAGATACAGGGACTGAAAACACCTCTCCATAGTTACAGTGGCACAACTGTGTTGAGAATTCATTCAGGAGGTCTCGTAGTGCAAGAGAAAGCAACATCTGCTCACATCCAGATGCGAGTGCTTTTTAAGTGACCCGTTTATCACTTAGGATTTACACATTGTTGAGCTTTACACAAAATCTGGCATCACCATTTTCACATGTAACCATGACTAGTAAATGACCAAGACACACATACGTTTTATTACCGAGCAAGGCCCAAACATACTATATTTAAATGGAAACAAACAATTTCTCCCTGCTGAGGCACTTCCATGTTCTGCTTCAGCACTTCACCATGAAACGTTTAAAAATCACATTTCATGTTAAAGGTGGTAGCAACTGCCACAGCGTCACATACAGCACTTTGTTAGGTTATAGATAACCAACCACCAAGACCCAACCCAGCACAACAATGATTAGTAAGAAACGATTGCAGCTCATTACCTTTGGGGACTTCTTGGGCCAGCTGACCACAGGGACACCCGAAATGGCAAGATTTTGGTCATCATCAGCATGTTCCTTCAGGATGTTCTGTTGCAAATGAAAAGGCCTTCATTAACCAGGGAAACATTTCTCCAGCTGGAGAGTGCAGAGTCTTACAGAAGACAATATTCCAGCCTGATGAAAGACAGAGCGACAAGATCTCTGCTGCCTTGTTACATCTCTGCAAGGTACTTTTGCTTCCAAACTTTCAGTTCACACCGAAACTCTCACACCTGTCATTAAGAGCCAAGCTGGGGAGTTTCTTGCAGAACAGACAGCAGAATGAGCCATGAATTACCTCAAATATTACAGGCTTCTTTACAACTGGTGTACCCAAAGGACTGGTGTGCTTCCGCTGCTATCAGTCTAATAGTAGTATGATCTCCCCCTCTAAACTGCAGCTCAGCAAATCATGAAACACCCCAACAACCACCACAACCAAACACCTCTCCCTGTGAAGGCTGCAGAAGACCCAAGAAGCCTCTAGGCTCTGCCACCATTCTTTCTGCAGTCACAGGGCATCAGATGCCTGAACATTCAGGTAAGCCAAGATTCAGAAGTGTGCACTGTAACCTTTCATCTTTTTGCATGTTCCAGAGCACCACCGTTTCCACTGGCCTTCCTTCCACACTGACCGGGGCAGAGTGACTGTGCTCACTTTATGTGCTCAGATAATGCATTCAGGGGATCCCAAGTATTCACTAGGAAAGGATCTGACTCTGGCCATTAAGGAAAATAGACTTGTCTCCCTTCCTTCCTCCCCCACCAAATCCTTCTGCTTTGATGCACTGTCCTAGAAATTTCATGAGTGGGTTGCACTGCCTTACACAGTTTCTACCGCTGTGAATCACTCCCATGACCATATTAACTCAACACAGAGGTGGGGGAAGAGCTCTAACTGTACTCAACTGTGCAGCTGGGAATAGTCCACACTTGCTTCCCATGACTCTCTACATTCTTACTAAGCAAGCTAGAGCTCTTCCTTTGGAATTTAGGTAGCTGAAGACGACAACAAATGGAAACAAAAACCAAGCGGGAAGGTGGATTCTGCTGTGCTGCTGAACGCTGAAGCCCAAATAAGCACTAACAGATTAAAGCAGGGAAAAAATGCTGCAATAAACCAAGAACTGCAGGTTGGAAATCACCTTGTAACAGAACTCAGGAGATAACCCCAGACAATGAAGTTCAACGGTGTTGCCACCAAGTACACAGACTTCTTGAAAACAGCTTAATTAGACAACAATAGGCACCAGGCTCTGTCAGTCCCCAGTGTAGAGCTTAATTATTAGAAACTTCACACGCTATACAAGAGCTTAAAATACAGTAATTGTTTTTAATAGGAAGCACAGTTGGAATTCATCTGTAATCATCCAACTAACGCCCGGAGTACGATGGCATGTTCCAGGCCCCAAGAGCCTGAGCAGGCAGACTAGCATCCAAATTGGGGTTTGGAGGAGCATCCCTGGGGCTGGCTTGCTTCCCTTGGGGCTCAGACAACCTGCTGGATAGAGCCCAATTCCCCAGACTGCGCTTAAATGAGAGATGCTAATAGGCTAATAGTCACTGCAGCACATCAGCACAGTGCTGCTGCTGCTCCAGATTACCATCACACCACTAAAAGGCTGGTCTTGATACTGATTACTCCGAAAGCAGCGCCCAGGACCAAAATAAGCACTCCCAGTACAAGCCCAGTTTCGTCAGCCCAGCACTGTGGCTGCACTCAGGAGCTTGCATAGGCACAGCCTGGCTGGTGAGGAATAAAATGCAGCTTGCCTCAACCTGACCATGATCAGTCTCTGTTGCGCACCTCCAGCCTTGTATTCTCTGAGTGAAATGGCTAACAGTTTTCATACAGGGGCTAGTCACTGGCAAATTAAGTCTGAGCTGAGGTTAAGTGAGAGCCTCTTGTCTCATGTCCTTTTTATCTGAGAGAGTGATCACTGCATTAACTGAACTGCAACCACATTCCGAGTCAGTTTTCAGTCCTAAAACCAGAGAGGTCTTTAGTATCCTGATAACAAAGCCAAAAATCTTCAGAGCAAGGTGGCAGCTCGAGAACCATACAAACAAAGGACAAATTAACCCCTCTTTACTTTGCTATTCTCAGATTTGAAAGCTTGTAAGACAGAAAACCTTAACACTTCCACTAACAACCGTCAGAGACACTGAGTTCAATAGAAAGCAGAGTATATCCAAGAACTTGGCAAGATAATGAAGGTTTCTTGTTCTCATATGTATCACGTGAAAATATTATCCAAGGAGAAGTGTAACACTATGGCAGTTTATCGTCTCAGCCAGCAGAAAACAACGGATGTCTGAGCAGCAGAACCATAACCACTGAGTGCAGTGTCAAGTGGCAGCGCGCAACAGGCTGGAGGAGGCAGACTTGTGTTCACCTGCTCAACAAACAAGAGAAAAAGAAGACAAAGCAAAGCCACAGGGCTCCAGTTAGACACACACTGTGCTGCTCAGCCAGCACAAGGCTGCCCGATGCACTACGCTTGAAGGCTGTGGTGACAACAGCAGGTCTGAAGGAAAGAAAGTGATTAAGCATGTAAGAATTCAGCTTAGCCATTAATTTCAAAAGCACAGCAAGGAATGACTCCCCTGAACTGCATTCAGCAGAGGGAGGTTTTTTCCCTGTCATCAGAATGAAAAGGGGGTAAGATTTCTTGGCAAGAAAAAGTAAGGACATATTTCAGTAGATATCATCTGTCTTGCACAAGAATCTGCTGCTGCTGCCAAGGAGTTATGGATATTTGACAAACTCTCTTCTTCCAACTGAGTTTCTTCTGCCCTAGTGGACTTCCACAGTCCCTTCTGAGGAACAGCAGCATTTTTGCTTTGAAGTGGGGAAGGTCTGTGGCATTATTAGGAGGCAGACCTCCCAATCCTCTTCCCCAACAACAGCAAAGGAATTACCATCCCTCTGGTAACACAACAGAAACCTTGTGTGCTGAAATCAGAGGCTGCACACCGACAAGTATCACTGGCAGAGTGTTTAATGTGGGATGCAGACTGGCACAATCAAAGGTCTGCTCAGCTTTATGGGTCCTGTGATGTGGGGTGCAAACTACACCAAGGAGTAAGATGGTTACCTCTTTATTCCCTCCTTCATGCATAAGTTCACCCCAACTGCATCTTTAGTGTATTGACATACTATTTAGCAGCTAAATATGAAGCAGAAAAGCCAGACAATGAAACTCTTCCAATCCCCAAGGCTACCATTTAAGTAAAATTACTTCTTAGTGATTTTTTTCCCCTCCTTCTCTTCCTCACCAGTGTAGGTACTTTTCCAACAGTTCAGCTGGTTAGTTTTTAAATTCAGAGCTGGAGTTGGTGCACTGTTTCCTATTTCACTTTGGGGCATGTATATATATGGAAAACAAGCTATGGCTGCAGGCTGGATGTGCCTCCGACAGCAACACCACCAGCAAGGATGAGAGGGCAACGGCTGCAGTGTCTTCCGGCTGTTCCCCCTGCCAAGCCTTCTGTCCTTCTGCAGCTTGGGTCAGCTGAGCACTTTTGGGGAGGGTGTGTTTATCTGTGCAACAATTTCCCCTCACATTTGCTGCACATACAGCTCACACAGAGCCCATCCACAGACATTTGGATACAGAGAGCGTTGCATCTCCTTGGCTGATTGTTCAGATGCCATCTGCTGCAGAGCGAACGCTGCTGCCTGTAATCGCTGTTTGGAGGCCTATGAGAAGCTCCTTTGGTGGTGAACACAAGTCTCATGTGATGCAGTACCCATACAGCAGAGCTCCAGCCAACAAGAATTTAATTCCTTGTTTGAGCTGAGGGAAGAACTGACCCACTCCCCAGGCAAGGCCCGTGTCATGCTCTGCAAATAAGCCTCCCTTGTGCTGCAGCACTCCATCGATCATGGTGATAAATGGGTTCTCAATCTGCACAGGCATTAGCTTGGCACTTCTGGATTGCTGTGTCCCACTGGATAGTTGCAGTTAGTTAGGAGCTTAGATGACACATAAGGAATTTACACAGGCTTAGTTTGGTTTTCAGTCTCCCTTCTCATAAGGAAAATAAATTACTTCAAAGAGTCTCACCTACTTGACATTAAATAGCTGTACATAGCTGTATTTACCACTAAGAGCAGTAATACAGTCACCCATCCTCTACTGTATTCTTGCTCAGATGGGAAAACATGGGTTCTTAGTGAGTTACCTTGATTTGTGCTGTGAAACTTCACATCACTGAATAAAACAGTTTCCTTTCTCCAGTTTAACTACCCATATCCTATTTTCTGAAAACATTAATTATCCTAGTGAAGCACAAAGACAAACCTGAATGTTGTACATAAAAGCTCCTGAGTGTATTTAATTAACAAATAAAACTGCCACAGTAAACATGGATTTATTTTCTTCAGGAAGAAACCTGTTTAAGACTTTCCAAGCAGAGCAAGAGCTTTCAGACTTTGTCAGAGCATGTTTCTACCATGCTTTTGTCAAAAATAACTCACAAATGGGTGCACTAAAAGGGTACTTTTTATAGTACCTTTACTTGTGAACACAGTCACAGCACGTATGATCTGCACAGCTGCTTCTGCAGGATTTCTGCCTCCATTCAGCCACACAGATGACTGGTGCTCTGGAGGCTCACAAGGGTGAGGTAAAGGTGCCAGGCTTCTGCTCGCACTGCTGCTAATGCTATCAGCAAAATCCCCACGTTAACTCCTGTACAAAGTGGAAAACTAGGAGCAAAGTAAGAGTATGATTTAGTGGTCAAGGAGATAAATACCATTCTGGTAAAATGGACATTTCTAGATGATACAGGTCAAAGCTTTTAAAGCAGGTTTTCACAGGCAGTCAACTAGTTTTATCTTCCTACTCTTCCTCATGCCTGGCTTGGGATCTGGATGCTAAAGATCAGAACTTCTGCTCTGCAGAAATGTGAAGCAATTTCAGTTTTAATAGTACTAAAATTATCCTTTGCATATATTGCTCTTAAATAATGCTAACTTTTCTGAAGATCACACCTGTGGCACTAAAACCAGTATCCAAAACTATGGTTACGTTTATCTTAATCTCTCTGCACCTTAGCTCTCTACCTGTGAACTAGAGATAACAACAGCACATCAGTTACCACTTGTGAGGAACGTGACTACAGCAGTGATGAGTATCACCAGAAACCCCAAGGGAACACTGGTATCACTGTGTTCAGCTGAGGGTCTGAAGAGGATGCCAATGTACCTAAGACCTGCTGAAGAGCAAGGACAGAACAAAATGCTGAACAACCACATTCTGCACACCAAGACAGATAGGAATCCTGCAAGGACCATTGCATTAGATGACTCCTAAAGGGCTGAAACCAGTCACTTGGCAACTTTTCCATCAGCATGCTCTATCCTTTGAGGGTAGGAGGTCTAAACATACACTCATACACTTGGTTTGGATTAGTAGGTTTTTTTTTAAAGCCAATAAACTGAATAAAACAAACTTCATGCTTTGGTATCACCTGGGTTACAAGGAAATAGGATGCTCTGGCTCTACCACGTAAGTGAACACAGGGTCAGAAAGAAGCAGTATTTTGTTGCATCCAGGATCCCGGATGGGAATGGGATAATCCAAGGCAGCCACTGATAAGGTGTATTTGCTGATGAGGAACAAGGGAAGGCCTGTGCTGGCAGTCCTGGATTCCACTCCTTACTGAGAGAAAGAGTTCTCAAGCCAATACTGAGAGAAGTACAACTCCCCTCAACTCCTTCAGAGCACCTTGCAAGTGGATGATGGAGCTGTATGGAGAGTCATAGAGGAAGCAGACTACAGGCTTTAGTTCATTTACTACGCTATAGTAACTCTCACTCTGATAATTGAGGGCTGCCTGTGGGCCAATACTGTAAAAAAGATGGGTAAGAAAGTTCTTTTAACAGTTCTTTAGACACGGTTCAAGAAAATGTTTAACACCCTTTTGAAGGTGTTGCTCTGGCTAATCAGTCACAGGCTCACCAACATATAGAGGTGATTCCAGAGAAAACAATTCTGCAGCACGGATGACGTTTAGATGTGGTCATGGGCTCTTTAACCAGCAGGGAACCATCAGTACCCAGATGTTGGGCTACATCCTGATGGTTACAGTGTGTGCTGGCAAGGACAGAAAGTTCAGAAGCAGGCAGTTAGCAAAGGAGATGGAACATCAAGACTGCAACTCTGCGAGATGCACAAAATAAACTGGCAGATGCCCACTTATTACCAGTTAAAACACAGTAACACCAAAAAAGGGCTTTTTCTTAAATGTCCATTTGCAGTTCTCCATCTCTGCAGCAAAGCCACTGGAGAGCAGAAAGAAAACATATTCCTACACAGTGCTTTAAACCAGATTCACATCTGGTATCTTGCCATGTTCTAGTAAGATGTCTCACATTGCACTGGAGTATGTCATCAAAAGAGCATGCATGACTCTGAACATCTGCACTGGTTATGATGTGTTGTACCCCCTTCTGGGATTTCAAGAAGGGGCAGTTTACTTTCAAGTAAAAATAGGTTTGTGTATCAAGAAAAGTAACACTGCCATTCCTCCTCCTTCACCACAAATTCAGCTCCTGGTCTTGAAGCTTCATTTTGATTTCTGATTAGAAGACAACTGATCACAAAGCAAGTGAGTGAATCTACAGCTCCACTTTGGGCATGTGTGGCCACCTTCGTGTTCAAGTGGCTGATTTTGTAAGAAGAGACTTTCTGAGATCTTGTGGTTTACTAAAAGGAGTGCTGTGTATCACACTTCCAGGCTCCAAGACTGTGGGATTTGGTTCCACTGCACACTGCATATGTTCAGCCTTCTTTCTGATGCCTTTTCGAAGCAGCTGTTACACTACTTGCACTAAAAAAAGCACAGGCTCCCCTTTTACCATATAAACACATATTTTTCCCCTCAGATTGTGGCTTACACAGCTCTTAGATAGAGAACACAGGTAGCTGAAGAACCCCACTGTACCCAGCAAAAGCACAAAACCAGCAGTCCACACACAAGACCAGGAATCAATACTCATAGTTCCAAATCAGGCCAAATTGCCATGAGCACAGGCTGACAAGTTTAGCCTTATATGACAAGTCCCATCGAAAGCATACAAAGAGTATGCTGCTCCCAGGTTTGATTTGAATTAGTAAGTCTGTATTTGATACAGTGTGAAAACAGGACACAGAAAAGCCAACCAAATGGTCCAAAGGGATGCCATGGATCAGGGGCAAGGCTGTGACTAGAAGCAGCAAGGCCATGTGGGTCTTCAGGAGGAACTTATCCCTAAGTCAGATGGGGATAAATTGATACTGGTATCACTTCCAGCATACTAAAAATCTAAAGAGTTCTGCCATTAGTGAGCATTCACTCCTCACATCATCTCCAAAAATAGTATGTTGTACCAGTGGAGAATAACTATCAACCTATAGAGGGCAATGGAGGAAAAGAAAATGAAAAAGGTGAAAGAAAAAAAAGCAACTGAAAACATTAGACAATATAGCACTGAATTACAATCCAGGGCTTACATTTTGTATGTCAGTTATTAAGATGTACTCAGAAAGACACTAGACTAAAACCAGCAGGTGAAGACTATAAATGCATTGTACATTTCATGTATTATTACAAATGGGACATAACTATGAGAGGATCCAAACTTTTGGCCACTACTGTAACAGTCAGGAAGTACCACACCAGTTAAACCAGCCTGCAAACAGCTACCTCCCCAGAGCAGAGAGAGCTTCTGTCACAGGCTGTCTCCCCTCTCTGTGGCACAGCAGGCTGATATGAGATGGTCACTACATACAAGCTGCCATCCCTCTGCTGCAGAGCTTTGCTTTCTGATCTCCTGCTGTCTTCTACATGCAAGGACCAGTTTGCATGGCTCAGCAAGCTATCACACCTACCTTCATGTCCTCTAGGAGAGCCTGCGGATCTTCGATGCCTTCCGGAACACACTTCTTGTTCTCTGGGAGAGATTCAAGCTTTTCCACCAGGGCTTTCAAACCCTTCAGTTCAAATTCTGTGAGGTGAGTCCATTTGGTTGAAACTTCTGTAGCTGGAGACCCCGTTGGTGTTTTGGGATAGTCCGTGGGGGTCGTCGATTTCACACTGTCATCTGACTCATTGGACAAAGTTCTTTTTAGGTACCTCATTACTGTGGCTTTTTGTTTTCTTCCTGCACCTTCCTTCCCTTCTGAGTGTGTGCTATTGGGTGAGGAGGAACCATCCACCAAGGATTTGGAGTTCTTATCCAAGCTGTCATCCTTCTCCTCCCGGATATGGGCATCACAAGATTCTTCATCCATGTCTAACCACGAATCTGATGAGTAGCTGTCTGTGCTGCGTTTTCTTTTTGCATCTGAAAGTTAGAAAAAGACTGCTGAATGTAGCTCAGCTCAGGCACTTCTCTATCACCAGAGCTAGGTGCTGCCTGGTGAAAAGAGCACTGGATAACACCTACTAAGTATGTGAGAAGAACAAGCTTTTTTCAGCTGATTTCTAATTTGGGGGGGGGGGGTCTGTTTAAGGCTGGATTTCATTAACATCTACTCAGTTCAAATGACTGGGAAACATTTAGGGAAAAATTATGCTTTCTTCAAAGCTTCAGTCCTCTATGCCTTCAATTAGGAGTAGGCAGAGCTCTTAAGTCACACACAATTAGTTTTCCCACAAATCCAAGAGAGACCAGATTTAGCAGCTTTACAGCTTTAAGAGAGTTAGCACACAAAGAGGAGGGGAAAAATGATGGCAGAAAGCACGTTGAAACGCTCTCCATCATCATTCTTCCAAGAACTCTGCACAGCACAAAACCAGCGTCTCAATACTTCTCCTCTTCATGAGCAACTGTTGGCAAATCAAGAACCCCCACTTGTTACCACAGGAATACTTACTGCTCTTCTGAGGCAGAGGATTACAACTGCACTTATCTTACAGACAAGAAGCCAAAACAGACTGAGAAATGCAGGGACTGTCACAGAGTCGCATGATCCTCGTTTTGTTAATGCTCTCCCTGATACATTCTAGATGCTTCTCAGACAAATCTATAGGCAAGTTTCTGTGTCTAATGAACTATTAATTGTAGTTTTGTATTAGGCTTCCCCCTAAGACCCCAAGTGTTAATCAACTGTGTGCAATCAAGCACTGAAAGCAATGTAGGAAACTAGTGGCCAAGGTTCCCTAAAGCACACAACTCTTTCTTATTTATTTGACACCATTTCCCTTACTAAGTGAACAACACTGAATGCAACCAGCAACAGCAGGAATTCTGTGGAAAATACAGTTAACACTGGCAACACCCAGTTAAGCCCACGTGAATTTGAATGCTGGCCGAAACGGGTATGAGATCAAGCTGCAAACAAAAACACTCTGCAAAGGAAACAGAAGTCAGACAGAAAAAGTGAGTGAACAATTAATGAAAAGCTCCTTTCACAGCTCTCATGCTTTGCAATGCAGTAGCTCTGGATTAGGACAATGTGAATCATGCTTAAGGAAGGATTAAATGGACATTAATGAAAAAGCTCAGCATCCGGTTGTTTAACAGTGAGGTTCAAAACAAACGCTGAAGCCCAGTTTCAAGCTGGCAAATTCATCCTTATCACAGGATATATAGGAAATATATCTGAAAATGTAGATGTTATCTGTCAGCTGGGTAACAAAGATGCAAGAGGCAGTTGCAAGAGTCATAGTCTGAGAGCAGCCTGGCCAGCTTTGCAGTTGCAGATAAAAACTCAAAGGCCAAGTGCCCCTCTGCATGTTAGGGCCTAAGAGAAGAGTTGACCACTTTACACCTCGCAGGACACGTGTGCTGTCATTACAGTGGCTGCAAAACTCAAGCATTTCTGTCCATTCCACTCCTTCAGTCATGTCTGCAGTTTTCCTCAGAACCAAAATGGCCATAAAATTACTCCTGAGAGGCACATTTAGGCTGAAATGCCTGTGAAAAGATGGCAGTGACAGCCAACTCCAGCTCCATCCAGGGCAGGGCGATGTCCTCCCTGCATCCCTCCCAGAAAGCTTCTCCATGCAGAAGTAGAGCACAGTTTATTTTGTGTGCTGAGGTGGTGACTTGCAACACTCCACAGCAGCTCCTCCTCCCTGGGCTGTGCTATTACACCCCCATGCTTCTCTCAGAAAAATAAACAGGATTAGAAAATATCTTAACCAGAACATTTAAAGCACACTAGTTCATCCAACTTGGATTTAACAGTGTTTTTCCCTTTGCCCACAGTAACTAGCACACTTACCCACCTCACAGGGCTATATAATCAGCTTATGTCATTCTCCCATTTTACAGCTGAGGAAACAGATGCTTGGGAGAAAGCAGGACTTGCTCATTGTCACACACCAAATCTAGGGAAAAACCAGGATTCAGAATCCAGGCTCTTGGATCCAGGGCTGGAGCCCATTCTCAAGCTACGCTGCCCTGGTGAGCTATTTCACAACTGACTGAAGCATGAAAGCCCAGCCTGGATGGAAGAAGATGCCACTGATAAAACAGAAGGGGAAAGCAGATACACATCCCTATGCCACCAGCACGGCATCATTAACAGAAACTGGTATGGATCCACATAAAGAAAATACATTTATGTCTTCCTGTGCTGTGGCTCTGCTGAACAGGAACTAATGGTTGTAAGTGGGGCAAATCACAAGTGTAGATAAGGCCTAAAGAAACAGAAGGAGATCATGTTATGGAGGTGTGAATAATTTACTTCAAGTAACGCTCTGATGCAAAGAGAAAACAGCTTTCGAGAGACATCTCCACTTTTTGTCTCTTGCTCTCATCTATGGAAACAAAAGGCAAGACAGGAGTGGAGCACCACAGCATACTGGGGACCTATTCCCATCAGAAGCAAGCAGCCGGTGGGGCAGCAATTCTGTTCTGCCAGCTGCCACCCTTCCCTGCCACGGGCTGTCTGTGCAGGACAGGCCCTGCTGTGCCAGCTACAGGGTAAGAACAGGCAGAAAACAGTCTAAATCCAACCTCAAAATGAACCACCTCCAGCCAAGAGCCCTGCTGTGGGCTGTTCTCTGTAAGACGGGCAGTTACATGATGCTCTGCCTAACTTGATCTTTGAGGAAAGGGCTTGCCTTTAACCTGAAGTGTATCAGTGTAGTCTGGAGCACAAGGGGATTACAGTGCTGGTGCACCATCAGATTAAGTGTGGGCTTTCAAAAGACAACAACTGTCTGCTACTGCTGCTAATTCAAAAGCAAGCAGCCACACAAAACACTCCCACAAGGGAATCGATAATGGAGGGATAGCGGCAAGATGAGGAAGGTTCAGTTTTGTGTTTTCATGTGTTTTGTTGTAATGCAACATGCCATGATTTTTATTTATTCATTTTAATGAAAACAGCTTCTGACTGAGAGTTACCACCCTGTCAGCAAGGCCCTACTAAGCACAATCTGCATTTACTCTGTCAAGAAGTGCATTTTAAGCTCTGTATTACCAGGGTTTCACTCACTTGGAGGTTTTTGATTTATAAAGTGTCTCCATGAAGAAAAGCTGTCGCTATGTGCACCTGAGATTTCTCCTTCTGAGTCAATGCAGCAGCCAGCACCAGGTCAGAACTCCAGCTGCAGAGCGGTTATCCAGTCTGGCCTCCTGTAGAATTCAGTGCTAAAAGACCTTTACCCCTCTCCATCTCAAAGCAGCTTATACAAACCAGTCAGAGACATAACTCGGTGAAGAGGAGGAACAGCACAGGCTTGACCACAGGACAGAGAGCTACAAATACCTTTCCTAAAGCAGTTCACTTCCCTGTGGGTTCTGGGCAAATCACTTAATTTTCCCCATAGTTATCCACTTGTACAAGAAGGATAATTATACAGTTTCTTTCCTTGCCAGAAAGCAACTTGCTGTATTGTAGAACTTAAAAGGGAAGGGGCTGAGGTGTAATTACGAAACCTTTCTAAACTCTTCAGAACAGTCCAGCGCAGAATATCTACCTTGCCATCCCCAGCTCCAAACCTGACACTGTGACTTGGGAGCAGCAGTTGCTATTAGTCTGCTAAAGACAGCAATGACATTTTCATTAGCAGTAAAAACCTGAACATACTGGAAATGGAGCACCCCACACAGAAATCACTCAATATAGTCTAGTACCTGTCTATCATAAGCAAATCTATTCTATCCCCTGAGAAGAGGGAAGCGGAAAATAAAGGACAGACATGGCACCTCCTCCATGCCAGAGGGTGCATTTTCTTCATCCATCAAGCTTAACATACAGTTAGAGCCATCCTGTTGAAATTTTAGCAATGGGAAACTTAAAAGCTGCAGGCTACAGAGAAAGCACATTTCTGATAGCCCAGTATCTTCTCCCAATTACTCTTTGTCAGCTCACTCTCAAGATCCGTATCTCACTGAAGGTCAATTGTGGTTGAAAACATCCAGTACAGACTCATTCATGGTAAGAGTAAAAATAATGAAGACATATCCATCCCGAAACAGTGCATGTTCAAATCTAAGAGGAAGCCCAAATAAGATCCCTTTCTGATTTCAGCCAGCGGGACAAATGTCACAGTTGAGAGAGGGACAAGGGAAAGAAAAAGAGAAAGAGAGATTGTGTGCTTTTACAGCAGCCTGCAACTGCTGTCATGTCATCATTCCCCAGAGTGTTTGCCCTTCTGTGGAAGAGAGCTGAAAAAGAACAGTCTCACACACTAACTAGGAAGCAGCTGCCTGAAAACTCATTCTGGGCCTGGAGAATGGGAAAGGAGGCCACGGTCATCATCTTTCAACTCACTCAGAGGCACTGACATTTTTATTTAGGGGGTGGGAAGGTTTCAGCCTTGACTACATTGAGGTGGGTTTGGGTTTTTTTCCTGCCTGAAGTTTGGGGAGTTGAGCCATTTAGAAACCAGAAATACAGAGGACAATGTAAGTTGCTATACTAGCGTGTAACTATCAGAACAAAGGTACTGCAATACAATCACAAAAATACACTCATGAGCAGGCAATGCCTTGAAAGAGTCACTCTGAATTTAGCAACCTTCATATCAAAGCAAACAAATACCATGCAATGAATACACAGTATGAAAAGTCTAAAGATATCCTTAAAACACAACTGCTGATGAACTCGGGTTTCTGTGTTCTCCACAAACATTCTTCTATCACTGCACTCATCTCCTTTTCCTCACACAGGAGAACAGAATCTCTACCAACGCTGTGCAAACCACCTTGGGAATCTCAGGGACCATGGGCAGCATCCTGTGCTTTCTCTGCTGGACATCCTCCTCAGCTAAGAACCAGCTGTTGCTTCTTAGATCCAGTAAGACCACTGTATCAGAAGATATATAGAAATACATATATATATATACACACACACACACAAGAAAAGAAAGCACCACAACTCAAGGGTGAAAACTAGCAAGTTCTAGCACCCAAAAGGAAAGGTAGAAAGTAGACATTTAGAACAATTTATGTTAAGGGAATTATTTTAAAACAAATAGGAGAAATATTAAGATTATTCCAGAGAAATTTCCAAAAATGAATACAAGGATGTGAAGGATTTTTTCTTAACCCAAGGACGACAGAAGACAATTACATCTATTAAGGGGCCTGCAGAGAAGTTAAGTACTTTGTTTTCATTACTTTTTAAGAACAATGGGAAATTATTTGTCAAGGGATACTCTCTCATGGGAAATGAAGAAATTGCTTGCAGACAGAGAAGCCTCTAGGAAGAGATGATTTAAGGACCTTAGCAGTTCTGAAGCTTAAAAAGTAACAGCAGGGTTTTGGAACACTGACCTCATGTGGATGTACCATCCCACAGCAAGTGAGTGATACCAAGATAGACGCCACAGACCAAACAAGTGTAATTCTAGGATTACAGTTCATAGAGATTTGAGTAACGAGGCTGGACACTGAGACCAGTTAAAGGATAAGTATTTGAAATGGTATTACTCACGCAGAACAAAGCAGCAAAACAGCTCTGTAAAGGTAAATAAGATACCCTTACTCCTCTGAATTTGGCAAATGCCAAGGTGAAAAGGATCCAGTAGACCCAGCAGATACAGATCTGGGCTTTTGAACCACAATCTCCAGCTGAAGGACTATTTTAAGGTTAAGATTCTGCCAAGAAGTAAAAAGCAAGTTTCTGACCCAAAAAAAAATAGTATACATCTGTCTCTCCTGCAGAGAAAGGCTCTGGATGTCAATGTCAGAAATTGTGTCAGCATGCTAATACTCTGAAGTCAAGAGACAGCAGGCAGGTGGATGAACTACACGCTGTCAGTAAGATACCGCTTTGGTAAGATGAACGTACCAATCCCCTCAATACAGTGAGAACAGGTCAAGATGTGCCCAGCCAGACCCCCTTAGCACCCAGGAGGGCTGCAAGTCAACTCATCAATCCTACCAGCAACAAATACATTCAGTTGTCAGTAGGGTTCAATTTTCAGCCCGATCACAGCGAGCAGCTGCACAACCTCTGGAGTTCACTAAACAGAATAGTCTTGTGAGAGCAGCATGCTTCTTAAAGCAGCTTGAAACAACCATCAGACCATGCTCAAACAACAGCAAAGAGTTTTATGTTCACTGTCCACAAGGCCAACAACTGAAGCCACCACAGGAGACAAATCCATTTCCACCACCAAACCATTTTCCATATAGCCAGCCAGGCTCCTTTTCCTGATGCCTTTGCAGCTGGCACTCTTTGGTCATGCAAAACAATCCTTTTCCCTTCAGACACTGGACATCTGTGGTCCCCAGTGAGCTTTAATATGATTTGAATCTCTCCACTAGTGACTGGACTGAGGCACACGTCATGGGGATCACCAAACCATTACCAGTAACCACTGAGTTGGGCTGGAATTCACGCCAGTGATTTAGCTGGAAAAGGTCCCATCTCAATATCCTGAACCATCCACTCTCCACATACAATTTGTTCTGAAATTACACCTCAGGGATCTGGCACCCCCACCCTGCAGGATGAGCCTCTTCCCATGCCAATGGTTTAGACAACATTAGAACAACAGGAGGTTGTTCCTTGTTTTCCAGTGAATGCAGTTACCAGAGTTTTGTCCCTGCTTTATGAAGAGCTGATCCAAGGGGCTAAATCATCCAGGAGGAAAGGATGAACTTCCATAATGAGAAAAATTCCTTCCCACAGAGTTCCTGCTTCGCTAACCCTTCTGCCCAGGGTCTCAGAGCTAGGGAGAGAAACAAAATGTGAAGCACCCAGATCCCAGGCAGCTTCCCTGGCTCCTCTATGCAGACGCAGCTTTCTCATGTTATTCTTGGTCAGTAAAACTCACTGGAGAATGAAATCTACCCATGCCTTCTTCAATCCCTTCTACCAAGAGTAATGCTGGTAGGTGATCAATTCCTTCCTCTGCCCAGAACCTGAGGTAGTTCCAACCATGCCAGGTTCACTCCAAGCAGCATCTTAAGGAGCAAGAGGCATAGAAATTCTTTAGCTTTCCTCCATGCTTTCCCCGAGCCTGTTAAGAGTTAGATGCTGCTTGCGCTACTTTCAGCCACTCTGCAACTAAAAGCGCAGAGGCCACATGGCCCACCCCCTTGTTCCATTAAAGGAAGGAAAGAGGGCAGTTCTGCAAGGCAGCAACTAGAATTGTCACACATTGATGTAAAGCTCGCATCAGTGCCAAGGTAATGCCTTCCTGCTGCAGGCACATCTATCCATCTCTGCTATGGTCCATTTTTAGCTATTGCTGTAAAGGTTTCTTTGACCTCCCTGCACTTGGGTTATAGATCATAACGATTTGTGTAGGTGTTTTCTGGGGTTTGTTATTCTGAAGAACTGGAAGTCAGTCACCAAATATAAAGAACTAAAGAGATTAAAGAGAAGAGAAAGAAGCCAGGTTTAGTGACCACAGTGCATTCCATAGAAGAGACTCTCTATAAAAGGACTAACCATCCATCCCACCAGGGCAGTTGCGATGCACACATTTTTGGCTACTAAGGCACTGTGCCTCACATGGCAGTAAATCATCTACTGTTTGGCAGATCATCTCAACACAAACACTACTGAAACCAAGGAACAAAAGCATCCAAAAATTATTGTTCTAGGATCCACTTGCTAAAGGAACGTTCAGCAAATATAATATGAAGTAAGCTGGCAATTCATAGAAAGGCTGGAGACTCCAGACCTTCCCCACCCCAAAATAAAGAAACAGTTCTCCAATCCATAACCTGCTTTGCAGAAAGCAAAGCAGCAACCAGCCTAAGGTGCCAGCACCAGTTCTGAACATGCACTCAAAGGATTCACTCACCAATTAACATTGATTCTTTCTGGTACTCTTTGCTGAGGTGGCAGCGCTGGGTCACACAGGACACGTATCTCTCCAGAACATACCAGCACATTTCATAGTAGAAAGGATAACGGAATTTGGCATGCACCTGAAAGCAAGATCAACACTGTCAGTCCATGGGGAAGGCAGAGAAGTTTGCAGCACAAGGGCCAGTCATCATTCTCATCGTGTTATCAAGAGCACAAACAGTATGCAGGAGGGGGAGGGGAGAGGGTGGGAGCAGAGTGAGATGTATGCCTTCAGCATACCAAATGAGGAGCCTGCCTGCCTGCCTGCCATGATAGCATCATTTCTTGGTTCACTAATTTGTATCCTCTTGGGGTGGTGGGAGAGGAAAGGGTTTGTGGTTCTTGGGAAACCGTGGAACTGATGGATGGCCCCTACAGCATTATTTCCCTCCTGTATAAACATAGGGTGGTCACATACAGATGTCAGTCACTAAAACTCGAGTTAAACTAAAAGTGAGTTTGTTTTATTTCCTGAACACTATGATTCTTAGCAAAACGGTAACATTACCTAAAATGAGACCAGCAGGAAATACACCTTTTACAATTACAGTCTTCACAACAATTTCATTAAACAAATGAGCACACAAATTCTTGATTACTGGTACCTACACATTAAAAGTAAAAATCCCTCCTGTGGTTTACACATTTGCCACAAACAGAACAGAAAAAGCAGGGTTTTAACAAAAGATCCTGTCAAGCTGTGCACTTTTTCTTACATCTCAGACCTGTTGTTCTCACACAAAAAGCTTCTTCTCCAACACTGTGTATTTGTGAGGTTATTTCAGATTCAAAAGAAAACAAAGTGGGTTTCCTTCCTTTGCAACACAGTTTTCTATCTACAGGAGGTCACTGTACCAAAGAATGTGGGAAGCTCCTAAAATACAAGACCAAATGCAGATTTACAGCGATTTGTTAAAATGTATGCCATACACCTTGCATGCACTGGTACTTACACTGCACACTTCTTTCTCCTGTTGCAGGCTTACACGCATGCATTGCACTGGGACTGCAGGAACTGCTTTAAGGCATTCTGTGTATATTACCAGCTCACCTAGCCAAGAGGTATCCCCCCACCTTTAATGGACTGCACCAGAAAGGAGTATTAACTTAGAAAGCCCACGTTTAAAAGGCAAAACCAGAACAACCACCCCACACATCACTCCAAACCCCAAAGTCTGAACAGAGCCATTATCCCAGCACCTGGAAACTCAGATTCTGCAAAGCAGGCACTGCAGAAACTTCTGCCTGGTGATAAAAGCAGCCTCCTGAGCTTGTCAGTGATTTATTACAATGCCCATATGTGAGAACTGTCCCCAAGGTGGACAGTCAAAGAACTTGTCTCTGCTCCCAGGGCACAGAAAGCACACCACTTTTAGTAGTAAATCAAAATGCAACAAAGGGGAAATATCCTGTATTGTCCCACTAAATGGATCACAGGGGAGGATGTAAATACTCCATGGCAATTCCCCAAAATTTAGATCTCATAAATTCAACACAAATGTAGCTCATCTGAGCTGTATGTTGCTATGGGTCACGCATCCAGTGGTGCTGCACCTTTTCCCATGTCTCCCTGTGAGGTTTGTTACCAAAAAAAAAAAAGGAGGGGAAAAAAGACAAAAAAAGGCAAAATCCAACCAACATCCCCCTAAATGTGAGAACATTTAACCCCAGGGCCTTTTTGCATTGAAGAACATCTTTCCTTTGGTTTAGTTCTTTGTCATAAAGAAGAGATCAAGTCACTTATCACTATTATGGAACACAGGGGAAATCAGCCATGCTAAAATATATGCTAATAAAGGAACTCAAATTTGTCCAAGAGAGCACTGCAGGAAACAAAATTTGCAAAGAATTGACTTACAAACAGGGAGCCGCCTTCCACCCCTCAGCCTTCAAAAGGTTTTCAGCCACATGCCTGGGAATATTAAAGACATCATTGCTCAACATTTGTTGACAGATTCTGAGCTTCACCAAATTTAGTTGTTACCAATGTTAATTCAATGTGAAAGACAAGGAAGTAATGCATGCAGTGCTCCCATTATGTATATCAATCTTTAATATTCAATTTGAGTTCCTAATTGCCTCGCTATCAATGTTCCAACCCACAGCAAATCCCTCCATGCCTCTGTAATGCGCTAAGTGCTGGGAAGGCTCTGCTTTTACAAACCTTCAGAAGGAAGAGCTACCATATGCAGCAAGAGATACTGCGCAAAGATCAACAGTGCCTTCTCCCTGTAAAGCAAGTCTAAGAGGGCTTTAAAAGTCTTTTAAAGTTTGCCTTATGCAAAAGCATAGAGAATGATGTTATTTAGGATATCCTTGGACATTTATTCATTATAATGGATGGGAACTGCGTTATGTACATGTCCATACTTTTTCCATTGTACACTTATGGTCAAATGAACCCTTATGGGGAGGAGGAATAAAAGAAAGAAAGAAAGAAATTAAAAATGTTCTGTGATGAATTTAAAGTGTAATATCTGATACAGACACTGCCAGAGGACTAAATCCCCCACCAGCAGAGAAATACATTGGCTCATCTAATAGGCATTTCCAGCTCTAACTTCTGTGATTAATAATTTACAAGCCACTGAATATATTTTTTAATCATTCCTGTACAGCAAGAAAAATCCTCTCTGGAATATGATCCATTTCTGCAGTGGAAAGGGAAATTATTTGAGAGACTTCTATCCCCCTCCAAAAACCAACCGAAAAACAGAAACAAGGCACATGTTTTCCTGAAGAAAGCGTTACTCTCTTCCACAATGTCCGTTAAAATCATTACAAACTCCACTTGTGTTTAATCAATCTAATCACAACATGGAAAAACAATGCCTGAGTGTTTATAAAATAATGAATCTATCCACTTGGAATGTTCTTTTACACTTCTGAAAACACAATCAGTAGCAAACACCATCATCTGTGAGTGACCACCTTACATATCTATTTTGAGTGCTTCTGACCCCATTCATGCCCTGATACTTTAAGGGAATTAAATTCATACGAGTTGGGAGTAAGTTGGATGCATTCTTCCTCTTCAGTGCTACAGAGCTGTAGCATCCCTATGCCAAGATGATGGATCTCTGCATGGCATTCTGTTTGCCGTTATCCAAGCTGGTCTAGCAGAGAACTAAACAGCTTGGCCTGTTTGACTAGCTGTTAACTGACCTCCAGGAAAGCCAGACTGCAAAATACGAAGCTCTAACTGTAACGCTGGAGAATATTTGTTTACCTCAATTGCACATTAGGAGCTGTTGCCAACAACAGACATGGGTTTTATTACTCCTTAAAACTATTTCTAAATGGCTATAACCCTCTTCAAAAGTCTCCTAGGGATATGAGAAATTAAGCTGGAATAAGCATGACAAGTATATAAACCAGGCAATTTTATCAGGCTGTAAATCAGCGTTGCCGTTTCAACCATGTATTTATTCTTGTCTTAGCTGCTAAGACAATAACAACTACACCTAGCATAAAAACGACTCCAAGTATCAGCAAAGATGATTAAGCATTATACAGCAGGTTTAAACACACTGAAATGTCCATAAAATCATCTCTGTGCAAAATGAAGATGGAAAACACACCTGTATTACACTTTGCTTTGAGTGTGGCAAATTACTTAGCCAATCCCATCACGTAATTTACTTCTGTGCCGTACGCAATGGGGAGATCAATACTGATGAGGAACTCATTTGCAGTATGTTCACACTGGTGAATGTGTGCGAGCTACACACTGTGCTAAGCCTGCTACAGCAGCCAGGGGATGAATGGGATTATTTGAACAAAGACATTACAAACTTTGATTACTAAAGCAAACAAAGTAGTACACGCTAGAACCCTGTTTAGAAAACATTCACCCCTTCAAGATTCCTGTGATATTTTTAGGTGGTGTGGGGTGTTATTTCTAAATAACAGTACTGATGTGCCTGTCTTTCATCATACCTCTGCATGCCTTAGTTGCACATCTTGTATTTTGAAGAAAATCTAAACCAAAACTGACAAGACAAAAGGTCTGATTTAGGACTTCCAAATGCGGCAGCACCCCCTTCCAAAATGCTGTGACAGGACATTTCCAAAGAGGCAGATGCCCAACTGCCAGAACCTCCCCAGAGGATCAGGCTGTTAGTGACTTTTAAAAGGCATTTCAGTGTAACTGGCTGGCAAGTTCCTAAAAGTCAGCAAAAAATATTTGACTGTTACAAGGAATTCTGCCTCCTGGTATAAAAGCTTAAGAGATCAAAGCTGCACCCAGCTTCCCAAGGAGAAGGGCCTGACATGAAGCACTACCAAGCAGTTACAACCCAATCTGTGTGATGTTGGGTTGCTCAAGTCCTGTGGGAACAAAACAGCTTTTACACAACTTCAGGAAAAAGAGCATTTCCTTCCCATCTTCCCCATAGACATGAATAGAAATAACTTGTTTCTGGCATTGATCCTTCCTCCCAGTCCCCTCCATTCTCTGCACAAGTTGCCTCTGCTTCTGGCAGCAACACACCCTCCCCTTAAGTTCCTGCGGCCCATATATCAGCATATATTGCTGGTTCTGATTTACAATGACTCTGAAAACCTCCCTGTGCCCTGTCTAAACACAGTGAGCCCCTTCTTGCCTCTGCCATCATAACCTTTTCCTGTCCAAGTCCCTTTACACTTCCTGAAGGTACTGGACAGCCTTTCCTCAGGACACCTGCTCAAAATCAGGCCAAACTCCACTCCAGTTCTCTACCTCCACTTCTCTCTGCTACACTCCCTCCATTCCAATTCCCCTGAATTTCAGCTTTTGTCTTCATCCCTCTTCCACTGAAAATTCATTTCTTCTGCTTAATATTCCTTTTCTTCATTAAAATCACTCCAGGAAGCCAACTGCTCCCATCACTGTTTTACAATGGGAAGATTACCAGGCCTTGTGCACCCTGCAAAGTAAGGGAGGGTGAGGGGAAGACCCCCCTCCTCTCATCTACTCAAGAGATGGATTTCAAAACAATACACATTTCCTCCATGCCTATGCACTCTCACTGCAAATAAAGCAATCTGGGGCAAAAGCCCACCTGGAACCAGAACTGTGCCCTCTTGTAGAGGTGAACAACAGTGAACTGTACCAAAGAATTGCAACTTCCTGCTATTTTGCCAGCCCCAGTCTTCATTACCATCACAACCAGCACTTGTACCAGTGGTTGACCACCACTGGCTCAGTGCAATGCCTCCAAAAGTCAGCCGCAAGGCCCCCATCCAAACTTGCGCATACCACTGGTCCATTTTTGCACAGGAACGCTACAGTTGCCTTGCACAGCTTATTTAACAGCTTACTAAAAGAGTGGCACAGCATTCAGATTCTGCTGCTTTATGAATCTGTTAAGCATATGATGACTGGTGTTTATGAATCAAGGGTAACCTTTTCACTTCAAACAAGGAGGCCTCACAGTAACCTCCTCCCAAAGGCAACACTCCTTCCATCAGGTAGATGCTACAACCAGATGAACATCACAGTGGTCAAATTAATGTCCCACCCCAGATTCTTTATATTCCAAGAAATTCTTGTATAGTATTGAGTCATTGTAGGAGAAAATCCTGCACAGTACATAAGAAACATGTGGTTTCATACACAACTTCTTCGTAGCTTTGACAATTCAGCTGTGGGCAGGAGAACCATCCTAGTCCCATTAATTCTCCAGGCCCAGATATCCACATCAGGTGTGCAGAGAGAGATGATAAGCAAGGGGTTACTGGTGCTGGTACAAAGGTCTGTAAAGCGCAATACGTTTTCATGCAAAAGGGAAGGTGTTTGATGGAAGTTTAACAGACAAAAGACACAAAAGGGACACGTCTGTGGGATGCAGGCAAAACAGATGAGTAAATCCCACTAAAAATAGCCAACATTTGAAAGTCTCATTACTTCATGTTTACCTTGTTTCAACAACTCTGACACGGAGATCCCCTCACTTCTTGTTTGTCAGAAGGGAATATGACAGGGACTATGACAGATCACAGCCACAAAGAACTGTTCAGTTAAAAAGAGAATGAAGTATCCTTACCCTTGTTCTGTCCTCAATTTCATAGATGCGAAGCTGCATGGGAACATTAAAGCTATGCAGGATATTTCCACCAAACACCAGAGAATCTACTGGAGTATAAACCGCATGTATCCACCCTAGAGAGGGAAAGCAAAGAACTGAGAATGCCTCATGCTATGTAGCATTACAGAGCAACTTACAATCAAGTTTTAACCACCCCGCAAACCCCACTCTGCAGGGGATGAGAGGTTAAAAGGTTAAATGGTATCCTCACAGCCACATTTTAAGACTAGTCATAGGAGAACAACATCTTATGATGTACAGTCTTAGAACCCTCTGTAAATTGGGTTCTTCTATTTATTCACAGCACAGTTACAGTGTTTACTGGGAACACACAAGCTTGTGACTCAACCACATCCATGACTAAGAAGTAAATTCAGTCTGTTCAATATACTTGGCTCTCCGATCTATCTACTGGCACCTCCAGTAGGGTTGCAAATCATGTTAGCAGTGGTGGTGGGCAAGGGCTGTGGAACTGAACTGAGTCACACCAAACTTTTCACACCAGCCCCAGAGCATCCATCTTCAGATGTCAACAGCTTCAAATGATTACCACCAGCCCTCCTTCAGAGGTGAAAGTTTCACATCCTATTATCAACTTCCTGAAGCAACCAAAAAGGTTTTCACTGCAAGCCATAAGTGAAGGGATTTAACGTTTCTAGTACTGGAGCTGAAGAGGCTGTTCTGACCCAGTCCTGCAAAGGACTGAATTCATCTCACAGGCACCAAAGCAAAGGAAGAAAACCCAGGCATAGCAGTTCAGGCAGCCACACTCCAGCTCTTTGCTTTCTGCATTGTTTGCTTGGTATGTCAGCAGCTGAAGCACTGGCTATGCAAGACTGCAGCCTCTGATCTCTGCAGTGAAAAAGGAATTGATCCCACTAATGATCTGGGACCCACAGAGACCTGACACTTTTTTTTCTTCTTTTTTAATGAAAAGCATTACAATTTATAAGCCAGCAGACAGCAAAGCAACAGAGGGGGCAGTCAATTTTCTCCTCACTGTGCAGTACTTTCCATTAAAGCTGTGGCAGCTTTCCTTCACTTCCAGAGCAGGAGTGAGGGAGCAGGAAAATGCCATTCAGTGAAAGGGTTCTCCAGCCAGCAGCCACGAACGCTCTGCTCTGCACCAATCTTTACACCATAAAGGCCTGTAAGGCTGCATCTGAGAAGTCCTTGAGCCACAGCAGATAGCAAAACTGGGGCTTTACTTTAAGAGATTATTGGTAGGAGAGAGACAGGAAGGAAAAGAAATCAGCACGTCAATTTTCTCCCTGGAAACAAAAGCCTATTGCTCTGGAGACATGTCTCTGAATTTCAGAATCAGGATGGTTGTGGTTGGAAGGGAGCTCTGGAGGTCCAACTCCCCTGCTCAAGCAGGGCCACCTAGAGCCAGCTGCCCAGAACTATGTCCAGATGGCTTTTCAGCATCAACTAGGATGGAGACTCCACAACCCCTCTGGGCAACCTGTTCCAGTGCTCAGTCACAGCTCTGATTCCACATGATAAATGTCATGCATATAAAAACAGCAGGTGGCTCAGAGCTCTGGCACTCTCGGGATTATTGCATCTTTCCTGCTCCAGTTAGTGTAATTTTGGTTACAGAGTCACTCACAATGATCCAGCTTGTTTATTACTTCCAAATCAAGAACAACCAACCACAGAGGGAGGGGATTTTGTCACATAAGGGTAGCGTGGCAACTATGTACATCAGTACTCTAAAAACTCTTCAGGGCTGAGGTAGTTCACCACATGAAAGACATCAATCTGTACTAAGAGCAAACTACTGGAAATACAAATGATCTTCCTGATCCTAGTCTTCGGGAACGAAAAAAGATCCAAGATCAAGGAAACTGGGGCCACTGCTTCCACTAGGTAATCAAAGATTGATGTGTATGGGGGAAAGAATGGAAACCATGTGCTGAAGTGTATCTGTTGCTGGGTCCCCAAAGCCAACTTACTGGGTAGGTGCTGAAAGACGGGGTCAATCTGTGTGACAATTTCACCTTCATTGTCAGGTTTAGAGCTGAACAAACTGAAGCTCAGAAAAGTGCAATGGCCAAGCGAGTGGTGGCAGAAGACAAGCTCAGAAACAGCCAGTTACAGCAGAACACTGACAAGTCCTCACTGGAACTTCCCACTGCAGTTCTCTCAGCACAGAGCAGTCAATGTACTGCTCAGCAGACGCATTGGAGCTGGCAGTTCCAGCATGTGTACTGGCAGCTCCAGTAAAATAACTTGTTATTTTAGGGGAATGACCAACATAATTCTAAATACAGTTTGTTATCAAATATTAATAACCTCAGTAAAGGGAGTAACTGAGCTGAAACCTGGCTTTTTAGTCCTGTATGAAAGGCAGAAAGGAGATACCCTTAATTCTGCAAGAAATAAAAGGAAATTGCAGTTGTTCCTCAAGTATATGATTTTGCTATAACCACGCAGTTGCCTCCTCCTATAAGTCGTATTTCCTTAGTGAAAATTTCACACTGGAGTGCAGTTGTTCCATTGGTTCTTACTCTTTGGGTTCCACTGCTCACATCTTCCCTGACCTCTCGACTTAGCCCCCACTAGATGTCAAGGGTCTCTGTGTTAATAACCACTCTACTTCCTCAGTAGCAGCCCCAATACTTCGGGGTGATGTGAAAGGGTCTTTCACTGGCTTGAGCCAATGCCCCACAAATGGTGTCCCAAACAAATCCTAAACAGAAAGATTAGCCAACATTAATACAGTATTGTTGAAGAGCTGGCAGAGGTGCAAACCAAAGGTCTCCTGTAAAGTAACTGAAACACCCTCTGGTTATGCAGATAATGTATTTAATTCCCTACTTACATCTATAATCCAAGTCTAAACTCATCTTAGAGTTAGTACTTCAGCTCCTAACTTCTGAACCAACTAAACACCGTGTCTTTCAAGAAGCGCCTGTTTCTAGTAAGAACACTGAAAATGCTGCTTTTTATGAGACGGTTCTCAATAACAAAACCCTGTGATGAAGAAGCACTAAAATCCATCAGGGTTGGGAAAACACAAATAAACCAGAGACCAAGCAACAAGCAAAAAGCCATTAACTGTAAAGTCCTTGGAAGTAAAGTTCGTACCCACAGCCAAAGCAAGGTGTGGGATGATTTCCAGGCATAGCTCAGGGATGCATAAGGACAATGCCTATGGGTACCACCCTTTCACTGTTGAACACATTGAGCCAAGTCCCAGGGAATCCCCAGATCTACAGCAGCTCATGTGCTCCCACAGGCAGGATCCAGCCCACAGCCCCTCTGCCAGCTACAGGACACAGCCCTGTCTGAGGAGTTACCTGCTCAGAAGAGATTTTGACCACTCAGCTATATCACAGTTTTCTGATCACACACTGCATCCAAAAATAGCTTTGACTTGCCTGAGGAACATACATGGAATATTAAAACTGCAGAGACAAAAGCATAGGACACTATGGGCAAGAGCAGACAAAAAAGATGGCGCATTGACAGGGTAGGAAAACCACAGGAACTGGCACAGATATTAAAGGGGGGGTAAAAATCCCCAAACTCCTGTTCTAATATTAACAAGGCTGTGTAGAGAGAAAAACTGAAGAGGCCAGCACCACAAAAGCAGGAGGAAACAGGTGAGTAGAAAACAGTAAAGAGCTTCCATAAGGGTAATATAGAATCATAGAATAGTTAGGGTTGGAAAGGACCTTAAGATCATCTAGTTCCAACCCTCTGCCATGGGCAGGGACACCTCACACTAAACCGTATCACCCAAGGCCTCGTCCAACCTGGTCTTGAACACTGCCAGGGATGGAGCATTCACAGCTTCCCTGGGCAACCCATTCCAGTGCCTCACCACCCTAACAGGAAAGGATTTCCTCCTTATATCCAATATAAACTTCCCCTGTTTAATATTGCAGAACTAAGCTCTGAAACAGATAAGCTTGGATGGCACATTCAGTTCATTCCCACAGCTTAGATACAAGCACTATTCAGAAATAAACTGAGGATGAATGCTCACTGTGACCATTAACAAACAAGAAAACCCATCCTTAAAGCTTCCCAATTGCAAAGGTTTTTTAAAGAGGAAGACAGAGCTCCAGAATAGAAGCAAGCTGCAAGTATGCACAAGACAAAAGGGACAGCCAAGGAGTTGCTTTAAAACCATCCACACCAATACATCTGCCTGTCTCACCTTCAGCCATGCCATTGCTTTTCACTGGATGAACTGACAGGTCTGTTGACACGTACGATCACATCACTCTGTGCTGTCGTGTCTGCTCATGTATGTCTGCATCTTTCAGCTCTCACAGCAAAACCTTGCCACCCAGCCTCTGATACAGACACCTCTGAAGTGAATGTCACCAGTTCTCCCCTCTGTGACTGCTTTCTACCACTGACACAAACCCTGCTCCTACTGCACAACCCTGTGTGTTTCACGGCTTAGTGCAAGACAGGAGGTAACATCTCTCCCCTTGGTGAGACTCTCAAAAACTGTAATATTCCCCCCAAAAAATGAAAGAAACACAGAATAAAATGGCATAATTTAATTTTTCCTTAATGATAAAAAAAGGACAGGCGTAATATCATGAACAAATAGACTGAAAAAGTCAAAAGTCAGTGGAATAAAGTATAGTTCACTTTTGGCTGAAAGAAACAAAAACACATGCTAAACATTATCTAAGGCTACAATTAAATCCTATACGTGAAAGACACACACTGTGTGCTTCAAGGATTAGTCATGAACCAGAAAACTCTTCCCCATGGCTGACCAGTTTCAAAGCAGCCTGCGCTGATAGTGGAAACAACTGAGTGGATGTGGATCCAGCCCACCCTTCCTTCGCAGGCTGGTCCCAGAGCTGGAGCAGTGGAGCAGGTCCATGGCCATGGCCACCACACAGTCCTGCCTTGGGAGCCATGCATCAACTATGAGCTCAGCTAAATGGGGATAACAGCTTTGGGAGTCCAGACACTGTGCAGTCACTGATCACTGTCCTTGTTTCAAGCCTCAACAAGACAATCGTCCACTTACTGTTTTCCTCAAGTGTTTTTTCCTTCCTAAAGCCATCCTAGTTTATGAAGCCAAGCCAACATCGAGCAGGAATTCTGTTCAGGAGGCTCAGAAATACTCTCAACTGATTTACAGTTAGGAATTATTCCACCACTAAGATACACTTGAATATTTAGATGTTATCTTCTCTAGTAAATCAAGAAGGTAAAATTAACAGTAACAAAAGCTCTTCTGAACCGTTAAAAGAAAGATACGATCTCATTATCTTTTGAATTTTATAGAACAAGTATTATTAAACACTACAAACTTGTTAGAAGATTTCAGGGGGCTGCAAATTCCTCCTGTATCTTCAAGGATGCAATCATCCATCCGAGAGCAATAAAAAAGACTATTAAGTTATAAAGCTATGGGGCAACCAGACTATTAAGTTATAAAGCTATGGGGCAAACAAGCTCCAAGCCAAACCCATGGTGCACCTGTTTCCATTAGGAACTGCACATACATTTGCGATATAGAAGGCATATATATTTTCCTGCAGCTTGGGGTGGAATAGATGAAATTTATATGTCTCAAAAATAAGAAGTGACTAAAGAGGCAACCTCAGAGTGGGCACGGCCAGCAAGTGAAACACTATTTCTCTCATCTCAAAAGAAGGATGATTGAGCTGTAATAGTGCCCACGACCAAATGTATCAAGAAAACATCATGTTTACAGTTTTAAAGTAAAACCCCCTATTCATTCTGCCCCAGTAGTACAAGCAACATGGCAACTCTCAATCTGATACCATTTGATAAAAATTAGGCAGAGCATTGCAGAGGAATAGAACTAAAAATCCAACATTACACTGTCACCTCCTATCTGAAAGCAGACACCAAGGGCAAAAAACTCTCCTCTCTGATCCTCTCCACTGATTTTCATCACTTGGTCCCTAAAGGTTCCAAGCACGGAGCTTCCATTAATGTCACTGGAAGCTCCCTAAACAGGAAAAGCTAAAGAGCAACCAAAAATAGCCAGGCAGCTCTGCAGCCCCAGCATAACTCCCTGCAAAGATTTACCAGTTAGATTTTAATAGCCTGTCATTCTCCTTGCTATAAAGACTCTATGCTACCTTCTGGCCCCATCACATAAGAATTCACCAAATACTGACTGGCAGAGCAGAGGGGACCTAAGACTGCACGCTCCTAACGGGCAGAATCCTACTGATAACCACCGATACTGCATCTGAAGCACTTCAAATCCTTGCAAATGGCTGCCCAGAGTCCAGCACAAACTCCTGTCTCCTTTCCTTCCCAAAAACATTTATCTGAAAAAGCCATTATTTCTGTATTTGACTGGAAGCAAGAACTTTGGAGCACTCTCATGTTACCATAATAATCACCACAGACCAACAAGAATACTGTGTTGAGACTGTGGCTTCACCTCTCAAGAAACTGAGAGACTATAATAGCATCTTTCCATGTCAAAGGCCCCAAAGTGCACTATAAAGAACATAAGTAAAGTAAGACTAACAGCTTACTCCTCAGTGGAACATTACCAACTCTGAGGTGAAGCACAACTGTTGTAAAACAGCAACTCTAGCGAGAACTTTGGAGAGGAACCAGAAAGGGACACCATGCCCAGTTTACATTAAGTTACCCTGGTCTGGACTTTGACCATAGGAATGTCTAATAAATCAGCACTGCAAATTTCTTCTACAATATCTAATTAAGTGGCAAGTGACTTCTTGGACCGTTATTTTATGGACCGTGTAGTGGTCTGTTACTGAAACCACTACCCTCAGACTTAAAGGACAAGAGTCACTCAAAATGGCCCAGCTACTCGAGGATTTGTGCTCCCCCACAAACACAGCTCCCTGAGCTACCAGTTCACACACAGCACACTTCATCTCTTCAATACACTCATCACATTAACGCTACATGTTTGGAAAGCCTACAGTAAGAACACGCATGCAGAGTGAACCCAAAACCATCTCTGGCCTCCGATCAGCAGCAGAGGCTCAGGAGACAGTAAGAGACAGAGTAACCTAACCCTCGGTAGTATTCACCATCTCCTATCAAAGCAGTGTGTATGCAAACTTTCTTATATCAGCCACAATGTAAACCCTGGAATCAAACTGTACCCCCAGTTAAGTGTGGCAGCTTCCTTGGAGCTCAGCAAAACTGTTCTTCACAAAGAGAGAAGAAAAATCCAAGTTTATCCATATTCTGGCAGACCACATTATCAGTAACAACCCAGAACTGGCTCGAATTCACCTTTTCAAGGCACAAAATGATTACACTCTCACTTTACAATAGTAACAGAGACAAATCCTGCAAGACAAATTTTCCACAAGAGACTACTCCCTGGCCTGCTTTTCTATGCCCCAATCCTGCATGTGCAAACTCTTTCGAATGTGAAGTGCAAGTCTCTACACCAAGCATATATATACATATGTATGTATGTGTGTGTGAAAGGTCTTCGAGAGATGCCTAGTGGGAAATTGAGGAAAAAAGCAAAACAAGCTCAACAGATTTCAAACTACTGCAACACCTTGTCTGTGGAGGGCAAGGACAATATCCACGTCAAAGCTCTACCACTTACTATCAAAATGACATATTCAGCAAGGCTAAAAGACTCAAAAGAGCGAGTGGATTGAAAAAGGATTCATTTTTTATTTTTATGTATGCTGAATTTTGAGCTTGGGTGTAGGTAACAACACGGTTCAGGAGTACACAGGAGAAACTAAGGTGGTTTTCAGATAATCCAGATGAAAGGGAACTCAATGCATGATGTGCCTACAGTAATCCCGAGCTGTACAAACCCAAGGGATGCTGCTCAAACACTGTCCCTGGTGATGAGAGATACCCAAACTGCTTCTCCACAACACCTCCGCAATGAACTCCAAACTTCACACATCCTCCCTGCAAGTCATCACTGGACACGCTCATGGTATGGGAGAAAGCTACAGCACAGTATTGTCCAGTAGTATTATGCTTTTTCTCCTCCAGGTCATCACAGTTTACACCTGAGAAGAGCAGCACACTCTATAAAGAGCTTCCCTTCTACCTGGCATGTAGGTCAGATAGGCAGTAATTCAGTATAGCAGAGCAAGATGTGTTACCTTGACTAAATTTCACCCGTGTCGAACGCTTACCCAAAGATCAAACATTGCCCATGGTAACACACACAGTGAAAACACCCCCAAGGCTGCAGCATTCCTTACTAAAATCTTCCTGCATAAGGACAAGTTCTCCCCCAACCTGGGAAAACAACAGTCAAGTTTCTACAGAAAAAGAAATACCCATTTGCTGACCCTGGTAGCAAGTACAGCTTCCTCCCTTCTTGAACCTTCAACTGGTTTAACATCTTGAATCCACATCTAACCTCAGCAGGGCACAATGTGGTACATATCTATCAATCAACAACTATGCTGACACTGGCTTGAACAATTATATTAATGGAAGAGGCCAGATTCCTGGTTGATTTTATCACTTTACCACAGACTTTACCAGAGTTGATCATCCTTGACTCATCAGTGGGAACTGGGAAGGTGGGAGGTGAGAACTTGTAACGGTGCTTTGCTTGTTTGAAGAAGTCCCATGAGGCCATCAGGAGTACAGCTTGGCTCTGATGCAAGGACCCACACAGTATCCCTCAGAAGCTCACTTCCCCCAACCCATACTTCAGAGGGACTCCTAAAATGCTGCAAGAGGCACCCTGGCCTGAAACCACTCACTATGCTGACAATACTTTGCTCAATTTCTCCTTGATACCAGAGCTGTAATCGTGTCTCTCAGTGCTTTGCAGATTAGCAGCACAGGTAGAAACTAACTGGTTTAAACTTAATCCTGAAAGGCTGATGGCAGTGAGGGAGAGGAAAATACCAAGGCCCTGGTGAGCACTATAATTATGCCTTCTGCAAGAATAATTCCCATTCTTGTCCAAGTGGTTTGTAGTTTCAAGGATTTACTGGATCTGCTGCTGATCCTAGATTTCCAGAGAAGCCTTCCATCTCCCACAAGCTTGTGATTTCACTCCCTCACGTGTCTTGTTACAGTCTTCTCTACCTACTTCATCCTTACACTGCTAGGGTATAACCACCCCCAAAAGTTACTTAAAACCAGGAGCAGAGCAGGATATTGCATGGAAAAAGTCCTTTCCTGAAACGCTCTCCATTCACAGTCCAGCTGAGCACTAACTGTATCAATTCACACTTTCTGTGACCAGACCTGTAATTAGAACGCATTTTCCTCATGGATGAGTTGAGGCTGCTCAAGACTTTGTCAGGCCCAACGGAAAGTATGGGACACAGTGGTTTTGTAGGCACCCATTACTGGAACCTCAACACTATGAGCACTTATAAAGTACCTACAAAACACATTCAAACATTAACTAATGTGACAGGCACATAAACCAGAGCAAAGGGGTTGTAGGAACTGACCTATTTTACACAGCCACGCTCAGTTCACTGACCTGGAACAGCCTTTAATTAGGCATTTCCATGCTCTTAAAACAAACATAGAAATAATGCCCTTTCACATAAATAAAGAGATTTGCAAATAAGTTTTCTGAATGAAATGCAGCAGAGCCAAAACCCCTGAATCCATGAGGTGCTTACAGAGGAATTATTCATTTGTGCCTTTCAACTAGCCTGAAGTGTTTGAGGTATCAGCATTTCTGTACTTTGGGCCTTCCTAAGAAAACAGAAACTGAAGTCAAACTCCACATTTGGAATCACTTCAGCCACCATGTTACAGCTGTGCCCTGTACAAGCTCCCACAACTTGCTGTATTCCAACTGCTGAGCATGACTAAACTAACATACAGAAAGTCTTATTCGTAGGAGGCTGCTCACAGGGGAATGAAGATAAATACAAAGATGCAGTAACGGGATCTAAGCAAACAGCACAGGCACACTCAAACACCCAGTTCAAACAGTAAGAGCACATTCTGACCTGTTTCAAGGGAAGACCTAATTCCTTTAATGGATTAACTCTTCCACCTTCAAAGTCATTTTGCCTGTCACCTCCCAGGCTGATTCTTACCCAATACTTACACTAACAACGCTCCCTAGTTGGCAAGAACATTGTTGCTGTTTTCCCATAACCTGCATTCTCTGTCCCCAGGACTGAAAAAATAACAATCCTGCCTCCACAGAATCATTCTAGCACTGAAAAACTACCAAGCTGTCTTCCTGTCATGCACAACAGCTACCTGTATTTTTCACTAAACAGACACAATGTGCTCCATCATTATAAACCAATTTATGGTCCTGTAATAGCCAAAGGAAGCAAAGCCTGATACCATCTCACTATCTTTAATCCAAATTAGGCAGGAGGAGAAAGGGCTGAAGCCACCAGCCTTGAAAGCAGCAACTGTTTTGCTGCTTTGCAAGAAGAGCCTGAATCATCCAACCCAGCCACTGAGGTGGGCAGCAGTGTAAAATTAAGTATGGCTGGGCTCCTGGAAGGTGTCCAGATTCACACAATCTCCATCAGTAGAAATTCTGAACAATTATGACAATAAAACAAAGTTGTTTTCCCCAAGAAGCAACCCTGAGGGAGCACAGGGCCTGCTCTTCCATGTACTGGAATCTCCACTGAGCTCCATCAGGGAATCAAGACCCACCTCTGGCTATAGACAGAGGCAAAGCAGTAGGTTACTGAACCTACTGAACCCAGGTGAAACCTGCCAGGAGAGATCACAAAACCAGTCTATTTTTCCAACAAAGCCAACAACAGCAAAAGTCAGTGTGACTCTGATAAGAAGGGGTGGACTGACAGCCCCAAAGCCCCAAGTCCTCTCTCCTTTTCCTCAGTACAACACGAGATCATGGCATGCACTTCCTCAAAGCACACTTCCCATCAGTCTGGATTTCAGTCTGGAAAATTAAGTGCACTCAGTCCCTAGCCTTCCTTCTGCCACAGCAAATGAAGAGTCAATACAGAGTTTAGAGGTGAAAGATAGTTTTACAAAGAGCTGTTAAGTCAACCACAATCCCAGCAACTCCAAACCCAGGTAGTTAACAAGTGCTACCTGAAGGAATGAAGAACGTATAGCCTTGTTTCAGCTCAATTCTTTGGCATCGTTCCACCCTGTCTCCCAGAAAGATATCACTTTGCTTTCCTGAGAGAACCCATTCTTCATAAAGTTCTAGATTCTGCAGAGTGGGCGGAATCAGCCAGAAGATCTAAAAATAGAAGAAAGATTTAACTATTACCACCAGTCAACAAAAATACAGAACAGAGAGGCTCCAACAAGGTTAGCACGTGTTAGACAAACGCACATGGAACACCAAGCCTGCTTTCTGCATGAAGCACAGGTTTTCCAGGTATTGTGCACAGAAGCAGAGAGCAGACAGCAGCAGCAGTTAGTCCATGTGCTGGATGTGGCAAGGTAACTGTCAGTTGTCATCTCTCTTACATGAAACATCTTACTCAGAATATGCCGGCATAGTTTACTCACTGTTTAAAACTGTGTGTTGGTACAGTACATCCTCATTGGACTATATAGATGAACAGTACCTGTGGCCTACTTATTTCAGTTCCCAAAATACCCTGTCTATACTACAATTGGAAAAAGCAGCTTAAAAACAGTGAAGATGCAAATGTAGCCATCCCTACTGTATATGTTAATGCTTCTATATCCTGTAGTATTTCAGTTCCAGCATAAACCGCATGTGCACACTAAAGGAAAATGAAATCTCTAAAAGAAAACAGCAGCTCTAGATACAGGAGACTTGAGGGCACTCTGACCCAACAAGGGTATACACAGCCACATACTCACTGCAAGGCACTTCTATGCCATGCAGCAATAGCAAGCCTAAAAGCACCACCAACAGCAAAGAACTCATACTGTATTTCAAGTAAACTACTGGTCTGTTTCATGAAGGTGAATGGTGCCCTTCTAATTCAGCAAACCCTGTGTACATCAACAAAGGGAGCTGAAATGGAGTGATCGTTGACTAGCCCCCTCCCCCCAGAAAAGGGGTAAATAAAGGAAAAACTAAAGCAAGCAACCCCTCCTCTCCATAAGAGGCACAGAGAAATAAACCCAAACATCAAACACGGTTCACCTACCTTCCCCCCACGGAAAACGTGATACCACACTGAAGTGCCACCAAAATCAATATGAAAATCAGTGAAGCATCCTTTCACACTCATCAAACAGTACCTGTAAGCAGAGTGAAAGACAAAAATGAATCAGGCTGAAACAGTTTCTTTCAACATCTTAATTTGCAGAGGATAACTGTATGTGCAATACTACCGCCACCAATTATGTTCCAGCATTTACAGAACTGGTTTTGTCTCATGAATTAACTATAAGTAGGTTCCTGCTGAGAAATGTTTGTGTTTCCTATTCATACAACTGGAATGAAAGTTTGCAGAGCTAGGAAACACAAAACCATTAAAAGTTACACTGTTCAGAAGTATTTCTTATGCCATGGCCAGTCCCCTGGGTGAGCTGGTTAATGCTCTCCTCCACCACCCGAGAGACGTAACCTTCACCACAAGTTGTACACAAATGGCTTCAAACAGCAAAGTTTTAAAACATCTCATTTGCTTAATAAATCCTCCTGAATGTTCTTTACCTACTTGCTATTTTTGCAGAGACTGGGGGACAGAAACCTCATTTGGCAAATTAACTCCTTTTTGTTCACATTTCTAGGCATTTCTGCATCAAAATACATCAAGAAACGAGCTGGCAGCATCACTAAGTATCAAATCCACTCTTTTTTTAACGCTGTCTTGATTCAGGTTTTCAAAGCAGTTTAAAGTCAGCATCACTGGAAAGAGATAAGAGCTTTCATCTCGTTCCACGAATCTCAAGACTCCAGCCACCATCTGTAACTAATGGCCGAATTACAGCCGCTCTCCTCACTAGAGGCACCTTTGCAAACGCAGGAAACACACACCACTTAACCCACTAACCTCTTTTCCTTGTTCCGGTCTCCGTTTCATGGCTTTTTTTTTTTTTGGTTGGGCTTTGTTTGGGGGTTGGGATTTTGTTGGAAAGGGGATTATGGAAATAGTGCGAGCAAGGGATTTGTCCAAAAAAAAGAAAAAAACAAAAGAGGAAGAAAGAAAGAAAAAAGACTTCATTTAACTGTATCTTTTTCTCATCACATTCAGGTAGAGAGAATCTCAGCAGTATGCAGACGGCGTGCAAAAGTCCCTCTAGATGATAGGCTGGAAAGGACCTTACCATGTGTCTGCAGAAGGCTGGCAAATCAGAGCGACTATAGGTACATAAGAGCCCGCTGCCTAGCAACCACATCCCGAGCCCGAGTTGACAGAATGAGACGCAATGCTGTCATGAAGACAGTCAATTTGTGGGCTTCAAAAAAGGTCCTGCGCCTTCATCTCACAATTAAAACCCCTCCTGGTGCAATTCCACGTCTCTCCTCTTGCCCGATCTGGAATTGCGTTGGGTTTTTTTTTTATCCTTCGGAAGCAGGAAGAGAGCTTTTTCTGCCCCTGGGGTATTTCAGATGCTTCAAAAATCACAGCTCGCCAAGAAGCTGTCTACACTCTCAATATGCTCCACTTCAAAATATGAGTCCTTCCCTCCCAAACACAGCTCTTTTTCTTTTTTTTTTTTTTTTTGGTTAATTTCTCCTTTTTCTGTTTTCTCTACCAAGATGTTGTTGATTCCAAGTCAGATAGAATTTAAAAACAATATAAAAAGCCCAGAAAGGAAGTAGCCTTCCTTCCAGCCAAACTGCACAAAGTCACAGATTGAATAATTGCTCATAAAACACACACAAAAAAACCCAACATGGAAATTCTCAGTTTATGGGCACTGTTGAGTATTAAAGGTTCATGTTGGTTTCAAGTAAGAAAATCCAAATCCTTATGGAACCAATTATTCTCAGCTTCCAAAAGGTCAGATGTAAAATACATCACACTAACAAAATTCTTCTAAGACAGTGCTACCTACCAACAACCACCCGTTCACATTAAGAGATTCCAAAAGAGCATAAATGGCCCAAGCATTTGCAGGTTTTATTTATTCCTCCATAGTCCACAATCTAAACTTGAAGCTGTTAATCTGTTTGTGTTCAGAGAGGAAATAACAGATTGAATTCTCTGTCAAACCAAAGCGCTTAAGTTTTGGGGAGAAACACCAAGGTGGATGTAGCTGTGAAAACGCAACTCTCTTTTCTTCCCCCCCCCCCCCCCCATTTTCCCTCTGTTTTCTTGAAACTCCCCTAAACACAACAATTTTCATTCCAATAAAGGTTGGTTTAGTGAAAGAGACACATATGGTGATTAACAAAACCCTACAAAGCATCTGGAAAAAGAAACAAACAGCTTTTATGTCCATCTACAAACGAGCCCTGCCATTTCATTTCTGCTGTTAACCTTACAGGCCTGCTTTTGTCCAACCCCATCAGCTACCTAACGGCTCAGGAGCCTGAAAAAGCCATCTTCCGCCATACAGCGCTCTCCCTTGTTGCCAGAGTCTGGCACAATGCCTTTGCATTGACCTCTACAGCTTCCTCTTCCAATGTACACCGCAGTCACATGGTCCCAGCACAGCTCCACGCCACAGCTAATCTTATACAGGGCTCCGCTCCAACCCCAGCAAGCACCTTCATCATCACTAACAGCTGCTAATTTGGGGAATGACTCCACTTTTCAGGTTTTTCCTTAACAACAAATTGAAATAAATAAATAAATAACCGGGGGGGGGGGGAGGGAAGCACCAGAACACAGCATCCATATTGAAAGAAACCTAGAAACTCCATCCCACTGTGTGTGCTCTGGTCTCAGCTTTTCTGCCTTCAGCGCCCTGGGCCACAGCAGGTAAAGCGGGTTACAGGAACACAACCCCATGCAGAGCGCAGGGAGACAGCCTGACCCGTTACACCCTGAAACACCAACCGATGCAAAAGATGCCCCAACTTTAATATTTTCTTCCACAACTGCTACCACATCCACTCCTGCACACTCCACTTTATCTCCCTGCACAGCCTCAGTAAGGGTTTTAAAACATTCATCTGCTTGTAATCTGTTGTGGGGGGAGCTTCCCTTCCCCACTGAAGAGTTTGGTTTATGCTCTCCACAAGCCTGAAATTGTTCAAGTTGATGTAGTTATTTTCGAGGAAGAATGATGTGTGGTGTGGGGGAAAGGGGAACTTCCCCCCCCCAAAAAAAACCACAAATCTCAGATAATTTGCTAGAGAAATGATGCGAGGAAACATGGAGTAACCTGCAAACTCCCAGGGGAGCACAAGCACAGAGATCCCAAAAAAAATAAAACAAGAGAGAGAAGGAGATGATAGGAACGAAGCTAAACCACTAAGCAAACACAGCGAGCTGGGAGCACAGAAACAAGGCAGAGACACCGCTCCCTAAGCCAGCGCAGACACCACACTCCCAGGCAAACCCACAATGCACTCGCCACGCATAGCTACGAACCCGCAAGCAAACAGAGAAACAAAGACAGCGACGGACACGCCGGGATGCGAAGGCAACGGGCAGAGCCCCGGCGCAGGGGAGGCAGAGGCGCAGCGTTGCATGCACATGGACTCGGGCAGACACGCGAGCACACGCAGAGAGGCAGCGTTACCCTCAGCTTAAGCTCCTTTTCTCTGGCAATAGGCACAGCGCACCATACGGCTCTATTCCCTCTGGCATTGCGAGGGCTCCCCTGCCACTGAGCTCAGCCCATAAACCACTCCCAAACCCCAGCAGAGGCTTCTGTTTTTTGTTCGGGCCAATGAGAAAAGTATAGCTCACTCTTCCTTCCTCCCAGGAGCAGCGCCGGCTGGTTGAAATCCCTAAGCCTGAAACCGAATACCACAAACCCATGAGGCGGCCGCAAGTGCCAACGCGAAGGGAAGGAGCAGGCCCTGCGCTGGGTGCCCGCTCCCCCAGGTGCTCCCGGGGGTGGGAGCAAGGAAGCATCCCGGCGGCTCCCCTTCTTTCTCCCCAGGCCTCGCCTCACAGCATCTGGAAGCGGGAGCTGGAAAGGACGCAGCGGGAAACAATAGCTACCTTTGGGCGACTCCGCACGCTAACGGCCTGACCCGCACCGAGCAACGCTCCCACACTGGGGCCCTGCAACTGGAAGCCACAAATTAACGCCGCAAGACAAAAGAAACCATTGTCACCCGGGAGACACGGGGCCAGCCCGCCCGGCCCGTCTGCCGCCCCACCCCCGGCCCCCCGCTGCGGGGCACCGGCCCCGGCGCAGCGCACAGCCCGGCTGCCCCCTCAGGAAGGCCGCGGGGTTTCTCCTCAGGGAGGGCCCCTGCAGCACCCACCTCCGGCCGCCGGGGCCGGCTCTGCCCGTCGAGGGGCCCTCCGGAGCCGGGCCGGGGAAGGAACCGAGCTTTGCAGCCGGCCCCCGGCCTTCCCACAGGCACCAACGCACCCGGCCCGCTCCGTGCCCGAGGCGCGGGGCAGCCCGGCTGAGGTAACCGGCGCTGCCAGCCCCGAGTAAGCGCAACCCCCCACCTATCAGCACCAAATAGTAACTAATCATTAAACAACGTGTGTGCGCGGCAGGCACTTCAAAAGCACACCAAAGACCCGGGTCTTGCCCGGAGGGGGTTACGCACTGAGTCAGCCGGACAAAAACAACACCCGAGATAAGAGGAAGGCTGTTCTGAGGCACCAGAGATGGTGGGGGGAGACGGAAAACTACACTCGTGAGGCTGGGACCAAAGCGGCGACACTTCCCTGGGCCCACCCGAGGTGAAACACCGAGCCCCCGTGTGTGCTCACACCCGGGAACAGGAGCGGGGACTCCAAAGGGAAACCTTATTTACCTTCCGGCCGTCAGACTCCGGCATTAAAAGCGCACGTCGAGGATCAGAACTGCACCCAGCGGCCCTGTTGGGCTGCCTGCACATCCCGCTGCTGCGGTGTATGTTTGGTGAGCACTGGGAAGGTTACCTCTGAACTTAGACAATGAAGAGGCCTCTTTTTTACCGTGACTGGAAGCTTAAATTTAGGAGAAGGCACCCACCACAGCAAGGAAATGACCCTGCCAATTCACAGCAAGCAGAACAGCACTTGGGTATCTGTGAGAACACAGCTCACTGCTCCATCCCTGTGATGTGGCTGGTCAGCTCCAGGCTCCCCACAAACCAGTTTAAACACTGGTGCTCGTTTTGGTTACACGCGTGATGCTGCAAGTCCTCCAAGCTCTACACAAAGGAGGATTTGAGCCCAACACACCCACCTGAAGACATTAAATCCTATTTACTTTGCTAGTTTGGACAGTTTTAATGAGAACTTGCACTATTGGTCTCATCTGCTTGTACTTAATTATACCTATAGAGCAGGTTTGTATCAAAAGCAATGCACAAATGACATACAAAGTGCATACAAGTATCTCACATGCATAAAACAGCGCCAGGTTGTGTCGCGGGACCTGCAAGCTCCCTCAATTCAAAGGGCAATCTCTGTCTCCAGAGGCAAACCCTCAGCTTCTAATTAGACAACAGCTCAGCAGAGCATTTTATCATCTGTTTAAATCCAACCCTACTTAGTAAAGGAATGAATAAAAACGAATGGATGGTTGAGTAACAGCCTAGGAAGGGGAAATAGGGCTGAGTATATGGTAACAGCACAGCATCCTTTCATGAACAGTTAGGTTCCATACCAGATTCCCCACCCTTAACTGAAGAACAGCAGCAATATAAAGACCTATTATAGTCATGCTTAGCTACTTTAAGTAATAGGAAGTTTTGCAGGCAAAAAGGGTGTTGCAGGGACTGAGACTTTGGTTTCATTTGGTCCAGAGCACAAACATAAAGTGCCTGTTACTATTTCTATTGCAGTTGTGTCCTGGCACAGTAGCTATGCCACTGCTTTGCAAATAATCTTGCAAGGCTACAAACACAAAACCTAATAAAGCGGATAATTTCAGCAGGCTATCAGCTAATGAGAAATCAAATCAGCACTTCTGGGGGTGGTTTTGGTTGGTTCAGGTTCAGCCGTGTCCAGATTCAGGCTCAGCTGAATCCAGACTGCTTCAGTCCTGGTTGAATTTAACCAGAAAACTAAGTCTGAGGTTGTTTTGAGCTACCTGAAAATGGTTAAGGTGCACCATGATGAAAGGAAGCAGTTCTGAGCCTGGTTCAGTTTCCTGCCTTTAGGATTTGCAGTTCCACAGGCATCTGAGGCGATATAACAAGCTTCTGCCCATAAAAGCTGACATTACAACCACACCGCCCTTTCCTCCTGCCCTGGCTCATGGTTACACAGCATCCTGCCCACTCTCAAATAGGCTCCCATGTCTGTGAGGCCCTTTGCAGGAACTTGCACCCAGGGATGTGAAAGAGGGAGGCTTCCTCCATCCCATTGCTATGTTTTTTTCCACACTCCTGCACTGCCCTGTGGTTGGCACAAGCATTTATGCAGCCATGTGGTGGTTTGGATGGCCTGAAAAGGACCCAATTTTTCTTTATTTCTGAGTCGGGTTTCAGCCAGATCAGTCCCCAGTCCAGTTTACTCTGCAGTTGCACCATGGCGTACCCTAGCCACGAGGATGGGACAACGTGGGCATGGACTGTTCTTTCAGGGGCAGTGCCAACTTATCCCAGTTTGAAGTTTGAACACTACAACCTCAACTTGCCATCCCCTTAATTTCTCATGTTGTTTTACTGTTTGTGAGAGGTATCACTTGGACAGTTTTACCTATTTTGGACATAAACTGTTTCCCCACTTAATTCAATCCTCCAAGGCTCCTAGTAGGTATGTTGTCATTTACTTACAGACTGAAAAAGAACCTCATTACCCATAGTTTTTAGAAGTAGTTAATGGTGCAGGTCCAAGTGAAAGCCAGGGCAGCCTCCAGCGTGCGCAGTGCTCCTGGTAACCGAAGCAGCGCAGCAGATGGAGCGTTCTCTAACTTCACTCCCAGCACGGAACTTGACGTGCAGGAGCCAAGACAGACATTTGTGTCTGGTAATGCCATCTGTGTCTGCAAAACTGCAACGCGCTCGCTGGAGTGCTTTTTGTTTGGAGGGAACACGGGAATGGTGGGGATCGCATGCTGCAAACTCCACGCATTACGAGAATGCCGAGAACAAGAATGAAATGAAACAATCCCAGTTCTGAGCAGCAACAGTCATTAATAAAGTGTATGGATATTGACAATTCACATAAAAGAACAGGCAGCATGGAACAAATGATAGCACTGACATTTAGCTCCACAATTGAATATGATCTCTTTAATAAGGGCTTATACCCTGGGACTACTGTCTATACAGAAAAGGGCCAATCTGAATTTCCAAAGGTGGAGAAAGCTAATCTCTTAAGGAGTTCCTATTTAAACTGGACAAGTTAATGAAAGAGACATCTCTTGAGAGCTGCTAAGCACACAGAAACCACTTCCACCTCAGGACAGCCCCTGCCTGAGCTGCAGACAGTGAAAGTTCAGAAGATAATTTTAAGATAAGGCATCATTTTATGCTCACAACATTCTTATACTCCTCCCAGGGCATCTATGACAGCACTCAACAGCAGTCAGGTTACCAAGCGCCATGGATCTTTGTCCTGACCCTGTACAACTTCTCTTGTGTAACTAGACTACCAGTGTTTGTTACTGGTTTTACCTTTGTTGCTCCTTCAGACTGATGAGGCGTTTGCGTCAACAGTGCTGCAAATCAGCTTTCTCTAGTCTTTATACCAGATGATGCTCACTAGCAACATCCTCATCCTCCAGCCACATCACCCTTGCTTTTCATGCTTGATGCATGGATTGACTCCACAACTCCTTTTCCCACATCAAACTCCATTCCACATTTCAAGTGCTCACAGTCTTTCACTGTTTAGCTTCTCTCTACCTATCACATAGACTAGTTTATCAAGCTGTCAACCTCCACCTTCACTTTGCCAGTGACAGCAACCTCAATGGCTCTGTCTGCTTCTTCATCAGACATCTTCTTCCTTTCTACCAGGCCATCCTCCACACATGCAAAAAGCTCCCATGTTAAAATCTGTTGAATTGCTACTTCTCTAAATTCCCTCTTTGAAACCTACCATCTGGCATTACATGATGCAAGTAGTGAACTGCAAGAATATACTCTGCTTTCTCTGCTAGATTCTGTTAGTCGTGTCGCTACCTTATCCTTTAAACCATCTCTGCCTTGCTTTGTTTACTTGCTACTTTTTTTTTGCCAGCATCTGGACTGTGCCTGCTCTAGGAAAGGGATCGTTTTCTTTACTTCTTTCTTTGTACAATCCCTGAATCATCACCCAGTTTCTTAGCTCTAGCAGATTATAAATAAAGTCATTTAGTAGACTAACCATTTGGGAAGCAAGTTGCCTGGATTCTGTTTTCTGCTCTGCCATTGGGTGACCTTAGGCAAGTCACTTAGGACATTTCAAAACACACATGTGAGACTTGGCACTCCCATCCATATCTAGTTACCCTAACAAGCACCTTACTCTTTTCAGAACAATAGAGTATCTTTAGCTTCCACTAAAATCAATGGTACTGCACACGTCATAGGACCAGGCTTCCCCGTGGTGCCTGCCACAAAGGCTCTGCTATTATTACCTTTACCTCCCAAAATGTTACTTTTACAGAACAAGAGTAAATGCTGCATCTCGGTTTCTGACTGCACGCTCCTTTGTATATGTTAGTACCAGTCTATTTTAGACACTGCAGTTTGGAAAGAGCTCTGAGCCATTTGCAAAACACCAGAGGTTGGTTCAGCAGCAGAGCCTGGGATGCCGCCAGCATTAGGTTTGGCCAATAGAAAATGCTTCTAAAACAGAAACAGCAGTAAAGGGCTTCAAGGATTATGTTGTGTGCATCAGTCATACAGGTCAGTAGCTGTTATATCATTAACAGTAACCCCTACCTGAGTTGTACTAATTCATATGAAAATGACAGTGAACATTTTGAGGCCCCCCCAAATAGTTCCTTTTCCCAATCACTTTATAAAAAGTTTAAAGGAAGACACTCAAACAGAAGAAACAATGAGGTGAGGTAATGCCAGCGTAACTTGCTCAGAAACTAGAGATGCAGAAACAGGACAAACTGCTCTTGTGTTTAGCCACAAACCTGCCTCCAAAGCAAGAACCACAACCTATAGAGTCAGTCCAATGCTGGAGCTTGCAGGTGAAAAAGTCAACAGAAAAGTAAACTGGCATGAAGGGCAGTGACAGGGTTTCTGGGGAGACACACACCTATTAAACACAGACTTCAAGTACATCTCACAAATCATCTTTACATTTCAGCCTAGAACCTGGGAAGGAACCCAAAGCCTACAGGAGGACTTTGACTACACTGCGTGAACTGAAAGATGAAAATACACTTTGCAAAGAGATTGGATTAAAGATTATATTCAGCAAACTGCAAAATGAATTAGTCAAGGGGGTCAAGAGTAGAGCTTTTAACAGACATAAACAAACTTACTTTTTCACTTTGGGGTATTTCATCTCTGAAATTGCATTGGTAGCGTCCGTCTGCCTCTCCTTCAAATGCTGTGGCCACACGTTGTCCACCCAGTCAACTAAGTCCACCTGAAAGCCCCACCAGAATCAACTGTTAGTTACTGAACACATGGTAAGACCCACTCCCATTGGCCAAAACTAACGATGCAGCAACAGATGCTCACAGACAGCAAGAACCTTGATGCTCAACAGGTGCAACTTGTTGAGGTACAGCACCTCATCACCACCCCTCAGCCCTTTGTAATCCAGAGTAATGCAGTCAAAAGTGGCACAAATTCTGTCCTATGGGCACCTGTGAGCACTTTCTCTTGCAGCATCACCTGCTCTCTGCATTCGAATGCATTTTTTTAGCCAACAGCCTAGAAATTGCATTTATAAATGTTAAAATACAAACATAAAAGACATCACACTGTTCCAAATATCTTACATTTCAAGGAACATTAACACCATCGTTCTGGCCAAATTCTGGTTTGAGTAATTACATTATTGCTTATTGTGTGCTTCCTTCATCACTTAGGGATAAAATTCATCAAAGTTCTTGTCCAAAGGCCAGACTTTTAGGAAGTGTGGATAGGAGAAACCAGTGAGAGCTGAGAAACTGGAAACACACTGTCAGCAAGGTGAGGAAGAGGTGGAAACTGAAGATTGTTCAGGGACATTGAAACAGCTCCTGCACTGGGTGCCAGAACATGAACTGCAACCTGTCCATCACAGGCACAGCAAGGACAAGCCTGTGACTCATTCTTTGGTCTATTTTATGGTGGAGCCTGTCCTAGATACCCCAACATTCCCTTCTGGTTATGCAAACGGATCACATGGGCCAGGTTTCGAAACGGGGAAACACCGGTCAATTTGGAAAGTCCAAAGCAGGCTGTAGTGCTGGGTTTGGCCACTGTGTGGCTGTACATCCCGACCCAGCTCAAGACACTGGGATGTGTGAGTGAACCTCCACCAGTGGGTCAGTACGGACTGCAAGACCTATCCTAGGCGTTTGTTGACAAAGCTGTCCTCTGTCTGTCTGCAGCAAGCATGAAGAAGTGATAGGCAGCACCCCACTTACCCCCTTGATCGCCAAATCTTTTTAAAGGCCCACCCAAGAATGTTATTTGTATGAGTCAACTCAACTCTTTGTATCCCCAGAGGGTTTTCATGATAGGGCAATTAACACATGGAACTCTTGCAGATTGGGGCTGACCCCTAGCTATTCTCTATCAGGTGGTGTTGATAAGACAGGGTATTTGAGAAGAGGCAAAAGGAGATAATGCAGCCAGTAGAAATAGGACCAATTCCATGAATATCATGGTTGTATGTGAATACAAATTTGATGGTTACTGCCCTGATTCTGAAACAATTCCCACATCCTGATATTGCAACCCATGGTCTTTACACAACAGGGAAGATAAATCAAGTATTTCTGCCTTACATGGGCTCAAAGAGCTCTGCAGAATTCAAGGGAACCATTTATACAAATATAGATTTGACTGGTATGTGGCTTTATGTACTGCACTTCCTCTCAGCACCCACTTCCCCAGCACCCTCTCTTCTATTCCCAAGTACATAATGTGAATTCAGATCTCTCAATCAAGAGATGGAGATCCAAATATCCCTGGGTTAACAAATGATTGTGCAACTCAGGCCATATTAAATCAATATGAAGTATTCACTTACATGTGGTGACAGGTACCTAGCTGCAATTTTCAGTTGTGAGCACCCAGGAAATTTGCACAGCTGTTTTACAAGCTCACTGAGCATGATGTGCTTGGGACAATTGGAATCAGCTGAGCACCAGAAACTCTCCAGAGCACTTCCTAACTGCCCACTAATGTCTGAATGACAGCACAAACCTGCACAAATGTCAAAATACATGCTTAGGATTCAGTTTGTGATCAGAACATAATGCCCCAGATTCTCTGCTGAGTGTCCTGAGAAGACACTCTGAAATACCAATGCTATTCCCTCCATCACTGTGTGTTACTGAGTTGATGCTCTAATACTCACCTATATATGGGCACATTACTGATAAATGAAATCTTCTTTATCAATAATACCACTGTTTCACTGCCAGTGGCTCCATTGGGAAACAAAATCACAGAGCCCTCTACCTTAAAAAATGTGTACAAATCTACCCTCCTCCTCTGACACTGCCAGTTCTGACACAGCAGTGATTGTGCTGATTTAACTGGGTATAGATTTCTACACTTGATACATAGGATTTCGACTTTTTTGTTCTGGACCCCCCTGAACATTTTTTAGTTATAGCAGGTTCATATATGAGGAATTTAAGCTTCACGATAATTTAAGCTTTCTTAGAGAAGGAAAAACAATAAAGAGGTATTTCATTTTTGGATGGAATTTCCCCAAAGCACCTTGAGAGGAACTGGGTATCTGTGCAAGTTGCATGATTAAGAGCTCATCAGATACCTAATTCCTGTAAAGTGAGTTCCACTGTCAAGGAGACCAGCTCTCTACTTGGATAAAAATGAGATCCTACTACTAAGCGGAGAGGAGTTACAGGTACTTCACATCACACCTTGTTTAAACTCTATGTTTTATTGTTACAAAGCAACTTGTGAAAGGGAAGAAGCTGAGAATAAACCATCACCACAGGATCTCTTACCACATTGGGGCGCTTGACAATGTTCTCCAGCTTCGTGTGGCTGAACTCCAGGCTGATGACATTGTAGAGCTTTTCACGCTGGGCCTCTGGTGTTTCATAGTACCTCACAAATTGAGACATGCTCATTTCGACACCCTTCTGTGTGTTCACATCCATCACGTCCACTATCCGCCGGCTTCCTGCAAACACGCACAGACAGTCTCTAAACATCTGCCTTGGCTTCATTTTTATATATATATATATATATTTATATATTATATGTATACATTTTCAAGGACTGCAGGGAGCCTGTTATTAGAGGAGGATGAGGGACCAGCATCAGCCCCTCTACATGTCCTGAGCAGCTCAAACAGTGAGCAGGGAACTAACTTGGGGCTGCCCTTTTTGCCCAATATGCCACTGAACAAATCATGCGGTGTCTCACTGCTTCACAGAGATGAAGAGAGTAGTTTTCTCCTTTACACGAATTGGCATGAGCAGAAGTACATTAAAAACTATAAAGCAGTGATATAATACGGTAGCAGGGGGCATACAAGACAAATAGCTCTCCAAATCATACTCTGCAATTTTCTAAACATCCATATGCCTCTCAAGATGCTTTTACTCATGTACAAAAATTTATTCCATAAAGAGCAAACTGCCTCACAGCACCAGATGCTATAAACTGCTGCACACCTTATACAGATTGCTGAGTATCCTCCATTCCAGCCATCATCAGTGGAGAATAAAGCACTAAATGCCATAGAAGAGTGAGCCCCCACTTTGGATCTCTCAACAAACACTACAGGACATACTTTCAGCTTCTCGAGTGGCAGACATACAAGTCTCATTAGCACCAGAATGTTGAACACCAGTTTTAGTCCCAGCCTTTAGCTTTACACAGATTAATCCACCACCTTCTCTTTGGCCAACTGGAAGGTTTCACCTCTCCCAGCGATTTCATCACCCTAATTAGCAGTTCATTTGTGTGCAAGCAAACAGGAGCCCATGAGGGACAAGTCTCATTTCCAGGAGAGAAGGATTCCAGCAAACAAACTCACAACGCTTCCAAAAAATCACTTCAAAACCAGTTTCACTGCTGAAGAAATAGTGCAAAATAAATGGCATTAAAGCAAAATGGAGGGAAGATACAGGCCATCAGAGGGAGTTATTAATAATTGCAGCACCCGGGCTATTGTGTGCTTGGGAGCAGTATTGCAGCAAGAATGAGAGTTTGGATTGCATCACTCCATTAGAACCATCCTTAGCCACAGATAGCAATGACAGTGACAGATGTGATAATGATTCTGGAAAGGAACTCAAGACCATAAAGCTTTGTAGTCGAAAACAAGAATTCATACAGTGTAAACGTGGCCCAGTCCCACTGGCCCATCAATCAAACTCTAACCTACAAGGCTAGAGAACAGGATTTCATCCTTGGTCTGAGCTCGGGACTGGTCCTCGTGTTGCCACCTTGAGGCAGGACTCGGAGAAAGTTCAGTTATGTGTGATGCAGCACCAGAGTCCTTAAATTAGGTATTTGCATGTTTGAAACAACACACATGAAATCCAGTGTGGGGTTAGGGCTGTTTGTTGTTGGGGTTTTTAACGTTATTACAGTGGGGGAATAGACTTTTGTCAACTGAACAGATTAGCAACTGAGGTGAAGTCCTGTTAAACAGGATAAAACTCAGGCTGATTTCTGCCTGGGGATCAGAGCAGCAGCCACAGCCCAGAGGCGTTAAGCACACAGATAATGAAAAGTTGTCTCTGAAGGACTGCGTGGCAGAGGCTGGGATCTGCCATAGCCCCGTCCAGGCTTGATCTCAGCGACCCGGTACAGCCTCCATTACCCTTTCTGAGAGAAAAATCAGTAGTTACTTGAAGAATTAAAAGCGTGAGGCCCAGTTCAATAGCAGGTTTGTTAAATGCACACGATTATCAATCACGGGCAGAAGAGCTGAGATCTGAATTGATAGTCTCTTGACTTCCAAATTAAAGAGTAATTTGAGGGGCTGTTTTTCTCACACCTGGATCCCTAACTGGCAAAGGGCATCTCTTACTACTGACATGGGAAGAAGCTTCAGTGCACCCTGCATCCTTGGCTTCCCAGGATCTTTCTCCAATATAACTCTGGACTTGAGAACACCTGGACAGCGCAGGATTAGGAGGCACTGTTTCTTCTGCAACAGATGTCACTCAGAGGCAAAGTGGTGATGCTGGAGGGGATTTTACAGCCTAAAGAAGAAACATCCTCCCTCTTCTACTGCTTCTTATCAAGCACAAGTAAATGCCCAAAGGATCACAAAGACAGTAACTAAGAAACAAGCTAGTGCCACCTTTGACAAGTGGAATAGAATCAGTTGCAGAGATGTAAGCTGGAAAACAAGATCAATCAGGAAGAGCTACTTAAGAACTGTGCTTCATTTGAAACCTTAAAAACAATCAAGTTACTCCAGCCCACACATTAGTAAAATCTACAGTAAAATGAAGGGAGGGAACAGCATACCCACAATATCTGTTCCCTTTATTAGAGGCCTAGTGATGAAGATGCTGTAAAGGTTTTAACAGATTATATCGCTGTATGCTGCAACAGCATTCATTTTTATATAGAAATGAACATCTGGAGGAGAAATTATTTGAGCAGAGTCACTGCCTACAGCTTCTGACTTGCATTATCCAGGCTACCAAACTCCAAAGTAGCACATCCCATTCCCTGACATGGAAAGATCTGGAAGGCACATATTCTCCCACTATCCACAGGAGACCATTATGCTATCCCATACTAACTGGCAGGGGACATGGATCAGAGTAAGTGGAGCTATTCACAACATTCCTTGCATTTCAGACCCAGGGTAAGAACAAGCTAAGTTAAGACAGACACATACCAATACACTGACATGGACCAATACCATGGCTCCCAGATCCACAAGAGGGCACAGAAGAACAGAGGGAAACAAGAGTCCAGCTCCAACACTTGTTCAGCCTGGAGAAGACTCAGGGAAGACCTTAGAGCAGCTTAGAGTGCCTAAAGGGGCTACAAGAAACCTGGAGAGGTGCTTTGGAAAAGGGCCTGCAGGGACAGGCCAAGGGGAATGGCTTTAACCTGGCAGAGGGGAGACTGAGATGAGCTCTTAGGCAGAAGCTCTTCCCTGTGAGGGTGCTGAGGCGCTGGCACAGGGTGCCCAGAGAAGCTGTGGCTGCCCCATCTCTGGCAGTGCTCAAGGCCAGGTTGGACACGGGCTTGGAGCAAGCTGCTCTAGTGGAAGGTGCCCAAGCCATCCAGCTCCTTTCCTCATTACACCCCTCACCCAGGTATCTGCCCCACAGCTCCCCAGCACACCCCACACTGGCTACACAGTGCAGCCTTTTCGGCGGGCTAAATTACTTCCTTCTCATGGAGATGTAAAGCCAGCAGGACCTGACGTGTACCTTTCCCCCTCTTTGGTGCCTGCAGCTTTATCATTCGGTATAAACCTGCCAAACTGCAATAGCCCATGGTATCAGTTGTTTTCATGCAACAAAAGGCAAAGTATTTCAAGCATGTCCACAGGAAGAGCATAAGCCAGCAAAAAGTCTTAAGCCTTAATACCACAGGACTAAAGCAAGAGGCTCAGGACAAATCATGGGGTTTAGTGACATTCTACAGAATCAATTTGTATCCTTACATCTACCCAAAACAAACTCTAATTTTCAGTGACTTTGAAACTTCAGCCAGTGAAAACCACATGGGGGGGAAAATCCATATACAAATAAACGCTTGACTTTACATTTTTATACAGTATCCAAATGCATTAACCTATAGTCTAGGCATGCTCCAGGCAGCTGCAAAGACAGAGCTGGCACACAAGGAACAAGCACAGAAAGAAAGCGAATAAAAGTTGTAAAGGAAGTGGGAAGGGATAGAATTTTGTTGAATATCTCATGTTTTATTTATCTGTCAAATCTGTTTTAAGACCATTGACTGTTTCCTAAAGCATCTGAACATAAAATATATTTAACAGTAACAGATAAAATAGAGGAAAAATGTTATAAAAACTAAATAATTTCACATTAATAGCATTTTATAGTAGAATTGCATTCTCCACTGTCAAGAGCATCTTTGGGCACTGCAAATCCCATAGAAATTAAATGGTTTTAAGTGACATGTTAATCCGGCAATAGCAGTTCAAAGGAGCATTGGTTCAATCAGTGTAATCCATTCCCATTTTAGGGAAGCTGCCTCTGGCACAGAACAACACCCCAACAAGGAAAGGACAATTTTGGGGTTTCCAACCTTATTTACATGGTGAATTCCAAGCTCTACTTTGTTGTGCCTCCACCAGTAATATCCACAGTGGAAAGAAGAGCGTAGCTGTGCCTGGGGCATCTGGCAATGCATGACAAAGCCCAGCCTGCAACCCAGGGTCCAGCTCCCAGGGATGGAGCACACCTCACCATCAAGGAAAGATCTGGGACATGGCTGAGATGATTCAAAAGCTCCCTGCTCCTCAAAGGTCTCACCTCCCCTGTCCTGGCTGTGCAGGCTCTGACCTCTCACTTTGACTCTAACATTCCTCCAACTTTGGGGCAAGCAAATGGGGATTCCAAAGATAGCAGGAAAACATGTTCCTTTTCCTGTTTTTCTAGTTTTTTGCTGACAGTCTGGGCTGGATCAGCTCACTGAGGGGTAGCGCATGCACCAAAGCTGGACAAGGAGAAGGATGTCGGGATCAAGAAACAGCACAAGCAGGGATGGAACAGCCAGAACTGGGAGGGAAGGACTGCTTCACCCCATAGAATGCTTCTTCCCTTTGCCCTTCTGCCCTCCTGAAATGTCAGCAGCAGCCCATAATGAGAAACACTATGGCCTTGATTCGTCTGATACTTGGCACTTAGGAAATGGAAGAAGAGCCTCAACTCCTATTCATGTTACCAGTTAATGCCTGAATTCCACCAGCAATCCTCCAGCTCTCTTTTCATCTAGACTGGTCCCATACAGGGCTGGCAACACCACCACACACCTAGTGTCTACACTTTAATGAGGACACGTCAAGATGTACATAGCTGTGATTACATCAGGCCTCCAAACATGCAGATATTGATATATATTTTTAGGTAAAGGGATAGCTACACTTGAAGGTCATTTTGGATTAAAGTAAATTATGATACTAAAGCGTAACAGCTCCAATGCAATAGCCAGCATGTTGGGTGCTATTCCTCCAGATAGACTTCTCTTTCCTAGTATGGATGAGTTAAAGCAGACGATGCTGATTGCATAAGAACAGTTTGTCTGCAGGGAGCTATTCTAAAATAGCTGCTCTGGTTCATTCCCCCACGTGGACAACTCCTTTTTACATCCACTTGCAGACAGAGGCTTTGAGATGACCATGACCACATCAACACATCAGTTCAGTTTCACTTTCATGTTTTGACATCATGGAAATACCTTCCTTTGAGGGGTTGAATTTTCATCAGAACACTCGTTCAAAGCACATTTTCTGCTGTTTATATCCAGGCACAACATGACTGTTTTTAGCAAAACTGTCCCACTTTAACCAAGTTGGGGTTGTTTTTAAAGAGTTTGACTGTGTTAAGCAAAGGACAGACTTAAAGAGAGCTCAGACAGGAAGCTCAGCTCTAAAAATAGGACTGGTTCTACTTCCAAAATGGCAAGTCAGCGGACATGCTAAACATAGGCAACTCAGTATTGTAATACTTCAGTTTTATTTCTAAGAGCTCCCCCCAAAAAGCATAAAGAGAGAGGATCAAATACCTTCTTTTTGTTTATTCTATGCACATTATCATGGATCAAGGCTCACTCACCAGGCACTCTTCTCACGCACAGCTCCTCAGGGGAACCTCATGACAAGAGGTAGAAGGCTACATCAATCGTGTGTCCGCGCAGCATTGGTTAGTGCTGAGAGCTAAACAAGCATTAAGAAATATACACATCTATTTGTCCCCCAACCTCTCTGCTATGGAGGAGGACACTGAGTTTTCTGCAGTTCAACTCTCTGAACCACCTTACTGCAAAAGAGAGCAAAGCCCGTGCCAGCGCACAGGAAGGAGACAGGAGAGCAATGCCAGAAGTAGGGAAGGAAGAAAGAGAATGAACAGGACACCAATTTACACTTCATTGGTGTGACAAAAACAAGCAAGTTGTTAGATGCAGTGGGTAGCATAGGCAAGAGATGCTTTACCCAGCATATAATAGGCAGCAGTAGCAAAAACTGGCATTTTAGATGACAAAAAGATGAGCCTGGCACCAGAGAGCAGGACTGGAATCAGAGGGACAAGTTTCTGTTTCCAGTCTATTGGAACACTGGGTAAGTTTTAACCTCTCTCTGCCCTAGGGCCTGGTGTCATGACACAAACTGGTCACCAATACTCCAGAAACCAGTGAGGCTTAAATAATGTTTTTAAGCAGGGCCAGCTCTCTGCCTGCTCCTCAGCACAGTTCCACAGCTTCAGGGGAAGGGATGTGCATCCAGCAGCAGGAGCTGCTGTGGGGAATGTTCAGGGACACCAAACCGCAGCCCTAACATCCCCTTCCAAGGTTGCAGACTGGAGCTTTTCTTCTTGAACAAGAGGCTATTTAAGGGGCACAAACCCAGTGTGGGTTAAGTGAAGCGACATCCTCTGGAAGTCTTCAATACCCCACTTTTAATACAGAGAGATTTGCACTTCATTCGTGCACTGCTCTGCCTGATACCTGTGGATGCCAAAGTCCCAAAGGGCTTCTTTAGAGCTGCTACAAAGCGTTCCAATTTCCAACAAATTAGGCAGAGGCCTCAGACTGTAGGGAAATCACTGATGGAACCTTCACTTCAAGAAAATCCATTCAGAAACTCTGAAGTTTCCAATTTTAATCCTGCCCAGGAGAGAACACGGTGCAGCTCCAGAACTCTTCCATTCCTCCCAGCCCTGAGCAAACAGGGTGCAGAGAGAGGAACAGCTCAGAAGGCATACTACATTGTCTGATCCACTGGTGTCACACAAAGAACTAATAGTTTCCATGAGAAACAAACACAAACCTACCTGTCAAGTGTCCTGCTTACAGCAAAGTATGCTGATCTCCCTATCATTATTGGCTCATGGTTGGGAAGAGTATCCTTGCTTGAGTCTGGAAGGATTGATCTGTACCTGCTCATAAACCACTATGAGATTAGGGAGTAAAGTGAGGTCTATACAGTAGAGTAGCCAAACCAAAGAAAGAGGGATACAGAGGAAACAGGAGAGGTCGCTCAAGGGAAAAGAAAGTTAAAAAGACAAGGACAAAGGATGAGCCAGGAAGTCTTCAGTGCTGAACTTGGAACAGAGAAACCTGCAAGACAGAACTGGACCGCATCACTTCGATAAGTCAACACTGCTTTTTCTTCTTTGTTTTTATATTGCCCACGTTTCTTCTTCGTACTTGGCACATTTAGAAGGAACTGCAACAGCTCAAAGTGTGGCCAGCTCACACCCACAGTACTTATAACCCCTCTGCTGATAAAAACCCCATTGGTTTGACTCCATCCTCGCTTACAGGAACTTGGGAGGTATCACTTGCAGTAGCAATACTTATTTGCTGATTTTCATTGAGGTCTCACTTAGCAGCTTTCCCAACCACAGAGCAGCTTCAGACGTGAAGCACGTTGGCAGCCCCAGCAGTGACTGCAGGGACATTTGGAACTTGCATTTAAAAAACAAAGTGGTTTTAAAGAATAGTGGGAGATTTTCAAACAGGTTATGGCCACAACACAACATGATGGAGGAACAGTTTGTTCTCCTTTAGACTGGATCTCAGACATGTTGCTATAACTGCAATAGCCTTACAACATCTGAGACAACCTGACATACACTGCTTACCGATCTTTGCTTTTCCCCTGCAGCCAGGTACGTACCTCAGCTCCCTTAAAGCACAGGTTTTGGGTTTGTACCCTCAGATTAATGGGAATTGCACTGGCATGCAGTTATTTTAGTCCCTTGTGAGGAAAATCCAAGCTCAACCTCATCCTGCAAGGAGCCATCCCTATCTCCTGTCTGCAAAGTGCTCTTGGATCCCCTTGCTCCTCTCTCAGGTATCACAGAGATGTATCCCCCTGTGGATCCAAATCCCTTGATGAATTTAGGGTGTGACTTGCAGGATCCAGAGACTGAGGACCCTCAGTCTGAATCCTCACAGGCTGTTCACAAGTTGTTTTCTACAAAACTACTCAGACATTGGCCTGCCACACCACGGGAACAATGAGGATGCTTTCATTAACTCAATTTTGGCTAATCCTCCAACAGTCCTGCATCCATGAAAAAGGGAAAAGCAGAGCCCAAAGAGCAAGCCAGGCACAGATCGCACCATGGGGCACAAAAAAAAACCCAAAGGTAAGCAGCAAGAGGAGAAATCTTACAATGAATGGAAATATTTCATACAAGTACCTCCCCTCCCATAAGGTCAGTGTTGAATCCTCTCCCCTAAAAAGCCTGGTCCGCTGTGTTTTGGAGTATCAATGATTTGGACACTGGGAACAGAGCAAAGCCCTCACTGCTGCCTCAATATCCCTCCACACAGGACTCCTGGAGACCCAGCAGCTAATGACTGACTCAGCTCTTCTGCTCTTCCAAACGTGGCATTCCCATTCACAGGACAAATCCCCGTGCAGGGGGAGAACCATACATCTTAATCAAGAGGTCGATGCAAGTCTGAGGGCAAACTTTTGCACTTCCTTTGAAGAGGCTGGTTTAATTTTGGGAAGCACTCCTTAGAACAGTGTTTCTCTAACGAGCCTCCCCCCAACTCCTCTCCAGCTCCAATTTCACAACTTCCTTGAAACAAAGGGAGTGCTGCTCTATAGAAACAGCCACACCAGGTCCCTATTGAGCAGAGATGATGGAAGGTTTCCCGAAGGGCCGTGTGTGGCTGCTTTGTCCTCCTTTTGTATCTGCAGGGCTAATTTTCTTTCAGAGGATGGAGAACTGTACAGTGATTAAGACAAAATTTCCCCTACTTGCCCATGGACCACACTACGAGCCTCTCGACTCGCTTTGTAGTTTGCTGTGAATTCAACCATGATACCATTTCAGAGCAGATCCATCTGAGAGGGGGAGCAAACAGGCAGGAGGAATGAACCAAAGAACCACCAGGAAGCAGTTACTCAGAGGCAGTTACCTGGTTTGCTTTTGCTTTCAGCTTCTTGGAGTAGTTACTAACAGAAAGCTGAACACATTTGCCAAGCCAGCTGGGAACCACTGTGCTAACACACCGCAAGAAGTGTATGTTAACGTAAAGGGAATGTTTTACATAGGCTCTGCCCTTCCTCCTGCCTTTACCCACCTGATCTGCAGTCACTGCCACCAGTGTTCTCTTCTGTGGAGACACCCCTTCATGATTCTCCATTCAGTACTAAGTGGAATTTACACAGATGTATACATATGCATCTATAGATGTATGTACATCTTTTAATATATATAAACTCACATTTCATAAACCCAGAATAATCATTACCTGTAACATTTGTGTCTCTTTATGCTCCCTTTTCATTATTACCTACTTCTAGGAGCATGGATTAAGGCGGTTCTCATCTCTCATGAAGTACCTGACATATATGTTCCCACTTTAGCTGCAGCTCCTGGGGATTACAGCAGCATATGTATTTAACAGGACAAAATATAGACAGATAAAAGAAACAGAGCCCCACACAATTTAAGGCTGTTACATTCCAGTAATCCTTTCTGTCCCAACTGAATGTGTTGCCACACTATTTCTTGTGTGCCATTACACTGTGGAATTGCAGTTATTCCTACAAAGAGCAAAATGTTGCAGTGCCCAACTTCAGGAAGCTTGCTTAGGTCTCTCCCTTGTGACAAACCCTCAACAGCCAGTGAAATACTCTGCACGTCTAACTGCTTCCACTGATGCTACAGACAGCTCAGCTGCTCACTTCAATGCGGTACAACTGAGTCCTCAACATCTTGTTCACTTAGTGAAGAACCCATGAGCAGACGTCTGATGGCACACAGCATCTCCTCCAACACAAGGGAAGGCAGACCTGTACTTGCAGGGCCAACTCCCCCTATTTATAGGGCTTTTCCCTTGCAAACATCTGGGATTTGATGATGCAGTTGATTCTGTTATCTTTCTCCACTGATTATAAACTCAGAGTCAAGGCAGGGACCTCCACAGTTATTTCTTTAAACACTCAATTTGCAACTGAAACTTCTGGCTCAGTTCCTGTTCTTTTGGTCTTTCTAATGAGAAGGCAAAACCCACCAATAATCAGGTATCTCTCCAGCTATTCCCAGCAAAGAAAGCAACAGGGTACACAGACCCTTGGTTCTCCTTTCACCCTTTGCCTTGGAGATCAAAGCCTCCCACCAGGGCTTTAAAGATTTGACAGAATCACAGAAATCAAATACTGAAATGATCCATTAGGTCCCACCCTGTGCTTCATCTCCTTGGGCCAGATGAAGACTGCACTCTGCAACAGTGTTCAGAGCTTTGCCATGTTTACTTTTTGCTGCCATACCTGAATGCACTCATTTTATCACAATTAAAAGCTTTGCTGCTTTCAACTTTACTTGAATCCTTTATACAAGACAAAACCACCAAAGCTTTTCAGGCTGTGAATACAAGAACTAAATGAAGGGAACCAATCATTTTCTGTGTAAGCATCATGGCCAGTCAAATCTACAGCATCAGAGTTTAATAACAAAAATACATGATACAGCATGACTGATGATACATTCTTCACTGCTCCTATACTTAATTCTATAAATAAACCCCTAGTGATTTGGTTAAATAAAATCAAACAGTGAGTTGGTGTCAGTTGTTAGACCACCCCATGAATAGTCTAAGTCCTGTACTTGCACTGTTCCCACTGATACAATGCCCGACTTGGCATGCTGAATTCCACATAACAATGCTGCTGATCCTACAGAAGTGACCGCTGTGGTCACAACTTTAACCTCTTCAGCCCAGGGATCACAAGCACTGAAAGTCTCTTTTCTTCCTTACAATCCTCAGCGTGTTTGGAAATCGCCCCTTTCACCATTAGCCAGGACTGCTAGGTTGACTTTGGGGGTGTAGAACACATATCCTGGCACCCAGAGCACCACCAGCCCACAGATAGAGGAGGTGACACACATTACAGACCCAGCAGCACCGCTGTGGTTTATTTAGTGGTTTATTCAGTTTATTTAGGTCTGAGTGTAGAAGCTGGGATTCAATGGCAACAGACTGCCAGGCTGTGGCAAGCAAACTGGAGAGAGGACAGCTAAAAATAACAAATCAAAGCAAATGCACCCAGACTGGCCATTACCGTTTGGATACAGACACTGTGCTTGTGCAGTGACTCCACACCTACCCAGGGAGCTGCTGTGACAACCCAGGAGGACAAAGGCAGTGCAGACATCCATTACAAGTCAAAGGGTGAGACAGTGCAGATGCCCCAGAAAAGCAGATACTCTTTTAAATTCAATCAGTGCTGACCCAAGCAAACCACTAAAAAGAAGTAAGCAAAAAGAGAAAAGAGCTCAGACTGGTAGACTGGGGCACACATCCCTGGATGGTTCCTCTTTCTCCCTCCTTTACACGGCTCATAGCTTCCAAAACTACCCAGTGCTTCCTTCTTCACACTATATGATGTCAGTGAAGAATAATATCAAGACAAAAATCAAACAAATGAAAAACTGGAATGCGGTGTGCTTTGGCTTTCTGACATCAAAGACTACGACAAATGACTGCATTCAGTCATTGAATACAGGAGCAGCAAAGGCTAGAGATGGTCAACAGCCACCACAGAAGCCCTGGATTGCTGAGCAAGGCAGTCACCTTTCTCTTTGCTCAATCCTAGGTTAACCTAGGCAAGTGTACTTCATTTGTTCTCTGGCATAAAGCACTCACACAGGTATGTGTGTGCAGAGAGTCAAGCAGGCATCTGGGAAAAACACTTTCTTTCCTGCCTATCTACAACAGATACCTCCCCATGCAGAAAGCACTGTTGGCAGAAGAAGCCAACACAAGAGAACTGGGAAATAGACACACTCTGTATAGCTGCCCATCCTGGGCATGAGCAGTCACTCAGAATCACAGTGAGGAAAACCAAGTTAAAAGCTATTGTGCTGCCCCAGCACTTACCACTTCACTGACAGAAAGAAAGGAACAAGGACATAAGAGGCTGTGCAGATTTAAAGACAACAACTGCAAATGTGCAGAAAGTTCTGGGATAAAACAAAGCCCCGATATTTACTGGCTACTGCTGTGCACTTGGGTTTTAAGTAGCCCATATGCTTACACTACCGCCACCCATATGGCAGCATGGCATGCCAAGAGTGAAAAATAAGGAGCCTGCAGAACAGCACTCCTCAAACTTTACTGCAGACGTGGAAGATGTTTAAGGAGATGTTAAGAGGGCCAATGACCCTCTTAATCAAATCTGAAATCACCTTATCAAGGGATAACAGTAACATTCGCTCCTTCAGAAGTATCAAGCAAATCTACCTTAGACAATGAAATTACAAAGCTTAACAGTTATTAAATTACAACAGTTTTTCTTCTTTCAAGAGTGGTCTCAAGTTCCTAAGCAGGCCACTAATTCCTCTCAACTTCTCCATTCATCTTCTTGGCTCACAGCCATTTCAGAGATCAGACAAATTCCAGCTGCTGAAATTAATCCACTGTCTCAGGTTTAAAGAGTACCCAGGATATCTTTCATATGAAGGTAGGAGTCTACTTATAACCATGGTTCCAACCGTGCAGTTTAAAGTGTTTGTTCTTTAAAGTAAAGCCACCCTACAGGAGAAGTGTTTCATCCAACACATCACACACTGGTGCACATTCATGCACACTAACATGTAAGTCATAAGCACCAGGTCATAAACATCACCAGACTAAATCACAGCGGGTACCTGCATTTGTTACACAATTAGCACCAGCAATGGCAATGTTTCCTTGGAAGTCTGATGAAACACTATAAAAATAGACACCTAAACCCAAGTAATCACAAACAAGTAACAAACCCCCCACCTTTCTTTTCTCATTATTATTGCCACAGACTAGAGCTTTCCAAGGGAGATGAAACGAACCAGGCTACCAATTGTTATTTCCTTGTGACTTACAGGTACTCAAATATGGAGATGACAGAACAATCATGTTAGAAAAACTGCAAGGAAGATTTCAGCATAACTCGAGACCAAAGGCTCAGTGGCTTCCTATGGAATTGATGTGCTTTGGAAAAACCCAGCCCTTCACTTTGAAATGGTCTACAACAAATATGTTTCCCTGATTTGAAAAGAGAACAAATGATGAGTTTAAACAGCACCAGCACACTGCAACGATGAGCACCAAAAACCCAATAAGCTTGCACAGAACACAACATTTTTTGAGCTATGTTCTCTCTCAACTCCCACACACATTCAGATGCAGAGTTATGATCATTCCTTTTCACATTCACAAAACATCATCCCCTTCCCAGGTTCAGCAAGGCCTTGGATAAGTTTGGAAAACATGGGGCTTCAGAAAGGCAGAAGATTCCTGGAGGTTCAGGCAAGATCTGAGGAGTCCACCTAAACAAAGCAGGGATAATTCACAGGACATACTAATAAAACAAGACTTTTCATCTGCTTTATTTGAACCTTAGACTGTCCTGGAAGTGTTCAAGGCCAGCTTGGACCAACCTGGCCTAGTGGAAGGTGTCCCTGCTCATGGCAGAAGGTGGAATTGGATGAGCTTTAACATCCTTTCCAATCCAAACCATCCTAGGTTTCTGTGATTGTGTGTGCAACATATATATCAGCAATGATATGCAATAGGGAAATTGCTCACCAGTGTTTCCTGAAGTCATTAGTAGGCAATTTAGATGTTTGGCACAGAGACAGCAACTGCCCCATGTCCTCTCAGTGTCAACGTGGCTGTTACACACAGCACAAATCCCACAGTGACAGAAATGATTTGCCATAAGAACCACGACTTTCAGGTATAATTTACAGTCCATTTCCCAAATATTTTAGACCTTCTGAATCAAAGTTTCCACCTGTGCTGCCATAAATCATCAACTGTATTAAAAAAAAAAGAGCAAGTGACAATGGTCTTGACAACATCACAGGCTCAGTACAATGACTCCAAAGGGCTTTTTGCCCAAACACAATATAAGAAGACCCATGAGGTTCAGTACCTGGCCAAGAACACATTCATGGATTGCTGAAGCAGCTGTGAGAGACACACGTTTACATTAAAGGTAATCTCAAAGTGGTATTTCTGCTCTATTGTTTTATAAACCTAAATTTATTGACAAATATCCTGGCCCTGTACACAGGAATCTCCACCCCCCCCAGTCCTCCATAGGACATCAATCTTGAGGAAATGCAACTCCCACACTTTGACTGTTACACAGGAAAAACAATGTTGTTATGCAACACCACACTGTTCCAAAACATCTCAAAGTCAGGCCCTGGACTTCAGCACAGAAACGGCAGTTCATCAGCTAAGGAACAAACTCACAGAACATTTCAAACAGGGTCCAGGCAATGACAAGGCTCCTCCGCAGCAAAAGGAGAGATTTTGTACCTACACTCTGGTATTTAGCACATCAGTAACATTTCTCACTTCAAATACCCTCCTATTACCTAATTTAACTGCAGATTGACCAACTGAAATAGCATTTCTCATCCCACTTCCCTAGAATTTTCTGCCAAAGAGGTCTGGGGCTTTTTTAACCCTTATAAATGGCCATAAATCAAGCAACATTGCCAGGTTTTGTTTGTGAAGGAAGGTTAAGAGATAACCCCTCTCCCGCAGATAACCCCAAGTGAGCAGAAATGAGGCACAAGTTCCTCTCCCTTGTTTTCCTTTACATCTTTTCCAGACCTGATATTCCCATTCATCATTAAACTCCAGAGCCATTTTCTAAAGTTTGTCTTTCAGAATGAAGCAACTGGGCTATTTTAAAAGCTTTAACTCCTGCCACAACACAGGTAAATTCTAACCAGCAAGAATGCAGTTAAAAGTCTCAGTGAAGGACTGCAGCTACCACATCCAAACCTCAGCCAGCTCCACAGCGACGGCTTCACAGAGCTCAGTATCACTATTCAGTAAGGATTTCAGACAAACAGTGAATAACACATCCATCTTCAGGAAAAGCAGGTTTCAAAGACACACACAGCACAAATCTACTCAAAATGTAGCTTTTCTTAGAGTCAAAAAAGAATTTCTCTTGCAGAAATTGCTAGGAAACACTTGATGATTACAGTCACCACTCCTCTGGTTTGTGTCTTAGCACAAAGACAGGCAGTTCATAAAGCTTTGTGCTCAGTCTCTCTCACAGCCTTCCCTCAAAACACTGACCTGACACTGATAAAGGCTGTTGGGGGAGCACAGGCACAAGGTGATACAGCTCCAATCATACCTTTAGCAAACAGATGCTCTACAACAGTTAAAGAAAAAAAAAATGGGAATTCGATCAATAGAGCTGCTGCTTTCCAGGATCACAAAAGTGTATGTAGGACACCTGTTAAGAGCAAAAGCATTCCCTCTCTTTCAACTAGGCAATTATCCAGCATGAGCTCAGGGTCCAGGCAGCACAAGGACTAATGAGTGTTCTCCCAGCCTTTTTCATTTACAAATTGCTTCTCCATGCCTTCTCCTGGGTTCTGAGAGTTATCACAAATGTCTACAAACACAACTGGACAAGTATTTCAAAGCAATTCTGTTCTGTATGGAGTTAATCCAGCGCATTCAAAATAACTTACCCACTAATAGCTTCACATCTCTGACGGTGAAATCCGGGTCAGGCATTCTGTAATTAGCAAAGAAAGCAATGTTAAATACTGTCAGGATAAGTATGGGTACACTTTCTTTACCATAATAAAAGAGAAATAAATGTATAGTGCCCTTTGTCTGCAATGCAGTAGGTGGAATCAAGCAAGGCCTCTCTGAAGTGTGGACAGTGCAAGTTTTAATGGCATACATAACATCTTTGCACTGGTAAGTGTACAAAAGTTTCTCTACTCCTAATGAAAGAGAAGTGTCTTTTCAAGCACTAACAGCACTGGAGTGGGAGGAAAGGAAAGGTTTGGGGGCGATCTCAATACAATTCTAAACCTGTATAGCTTGTCTCTGCTGAGTGGTTTGCAACTGGTGGTGCCTCAAGTGTATCCCGAGGTGAACATCAACTCATTTGCCAGTGGATACAAAGTGAGGCATAGAGCAGAAAAACAATTTATTCAAAGTCCCATCAGCACAGGTTGGATTCACTGCTTGGAAATACCATATAAAAAATAATGAATTAAAGCCCATTTGTTTTCATGCCTATTCCAAACTTCCTCATCAGGCAGAAGACAACCTGGCTGTATTGGGTGAATAAGGAAATCGTTGGTCAATTCAATCTGAACTAATGTAGAGCTAAATTAAATAGCAGCATAATTGGTTTGCCCATGTTGATGCATTTATGCAATCCCTTCTACCAGGCACTGGATTAGGGTTTAATGTAATTAGACAATAACCCAGTACCTCAAATGAGTGAGGTTTAAGTGTCAGGTAGGAATTCTACAACAGACAGACTGGACTGAGAAAGAGAACAAAACCAGTGGTGGGGTTTTAAAGCTGCCTGACTTCCTCTTCCTGACAGCATTTCCCACCACATCATACAAAACCTGACGAAGGAATTGGAACACAAACCAGCCCTCTAGGACCTGCCAGTTGGTGCTATGTCCCTCTTATACTGCCCTGGATGGAGATAAACAACTTGCTTCTGGTCATAAAGGACTTTTGACATAATCCAGTTAGAAATCAGAACGATCCAGCCCAGAGGCAAACTTTTAGAGCAGTTTTTACTCTTAAGAAAATACTAAAAGGTAAGTTAAAAAATGCATCAGCTGCCTTGCATGTAACTTGAGGACCATTTGCCAGATTCTGTTTGTCCACTCTCTTTCATCCTTATCACTTTCCTCCGGTGGGATGTGGAGGCTGGACAATCTCTTTTGTTAATTCTTTGCCAACCCTCACATCTTTGCATTTAGCTCAAGGGCCCCACAGCTTTGGAATTCACTCCCTTGCTGGAACGAAACAGCCTGAATCTACTGACCTTCAGGGTTCATTCAGAGCTCATCTTTCTTTTCTAAGCACTAGAAAGTCAGAAGTAGGGGAAGGAGGAACTATTTGTGGGCGAGCAGAACATGCAAGGCTTATCTTCAGATGACACAGCTTGCCTGTATTCTGGGTCAGACACGTAGAACAATTACAGTTCTATGGCAATCTTTTCCACATCTGCACAAATCAAAGTAAAATCAAGACAAGATTACTGTGACCAAGATAAATGATGACCCTAAGCCAGATGCATACAAGCAAATCCAGCAATAAACACTACTCAAACTGGAAGAAACCAATCCTAACAATGAAATTACATGGGTAGCTCTTTGGAGAGCACACTTGGCATAACCTTTTTCTTCTCTGCAGTCTCAGGATGTATAATACATTAGCAAAAGACACTCCCAGGGAAGAATCTCAGGCTTGAACACAGCAAGTTTCAAGTACAAGAACTTGTAGGGAAGCCCACCTTTAATTCAAACCCATTCTGCTGGCTGCTGAGACCATAAATGACTCCAGCTTTAAACCTCTAGTCCCCTCCCCCCCCCCCCTCCCCCCCCCCCAGTATAACTGCCACAGTCTTACACATTTAGGCCTGGTTTGCTTCAGCCCTATGATGGCAAAATAAGTCACCAATCTTACACTGATCAGTAAGTGTTGATTTGGTTTTCTGCATATAAATCCAGAATACCAACAATGCAAGAATTGAGACATTTTTTTCCCCTCACTGTTATGCAATTTTCAGGCAAACGTATCTTGTGTAAAAACACTCTGAATGCTTCCAAAGATTTCATATGTCATAAAATGTAGGTGAAGAATAGCACAGCAGGGTGACTTCACACCGAAATACGACTGACTACATTTGAGATTTTCAGCATTTTGTTATGTACAAACCATGCTGCCTCAAATAGGAAAGAAATGCAAAGGCTTTGGTGTGCACTGGGTGCAAACCTGCGTCTTAGTAAATGTTTAAAGAAGCCTCCTATTCAGATCCTAATGAGGATGAACTCTGGCTGGCAGACATAGCTGATTAACCACAGTACTATGCAAGATGACCACTGTTCAGCTAAGAGAGCCATCTCTCTAAACAGCATCCTCTCTCCGAGTTACAACCCTGGAAATAGGCAAACAACCCTCCAAGAAAAGCAGCTCCTCTTCTGCTAAGAGATCTCAAGTGGACTTCCCTGCTCCCAGCCACAGTCACAGCTCATGATGGTCACAAATATAAGGAAAAGCAATTTTCAAAGTATCAGTGTAATCTGTCCCCATTCATCTCATTTCTTGGCATTTCAGAGCATCTCCAAGCACAGTAACCAAACGGTTCAGCTATGCTCTGTACATCTGCCAGGCACAGACATGCAAGCTGACTGCTTCACAGCAAACAGGAGTAGAAGCTGTAAATCATCAGTTGTTCAGAACGTCACAAGTCTAAAAATCATCTTGTATCATATCTTTTACAGACCACTGTGTCTCAGAAGTCACCCTACATGCATGTGGATTACCTCATCTACGGTATCATGACACACATGACCCCCTCTGCACAAGACAGCAGTGCTAGAAAAGAATGTCCTTCAGAGGCTGAAGTGGTTCCTGAGTCTCATCAGCAAGTGACTCTTATCCAGAGGCAAGCTGTCTAGTCTTGCTCTAGTGAAGGAATACAGAGGCTATGACACTCCTTAATTCAAGCAGTACATGTCAGGATGATGAGACAAAAGGTCCTCTATGTTTTGGATCAGTTATGCAGGTGTCAATATTGCTCTGATCTCACACACAGATTTTATGTATCCACACAATTCCTATATTACATGTCAGCTACTTGTGACAGATACATGTAAGAAGTGGAAATGTAAATAAAATTAAATCACGTTCTCCCGCAGAGTGCCAAATAGGGAAGTCTGCTGATGCATTTCACTTCTGTCATTTAAAATACACATAAACTGGGTTTCCAGCCTTCTCTCGCTCTAGTGGCATTTATGCCCAAGTGCCTACAATTCCTTTACAACATCATTTCAAACAAGTAAGTCATGCTCATTTAAATGAAAAATATTAGAATGGTCTATAAAAGATGTCTGAGCTACAAAGTCTCATGTTTGAATCCCCCTGAGCAGCCAGTATGCAGTGATTCAGCACAGAATGGAAATACAGAAACAATTCACCCAGTTAACTGTGAAATGGAGAATTCAACTGATTCCATGCAGGAACCATCCAAAGCTCCTGTATCAGACAGAATTTGCTCTTACATCATACTAATTCATCAAAAATGTCCTTAGAAGAAGAGAAATAAAACGCTTCAGTATTTTCACTCTCTTCTCCTAACAGAGAATTCCAGCTGGAGGAAGAAGTGGCACATGATGTGTGGATGGTTTATAAAAGGGAGAAAGGGAAACAGCCCTAGAGAGGAGGAAGCATGTCAGAATAGGATGAGAAAGACACAAGCAGTCAGTAGGAAACTGAGAATTTGGCTAGTCCAGCTGGGCTGCTCATCACAGCAAATGAAATGCATATTTCTCCTTCACTATCCAAAGCATTAGCGTGTGACAGAGAGTCAGGTAAGTGACTCCCAAACTCTCGCTGTGGATTAACATTCACTCTTCTTCCACCACATCGCAACACAGTTCAGAATTCAAAAGATGCTTTATCCTAACTGCCAGAGCTGCAGATCTCCAACTAGAAATGAAGGGATACAGCATCCAGCCTTGCTGCTCCTTCACTTCCAACACATCCCAAAACTATCTATTTGACTACTTTGCTAATCCTTACAAAAGTACATGATTTTCAACGGTGATCTCTGAGATGTGGTCATCTATACATGGATTCATGCTATGTGTACATACACATCAGCATTCGAGGCCACTTTTTCTGCCGCAGTAAAACACAGCAGCAGATACAACCTGGCCTGTCTGTACACATGGCATAGAACCTAAAATGGGGCAGGTACACAGCCAAACCCTCCCCTTCTTCAAGGTCTTAACAAACACCACCGGTGGCTTCCAAGAAGGAAGACAAATAGGAATGCTGACTCGAAATGCATCTAAAAGCAACACATCTTGAAGAAAAACAAGCCAACACACGACACAAAACCCCAAACTACTCACTACATGCTCCCTTTAGCTTGAGGAGTCTCTCAATCCCTGGATCAAGAAAGACCAAAGGCCACTCTCCAAAGTCAATATCACATCTGGAGGCTTCAATGAAAGCACACAGCTAACCAAGCTGAGGGGAGTCCTGGGCGGCAGCTCTCCAAATTTTGGGCACAGGAACAATAGGGAAACAAATGGTAATGTGTGAGCTGAGATCTGAGTGCTGAAATATCTACAGCTGCCTCACTACAGAAGGCTGAAGCTCTCAAGAAGCAGCAGATTTCACACCTTGTGCCTATGGACACCGAAACACAAGATAAGTTTGTGAAGGATCTTGTGCAACATCTACAGCACTTCAAGAGCTGAAGCCCAGTAATGTTTGTGTCTGCAGGATGAGCTCTAAGTCCTAAGGAAAAACATATCCCAGTACAACAACATAAACATCACTGTAACTACTCCTGAGTGCCTGTAAGTGCTTCTTAGTTCAACACATAAACCAGTTTTACTAGATCATGAAAAGCATCACATCAGCTCCTATTTGCTGTTATGGTAGAAGGACGCACTGCTGTCAAATACCCCAAACACTGTTTCTTCTCTTCCTCTCCACAAGTTATACTGGGGTACCTTGATTCTTTTTAATTAAGTAAGAGGGACTCCTCAGTGCCCTAAACTTTGAGCTGTTTCAGCTGAAACTGAGCAAAGTAATTATGCTTTCAGAAAATCCATTTTCTGTCTTTCAGATCTAATCAGTTACAAAGACCTAATTTCCAAAGCCATCAAGGACCATTTATCTAAACTGTGGATTGTGTGGCTGATAGTGTATCATTGTAATATTTCGCCCTTAGACACGGTCACTTCCACAAAGAAACCTGCAGGATTCTCTTATTAAAATACCAACTCCTTTATGACTGGATATTAACAAAACACAACCTCAAAAAGATTCTAATAATGCCACGTTTTAACCAGACATAATTGAATATTTACAAAGCTGTAAGATTCTGAAGAGAGCAATTATCATGGAAAGCGACAGGCACCATTAGACATTCCACCTGTAACACACAAAACAATTGAGAAGTCAAAAATTGAAGACAGGCTCTTGTGTCATTCCAGCCTGGATTTGATACAGGAACCTTTGAATTCTGTTCCTAACTTTCATCAGTGAGTTGGTTTTGATTGTGTAGTACCACACCGTCTGCACTTAACTTTTAGGGGCCTCATTATCTGCTTGTTTATAAGCGGAAAATAATCATTCCTCTTCTCCAGGGTGCTGACAGTCTCACTAATTGCAATGCATTTTGAGATCATCAAAAGAAATACCACATACAAGTGGAAAGCATAATGGTTATTTTATAAAAGCATTTATTAATCAAGACTTGGTTGTAACTTACTTAATTCCCAGTCCATCCTTATTTCTGAAGATGAGGGGAACTCTGAGAGCTTCTCTTTGCACGTACTCAAAAGTAAAATCTGTTGGAATAATGGATAAAAAAAATCCAACATCAATTACAACAGCCTTAGCACCTCACGTTCCATTTCCTCAAAACACTCCCCATTTCCCTTTTCTCACCAAAGAACTCCACTACCAGTTAAAGGAAAATAGAAAGAGAATGCATATTTTAGGGCCAAAGCGGAAACCAGATGACAGACAATGCTCTCCCAGCTGCTCACCATTTTTCCTGTGCACTGATGCACAGAAAACAGAATCCACTCAGAGTCTGTCAATTAAGGTCTGGGGTGAAACACTCAATGAAATACCAAATTAACAGTTTAACAGATAATGAAATGACTGCACATCAGCCTGGTTCTTTGGGGGCAAATGCGTAGTTTAAACTGATTACTGAGGTTTATGTATTTTAAGGTGTACATTTCTGTTTAGGAGAAAGCCATGTGAGCATTATCTGTGTAGAGCAGAATGCCCTGATGGTGTGAACACAGAACTCTCTTTTTATGCGAGGGTTACTCTAACTTCCCACAAAGTACTTTTTAGTTACTCAAAAACTGCAGGAGCTGATAGGAATCTTAGACAGCTTTCGGACACTTGGGAAGACAGTGGAAAATAAACAATTTTGGGTGGGAGTCACACAATCAAACTGAAAATTAAACATAAATGTGTTGTCTTAACACTGCCCAGTATCACCTTGTTGCTGCACTGTGAGGATTAGGCAGAACTGGCCTTGCCTGGGGATTTCTTTATGCAACCATCTGATACAATGGCAGCGATTTGGGGATTAGAGAGGAAGTTACAAGGCAGCGATTTGGGTGAGCTGCGCCTACAAAACCCCACACTCCCTTTGGAGCCTTGTGCCACAGAGAGAAGAGGAATTCCTGCAGTGGCCATGTATGTTTCTATGGTTCTGCTATTCCCACATTCCTACAGGAAAAAAATGACTTTTCTATAGCATCCATACGCTACCTTAAAATGGAAAACACTGCCTGACTCTCTAGCACTTCAAAATACACTACATTGTGTGAAATACACCACACACTTTATGTAGTATATTCAGATACACACAAGTAGTTTAACTTCCCCAAGATTCAGCCAGCAACATGCAAACTTCCTGGGAGAGATGAGAACCTCAGACCTGAGCTTGTAGCAGTGGTTTGCTCTATTACAGAACCCATACTGACAGAAACAGGGGACACAGAGGCTCAGCTTCCACTCCCGCAGATGTATTTCCCTCTATTTTTACAACTTTTTCTTTGCTGTATTCAGTTAGTAATTACGACAAGTAGGGATATAATATTCCTACTTAGAGTTAGCAAATCAGAGCACTGTAATTATCCATTTACGAAACCATTAAAATGATGGCAACTTTATTGCTACTAGTCTCAAAATAAGTGTAATTGAATCCTCCAATTAACTAAGGTTACCAAATAAATACTTCTGTACTAGAGAAGTCTTCCTTTCCCAGAGGCATTAAACTACTGCCTCTAGGTAAGCAAATAAATAAACCACAGATATTTTCTTAAGGACACTCATCCAAGTCAGAAAGTCAACAAACATTAAGAAGAAGCTGGGAGGAAGAAGCAGAGGCAGCTGTAGGGAACAAGTAGCTCTGACAAACTGCATTGAAGCCAAAAATCACACCACTGCCTGGCAGCACCTCGAGGAAAAAGCCTCCAACCACATTCCTAGCAACAAAATACATCAAGAGTTATCATGAAAAAATAAAACAAGAATCTGGGAAATGAAAATAAATGAATCTATGGCTCAACCAATTCCATGTGTGCACACAAACTGTTTCATTCTTACTAACCACTGTCACCGTTGTGCCTAGATTCAACTCTTGGATATAAAAATAAACCAATAGTAAAACTCAAGGCAGAGCAAGTAGGAAGGCAGAGCCTTTCTTCTAATGCCCCAACAAAGCGCCTAAATCCCTTGTGGGACTGAACAAAGCAGACCCAGACCACAACAAACTAACAAAAGACACTCATTTATTTTCAAGCTCCCTAGAAAGGAGAAGGCAACCCAAAGATACCAGAGCTGCTGAGAGAGGGAAACTATGGGTTGTACTACAGTTAGTGTAGCAATGGCAAACACTGAGTATTTGGAAGGTGAGGGTAGAAATCCATCATTTTCTGGAAAATTAATTAACATTTTCCAGCTCAAAAAAATAGGTGTTTGTGTTTTGTTTGGAGGAAGAGGGGTCAGGGTTGAGCTTATCTCCTAAACAAATACCTTCCTCAGTGAGATAGGTATTTAATTTCTCCACCACATTAACTTTTCTAAAAGGAGCTTAAAATGCTCATGCAAAACGAAGCCTAAGGGAAAAAAGGAAATTTTCTAAACTAGATTAGTGGCTCCCCCGTTAGAGCCATTGCAGGAGGATTACAAACACGACTCCTCTTGCCTGAGAAAGCCCTCAGGAAGGCCGAGTTTTGGTGAAGACCATCTGGGAATCAGGAGCCTTGTCGGCAAGGCTGCAGTAAATAACGGTGACCTGCAAACCTCTCAGTCCCATTTGATTCCCGGGCAAAGCTCTCCCGTTTCCCTTCCTGCCAGGCAACCACGCTGCCTTTGCCACCGCTCCGTAATTTAAGTCACCTAAGCAAACCAAATCACGTTATCCTTTAACGCATGATAGGAACACAAAGTGATTGACTTTAAAGGTTCCGACCCAGGCGAACACCCTTTACATCCTTTCGCAAAAGGATTCAGCCAGAGCGGAGGAGGAGCGGGAATCGCCTCCGGCGACGCGGGGGCCTGGGGGTGCAGCGTGTCCTTTGCCAGGACCTAATTCCTGAGCATCCCAGCGGTGCGCGGGGTCCCGGCAGCGGCGGATGCACGCCGCCTGCCCAGCACCGTGCCGGGGCAACAACCGCTCTGCGGGCGCAGGACCGGGGGTAACGGGCACACCCGGGGTAGCCCCATGGCAGGGCGGGCTGCAAGGCCCCGGTGCAGCAGCAGCCGCCCCCCGGCGTCGTCACCGGATCCCCGGGCAGGGGGCGCGGGCGCGAAATACGAACCCAGGCGCGGAACTACACGTGGAGGCTCCGCGAGCGGAGTGGAGCGGGGCGGGGTAGCTCCGGCCCCGGCCCGGCAGTTACCTTTCCCGTCCATGGCATGCACGAAATCCCCGTGATACAGTTTGCTCTTCAATTTCTCTTCCAAATTGAAACTCCTGATGCTGACAATTTCCTCCACGTCCGAGAGATCCTCGTTCTCATCGTACCGCCTTCTGCCAATGGAGCGCTAGAAAACAAAACAAAACATAAACACATTGTCCGGGGGGGGGGGGGGAGAAAGGAGGAAAATAAATGAGAGGAAAGCGCATGCATCGTGCAGCCGAGCTGATAAACAGCTCTGGGAGGAAATAATTAAGGTGGCAAGACACAGACTGAACAAAACCTGAACCCAAACATGCAATTCCAGCTGCGTGCACAACCTTTTCCATCCCGCGGCACGGAACTAGACCCGGATAACAGGTGTTTGGCTGCGGGAACCAGCGCGGGGGCCGCGGAGCCGGAGCAGCCGGCTCGGGGCGAGCGGAAGGCCGGCGGCTCTCGCCCGAAAGTCACGGCCACGGCACCGAGGCGGTCCCGTTAAACCCCCCGTTAGCGGCGGCCAATGCTCGTCAGCGGCCGGGTTGTTTTTATTAATATTGTTATTTCTGCACGTGAATACAAGGCGATTTCCCAGGGAAGGGAATGGGGGGGGGGGGGGGGGGGTGAGGGGGTGTGAATCATTTAATCCCAGGCACGGCATCCCGGTTTCGGGATTTACATAATCCCCGTGTTTCCATAGTCACACCGGAAGCCGCGATTTAAAAATCTATGGAACGCCGCGATGGATGCGCAGCCCCCGCCCCACTCCGCACCCTCCGTTCACCTCCGCGGCGAGGGGCAGGAACGGGTTAAATGGGGGGGGGGGTCCCGGTGCCCCCCGTAGGGGCTGGTAGGTGGTGGGCTGAGTGCTAAAGGTAGGTCGGTGGGTTCCCAGTTTGGGGGGTCGGAGGGGCCCCCGATGCAGCGGCCACCTCCAGCGGTTCTGCCCCTCTCCCTGCAAACCCGGCCCGCGGACACAAGCGGTGGATCGGCATCAAACCCGCAGGAAAGAAAGAAATAATAAATTCTATCTATTATCGTCCCACCCTCTCCTTCCCTTCGGTTAAATTCCACCCCCTGCCCCAGTGCCTAAGCTGCTCTCTTGCAAACTACGTCGCTCTGCTGCCTCCGCTCTCCATGCACTGCTCCCTTTGCAAACAATTAAGCAAAATCAATGAAAAGGCACGAATAGGAAATCGGCAGACGCCAGCTACACACCAATCTTCTTCCAGAGTCTGTCTCTGCCTCCATTTTTTTGGAGAGTTTCATCACTTAATTGTCAACAGTTCCTGTCCTGCATTTTTGGCTCACATGGGGAGGAGGAGACCCAAAAGCCAGCGAGCTCTCGGTAAAGTTTTGCTATTTTGCACCAGCACTTTTTTTTTCCGGGGGGGGGGAGGAGGGGAGGGAAGGGGAGGGGGGTGGCGGCCGCGGTGATTCCTTTTGCAAAGTCCTAAGGAACCATTTTCAGGCGCTGCGTGTGGAGCGGGGCGCAGGCGTCGCAGTGCCCGGAACGTAAACACGACCGGGGTGGGGTGGGTGTCCGGGGGAGCGGTACCGGCGCTGGGCCGGGGCCGCGGCTGGGTCACGAGTGCGCAGCGGCCGCACGCAGGCGCTGAACGGGTGCGCAGGGAGGGGGGGGACGGACGGAGGACGAGGAGGGGGGACCCCACGAATGCGCGGATGGTCCCTATGTGGGTACCGCCGCCGGGGACAAGCCCTAAAAGTTGCGCGGTTCCGCTTGCATGGAGGGAAGCGGGCTCAGCGTCGGCCCCACGTTGTAACGCGGAGCACGGTTTATCGGACTCCTGTAAAGGGTGGCGAGTGAGCGTGGCAAACGCTGTAAAAGAACGTTATAATAAGTGGAGTTGGGGTGAATTCCCGGCGCGTTGTGCCCACGCTATGTGCTCGTACCACGCGTGCAGCGAGGCACCCCCGTCGGCTGCTGCAGGCGCTCCGAGAGCTGCGCACCGTGTCCGTCCAGTGCGAACGGGTCCTGGTGTGCGGAATGTATTATTAGGTGCGAAATAAAGCAAAATTGCCTTTGTAATACGTGTGTGCAGCAGGTAGGTAGAAACCGCGTGGAAAAGTACATCAAAATAATAGGGAATAGCTGCTGATACAAAAGAAATCTCCAGACTGGCGATGCTGCGGGCTCCTGAAGCTGTCCCCAGAGTCCTGTTTCTACAACACGGATTCCCATCTACTCTAAATTGATGAAGAGTAAATACCGGGACCATTTCACTGCACCAGCGGGGTCAGAGTGCAGGATTTGAACAGCCTCAAGGTTCCAACGCGTGGCTCCTCTCTGCAGTGACATCTTTACCACCCGTAAAGAGGGGAGCATCAAAGAGTGCCTAAACGCGGGGCCGGGCTGATGGTTGAGGTGGGTGCTCCTCTGCTTTGCTTTTTGCAGTTGATGCTGAGAATAAGTGTGTTTGTACCTTCGGTATGGTCCTTGTTCACTGCTGGCTCTCCTGGAGCAGCACACATCAGGGAGTGCTCCGATCTAACTAGTGCAGATCTCAGAAGGGAATTGCAAACTGTCTTTCTATGGCTTTAATTCTCACAATAGTTAAACACAGACTGAAATCTCTGTTAGAGAGGGATTTTTTCTTTCCTATTCTTGCCCACTTCTACCAACAGAAACAGCCTCACACAGTACCCAGTTATCCCTTGCATACCCAACCCATCACATTCTAGGTACTATATGAAACATTAACTATTATACCAAAGCTAAAACACACTAAAGTTCAACTTTGCAGGCCCTGCCAGTCATCTCTTTGCAAAGATCCATATTTTAAGGAACCATAATGTGCATAAAGGCAGGAAAAGCCAGAGTTCTAAGGATTTAAGGCAGTGACCTTCTCATTGTGCATCTGCAGAACCTTGAAAAAAACCATGTAATTTTTCTCCAGCATCTCCCTATTTGCAGATGATTGAACTTTATGATCATATAGAAGTGTTGGATAGGCTATATATTGAAGTGTGGATTCCAGATGTCTGTTCTAGCAAGTGCATTATGAATCCACAATCCTGAAGAGATTTACACATATGTTCACCTTTCTGCCAAGACTACTCCATCTCAAAATCAAATGCATGTGTACATCTGCAAGTTTGAGGCTGCAGGACTTGTACAAGATGAATGGATGTTACTAGAGAATCATCAGATAAGAAGCACATCATCCATTCCACAAAAGTCCACCAAAAAAAGCCGGAACATAAAAGAAAATCAACTAATTTTTCTAAATTCTTTTTTTTTTTTTGGGACATGAACAATCTGAGACTCTTTGTGTATCAAAGAAACCAGGGGCTGTGGTCACCACATACACCTGAAACACCAGATACTCAAACAGGAAAGTAAATATGTGGTTTTAGAAATACCACATACTAAATCTAGGTATCTCTGAAAATAGAAAACATTTTAACCTTGTTTCAAGACAGAAATGATTCCTATTAAACTACAGTTCATTTTACCATTGAAGTAATACTGTATATAATCGGTATATTAATAACAAAGTCTCAAACTTAAAAGAAGTGGGGAAGAGGAGGCAGATGTGGGTGATGAGAATATCCACAGCTGTGTTACATAGGATAAAGCTATTTAGAAGCAATATTAAACCTAAGTGCTTCAGCATACAGGTGAAGTACTGGCAGATGAGGGTTATGGCTCATTTCCCCTCCAAGCAGATCATGCAAAGCTTTGCAGCAGTCCCTGGAGCTGGGCCCTGTGAGGCAGGGCTTGGTATGGGACAATATGGAGCTGCTGAAAGCCTGGCTTTGTTCAGTGTAAAAAATGGGGGGAAAACCACTTCAGGTGTCCAGAATGTGACAAGGCAGCAGTGGTCACTGAGGAAGGGTCTGGCCTGAACTACACTGAAAGAAAATCCACTGGCACTTATTTTCTGGATGTTAATGTAGCTTAAATTATTGAAGATGTGATCATGCCAGTGTGCTGGATCCTGACCTTGCTAGCCTGAAACGAGGAGCTCTCATTTAATTAAACTAGTACTGCAGAACTCTGCTAAAGTAAGAACTCCAGAGCTGTGCTTGGGAGGGCTGTGAAGAAAAGGGTTTATTTCACCCTTATTGAGCTTTCAAACATAGTTATTTCCTATTGGATAGAATGAAGTAATCTTAAAACATTTTTTAAGGTGTCTTTGATCCTGTAAGATCTACCATTCTATCCATTACTTTGGGTTAAGATGGAAGCCTAGATCTTTAACCGTTGTTCTATGAAGGAAGTTAAAAATACCATTTTTCTAGTCATGACACATCAAAATCCTTCCTCTGCAGAAACTCCCTCAACTAAACTTTAAGCTTTGCTTTCAGTGAGATCTGGAGAGATGTTTGCCTTGACCTCCTCACTGCTTAGGACTGCTGACAAACCTTTATTTGCCTCTTACAACTTCTGATGTGTTGTTTTTCATGCAGATCTACCATAATTTCCGTTCTGTGGTAAACTGATTTGGTTTTGGTACAATAACAGGAACAAATGGAAGTGATGATTTGCATGTGAAATGGAAATATGCTTTGGAACTGCTTTGCAGAGGGTAGAACCTTTGCATGCTCAGTGCCACATCCATTAATCATACAGTACTCCACGAACCCATTCTTCTTATTCAATCCTCCTACAGAACATACAGAAGTACATTTTTAGCAGAAAAAAAGAACTCTGAGTATCCTTGTGCCTGTGTACACACTTCTCGGGGCTTTCTGGAAAGAAACTTGGACTTCTGCCACCTGCTCCGATTGTGTTCATGCCTAAATGATCCAAGAATGGGTTGACATTACCTCTAATTAGGGGTAATAGCAGCCTGCTGCTGCTAGAGCCAGTTGCTTTCCTCTTGCTATGTCCCTCATTTCTCCTCCATTAGGTGCAGTGTTCATGCAGCCACGGGATAAGTCAGTTCAATGACCTGATCCGGTAGAAAACTCGCCCATTAAGAAGAAAAAAAAAAACAAACCCACTTATATTTTTCATTAGGTCAATTCACTGAAGCTCTGTAGCCATCTGACCGATGTCATCTACAGGATGAAGAGTGTGGTTGAGATGAAGGAAGAGCGCAGGACTACACCCTTTTGGTGGCCTTCCGCAATTGCACTGATCAGAGGGAACAACAAAGCCCAGTCCTGAACTCCAGCCTGATTTCAGAACTCCCTGAAGCATTTCTAGGAGTTAATTAAGCATGACAGAGTCTTTTTGTTTCAGCTAACTCTAGAGTAGCAGTGCAGAGGTGTGTAATAATGAGTAATTAGGGCTGGAAAGAAAACAATTTATCCTGTTTAGTTTGTACCTCAAAATGGAGCTGTAAAATGTTCTGAACATCAAGGGGAAGAAGGGTACGCTGCTACAGCCCTAATGGTTTAGCTGCAGAAGCCCTGAGCCTCAGCTTATGTTCTCCTATTTAACAAACCGACTTTTTATTTCTGATAGGAAAGGAAATGATATTTATTTCAAAGCTACAAAGATGGAAGCTGAAAGTTACACATGGGTTGGGTTTGGAAAAAGGGGATGGGATGGTTTCTTTACTGATGTTGGTAGGTCCTTTTCTGTACTGTTTCTCTGAATGAAACATGAACTCAACAGTTCATCAGTGTGCAATACTGTTGTATCTTTCAAAGTCCTTCCTGATAAACAGGGTTAGGACTGACGGACAGAAGAATAGAGAGAGTGAGTTCCAAGAGTCTGTTTTAATACAGTTCTTTAGAAAGACGCTTCAGGTCCTTCTCAGATTTATGTCTCTTGCAGGTTTGTGTTTTTCTAGAGAAATCTGATTTTAGGGAACAGGTCAAGACGTAGGTATTATTTATGCAGTAGCACTGACCCATGATATTAAGAGTTCAGCAGTAATTTTGTGCAGAAATGAGATGAAATAGTGAACAATCAGTTTTGGTTACGTACATAAATATTTTTCATAGCTTATGAGCAGCAATGCAAAATATTTTTAAATGTATGAATCCACAGAAACTAAACGACAGAGACGGAGTTTGCTTGAGATATAGAGGAAACTACATCACTGGGTTTCGATGGTTATCTCATCTCCCAAGGAAAATGCAGTACACAAAGGGGCTGTTAGTCACTGCTTTGCAATGCGGTGCTCAGACTTAGCCTAAGGCATCAGTGGGAGTCACACAAGAAGCCGACTGTGGTGATGAGATCTGGTTTGGGGTTGTTTTTTCATTTATAATTACAGCACACTGAACAAAGGATTTATAATCATAGAATCATTTCGGTTGGAAAACACCTTTAAGATCATCAAGCCCAGATGCAAACCTAACCCTGCCAAGTCCACCATTAAATGCTTACTCTGGACTTTCACACAAATGGACACTATGCTGTCACACATAAAAGAGAAAGAAGGTGGCAAACACTTCGTAGAGGATCTGGCACACCAGCTTTTCAGGAGAGGCTGCAGGTCAAGCTCATCTGTAGAAGAATGAGTCTGACTCATTCATTGAGGTGTTTTAATGCCCCCGTAGATAAAAATCTAACCAGGAGCTGTTTTATAAGAAGACAACTCCATTTATTTCCTGAGAAGGGAATGAGAAATTAAATCTATGTGGTAAAAAACAGTAGTTTCAGGGAATGCCTCTGAAGAGCTCCAAGTAAGATTTTCTTCTTGGCGGCTTCAACTACATCCCTTTTACAAGAATGCCATGTAAATGAAGAGCATTGAGACCTGCGTGGCTGTAGATTGTCATCACGTTAGCTGTGCATACGTAAATGAATGGCCTTGCAAATCAGAGAAGGGTGTGAAGAGAGGAACAAAGCAAAACCGTTAAAGAGAATGTGCTGAATTTTCCCTACTTGTAAAGCGAAAAAAGTCAACGCCATAGAAAATCACCCGTGCTTCTGATTTGTAATGGAAGCAGCACTGCGGTATGTGACCATCCGAATACCTGTAAATAGTACAAGCCTCCTTGTCCGGTGTTATTTCTATTGTTAAAATTGTATATTTCTTACTAGAAATGGACTGCAACAGGTTGGTTCCTTACACATCCTTTAGCTCTCCAGACCCGGCAGTGTGCCTTGGCACCAGCACTGTGTTGTCTCACCTTTTCAGAAATCATCTTCAGAGCTGTGCCATGTATTTGCTATGGAGTTCTGCTCTATGCCTAATTTTTCCACTCTGTAAAACACAAAGAAAAATAAAGTATGTTTTAAAAGGCTTGCATGAACGTGGCAATAAAATAATCTTTCAACAATGGCCTGTGTTCTCTGTTGAAATGTTCTGCTTGATCAAGGTTATCAGCTGTGTGCTGATAAAAACCGGGTTTATCAGGAGCTCTGGGCCCATAAAACCTCTATAAAAGGGTTGAGTACGTGGCAGAGGGTTATCGATTTTAAGTGGAATCGAGGGTGGCTGCTCTCAGGTTCAGATCCACAGGACAGATGTCGATTAAACTCTTAAGCTTTCTAGGAGGGGAGGCAGCTGAGAAGGCTGTGGCTGTGTTGTGAGGGGCTGCCACAGGGGGAACAGCCCGACCCGTTCCCCACAGAGCTGCGGGGCACCTACCGCCGGTCATCGGAGCACAAAGTGACTGAGACCGCAGGCTCCTGTCACCTGCGCTGCACGCTGGGGCCGCTCACCCTCCGCGGGCTCCGGCCAGGCCCCGCAGCGGGACTCGGCCCCTCAGAGCCCCGCTGAGGGCGGCAGCGAGAAGCGGCCTCTGGGGCGCGACGCTCGGGCTGCCTCGTTCTGAGGGCCGCCGGGAAGCGGCCGCGGAGGGGAAGGCCCGCGCCGCGCTGCCCAATCAGGAGGCGGCGGGCGGGCCCCGGCGCGCAGGCCCGGAGTGGCGCGGCGGCAGGCGCGGCCCCAGCACCGGCGGCCGGGCCCATGCGGTGTTAGCGCAGCGGGTGTCCTCGCTCCGCCGGCGGAAGGAGCCGTCGTTGCCGCTGTCTGTGCCTCCCGCTCCGTTGTGCTCCGCCGCCCCGAGCCCATGAGCCTGAACGAGCACTCGATGCAGGCGCTGTCCTGGCGGAAGCTCTACCTGAGCCGCGCCAAGCTGAAAGCTTCCAGTCGCACCTCCGCGCTGCTCTCCGGCTTCGCCATGGTGAGCGGCCGGCCTCGCTCAGCGGGCGGGCGGGAGAGTGAAGGGGGGGCTGGCAGGCGGCCCGCGGCGTCCTTGGCGGCAGGGAGCCGGGTGTGGGGAGCGGGGAGCAGAGCCGCTACTTCCCCGTTTGCTTACCGGAGACTTCGCTGCTTTCCCCTCAGCCGGTGGCTGCAGCGGCACGGGGCGGGCACTGCCCCTGTGGCGGTGTGTGGCACCCTGGGGCGGGCCCTGCCGCCTTTTGCCCCGTCTGCAGCCCTCCGGGCAGCGGGGTCAGCGCACCCGGGCGCGGTCAGGCCGGCGGAGGCCTAGGGCCGCTCCGGGAGCAGCGGGGCCGGGCGGGGTGCTCTGGTGCTGCGCGGTAGCTCGTTGTCTATGGAGAGCTGTCATGAACCGAGTTAGAAGCTGCCTCACAGCTGTTATCTCCGGTTACCTGCAGGGGTTTAATGCTTAATTCCTCCCGCGGAGGATGCTCGCTGCGGGAGCCGTGCTTAGCGAGGTGCTCCTCCCGCTCGCAGGGTTCGGGAATGCCAAGGCAGCGCCTTGTTTCCGTGCTTCACTTCGCACTCTGGTGTCTGGAGCACAGCGGGTCCCACAGCGCTGCCCGGGCTCTGCCGCTCCCGTTCCTCTTCCGCACCGCAGCCGCTGTGCGAACGGAGCCAAAGGCAGGTGTTGCACTGGAGCTATCCCTGAATCTTCGGTGTTGCTTAGTTTAGAGTTTTGTGCATGTTTTAGAAACGTCTTTTTTTTTTACTATGGTTTTTGCTTTCGTGTTTGGTATAGAAACGACTAGCAGTCCTTATTGTCTCAAATAAGCACTCAGTATAGATTGAAATATGGTTACTTAAAGGCTTGATCCTATAGGACAAGGGGAAATGGCTTTGAACTGATTGAGATGAGCTCTTAGGCAGAAGCTCTTCCCTGTGACGGTGCTGAGGCGCTGGCACAGGGTGCCCAGAGAAGCTGTGGCTGCCCCATCCCTGGCAGTGTTCAAGGCCAGGTTGGACACAGGGGCTTGGAGCAAGCTGCTCTAGTGGAAGGTGACCCTGCCCGCGCAGGTGTTTGGAACTGGGTGAGCTTTAAGGTCCCTTCCAACCTAGACCATTTTCTGGTTCTGTTTTATGTCCATCCTCCTTAACGTACTAAGCTGCTAACTCTGCCATCAGCCCCTTTATCATCTGTCTAAAATGCTTCACAGTTGTCATTACCGATCTGTACAGCTCTGACTTTTGCTCTGCTTTTACCAATATATTTTCAGCCGTAATATATATTCCCCTTTAAGAGCCATTGTTCTAATTAGAGGATGCTGTTCGCAAACATAGCAGCCGGTCTGCAGCAGCCTTCTGACGGTCAAGTAAATGTCACTGTTCTCCTTCAATAGCTAAAAACAGACTCCAGCTCCTCAGGGGTGGTGGTGGACTGCTGTTGGTTTGACTGACAGGCGACTGTGTTAGTGCAGCGGCATGTTTGAGTTGGTTCTCCTTGGGTGACATGCACCAGGCTGGGAGCTCGGACTCCGCTGCTGCTCCCGAGGTTTCCTTTTGGTGCACCCGTTTCCCTGTGTCAGAGCAGTTTGTCAGGGTGGTTTCTTGAGTCAGGCTTTTACATTGAGAGAACACGGGAAATAACCGTGTGGTTTGTTGTTATCTGCAAATTGCATCTCCTTTAATAAAAATACTGTTATTTAAAAGTCATATTTAATGTCTTAAATCCCTCTGGCTTTTCTCTAAATATGTGCTGTGTGGATTCTCAAAATCCCATGGATGTCTGAGGTGAGGCTTCTCTTTCTTTCTGATTCTCTAGAAGAGTTGTAGGCATTCAGTGCCCCACAGATGAAAACTGCCGCTTTTGAATTTATGGTGCTTAGGGTCTTCCAGGAAAAAGCCTCTTTGTTCCAATTAACACAATCTCCAGTTGCCAGGAATGTTACATGTGAACATTCAGTGATTTTAATTTTCTGGAAGTTGCCCCTCTCAAAAGTTCCACTCGTTTTCTTCCTTTAACAAGATCACCCTGGAAATCAACTTGTAACCTCATTGGGTTTGCTGTGACTTTCTAATCTATTTTCAGAAGAGCTGGCTTTAACTGTCAGGTATTTTTAGGTTTCTTTGTACTAACTTTGCTTATCTTTTGAAGTTCTTGTGCCTTGAGAGGCAGGGCCGCCTTCTGCTGTCACGCCTCTGCATTGTTTACTAAATGCAGCAGATTCCTTGGCACCTGATATTTGAACAAAAGTACAGTCTAGTTTTGGATCTCAAGCTTACAACAGCACTTCACTGTGATTGTTCCTCTGTTTTCCCTATAGACCTGAGGAAGAAAGAGCTTAAATGACACATCCAGGACAACCCAGCAAATTGATGGGAATTGTTAGGAGTGTATCTACGCCAGCCCCATTGATCCTTGCTTTTAGTTAAACAGTACTTGCATCCTTCTAGCTAGAGGGAAGCTTATCCCCACTAAACTCTTCCTTTATTTTGGACTAATTTTGTGTGTAACTGCAGCCATTTTGCAATGCTTATTCCCTCAAGATTGGTTACACATACCCCGGTTAAATGATGCATGCCAGAGTTGAGAGACTGCCTGGGTTAGTGATGTGTAGAGTATGAAACGCTCAGCCAGGTTTCAAACTCAAATGTTATGTTTCCACAGAGAAGATTGATTAAAAGCCTGGTTTACAGTTAGTTTTGGTTTTGAGCTGTACATCACTATTTGCCACCGTGTGTTAGCTTCAGAAACAGTTCTAGAGTCTGATGATTGTAAACTGATGTTGGAGCTAAACTCTTGCAAGTAAACCAAGCACTGACTTTGTGCAGGTTTCCATGGATGCTATCACCTAGTGCCATATGCCCAAGAGGAAATCTGTGAAGCTTATAACCTTGCATTTAGTGCAGTTTTCCAGTCTACAGTGCCACCAGTTAATACCAGTGCCCCAAATTGCTAGAGGTAAAGAAAGAAAATGTAATTTGAGAGGTGTGTGTAATCCATGAAAGAATAAGGATTCCTTCTATGCTAGTGGAGGCATCAAGTACTTCCCACTTTTGTGTTACAGCCCAGGTATTGAGGTGTGATTATGTTCCCCCTTCTATGCCTGCCTTCATCTGGTTTTATTTCTTAATCCAGTTTATCTGAATGCTGGAAATACTTTGCAGATTGGATCCAATACAACAAGCACTAGCTCATTCACACCACCAGCAGCAGTATTAAGAGCTCCAGTATAGACAGGCTGTTGGCAGGTTATTTTTGTTTGAACTATTAAGCTGACCTGTTAGCATCATTTTGTCACCAGGTCACCATCATGCAGTAGTATGACAATGTCATGATACTGGAGTCACAAACATAGGGAAGTTGTTAAATTGCAACAGTCATCAAACTGTAAAACACCTTCTCCCTCCACCACTTAACAGCTTTGTGGAAATACTTGAGCCTAAACTAGGGGTCTAAATTACATGTTGTGGTTGGTTTCTGTATGTTTAGGATTTAGAAGATGTTATGTACCAGAGAGCACAGTTTTCTTTTAAATACCTCTAACAAGGCAAGCTGGCTAGGCTGTTGTCTAGATTGTGATATATGCTTCAAGTATTGAACATCATCAAAGAACTGTCAACTCCTGCCTTTGAAATATAGCCATATGGTCTTCTGAAGACAGCTGGAGTCATCTTTTGTAAAGACTGACTGCACTGATAAATATTTATGAAACTCATTTCCATAACAGTTGATGGTAGGACTTGAGCTCTGCTGCTGTGGCTGCCGTACAGGTACTCAAGACAGCTTAGTCCTAGGTTAGTCCTTAGGTCTAGTAAAGGTTACTCTAGTTACAAGTACAAAACAAGTCTCTTTTCTATAGGGGCTTTTTGCTGTATTTAACTGGATTGCTGTTAGAATAACACAGAACAGTGGCATACTGTAACCTGCAAGAAAGTGTTACAGGCCCAGTTCCATGGCTTTTGCTGCTACTCTGTGTTTTGTATCACTATTTTACTTACAGGTTAGAACTGTGTGCTGAAGAATCTTTCCCCATATAAAAGGGTTCTCCTCTTCCAGTCATGAAAGCAGTGTTTTGTTGCTTCTTTGAACATCCGTGTCTCAGGCAGTGTGGAGTACTTGGGTCTCTCATTGTTCTGTCTTACACCAGCTGTGAGTAGAAGATGTAAAGGTGATACTGAGCTGCTCTTTCTTCTCCCTGCTGTGCTGTCTTATCTGACCTCATACTTACTGAATAGAGTTAACACTGTGTAGAGATACTACCTTCACAAAATGCATTTACTCTTATTATGTGGGTATTGTCTTTTCATGCTTAGTAGCAAAATAAAATTAAATCCTGTGTTTGTATTCAATTTTCAGTGACTGATTCTGGCTCATACAGAGTCTTTCTGAGTTGTTTATAACCCATAATGAATGGTGCAGGCACTGTGAGAGCCTGGCTTTGCTCCTCTGCCTCTGGGAATGAATAGTGCTGTCAGGAAAACGGAGACCGACCGACCAGCTCAGAGGCTGAGGAGACAGTGCTGTGACACCAGTCTGGTTCTCAGCTTTGGTCTGTGGTCCCACACACAGACACAAGCAATGGGGCAGAAGAGGGAATTTGTTACTGAAAATAACTTGTGATGTGAACCTGAGGACTTGGAGAAACAACTTCTGTGTGCTTGGGGCTTTTTTTCTCCCTAAGAGTAGCATGTGCTAAGAGCCTCTTGCACATGTAACTATATGGGTAGGTAGATGTAGTCAAAACTTAGCTTAGCTGCAGCAAGTGAAGGTAGTAAAATATTTCTGCAGGTAGGTGTTGATTGAAATATTTCAGTGGTTACCATGCACAATTCTACCTCGGTGTGTGTTGGTCCACAAGGTGAAGGTGGTGTGGCACTGATACATTTCCCCAGGTGAGATTCACATCCTCCTACTGTGTGGATAAACCCTTACAAAATGCAGCTGTGATGTTGCATCAACACAGCTTGCTTTTAAGCCATTCCTGACATTAGGCTGTATAAAAATCATCTTGTCCTCTTCATTTCCTATTTAGGAATGGTACTTGTGGCCAGGGAAGAGGAGAATAATTTTGCAAGGGTATACAGATAACTCTAAACTTGTGATCATGAAGAGGTGGTTAGTGGCTTTAAGACACATGTTTGAAGCTGACATTGACTCCCTTTCCAAAGCTGTTTGCTTGTTACAACCTATGAGGCTTCTAACTACATGAGTAGTAGATGTAGTAAGAATGGGATCATACCAAGAGCTACTGTTCCTCAAAGTATTCCATTAAATAGATCATTATGACATTGTCTATATTTAAACCTGGTCACTTTTAATGAGATGGATTTCTTGCTCTGTGATTCTTGTCTGAATCAGTCAGATACCAAGGATAGGAGAGCACTTGTAATTGGAGCTTTAGGCTGGTCAGATAGCATCTTGTGGGGTATGGGACACAAATCTACAGCCATCCCATCACAGGGCCATTGGTTAATTGTTGAGCGCAGCCTCTGGTTACAGAATGTGGAAAATTGGCCACACATGCTCTTCAGAGCTATAACTAGCAGTGAGGAGTCTGAATTAGCTGTGACTGCCTGATTTGAAGCTCTCTGTTCACGGCATGCTGAACTCAGCCATGACTCGCAGCTGTACGCTAATGCTTGTATTTGATACCCTGAGAGATAGTGAGGCAGTTACAGCACAGCTTCCAGCACGTGTTACATTCCTGCTGACCAGGGCTCAGAGTCATCTCTGTGGGGAAGGGGAGGAGAGGAAGTAATCTATAAATAGCTCATAGATAATACAGATTTGAGTTAAGGCATTTTATTTCCCTTTCTCTACAGCAGTGGCTACTGATTCTAAGATGCAAGCCTGTGATTAAGTCAGAAAGCCCTTGGATACTCTATTTACTGCTGTTGCCATTGCACATGATAACAGAGAGCAGTTACCTTTGTTCCTGTGTTGAACGTCTTGAGTGTCAGTGTGACCTGCTACATGGGTGGCTCTTGCTGCAGCTCTTCCTCTTGTTTTAATTCTTCTCTGTCATGTTTTTATTTCCCTGGATACTTCTTACTTCACAAACACCTATCTTGAAACATGAATGTGAAGCTTGCATTATGCTGGAATTAAAACCAATCTAAGTGAAACCAACATCCTGCCTAGTAGCTTTATAAAACTGGGGAATAATGAAGCAAGTCATCAAATTCAACAGTCCTGCTGCTGTGGTAAAAACAAACAAGTGCCAAACCAGGACAGTTGCTTATCCTGCATTTCAGTAGCAATATGAGCTTCATTTACAGCTCTGTATGTGACAGGTTCTTTACATTAATTGTTATTGCTGGTGAAAATTGCTTTATTAGTGTATCACAGCTCCTGCAAAGTGGTGGAGTTGGTATTTGTCAGCAGCACTGTGTAAGTGCTCTTGCATGGACAGAAACCTTCAGAGCATGCAGGACTTTGATTTGCATTTAAAAGCAGGAGCTTTATTTAAGCCTCCCCCCCATTAGTAAGGCATGGAAGCATTATAAACAAGTGAAAGGAATTTATTTCAGAATATGAACACCTTAAATAAAATTGAGATGCTGATTCTTCTAGAGGGCAAGCTGTTGAATTTCATGCAATGTGCTAGTATTCAGGCTGCTATGACTCTGAAATCCAGGGCTGTCAGCCTTAATATGGTGGTGTGCCCAAGTTCAGTTATTTTCTGACAACATCTGAATGCCCACCTTCCTTATGGTTATAAGAACTCCAGTATTGCATCCTAATGTCATAAGAGCCCTTTAGTTTTGTCAAGAAGCTGTATTTCAGATTCCCAGCTTTGTCAAGAGCTGTAGTAAATCTGTCAGTCATACCTGTAGGATGATCTGAAGTTAAAGTTAGCTCTTTGAGCCAGGCATTAGAACCAGGTGACCTCTTGAGGTGTCTTCCAACCTACATTATTCTGTGGTTATGCAGCGAGGCAGGATGCTTGCAGAGTAGAAATCGTGTGGCATGTGTTCAAAGAAGCTTTGAAAGTGTTGAGGGAGAAGGTGCTGAGCCATGTCACACTGGATACTGTGCAGACATCAGTGACAGTCCCTGCCCTGAGGGGCCTGTCTTCTGAACCAGCAGAGAAACCTAATAGAGGGCACAGGCAAACATCCTTCTGCATAGAACATGAGGATGTACCTGTGAGTTCAGACTCTGTATGGGTTTGAATCGTATCAGATTACCTCACTGGGACCCTGTTTTCCCAAGTGTTACCTTAAAAGAGCAGTTGTGATCTGTGCACTTTGGAATTACAGTATGAGCAAAGGAGAGAACTTCCGATGCTTTGCATCGCTGTTTGAAAACAGGCACAGGGCCTCCTACTGAAAAATGGAGCTTTTTGTTTAGGTGCCTGGCTCAAGCTTGGCCCAGGAAGTAAAGAACAGAGGCTTGCAATTGAAAAGAGCTGGCAGGTTTTCTGCTAGTTTATAGTGAAACGGGTTCCCAAATTAGCTTCCTTGACAGAAAACATGAACTGTTTTTTTCACTTAAGGGTCAAGCTGGAGTTACTCTGCTAGGCATGAGCACAAAGAAGCTGAATGAATGGGAAAGAGAAGTGTTTTCTTGCTTCCCTACTCCTGCTTTTGAGGTGCTTCTACCACCAGTGTCAGTTACAACTTAAGTGCATTTTCTTTTGAGAGATTATTTGGGACCTACCTGCATAATGAACTTCCTGTGCAAAGCAGGTCTGTGTTAATGTATTGGTCAGCCATAGAAACTGAGGCCTGTAAACTTGGGTTTAAGATATCTCATTAATATTTAATGGTTGTAGCTACTCCTGGGGTCACTGTTTTAGGGAAGCACCCAACAATATTAATATGAAGTTGTCTTATCCCAGGAAAACTTGGATTCCTGCTATGGGCATCTCCTTTCATTAGTTGTCCCTATGATTCTGTCGGTGGTTATCTAGGCATAGAGCTGAGTATCTGAAAGCTGCTTAAATTAAGCTAGTCTCTTACAGGATTTGTTTTGATCATTCATGTCATTATAGCCAAATCAGAAATAGGTACATTTAGATGTAATGTCATTATTTAGCATTTCTTTTCAGCTCAGGCTAGGCTGAGAAAAGGAAGAAAAAAGATTTCTTCTTGATGCTCTGAAATGAGAACAGTAGCTCCAGGACAGCTGGTACATTGCAATTAAGAGAGTCTAAGTTCCAATTCAGATGCTTGATATCATTATTACATGGAGACATTGATTAATGGAAATAGAAAATGTCTTCAGTATTTGGCGAATTAAATACATCAGTTCTTAAAAGGAAGTCTTCATCTTAAGAAGCTCCTTAGTGTCATGGATATGTTAATATAATGAGTATTAGGATAAAGGATTAGAATGTCTTGCCATGCTTGATGGTTTTGAGTCTAGACATCAGAAAAGATGCATTCATACAAGAGCATTCTTTAATGAAGAAAACGACTTCTCGGTGCTGAAGGGTTGCAGTTCTGTGAAAAACATGGGAAGCCCAACATCCCATGAGTATGCTGGGACTTAGAAAGAGATGAGAGACCTGAGGACTGAGTGTTTGTCCTCTCAAATGTGACGTTTCCCATGGCTGAGAAATGGTGTTTTTAAACCTTTGAGCAATAATTGCATCTGCGTTAATGTAATTTCTTGGTGAGCTTCTTGGAACACTTGGAAGCTGGTAGCTGCCTGGGTGCTCAGGCTTGTGACGATAAAAGCTTTCAAGAAAGGAATTAAAATATTGGCAAATGGCCCTGAATGCCCGTTGGAACATGTCTGAACAAAACCCTCAGTTGGCTTGATGTTTGGTGCATTAGCAGAGTTGTGGTGTCCTGGAACATGCTGGTTCTGAAAACAGAAGGTGGGACCCCAGGCTAGGTGTAGCTTGATTCAGCTCTTGCAACATAGTGAGGTTTGGATGTGTTTGCAGTTGTCTTTGAATCCTAGTTGCCATGTCTCCCTGCATCCCTATTACCTGTGCTTCATCAAAGTTTCTTCATAGCAGTTTGATGAGAATTAGGTGTTTGAAATGTGTGCTGCAGGCTGAGAACTGCCTAAACCATTGCTAATGGCATGTGGTAATGGTTAAACCTGTATTGGTGGGACTCAAAAGAGCCGATTTATTTCAGGCACTGTGTTGTATGAACTTGTTTCACGGTCTTTTTGAGGGTGAACTGGTATGTTACAGAAGAACTGGGTTCATTGCTTAGTGCTACTAAGAGTGAGGTCCTGGTACAACTGCTGCTGCTTCAGTTACATGGGCCTGTGCCAGCTTTGTGTTCACCAGAGGCACTGCAGAAGCAGCTCAGCTAGCAGATCACCACTTCTAAACCCAGGTTAGCTTTTGCTGGGCTAGCAAGTCGTATTATTTCAATGAAAGATTAAGAGTGGTCTTGATCCTTTGTTGAAGAAAGGGCTGGTGTGAATCAGCCTGAACTGTGCTCAACAGCAGCCTCCACATCTCCCTTGCATTGTGTATGTGTGTTTAAGATTGCTGTTAGATATTTTCTTTTGCCTCTGCATTTTAAGCATATTTTTGTCTATTTATTTAATAAGATCGCTTGAGAAAGAGCACTCAACATAGAGACATTGTTGCATTATCCCCCATTTGGGACTGTGCTTTGTCTGGGAGGCAGGTTTATCAGGCAAGGTTATTTTTTAGGAGAGCTGCTGGGATTGATGTTACTCATCAATTGCACGTGTGTAAAACCACCTGACAGTTTTAAAAGGCATTCTAACTTATTTTCTTTATTAAAAAACCTTTGAGCTGAGTTTGAGCTTCCTAATGCTGTTACTTAATGCTAATTTCTGCTCCTTAAGCATAGGCATGTTTGGATATCTAAGTTTATAAAAGGGCATGGATCCATACAATAGTGGAGGGCTGGACCTTGGAGCATCTTCATGAGATAGCTCTTCTTGCCTAAAGAGGAGGCTAAATGCAGCTTCCAAAGTGAGTAGCTAGTGATGTCTGTATTACCTGCTCTGGGAGACTTTTTGTCTTTCCTTCAACCTCTGACAGGCCTGTTTGATGCTGTGGAGACAGTTTCAAATCTGTATTCTAGAGTCTGCTTAAATACTTATTTTGAGTGAAAGACTATAGCTGAGAGCCCCATGGAAAGGTATTCTTTCTACTGAAAGGCTCCTGCTCTTCCAAACTTTAAAACAAATATCCAAGGAGAAAGGACCACCAAGACTGTGACAGGCAATCTGCTGCTGTTGCAGGCTTTCATGTTCTAGATAGGAAGTTTCACCTTTAGTGTCTGAGTATGTCTATCACAAAGTTCAGCTGTTTTGCCGGGGTAAGCTGGAGGTGGCAAAGTGGTTGTGCTGTTAATAGCTTTTATGCATATTGATGGCTTGCTCTACAACAGAACAGTAAGTATGAAAAGACTGGCCTGTGCTTCATAGCTCAGACCTAAATGTGGAGGTAATTAAAAGGGTGCAGATTGACATGAAGAGAAATTTAAATGCAGACTGTTATTTTGTTTCCTCTGGAACTTTTAAATTTAAATACTCTGTAGTGAAACTATATGTAAATGCATCTCTCATCTTTCCTTTTCAGGTGGCTATGGTAGAAGTTCAGCTAGATGCAGAACATGACTACCCTCAAGGTCTCTTGATAGCCTTCAGTGCCTGTACTACTGTTCTTGTTGCAGTTCACCTTTTTGCACTCATGATAAGTACCTGCATTCTTCCGAACATAGAGGCTGTTAGCAACGTGCATAATCTCAACTCCGTAAAGGAATCTCCTCACGAGCGTATGCATCGGCACATCGAGCTGGCATGGGCATTTTCAACTGTCATTGGGACTTTGCTCTTTCTTGCAGAGGTGGTGTTACTGTGCTGGGTGAAGTTTCTTCCTTTAAAGAAGAAAACTGACAATCCACTCCAGAGCAACAGTACTACTACCATCACATCGGGACAGGCAGCAGCCATTGCATCAACGTCTATTATGGTTCCCTTTGGACTGATTTTCATCGTGTTTGCAGTGCACTTCTACAGGTCACTGGTGAGCCATAAAACAGACAGGCAATTTCAAGAACTGAATGAACTTGCTGAATTTGCACGGCTCCAGGATCAGCTGGATCACAGAGGTGACACCATCTCCTCAGCAGTTACCCATTTTGCGTAAACCTGTACTTAAAATAAACCCACTCTTCTGCTTCTGCCTTGTTCTGTTGGCTCCCCTGCGGATGACCTGGTCAAGCTGTTGATTACCATTTAAAGAGAGATTATAAATGTTGTTCTGACCCTTGAGAGAGGAGGAAGAAATGTTTCTTTCATAAAACTTTAGCTGTTTGAAGGTATGGTTGGTAGTGTGTGCTCACACTGTGTGTGCACCCCTCCTCTTGTGAAAACTTGTTTCTTGTTAATGCTGGATGGAGGCTGTATAAACACATGGAAAATAACATCATAAATGAGGATGTTTGTTAGGGATGGATAGAGAAGCTTCCTTTTTTCCCTCCTCTCTTTATTTGATGTTGGCATTTAGAAGATACTGCTTGTCCCATCCATATTGCATGGCATGATAACAAATTACTTGGGATATGCAGCAATTAGCACTTGGTTTCAGTGCTAGTGCTGTTCTCTCTAGAAGGCCTGACAGATGGGAGAAGTGAAAGCTTTTCACCACCTTCCCCACTAGGTTTTGCTGCCAAGTAATTGTTACTCTACTGATTTCTCCAGCGCCTTTTCACATTGTATAACCTGCTAAACACCCATGACTAGTCTTACTGTGATGTGGTATGGCCACATGAGTAGGAATGAGACTCGACTCTACTCTTCCTTGGAAGAAAATAAAAGCAATAACTGTTTTTAAAGTTCTCACAAGCTGGCACATATTATCTGAAGAGATAATTTGCCTGTTTCCCATTTAGGAATCTCTTTTTAACAAGAAGGAACTAAATGGAAATTATCACTGGATAATTTTTATTGCTTGAAAATCAAAACCACTGCTGTGTTTTTTCCAAGCCAAAGTAGTGATTATTTTATACTTTTATGTTAAAAATGTATTTTTAATAAATCCTCAGATACAAGCAGCAAACGGTGCTTTCTCTGCATTGAATTCCCAAGTAATTCGCTATGCCTTGGTCTTCCTTGTTTAGAAGCAGCCTTCTCCTTGCTGAAGTGTTGTATTTAATAACTTGTTACACAGTTTTGGCTTCCAAAGGATCTGGAAGACTCCTTTTCTCTATGTGTATTTATTTATGGGAGTAGATTATTTGTAATTAATACTGCTGTTTGCTTTCAGACACAGTCTGGCAGTGAGTCTAGTGTCGCTTCTTATTTCTTCTTTAAGCAGAAACTTCCTTTTGGTCTCTCAGATAAGAGGTTTGTTCATGAAGGGTTGCAGCACTTGTCCTGGGCTGCTTCAGGAATTCCAGCTATGTCTAGAGGTGGAATTTTTGGAATGCAGTTCTTTTGAACACAAACTGAGACAGATTTCAAGTCAAATGGAACAAAACTTGACCTCCCCTTCGTAGCTAACACTGTGGAATAAACACCTGGGATTTTGAAATTGGACAGGAGTGAATGTGACAATACAGTGGGGCTGTACCTGACTGTGACTGGGCTGAACGTGGCCTCACATACCCACAGCCTTGCCTCAGGTTATCTCAATGCAAACTGTAGGATGTGTTTACTACAGAGTTAGTGTGGCAGAATGCGTTGAGTACTGAAGCAGCCTCATGAAGCACATGGGACTGATTCTTCATGTCAGCACCACCACAGTGAAACGTGTTGACAAGGCTACCTGTGGTGTTTGCATTCTGAAAAATAGCTATAAAACAAAATGGCTTTTTTCCCCAGCAACATTCTTGGTTCATAGGCAGAAAAGAGCTTTCCACTTCCTATCTTGACAAGTCCTTTTGGCATACACAGGCTAAACTGGATTTTCCCTAGTTCTGTCATTACACTGTGCTTCAGATACATTCTGTTCCTGATGTAAATCTGATGTTGAGAATTGTGACTGCAGTCCCACAGCTGCTTATTTATGGAGCACTGGAAGGATTATGTTAGTGAAGGCATTCATGAAGCAGCATTCCAAAATGTGAAATCTTGGTAGCAGGCACAAAATACATATTCCCATTACAGGAATACTCATCTTTAGGGGAAAAAGACTCTTAAAAGTACTCAGTAAAGGAAGAAAACCTTGCACATTAGAGCCAGGGGTGCTGTCAGGCTTAACAATTACTCTTCTGTCCATAAACTGAGTATGTAAAAGTTGCCATGTGATTTTGAATGAAAGTCCAGAAAATGTATTTTCTAAGTTTATTTTGTAAAATTACTTGCTCTTGTGGATAAGTAACTGAATTTCTCTTTATTTTGTGGATCTTTTACCAATGACAGAGAAGTGTGTGGAGTTTTTGTTTGTATAAGGATTGCAGACTTAGAAGCTAGTGAGACAACCTTTTTAACTTTCTCAAGCTGGTAGGTTCTGAGCTAATGGTGCTGTTACTACAGCTGCTTTTCTGACTGTTTTCTGCACTTTAAGCCATGATATTGAGTATGCGTCTCGTTTTCCACCTGTGGAAATGGTCGTGAAAGTTACACCTTGGGCACAGTCTTGTAACTGGGTGCCAGAGGCAGTAAACAGACCTGGACAGATGGACCTAAACACTGAGTGCACTTAGAATTTTTTAATCCCTTATTTATACTAATGGTGTTATGCATTTACCTCAAGCCTTTTAAACATTGGTTATTGTATATCTCTTATTTAGATATAAAATACTTCAGTGAAATAAAATGTACTCTATTGTTGCTGATTATTTGTTATCAAGAGGCCTAAAATATACTTGTTTTCTCTATATCCCTTATCTCTTCAGCTGTATTGTGCTAATCCCGTGTATTTCTGAGGATGCCTTACTCATTTCAATCGTAACATGAAGATAAAATTTCCTGTTCACAGAGCCATTTTGAAATGCTCTTCCTCCTGTCAGCACTGCTTAAATCTTGGGACTAAGCATATTGTATTGTTACTCTCTGAGTGCTTAAAGAGACAAGTAGGTTATCTTTCAGCCTGGAAAAGGTGAAGAGTCAAGGGACCAAATGAACTGTAAGCAAGAGGTGATGCTCAGAAGCAGGCATTAATTAGGTTGAACTAATGACCCACTTGCTCTCGCCGGCCAGCTTTCGCCATCCAGCTGCAGTGCCACCTTCCTTTGGTCTTGTGGGTGATGCTTAGAAGTGGTGCAGCATTACGTGACTTGGTCCTTGCATTGGGTAGAACTGGAGCAGCCAGCGCAATGCTGGTGAGTGCTCTGAGTCCAGCACATGGCTGGCCAAGATGCAGAGCTAGGGTGAGATCCAGCGCTTGTAGGTTAGGGAGGAAACCAAGGGTAATGTTACGGAAAATGCAGAGAGAGAGCACGTAAAATGATATTAATAAAATTATATTAATGAAAACATGGTTCGTTACAACTTTGGGTCAGAGGTATATATCAGGACAAGTTTGGGGGGAGCAGGAGGGGAGAATTACTTGACTGTACTTTTGTAGAGCTTTTCTTTTATAGCATATAACAGAGACCTTGCTGCTTAGAGGTTAATGTGAAAGACCTTGGTCCCAACAGGAGTGTGATTTCTTTACAGAGGTGATGGGAAAAGAGTTACCTTTTCCTTTCCAAAATAAGGGGGAGTGGGAGGCTTCTGAGCTAAGCCCATGTCAGATTGGAAGCAGATGATCTTAAGGTCCTTTCCAACCTAACCCATTCTATGACTCTACATGAGCAGCCTTGAGGGAAAAGTAGGGGAAACGAAGACACAATACATCACACTGTGGATCTGAGGCTTGTTTGAGCAACTCACTCCTAATTGTGTTCTTATTATGCATCTTCTTCTTTTCCTTCAGCATCCGGTTCTTCATCTTGGCTGTCGTCAAACATTGCCTGGGCTTCTTCTAAAACACCATCTGGATCAGCCAGTTCGATCTGAATAGAAAGAATACAAATCATTTATGCAGTGTAATTGAAGAAGCGTAAGGTTTTATAGATCTTGATTACTCGAGCAGCAACAGAGAAGCTCCCATGTATTAGGATTTTTTTATTGCTGCCTTTCAGTTGCTGTTCTAGAAGCATGCTACACTTCCCTAATTTTATTGGCATGCTGAACATCACTTCATCTTCTTGGAATAGCTCTGTGTGAAGGGGACTGAGTCTCCTTTAACAAAAGATATATTCTTCTCCCTTATAGTTTCAAAAGGTGATTACAGTCACTCAAGTGAGTGTTAAGGCTCCTGTTAAAGCAAGAGCCTGGAATCGAGTAACCAGACTGTGACTGGATGTAGATTCTTGAGGGGGAAATGCCAAAGCCCTGGGGGCAATGTGTCATCTCACTCCGACCTGCTTCTATATCCTGATGCTTTCTGAGGGGTTCGTGTGAATGGTGGTCTTTCAGGTGGAAGATGTCCAGGTTTCTTACTGATGTTGTTAGGCTTTCTGAAGCCTTGGCTTCAGTAATTACAAGAGCAAATATCCCAAGTCCACCATGTTGTGTCTTTCCCCATCTCTGCAGTCATGTTTAAATTCTGCCTTGATGCAACCCCATCATCTATGCACTGGATTCCTTCAAAACTGATGACATTTGCCCTCTAGTTTTCAGGCATTTTCTGTCCTGTGCATCCCCCTCTGCTCCCTTTTCCTCCAGATGAGGACACACACTGATGCTTCTCCCATGAAGAAGCTCAAATCCTCACCTTGGCCTCTTGCAGGCAAAAGCTATTTAGTGCATGTCTGATGTGGGCAGTTTCTAACATTGGCCCTACTCATTCTTTAACAGCTGCTTGTGACAGTAATTTAACAAAAGATTTATGAAAATCTGAAGTCAATTATCCTTCTTTTATCTGTTACTTCCTTCATATTCTGAAATCAATAAATCTCTTCCCCTGGAAAGCTCAATAACGGCCGTGAAAGCTGATGCTTTCTTTTTGCTTAGAGAGCAGAAGTGGGTCATAACTTGGTCTCTGTGGAGTTAAATAAACAGCTGGGGTTGAGCATCCTGCCTTGGCAAAATACTGACCCCTCCCAGGCTGTTTGGTGGGTTGTTGAGGCAGTTCTTGGGTGACCTTTAACAAATCTTATCAGATACATATTTTTAGCTGCAAAAGTACTGCTCTTTTCACTCTTTTTGCAAAACAGAGATTGTTTTCTCCCCAGTGAATATTTGGTGTTTGTTATTCTGTGCTGCTGTGGGTGTGCCTAGTACTTACAGGATTAGTTGGCTTGTCAAAAATGCCTGTGCTCAAAGGGCCCTTGCTATAGAAACCAGCCTTGAAAAAAGAAGGGTAGATGTAACAGCTGTAAGCTTTTCACAGCCTGTGTGTGCTCAGTATCATCTGCAACAACCTTGTTCCTGGAGCAGATGAGGAAGGGAGGCAGCTTTTACCTGCCATGGGGCTGTGCCATTCCCTGTGTTATGGACTGTGTCCTGGTTATCCAGTGAGGTTCTGCTTGGCTCTAAGCAAAGAGGAGCTTCCCCACCTGTATCCTGCAGTAACTATCCCTTGGAATATAAAGCCTGTTTCACATGTGCAGCACAGGCTGTGGGCATTGTAGCTGAGACTTTTGGCTACTTGGACCCCTCCCCTGTCTGTTCCATACTGATCCCAGTCCCTGCTCTCCTCTGAGGGCATGGAGCTGGGGATAGGCTCTCCTAATCCTCTCATTCCTGCACCAAAGTGGTGTGATGGCCCAGCATGCCGCATGCCTTACTGGGAGGAGACAGGACCAGCTCTTCCTCTACAGCCCCCGTCAGCCTTAAGGGAAAAGGGGAGTGGAGGCTGTTGGCTCTCAGACACCCGGCTGAGATGTGACCTTGGGGTAAGGTGGGCAGCTACATGCACCTCTCTAGCCATGGGGCTGCTGGATGTGGGTGAGCCCCTGACTAGCCCAGGTAAAGGAAACAGCTGACACTGGCATTGCAGCCACACACATTTCAGCTTGGTTTCGTTGGCTTTAGCACTTTGGCTTGCTGAAACCATCTGGATTTGACGTAAATCCCACTATTGTCTCTGCCTCTATTGTCCCTGTTTCCTTTGTGCTGCTCCAAGTCTCTAAGCAGTTCTGGTGCATGAGAACTGCATTTTTTCAGATGTAGGTGAGTGGGAGGCTCCAGCAGTGGCTGATGAGTTGTTGTCCCTACAGGGCAATTTAGGACATTGCTGGCCAAAAGACACTGAGCACACGCCCCGTGAGCTGGGAATCCCATGGGAGCACTCACTTGAAGAGTGAAATGCTACCTGGAGAGCTTACCCAAGCACTCAGGAATGCAACATCACCAGCAAAACCAAGATTTCCAATTACCTTTGGGATTGGATATTGAGTAGGGGCAGGAGCTTCATCTTTGTTGAAGTCAATCACAAGTCCACATTTTGGCCTATCTGATTTCCAGATACCTTCCAACAGCTGCCCCTTATCCAAGTAGAAATATATCCCTGGGCCATGCTTTTTTCCATTTTTCCAGCTTCCTTCGTACCGATGTTCATTGGCTGCAATTAAATACATGAACAGACCATGAAATTTGCACCATTTCTTTAAAAGGCTACAAGCAAAATCGACCAACACAGGGAATGGACAGAAGAGGAAATGTGCTTAGCTCCTCTTAGTAAATTTAAGGGGGCTCTATTTGCTGGGCCACTGAGGGAGGAAAGGCTGTGGAAGGAGCCCACACTTGCCTGCTTGGCACACAGACTGTGTTCGCTTGCTTTGTTCTTCTCACAGTGATAGAATTTTTTTGCTGATATATGGAGCTCAGGGTAAGGGAGTAGTCACTGAGTCACTCTTTACAGCATGGGAAATTATAGGATGTAAGTTTTAGGTTTGTCACTGCAACAAATCATGCAGGATCTGTGGCTTGAAAAGGTTTGCTTGTCTGGGCATGGAACAGCAGCACTGTCTGACTGTTGTCCAGTCAAAATAATCTTGATTTCAAAGAATACTTGTAGCTATGTTTTTCCTCAATGAATTACAGGGCAAGAACTGCTGAGTGTCTGAATGGTTCAGGCAATCAGTTACAGGCTCTTTTTCCAGCTTTCTCAGTATTTTCCTGCAAGTTGAGAAAGGATTTTTTAAGGCTCTGTGCTGCTCTCCAGGATGCTGGTTGAGAAGGGTCACCACAGCCATGGTAATGTTTTGGCTTGGGATACATCCAGGCCACCTTGTTGTCACTATGAGAGTCCTCTGCTGTCCCCTTCTTCTACATACAGTGTTTCTAAGCCAAAAACCATGGGGATTTCTGACTGAGTTGTTTAGTGGAAAGATCTGTGGGTCTTAGCTGAACTTGGCCATTCTTTGTGGCAAGAGCTGGCCAAAATATCAGGGCACCCCACACAGTGCCACAGAGGTAGCTGGGGACTGCCAGGCTCCTCAGGCAGGAGCTGGTTTACAGGCTGGAGCCATGGCAGTGGTTATCTTCAGCTTGGATCTGGTGATGTGCTTATGTGCAACACCAACCTGCCCTGCCCACTGATGGGAGCAACTTCTGTTCTCCAGCCACTGACATCTCGGACACCACCAAAATCACAGACCTGGCTATGATGGAGGGACCACTGAATGCCCTGGCTGCACCATGGCACCTGCCTGCCCCCTCCACTCTCCTCCTAGAGCATCCAAGAGCTGCATTGCTCTCTACTGAGATCCCTGCTGATGTGCAATGTTCTGGTTTAAAAGCCATTTGGCACTGGTCTGTAGCAGAGCAGCGCTCCCAGCCAAGCTCACCCTCGCCAGGCACGCTGCCACTGTAAGCAATTCAATCTTGAGCTGCAGCTCATCATGACCTCCGCTGAAGGAACTCAGTTCCTTTCAACATCTCAAAGCTGCAGGCACGTGGGCACACTTCCAGCAGGCTGAGCTGAATATATTGAAGTTGTGGGTATGAAATAATTGCTCTGGCTAATTTTAACCAAAAGGAATCTAGCTTGTAAGTGGCTCCAGGCTATGCTGGAGGCAACCAGGCTCTGAAATTGTTCATCAGCTGCAGCTCAGCCTGCAGGGGTTTTAAGGTTATAGCAATGACTTTGATGGGAACAAAGCAGATCCGTGGAAGGAGTGACCCCCGGAAGTGGGTGCTGACTTCATCTGGATGAGCCATCAGTCCGAAGTGACTTTACAGTCAGCAGAGAGAACACATTCATGCCTGTGATGTGCAGTCAAGGTCGTGCTCATTCCTCCCAGCTGCTTTGCTTAGGTAATTACCAGCCTTGAGATCACTTTCAAGCAAAAAATAGTATAGATGAATAATAAGAGAATATTTATCCAAATGTCCCTGGAATGCTGAGCTTGGTATTACAGAGGATTGGGATTCTTGGCTTTCTTTGCAGGAAAAATGTGTTAAACTCCATGCAAAATAAGGGGAGGGAAAAAAACTCCAAATTCCTATTTTTATGCTGAGATAGCCCCAACATTCCCAATCTGTAATGTGCTCAGTGTTATTTCTGGGAAGGGACTGTGTACTCCTTGAGACAAGGAGGCACAAAAGCACAAAATGCAATCAGTTCCAAGTAATGTTAAGTTTGATGGCTTTGCAATGGAAAACAACTGCAGTGCTTGAAGGTAGTTGACATAATTTCAGGTACTTAGGACCTTAGTACAAAAGGTGTAAGAAAAGCAGAATAGAAAAACAGGACCTGGGGAGTATCTGGGACTAGCAGATGTCCAGGATGGGCACAGTAAAACTAACTGGTAAGTAGAAGGACAGGGTGATTGCTATGTTCGTGGTGTTAATAAACCCATTAAGCTGGTGTAAACATCTACTGGGGAGTATCCAGGACTAGCAGATGTCCAGGATGGGAGCAGTTAAACTAGCTGATGAGTAGAAGGACAAGGTAATTGCTACATCTGTAACGTTAATGATGCTGGTTATGAAGATTGGTGGGAAAAGTAAAGGACCCTTAAAGGCCACCATCACATTTTTGTATGCACGCGGGAAACTTTCTGGAAAATGATGTAAATCATGTGTATGCCCAGTGACCATATAAGGATGACCTGTATTGCAATACGGGGACACACGTTAGGAGGAGCTATCTGCCGTGTCTCCCGGGGCAGCAATATAGAATACCTGCTCATCAACTTGAAACTCTGTTGGCGAGTTTGTTCCTGGAGTTTTCTCTGAATCACCCTGAAACCCCTGAGTTCACTCAACATGAGCCAGTGTTGGAAGTAAGAGAGGGGATGGAGTGAACTCAGAAAGAAAACTTTTTTTTTTTCTACGCTGGAAACTGGACTCTTTGGTATGCACCAGTTAGAAAGCATGTCTGGCAAAGTACCTGGCTTGAAAAGAGAGATTTCTTTGCCTTAACAGTACGTTATCTCTAACCCTAAGCATCCCGGTCATTTAAATGTAAATCACAGCAAAACCAAGCTTTCAGGCATGTGGGCTTGAGCTGGCCCTTGTGCAGCTTGCCATGCCTCAACCCAGGAGGAAAATACAACATGGAGCAGGCACAACCCTGGTGCAAGGTTGCAGCAGGAGATGTGATGTAGCATACAGAAATCCGGATGGCAGAGACATCGAGAGAACAGCAGGGAGCAGGCAGACTCCTGGGGTGAGGACGATTGGTACTTACCTAGATGCAGCGTTCCCTGCCCGTGGGGCTTGTCCAAGAGCCATTGTCCCTCATAGACAGATCCATTCAGGTAATTCATCCGTCCCCAGCCACTCCGCAGTTCAGCACTCCACTCACCCTCATAGCGCTCCCCATTGGGGTAGATCATCAGCCCATAGCCCTGGAAATCAGCACAGATATAACTATTAGGATCCTCTGTATTGACAGAGTTGGTGTTCAATTTCAGGATTATCACTGTCTTGATACACTACTCCTGTGCTTGTTGCTCTGCCACATGGCTGCTGGCAGCCCAGCTGGGTGGCTGGTCTTGTGTTGAAGGAAACAAGAGGTGGTGGTATGGGATTTTTGGGGCAAGTGGTTTTATTCCCATGACAAAACCACAGGTTTATATCTCATTGTGTTATTATTGACACAATTGCCACTAATATTTAGCTAAAAGCAAGTTCTGCTAGCATGTAAACTGGCCTGGGATAGGCCGCATTAAAAAGAAACTCTCAACATGGGGAGCTCATGCCTTTCAACCTTCATTTCCTACTGGGACATACCAGGCTTGCTACTGCCTGGTGTGTCCCAGGCCAGGCAACTCCTTCCCCTGGCGCTGGGCACACCAAAGTTCTCTTACCATCTCCTCCATCTGTACCCTCCAAAGCAGTAATGTCCTAAAGAGCCCCTCACTTTGCTTCCTACTTCCCAAGGAACTAGAGCCAGGCCTGAAGGCTGCCTGTGGTGTGACCAGCCAGCTCAGGCAGCACTGCCATGTGTGGCTCCCCCAAGCCAGGCCAGGCACCACGGGGCAGGCAGCATCACAGCAATGAATATACCCTGTGATATTACAAGAGACTGGAGCTATAGAGCTGCATGCCAATTAGAAGGCTACGGTTTTAAGAGCAGACACAAAGGTGAACACAAGTATCATTCCTACAAGGATTTTGCACGAGATTGCAGTTATTTTACCAGATGACTTCCTCATTATGTTCCCTTTAAAAAAAAAAGTGATTTATGTGACAGGCTTATTTTCCAAAAGAACTCATGTTATTTGTCTAATGTGCTGTAAAAGGTACATTTTCCTGCAGCACTTATAACACAGGTTCCTCCAACTGCTTCAAGGATGAGAGGAATGAAAGGGATGGGTGGGGAGGGTTAAGATATGGAATATGAAACCTCTTATCCTGCTTGTCCAGGCTTCAGGAGAGTCTGAGCAGTGATCACTGCTCTTTGGTAGCTGGAGAGAGGTTGGGGCTGTAGCCTGATCACCAGGGATGGGTGGGATGAGCTCCCCTCCAGTGGGGACACAGAGGGCAATGGTGTGTTCTCAGCCACACTTGGCTGTTTATGAATGATGGATATTTACTCCTGAAGCTTCCTGAGCTTTCTGTAGGTTCAGACTAAGATTTAAAGAAAACCCAAGCCTGGAGGAAAGGCTGTTCCCATAGCTTCTACCTGGAGACACGCTGATGCTTCCCTACTGCCAGACGTGGGACACAGTGCAGCTCTTGCAGCATCTGACATGGAGAAACGAGTAACAGCAGGAGCAGTGAGTTGGGGAGGGCAGGGAAAGAGGGCTTAAAGACCAGAGCTTTTACTCTTGCTTTCATTTCCTTTTTTCCCACCCATTTATTTAGCCAACCCCCCTCAATTCAGCCTCAGTATTGGAAAAATTAGTATTTTAAGTGATCTTTTTGGACATGTGCACCTGCCTCTTCCCCATGTTTTGGGGAACACTGCTTCAGCACTGGCATGCACAGGAAATATCACTTACACATTTTTGGTCGTTTTCCCACCAGCCTGTGTACACCCTCTTGTATTGCTTGGTTACAGGGTCAGGAATGCTGTATGAGCCATAACCATCGCGCTTCCCAAACTTCCAGTCACCGCTGTAAATAGCTCCAGTGCTTTTCCATTTCTGGATGCCTTTGCCTATTTACCAAACAAGTAGAACAATGGGATTGTTATGAGAAGGGATTGTTATGAGAAGGGATTACAGGGCTGCCTTCCTACAGTTCCATCCCAGTCAAGGCAGCACTCCCTGAACCAAGGCAGGTTTAGGTCTGGGATTCGGTTTAGCTTCCCAAGTTGGAACCATCATTAATCTTGATCAGGGGCTTCCTGTGTGTCCTTTGCTGAATGCACTTAAATCTTTCCAAACCTCAATTTACTGCCTGTAAACAAGCCTGTCCTGCTCTGGCACTCAGGGCTCGGTCAGGGTCTCTTTCCCCTTCTCTGTCTCCTGCAGAACCTGCCACAGCTTGAGGATACATGAATATTCCTGTAGCCAAGTCAGGAACCAGGAGAGCTCCAGGGACTGTGCAGCCAAGGCACATGCCGGTATGTGGAGCTGACTGCAGCTTGCTGTGTTTGCAGAGGATTTTTAGACATTATAACCTAGATATTTTGAGTAATTGCCTCTGAGTGCATGTAAAAGCTCTTCAAGTTACCATTCAGAAGTATTTCTGAGTACACTTTTCCATGACATATATCAAAACCATATAGAGATACATGAATGAATGCTCTTCCAGGAGCATATACAAACCCTGATCACTCCCTGCCTCTAGGAACAGGCTAGGACACCTAAATTGGTACTCTTCCTCAAAATGATGCATCTTACCATGTTTCAAGTTGTCTTGCCATTCTCCGGTGTACTTATCTCCATTTGCATCATAAACTGTATGTCTTAATCCATGTTTCTGTGCTTTCCGGTCCCGTTCATGCCAGAGAGGCTCTCTAGTTCTTGTTTTTTTTACAGCAGGCATATTGTTCCTGGCTGGAGAGAAAAACAAACTGTTGTTAGCAATAAATTCGAAATTACTAAGTCAGGTACAAGCAGAACAGTCTATTTGTGAGCTCTGTTTCAATATTCACGCAAGTCAGTAACTGATGTTTTGGAGGGGTAAGTAAAACAGAACAAACAGAAGGTATCTAAAGATACCAAAGTACAAACCAGCACTGTCTGAAAACAGGCTCACAGCACAGCCTGGCCTGCTACGAGATCTTAAATAAGTCTCAGCAGGTCGAGTCTGTGGTGGGTATCAATCTCTGTGCCTGCCAGACGCCTTGGGAAGCACAGGGAAGAGCGGCCTCTCCTCTGTACAGCTGAAACCTTGCTGGGCTCCTTCCCATGGCTGCTCCTCCAATGGCTCTGCATGAAGCAGAAGCAGTCATTTAATCAAACTGGAAAATGATTCGTTTGCTAGGAAATATCTCAGGCCATTGGAAAGCATTCATGAAATGGAGCAGGTCAGAGAGTTGCCAGTGTCCCTGGGGCCACCAGGAGCTGGGACACTTCAGATGCCCAGCAGCAATGTAGCTAAACCTCTTTTACTGCTACAAATATCCTGCAGGTATCTGGTTAAGAGGGGTTAAACCCACAATGTTTCTATGTACCACGAGGCTGCAGCTTGCCCAGGGCAGGATAAGCAAGCTGCCAGAGGTGGTCTCCTACAAACCATGCATAAAACGCCACAAAGTGGCTGTAGACACAAAAAGTAAGTTTCTATGAAGGCTGACAACACCCAGAGCTTGGCTGGAGCTGGCTGGGTGGGTGGGATGCCCTCTGATTTTGACTCCCCGGCTCTCCCTCCTGTCCTGAGCTTCTGGACAGAGCCATTGTCGTGGTTTAAGCCCAGCCGGTAACACAGAACCACGCGGTCGCTCGCTCACTCCCCCCCACTTCTGCCTCCCCCCACTCCCAGACGGATGGGGAGGAAAATAGAACGTAAGTCCCGCGGGTTGAGATAAGAACAGTCCGGTAACTCAGGTATAATACGAAACTACTACTACCACCACCACCACCAACAATAGCAATGATAAAGGAAACCACCAAGGGGAGAGAAAGCAACTGCTCACCACGGGTCGACACGCAACCGTACCCTACCGGCGACCTAGCACTTCCGGGTACCGACCCCAGCTTATATATGGGGCATGACGTACAGTGGGATGGACTTAGGCTAGTTTGGGTCAGGTGGTCTCTCTGCTTCTTCCCGGCTTTCCCTCCTCCCTGGCGGAGCGGGAGATTGAGAAAGTGCTGGGTCGGAGTAAACATCGCTTAGCAACAACTGAAAACATCGGTGCTACCAGCGTTGTTCCAAGACTGAAGTCGGAAACACAGCATTGCACCAGCACTTCTTAGTGAAGGAGAAAAATGACTGCTGCTGCTGAACCCAGGACAGATCTATCCAGTGATTTTGTTGTTTCTCTCCTTTCTTAGAGCAGAGCTCACATGCCTGCTGTGCTGTGAAGCCAGCATGGGTGAAAGCATGGGAGCCTGGGAGGAGAGGGGAAAGGAGGGGTTTTTGGATCCTTGCTAGGCGAGAAAAGCTAGAAGTTTTAACTAAGAAAATACAGTTTGTGTTCATCCTCAGTTCTCCACGTGGCTGTGGAAATGGTCATTCAACAGCTACTTGGAGGGATATCATTGTTAAAAAATGTACTTCTGTGTCCATGATGAGCCTTCCCCCCCATAAAACGCAGCTGAGTTGTGATTCGGAGAAGACTCCAGGAACAAACTCGCCAACGGAGTTTCAAGTTGACAAGCAGGTATTCTTTATTGCGGCGCCGGGAGACACGGGGGATAGCTCCTCCTAACGTGTGTCCCCGAATTGCTATACAGGTCATCCTTATATGGTTACTGAGCCTATTACATCATTTTCCAAAAGGTTTCCGGCATGCATACAAAAATGTGGTGGTCTTTAAGGGTCGTTTACTTTTCCCAACAAGCTTAATTAACATTACAGACATAGCAATCATCCTGGCCTTCTACTTATCAGTTAGTTTAACTGCTCTCATCCTGGACATCTGCTAGTCCCAGATACTCCCCATCCCAGGTCCTGTCCTCCTATTCTGCTTTTCTCACACCTTTTGTACTGAGGCCCTAAGGGCCTGAAACTATGTCAACTACCTCCAAGCACCGCAGTTATTTTCCATTACAAAGCCATCAAACTTAACATTACTTAGAACTGATTGCATTTTGTACTTTTGTGCCTCCTTGTCTCAGTTGGGCAGTGCGTGTCCCACATGGCTCCTTCCCATGGGGCTGGGGGAGTGCAGGAAGGGCGGGGGACATGCCTGGGTGATGGCTTGTCAGCTCGGACCCAGGGAGGGGTAAGGGTTCTTGTGGTCATTCCTCTTTTAGCTGTCCAACCTCAAGGAGAGGGGGGAAATTGAAGACCACCATATTGCCAGCCCTTGAAGCAGATGGTTTGGGGATGGCATTGTCTGCGATAGCAGAGGAGGATTTGGCAACTGAAGTCCCCTGGCCATGTCGCTCACCTGACTACGATGGTTTGAGGGCACCGAGGTCAGGATCTGTCCCTTGTAATGATGGAGTTGCAGCCTGCTTCAGAGGATGGTCTTTCTGCAGTGCAAACACAGGATACATCACAGCTGTGTTATAAAAATCTAGCCAATCTGTTTTAATTGATTTTTATTATAATTAATATCGAGAGACAAGAAGCAAGCAGCACTGGGTGCATCGGGGAGTCTCCACTCCGCCTGAGACGCACAAGGGGAACTTCTGGGGATAGTCTCTTTTTGGTTTCCCGAGCTTCTTGGGTTTCAGCCAATCCTGTTGTCTTCCTTTCCCAGGCTTCTTCAGCCAATCCTGTTGTCTTCTTTTCCCGGGTTTCTCCACCTGTTGCTGGGGTCTTGTCTCCAGGTGAAGAAATATTATGTCTATCACAAGTCTGACTGCCATCTTAGCCCCCATAAATTCCACTCCTTATGTGTTTATTTGTTCAGCGCACAGATTTCACAACTTTCTGTAGCAGGACATATCTCTAAGTTACCTACCCCCCCCCCCCCTTTCTAAGAACATTCATGCAATTTAAACAATGAACAAAACATTTCTTTGCACAATATTGCAGTTGACCCAGGGGAATTATTCCCCTGTTTCTTCTTCCTCCTCACTGTGGTATTGACAGGGACACTTATCATACCCTTTGCACATAGCACAATGATCACAAGGGATTCCATCTCCACACAAAGTGCAATGATCACTAGGACCCCTGAGTTGCTGACACGAATCACTCTGATGTAACTCACAGCTGCTAAGTTCCTCCTTCACCTCTGTGCGCTGCAACCCCTCGAGAAGGGGGCTCTTGACAATATTTGTCAAGGGCCAGGGGGTTGCAGAATGGAGAGCTGTATGTTTTCATCTCATTTCTGACTTCCCCTTGCTGAGGGAGCAGAAGAGCCAAACTACAGCTGCATGCACTCACCCCAACATGGTCTATGACACCCAAGTATCTCATGGCTGTGAAGAGAGACATCCTCACCACATCCAGATGGGAGCATCACCGCCCCACCACCGCATCTGACCACTTCTTTAGCTCAAACCTTAGGATTTAAAAACCCCAGGGATGATTCCCAGCTGCAGGGGCAGCCACAGCACCCCACTATGCCCTCTAAGGCACAGCTGACACTGAGCACCCAGGGCTTTGCAGGCTGCTGGGAGCCAACTTTGTTTGCTAAATCCCTTTCCAAGTTTATGACAGTGATGCCAGGTTTGTGTAAGTGATAACGTAACTGGTATTTGTCACCCTGGATGTTTTTAGCCACCCACTGCAAGGGTGTGGGGAAGCTGGCAGCGAGAACTGGCAGTGCAAGGTCGCTCCAACCTCCCAGCAGTGGCTGCAGCTCTCAGTGCTGACAGCTAGAGGCTGCTCCTCCCATGTGTTTCTGCAGCTGACGCTGCGCTTGGGGGTGATCTTACAGAGCCCCGTGTCCTCCTCCAGACAGTGCTCTGAGTTTCATCAGGTCTCTGTTAAATGCAGCTTCAGTTGGCACAGCCTGCAGGAAACCTATTTTTTCCGTCTTTTCACAGAACGCCAGAGCAATGTGATTATCTAACAACTATACTTTTTTTCCATCTTATATCTTAACGAAGAGCAAGATGGAGAATACACCTGGCTCCATAGAAGGGGCAGCACCCTGCCTGCCACCACACCGCATCCCCGCCTGCAACCTCTGCACCAGCTCTGCCTGACTATTACCCAGGCCTGGGTGAGTTCACCCCACGCACTGACCCCCACACCACACCATTGTCCTGCGCCAGAGTCCCTTTGCCGGCAGCCTCCGTCGCAGCCGAACCCCCCCCAGCCACTCCTCGGCCTCATGGCGGTGCCTCTGTGTGGAAAGCTCAGGCTGCCGAAGCAGCTATGGGAGCGGACGATGGGGAAAGCCCATGTGCTCAGTTTGAAAAGCACCTTCAAGTCTGGCACACCCCAAAAGCCACCCGATGGACACTGACCTGCGCTGGGTTCAGGCTGGGTGCTGCGGCTGTATCGTCAGGGTCGTCATAGCAACTCTGCCAGGCTCCTGCGCGAAGGGTCATGGGAGCGGCTGGATTGCGGCTGCGGATGGAGATGGATGTGGTGGTACATGGGGAGCACGAGGGATGGAGCCGGAGCCGTTAAGCGCACGCCACTCTGTGGAACTGTGTGTTTGATAGTTAAGGATTATCTGCAGGATATGAAAAGCTGATAAGGACCAAGTGTTTCACCTCTGCTTGTTCTTTTTAGTACGTGCAGCAGCAGAAGGCTGGAAATGAAAGCACTGATTACAGTACTGATGGGTAACAAAGAAATCAGCCTTGCAAATGTCAGAAGACAAAGGAGAACCCACCTGAAAATGCACATCAGAATGCTTAAAAGAGAAATCTGAATAAATCTGACACTAATTCCCACATCCATTACCCTTCTCCATTACCCAGTCCCAGAGAGCAGGAGTTGCTATTATGGTCTTGTGGGTGTCTGTAATAATCTTCCCTAACACGTAATTAACAGTGCATATTTCAAATATAAACCAAAGTTCTTGTGTCACTCCCATGAGCCAAAGGTACTTGTTTATTCCCATCCTTTTACCACATTTTTGGTACGCAACACGGTGTACCAGGATGGATGGTTAGATGCAGGCTGGATGGTAGAAATTTTGAGATAGGTGGGGGACGTTGGAGCCTCTGCAGAGGTGGGATACAGCTTGGTATTCCCTGATGGGTACCCATTTGCCATCTTCAGTGTCTGTAGTATTAAAGGTGGCTTAAACACTGTATCCACACTTGAGTAGGATAGAAGGTGCTCAGGAGGGGATGGTGCATGCTGGGGTAACGTGCAGTTTCAACTGGAAGCAGGGAAAGATCTTTCAGGTTTGATGGCAACAGGGAGTAACAGGGAATATGGGAAATAGTGAAACTGTAAGGCTGTTTCATCCAGGACTGTCTCTGCTGCAGTCAGGATGGGCAGAGGATTTGCTGGTGCAGCTGGATGGCTCTGCATCTCCCTGAATCCAGGGATGCAGGATACAGGTGGAAGTCAAAGACTTCTCTAAACAGGAAAACCAAACAGAAAACTATGGAAGTTGACGAAGTTAGGAAATACTTATACAAGAGAAAATATTTCCTGTTATTAAAAATGAAATGAAGATGCTCAGGAAGGATTTATTCCCACTCATCCACTTAAACATGCTCTGGTTTTGGGCAGAGCCTAAGAATTACTGAGGACAATCATTCCTGTGTTTTCCTGTGGCCAGTTGTATGGGGGAGAGTGGGGACAGGGGGTTGTGAAGGAAATGAGAGAAACCCATGAGGGAGAAGAAAAAATGCTTACTGCAGCCCAAAAACTACAGCCTTAAATTACAACCAGAAATAGCCCCTTCAGGAAAAGTACGATTTTGAATATTTCAGCCCTGTATTGCACTGCAGTAAACTGAGGGTTTGTCAGTTGAAATAATCAGCTCATTCAGCCCATTTAACTTGTTTATTTTTAAACAGCACAGGCTGCCCGAGGTTTTTGAACTGCAAGTCCAAGCTATGTATCACCCAGCCACAGCTTTTGCTGACCAAAATTATAGACATGTTTGAAACTCAATAAATATTTACTTGATCCATGACTTACAGAAATACAGACTGATAGTGGCAGAGGAAAAGGGTCAAACAAACCCAGCTTGGCATTATTTAGGGTGGAAGTTATATGAATATCTGTGGACTTACGGTATGGTCATCAGGAGCTGTTATTCTGACTCAGCTGCATTGAACTCATATACTGAATCCACCAAGTTTCCGGCCTCTTTCCTGGTGGGATCCATCACCACCACTCAGCAATAATGGTACTGATTGGATCAGTGGAGCCTGGCTGGCGTCGGATGGTGCCCAGTTGAATGACTCACGTGAAATGAATACCTCATTTTATGTAAGTGATTGGTTTCCCCTTTGCCTAAAAATTAATAATGACACTGAGAACAGTTGTGTTCAAATACAACCTCAAAAACACTTGATTGCTCGGGAAGGTCAGATTCGTCGTTCATGTATACTTGTCACTATTCCAGGAATAAAAGGGGACGAATATCAATTTAATAAAACATCCTGGGCCAGGCAACTTCCTGATCTCTCTCATTGTAGACTTAGCAAATCTACCTCACCTATGACATGGAATGCATGCCTGGGAAGGTATCCTAGAAATCAAACACCAGCAATGGATGCAGTGATCAGTTGGGACCCTTATGGACAATTATAGGATAGAGAACTAAATACCACAGTACCCTTCGGTAAACATAACCACAGTTTGGCATAGCATAACAGGGTATCAGCAGGAGCCGTGTTGCAATTTTTTGAGTCTTTAAATGATGCAGCATCAGCTTTGCAAACACATATTTGGAGACTGAGTTTTGCCTTTATGGAAAGGCAATTGAAACATTTTATATTTATGTAATGTCATAGCCAATGTAACAAAAGCAACTAAGGAGAATGCTGTTATTTGTGTCACGCATCAGTATATTTTTGCTTTGGCTAAAGATTTAATGATTGTTAGGAAAAATCACTCGTATCATATGAATCTAACTCATGTAAGTTATCACACAGGTGTCTCTAACCATATTAGAAGGCAATCTTTTAAAAATCTGATTGTATTATGAAGACGATCTGAAATGTGGATTCCTGTGAATTTAACAAATTGTGGATTCAATAAAATGTGGATTCCTGTGTCATTGGGAAGAAAGTGATGGGTTAAGTCATTTTACTAGGATATTACAGGAAGAATTAGGTTCCCCTAGGAAAAGAGTAAAGTGTTTTCTAGAATGCTTAATATTTGCCATTGTATCCGCCATCGTTATTTTAACCTCTACCACATCAGCAATAGCAGCCTTAACTGAGTCCATTCGAACAGCAGAAACGGTAAGAGAGGTATTGACTGATATTATATCAGAATTACAAACACAGGAAAATACAGATGAAGAAATATTGGCTCAATTACAAGCGTCAGAAACAGCTGTCGTGTGGATAGCAGATCGGCAGTCAGCCATGTAAACACAATTGTCTTTGCAATGTGATTGGGAACATAGAGCAGGAGAAATGTGTGTTGCATCCTTACCCTGGAATGAATCAGAACACGGCTGGGAGGCCGTTAAACAACACTTACAAGGAGCCTCTGACTTTTCCTTGCAAACAAATATTCAATTGTCGCATGATTTCGAGGCCACTGCAAAAAGAAGGGTCAAAATCCAGGTTATGATGGGCTGGGAGGAGAACTTGGTTTTGCTTTGGTGCAGTTTCCTTTGTTCCAGCTTTTTCAGCCAAAATTAGGCCCCAAATCTCCTTCTTGGCTGGTTTTAAATGATTATTTTTAAAACTGCTTTCTTGTTTTACTCTCATAGACCTTGACCACTGAGGAGCACCAGCACAGCTTCCTCCACCTGGGATTGATGTAGCTTCAGTTCTGTTGCTGTTCGTACCATTGTTGCTTCAGTTGTCTGGCATTTGATTAAACTCTACATTTATTAAGACCAAAAAGAAGCTCTTAAAACAGTCGTTGTAAATCATACTTTTGCTTAGCCCATGAATCTGCCAATACAATTCATTGCAATAGACTTTCAGCTCTCAACTTTCTTCCAGGTTGGACACACTGAAGAGCAAACTGAGCAATGGGGAGGGTGTGTGGGGAAACATGCCCAGAAACACTTCATTTGTGGAGCAAGGTCCCACGACATGTGATGTTTAAAGAGGAAGGGCTTTTTTCAGTTACATAAACCCAAAGGACCTCAGTATTCTGAAACCAGTCATTTCTGCAATGAAAGGAGGCAGCTGCTCCAAGCTAAGTTTGGTCTCACAAAGCTTGGGGAATCACCCAAGTGAAATGCCCAAACCAACTGAAAACTGACAGAATCAATAACTTAAGTTTATTTTGGGAACTTTGTAGAATAAATAGAAGGAAAATGTTTAGAGGAACATATGTTGGAATTCTTTAAAGGTGAGAAATGTGACAACAACATACTGTGGAAGTAGGATGCTCAGATGTGTGTCTTATTGCTGCTATATTCCAAAGAAAAGCCAGAGGAAGAGGTGGGAGGGTCTTGGACACCAACCAAGTGTATGTCAGGTTTAGCTGGATCAGCACCGAGTGGGTACAACACTGAAGGAGTTACCCCACCACTCTGTTTCTAAGACTTACTATTAGCAGGGTTTAGGACGAATAGGAAGAAGTGGAAGGTTTGAGATGTAAATGTCTCTGGTTGACTTCGGCTTCAGAGGCAGCCTTGTGGGAAAGGGTTTCTTTCCAAGTCTCCCCTCCTTTTTGGTGGGAGCAGCTCTCCCAGGGTACAAACCACGTTGGGGCTGCAGTTTTCCACAGGCTTTCTGGATTAGCGAGTATCCTCTTCCTTTCCGCAGGCTCTGCGTTAAAGGAGAGCGCTGATCTGAAAACTCGGTGCAAAGTTAAAGAATGAACGTTTATTAAGGTTAATTGAGCCTCTTCTTTCAAGAAATCTGGTTTTGGAGCATGTTTGAGTTGTGGAATGAAAAACTGCAGAAGTTGATAGTTAAATAAAATGAATGCTGAGAATGTGGATATGGGAATGTCAGTCACTCAGGGCTATAGCCAGTGATACATAACTGATGTGATATTTTATTTAATAACTCCTAGCTCAGAAATTAGAGTCCTTTTAAAATTGATAAACGTAATTAAAATATGCAATTTCTATTCCTGACATGTCAAACTACGTTCATCATAATAAACAAATTCTCTAGATCAAGTTAAAAGAATTCACTGTTATTTTACCTTGCTTTGGTTTTATTCCAGAAGATGTGATTGAAATAATGAGATTATACAAACAGCTGTGATCTCCCAGGAGGTAGAAAGACATCACAGGCTCAGCTGAGGGGAGCAATGGTCGAGGGAAGCGTGGCTGAGGGGAGCATGGCTGAGGGGAACGATGGGTGAGGGAAGCTATGGCTGAGGGGAGCGTGGGTGAGGGGAGCGATGGCTGAGGGGAACAATGGCTGAGGGGAGCGATGGCTGAGGGGAACAATGGCTGAGGGGAACGATGGCTGAGGGGAACGATGGCTGAGGGGAGCATGGCTGAGGGGAGCGTGGCTGAGGGGAGCGATGGCTGAGGGGAGCTACGGCTGAGGGGAGCGATGGCTGAGGGGAGCTATGGCTGAGGGGAGCGATGGCTGAGGGGAGCTGAGGGGATGGCTGAGGGGAGCGATGGCTGAGGGGAGCTATGGCTGAGGGGAGCTATGGCTGAGGGGAGCTATGGCTGAGGGGAGCGATGGCTGAGGGGAGCTATGGCTGAGGGGAACGATGGCTGAGGGGAGCTATGGCTGAGGGGAGCTATGGCTGAGGGGAGCGATGGCTGAGGGGAGCTATGGCTGAGGGGAGCTATGGCTGAGGGGAGCGTGGCTGAGGGGAGCTATGGCTGAGGGGAACAATGGCTGAGGGGAACGATGGCTGAGGGGAACAATGGCTGAGGGGAGCTATGGCTGAGGGGAGCTATGGCTGAGGGGAGCTATGGCTGAGGGGAGCGATGGCTGAGGGGAGCTATGGCTGAGGGGAGCTATGGCTGAGGGGAGCTATGGCTGAGGGGAGCGTGGCTGAGGGGAGCTATGGCTGAGGGGAACAATGGCTGAGGGGAACGATGGCTGAGGGGAACAATGGCTGAGGGGAGCTATGGCTGAGGGGAGCTATGGCTGAGGGGAGCTATGGCTGAGGGGAACAATGGCTGAGGGGAACGATGGCTGAGGGGAACAATGGCTGAGGGGAGCTATGGCTGAGGGGAGCTATGGCTGAGGGGAGTGTGGCTGAGGGGAGCGATGGCTGAGGGGAGCTATGGCTGAGGGGAGCTATGGCTGAGGGGAGCTATGGCTGAGGGGAACGATGGCTGAGGGGAGCTATGGCTGAGGGGAGCTATGGCTGAGGGGAACGATGGCTGAGGGGAGCTATGGCTGAGGGGAGCTATGGCTGAGGGGAGCTATGGCTGAGGGGAGCTATGGCTGAGGGGAGCTATGGCTGAGGGAAGCGTGGCTGAGGGGAGCTATGGCTGAGGGAAGCGTGGCTGAGGGGAGCAATGGCTGAGGGGAGCATGGCTGAGGGGAGCGACGGCTGAGGGGAGCTATGGCTGAAGGGAGCGACGGCTGAAGTGCACATGGCTGAGGGGAACAGTGATTGACTGGAGCGCGGCTGAGGGGAGCGAAGACCGAGGGGTGATGACTGAAGGGAACATGGCTGAGGGGAGTGATTACTGACGGGACCGTGGCTGAGGTGAACGGCTGCTGAGGTGAGTGATGGCCGAGGGAAGTGTGGCTGAGGGGAGCATGTCTGAGGGGAGCGGTGGGCGAGGGGAGCGTGACTGAAGGGAATGTGACTGAAGGGAACGCGCTCCGCGGTGAGCGCTCGCTGAGGGCAGCCATGCCTGCCGGGAGCGACCACCGAGAAGCACGGTGCCCGCGGGCGGGAGACGGGGCGGGGCGGGTAGGGCGGGTTGGCGCGCGCCACCGCGGCGCCGCGCCCAGCCCCGCGCCATGACGTCATGGGCGCACGTGGCCCTCCCCGCGGCCCCGGTGCGGGCTCACGCCGCTGCCGTTGCCGGTTGCGCTGCTCCGGCTCCGAGTCAGCGCCATGAGGGTGCAGCTGGAGCGGTGCCACCGGGAGTGGCTGGAGCTGGGCGAGGAGTTCCAGCAGCTGCAGGTGAGCTCCGGGGCCGTGCGGGCCATCGCGGTGTCTTGCCCGGTTTAGCGTCTGCTGCGTCTTCCGCGCCGCCCTCCCCGGCTTTGCTTTTGCATCGCTTTAGCGGCTTGAGGTTCTGCCCCGCGCTCTGCTCTGCTGCAGGCGGGGAGGGAGCCTCGGTAGAGCGGGGTCCCGCTGCCTCGGGAAGCAGCTCGCAGGGGCGTGGGAGGGCTCAGCCCCCGGCCCGGGTGGGCTGAGCTTTGCAGGGGCACGCGTGTACGGAGCCTTTGCCCAGGCCCGGGTGCCTGCACGAAGCAGAGCTGTGCATGGGATACGCGTTCTTGTGCAGCACCCCAAAAACTGTGACCCAGTATCCCCAGCTAGGTGCTGTGTGTGCATGGGACATCCCAGACCAAAGCATGGCCGTGCCCTGGGTTTCTCTGACGAGGCACGGAGAGGACACAGTGCTACGGTTCCTGCTGCTGGAGCAAGGATGGAAAAGGGAGACCTGGTGGTTTCGTGCACCCATAGCACTGCACAAAGAGCAGCGCAAGTAGCACCAGTGCTGTGAACATCTCCTGACTGGACTTTAATTTCCTGTGGTGGGATATGAAGGATTCAGATGATGTTTTTCATCCTGTGAAAGTGCATTGAGGGACAGAAAGACTTCAGACCAGGGGCTGAGAGCTGTTCTTGCAAAATGCTGTTACCTCCAGAAGGCTTCCCTTCCCTGTATGTGATCAACGCTGCACCTACACATGTGCTTTACATCTTTAAGGCATTTTTAAAGCACCGGCTGTTGAGGCTCCCCGGGGCTGGTTTTGCCTCTTTTAGGCTGTTAAACAGAACGTGCACCACAGGAAAAATAGAAGTGTGATTTCCAGATTTAGCTCGTTGTCTTCATTACAGTCAGTTCAGGTTGTGGGCTTGTTAGCAGAAGGAAAGGTGGTGGTTGGGCATCGGGGGGGGGAGCACCAGCTGGTGTGGTTTTGTTGATCACTTGTTTGCTGTGTGTGCTCACTGGCCTTCTGGCCCAGAAGTTTGCTAAGATCTGACCTAAACCACAGCAAAACGTTGATGACGTAAGCCCTGCCTCAGTTTCCCCATCAGTAAAAGGAAAATAGAAGTGCTTTCTATGTGGTGGCAGCTGCTGGAGGTGTCACTGCCAAGCAATTAGTGCTGTAGAGGTGAAAAGCTGGAATAACATCTGTTATCTTAGAGCTTCAGGGTGCACAAGTGGGCTTTGTGTCTGAACACGGTGTTGTCATCTCCAGCTCTGTGAGATGCTGGTGGTGCTTAAATGTGCTTTTGGAGGACAGCTCTGTACTTCTGAGCTGGATTCAAGTCAAACCATGATGTGTTGGCATAGAAAACCCAACTCTTGAGTAAGAAGGAACTCGCATGTGGGTGTCTGCTCATGCCTGCCCTTGCACATGGCTTTTTGGATGCACTCACAGCATCTCTTGCTCTTGAGGATCCTGGTTTTCCTAGTAGCAGCTTTACCTCCTCAATGCCTGCATCACTCCCCTTCAGCACTGTATTTGGCTGACCTGGCTTTCATCTTCAGCTGGAAACGCTGGCCTGGGTCTGTACAGGAGCTGCCCAAAGAGCTCCATGGTATTTTCCAAGATACTTTAGTCACTCCCATTAAAAGGGTCCCTTGCTCAATGCCATGAGGGAAACAAATTGATGGTGGGCAGATTTTTGTATTGAGAGCAGCCCTGACCCCATGGGGCAAAACAATCTCAGTTTCATTGCACTCGTACCCAGTTTCATTTTATAGTTGCAGTATAAGTTCTGGGTCAGGGGCTGTGTTCTCCTGCAGAGGAGCACCTTGGACGTAGCTGGTCATAGCTTCTGCCCCAAATGTGCTGGGTGGCTGCCGGTAAGGAGAACTGGAGGTACACTTGTATTTGGGGAGCTTTGACTTGAAGGGCTTCAAAGGGGCTGATGCTGCTGCACTGAGCATCCCCTTGGGGCAGTCACCGTCCTGGTGTTGTAAATCTTGTCATTCAGGTGTGGAGACAACCCCCACATCTTTGCTGGGAGCAATTGAACTCAGGGCAGAGATACTCCTCTCCCTGGTGCATGGGTCCTTTGTTTTTCGATGCTTAATGTTTCCTATGTGGAGAGGGAGCTGGAGCTGAACCCGACCCCTGGGGCAGGTATTTGGCCTGTGGGTTATAAGTGTTAATGTAAAGGCAGTGCTGAGCTCCCTGTGCTGTCAGTAAGTCCCCTTTCTAAGTAGTTGCCTCTCTTGATGAATAAATAAGTGCACTGCTAGCAAATGTTATGTTCTAAATACCAGTGTCATTTTAAAGTGATTATCCTGATGGTTTTGGCTAGCAGTAGAATTTACCAGCTCTCAACTTGCCCATTTGTGCTTCCAATAAATACTTGAACACTCTTTTGGCGAAAGGAGCTTCTCACACCCTTTGAACCAGTCTTTTAAAAGACTCTGTTGCGTGACATCTAGAGAAGCAGAACGAGTTACTGTGCAATCCATGGAGCCCCGAAGTCCTGCCTGTGCTAAGCAAAGCCAAGCCAGTCCTGAACTGATTGGAGCTGCAGTGTCTGGACGTGGTTAGTTTGGTTATTAGGGTTTTTAATTGGATACCAGAGCTTGTTTTGCATCGCTCTTGTAAATAATGAGCAGTTACCAGCCTGGTCCTAATGAAGAGGAGAGCAAAGATTTGTTTTTTATGGTTTCACCACCAGGTTTATGTGCTGGGAAAACCAGTGGTAATTTTCTGTGGTCCTTGATGTGCTGGTAGATAAAGCAGCAAGTGCAAATATCTATTTAACCCATACCTTCTCTTGGCACTAACTCTGTAAACTCTTGTTTTCCAAGTTATTTTAGATCTTAAAATTTGCCCAGAGGACACTCCTTGGTCCCTGGTCAGCCTTTGCTGAGGTTTCCCTGCACTTGGGAAAGCACTGAAATCATTGTAAAGGGTGGAAAAGCAGAGTATGCTTATTCCCAAGCAGAGGGGAGGGGTATGAGACCACAGGCACCTTTTGGTGGGCTTGCAGTTGGCCAGCACATCCTTGTTATGGCCAGTCAAACACTGATTGGGGGCTTCAGAGGATCAATGAGCTGAGATCAAGAAGTTCTTCTCAAGGACCATCTAATGCCACTGGGAGGGGATGGGTTAAAATCTTAAACCAGAAGATGGGACAGTTGGTTGCTTGAACCTGCCTTGGGTGGAGATGGCAGTGGTGGCCAGGGAGTGCCTAAACCCCCAGGCATGGATTTGTGTGATTTTTCTTTTCTGCTCTGGGTCCTCATCTTTCTTTTTTTTTTTCCATCAAATTTAATCTGCATGTGAAATCAATTCCTGCACTGTGATTTAGCCACCCATTTGATAGGGACAGATTGGGATTAAATGGAAGATTAGGGGTTTTGTTACAGGGTGGGATGGGAATGAGGAGCTCCCAAGTGGAATGGTTTATTGAGAAGAGAAAATGAGATGTGTAGAGAGGATGTTCTTCCTTTCACAGGACTTTTGTTAATGTCCATTTCAGCTGTGCTGGATTTGGGCTGATTTGGCATCGTCCCATCCTTGCTTCTTTGCAGGGGTGTGTATTGACTGCTAGAAACAAAGGGTTTTACTTGCTTCCTTCGAAGGCAAGGACTAACTGCAGTGTGCAACCTAGAAGGGCTCTTCCTACCAATTGTCTCCTCTGTTTCTGCAGGAAACACACAAAGTTTACAGACAGAAACTGGAAGAAGTCACTGGCTTGCAGACAGCCTGCAGCAGCTCCATACACCGTCAGAAGAAGACACTAAGGGATCTGAAGCACAGCCTGCAACGGTAACGGGAGACCTGGAGGGTGGAGGAGGCAGGGATGAGATGTTTCCCCTTCCCAAAAGGCTAAAATGTTTGGATTTTTAGCATTTTAATACACAATCTGTGTTGCAGTGCTGATTTTGCTCCATATTATTCTTGATTCACCTCCATCTATCATCGCCAGGTCAATGTTCATAACCCCATGAGGAATGGAGTCCTGTAAATAAAGATGATCTTTGAGGATCAAAGGATCAAAACCTCTGTGGATTTGTATCCTTGCAGTACATGCTGTACGCTGCAGGACTGTACAGATTTTGGTCCACTTGTCTTGCTAGGTGAGCAAAGCTTTGCTCCGTAAGCTATGCAGGAAGAGCAGCATCGATCCCTGAATCTGAAGGTGTAACTTGTTGCTGGTGGATTTACAGGAGGGACCTGTCTCTGGCTGCTTGCAGCCTGCACACAGGCTAAATTCCTTGTGTGCAGCTCTGAATCCACCACCTCCAACACCAGGGGCTGCCAACACCGCTGTGCAGTGCTGTTTTCCATTAACTGGTAAAACCCCAGTTTGTCAGTAAATCATCAGATGTGTTTGCTGCGTCCTGAAATGTTTCATGCCTGAAGAGCTGCACCCTCTGCAATGGCAGTACCTGAAACCACACACAAAGTTCCCAAAGTGGAAAAAATCCCTGCAAAAAAGCATGGTATTCCCTAAGTGTTCTGCTAGGGAAGAAATAAAGGATCCTGTCACTGAGCTGAGATGAAGAGAGAAGCTGATTTATAAACCAGCTAGTTAAAATAACCTACAACAACATAAACCAGGCAGTGAAATAAAGCCATGAAGACAAATGGTGCTGCAGAAACACAGCAGCAAAGTGCACAATGGCATCAACTCGCAGGGTTTGTTTTTTAACAGCGTGGGGTTTAAGACAATGTTATTTTCCTCTAAACAAAAAAGGAGGTAAAAACATGACCAGGAATATCCTGTTTCTGTGTTCTTGCAGGTGCAAGGCCAGAGCGAGTCCTGAAGAGTTTGCTCTCATTCAGGAGATCAGCAGCCAGATCAAGGAGAGGCAAAATGCCTTCTTTGACATGGAAGCCTACTTGCCAAAGAAGAACGGGTACGTGCTTTGCTGGGGAGGCACGCGTGCTGCTTATCACAGCAGTGGTGCTCCCAAAGGATAATGTGCATGTTGAAGAAATACATGTAAAATTGGATTAGTCATAAATCTCTTGCTGAGGTGCTGTGTCACTTGTACACAGCTCATTAGCTGGAAGTGTATGTGAATGTACAGTGTGTAGGCAGTGCAGGTTTTCTTGTTCAGATAAAAGTGACCCTGCATTTAGGGGAGATCCTGCAATTCACTGTTCCACACTGATGTTGTCCTGTGCTCGTTTTTAAAAGATCAAATCAGTGCAAGGATTCTTCTCTCTGTGACGTTTAAATAATGTTTTCAGCCACTCTAATATCTATACTTTGCTTCAGGTGGGGTTGCCAGGACAGGTTTCTTTCTGTACAAGGGCTGTGTGATACTGCAGCCCTTTGGATGTTTCTATTGGAGTCTTATGTTTCTCCCTGTTATTACTTGTTTTGGACAGTGCACACTACAAATCCTGCCCTTAGGCTGTAGTACAGAAAAGGGACCAGGAAAATAAAGCTTTTCTGTAATTTCTTGGAGATGCTGATCAATCTTTCCTGTTTAAATCCTGTTCTATTGGGTATTTTTCCAGTTTGCCTTAATTAAAACCCTACAGAAACACTGGTCTCATCTGCTTCAATCTAGGTCATCCTGTGGTGTTGAAATAAAAGGAATGACTTGGGTCTGCTTTTATTTTCTGTCTTCCAGCTTGTACTTAAACCTGGTCCTGGGAAATGTGAATGTAACTCTCCTGAGTAACCAAGCAAAGTGAGTGAGTGTTTCTGCATGTGTGGATTTCGGTTTCTCTGGGGCCAGCTGTGGGTGTGAACTCAAGTCCAGAGACGGGAATGGATTTCTCTTGGGTCTGATAGATCAAATGTTGAAGGTGGGGAAGGTGGACCATGATATGGGCCAAGATAATGCTTCATATGACTCTGATGGACAATCACTTGCTTTTAAGCCCAGCCCAGCCTGTTGCCTTAATTGTATAAGGCAGGGGTTGCAATGAAAATGGCATTGTGACTTCCAGGCATATGGTGCTCCATAAATTGAGGTTTATGGTTTTTAATATTTTTTGACTAAAAAAAAAAAAGAGAAAAAACTTAAATTTAAAAGTCTTCTTTTAAAATCTAAACCCCAGAAACCAGCTGTGATGGACTTAGGCTGTTGTCTTGCAGCATAATGGACCATGCAGCGTAGTGGACCCTGCAGGCAGAGCGCTGCCTTTCACTGCTGTCTGCTGGTTTTCTAAGTGTTTCAAGCACTGCCTGTCTCTGGGCTTGGCGTGGGGATTTGTATTTGGTTTGAAAGCAGTGAAGCCATGTTCGATAAACACCCTTTTGAGTCCTTCTCTTCCCTTCCAGGTTTGCCTACAAAGATGAGTATGAGAAGTTCAAACTTTATCTGACAATAATCTTGTTACTCGGGGCCGTCACCTGCAGGTTTATTCTCCACTACAGGTAAGCTGTAAGCTACTTCTAATCAAGTATTTTGAATAGAAGTGTGCTGGGTTTGAACTAACTTCTGTTAAGACAAGGTGGCGAGACAGGCTCTGGCAGTGATTAGGCTTTGAGCAGTTGGACATCCTAACAGCTTCTGCACCTCTTCAGCAGTGGCAGGAGCTGTATTTTAGCTACTTGCTTTCCCTTGTTTAACTTTTCTCGGAGTCTCTCATAACTAAGAGAAGCCCAACATCAAGGTTTCTTCTGACCCAAACTATTCTATGATCATGTGCCCTGATCTGTTGTTTTTCTGGCATCACACTGTGCTTGGGAATGAGCTCGTGCATTGTCTGAGGTAGGGGCTGGCATCATGTTGCAACTCTGGGGTTGCAAAGGCAACAAGAGAAGATTTGCATGAAATGATCACACCTGGAATGTTATCTCTAGGTTGTGATAAAATGAGCACAAACAAGCTTCTGCTCTTCAGTTTGGCTTAAAAAACAGAAGGTGTTGGAGCTGGGCTGTTCCACTGAGGTCTCTGTGGGTCTGGGTGAATGGAAGGTTGTACCAGGGAATGATGCTGCCCGAGCCCCTTTGGCTGGAAAGGTTTGCAAATGGCAAAATCAAGTTGATTTGTTGAGGTTTTTCCCTCCCTAGAGTGTAGTGCACTTCTGCTCTTTAGTTGATTGGATTTATATAGATCTCGTGGAATCTCCTCATTAAATTAGCCTGGAAATGCCTCTCTAAATTGGATCATCTGCTGCTTTCCATGGTGCTTTCTCTCCTTCAGAAGGAATTAATGTCATCTCTGCATACCTGCTTATCAGCTAAAGATCTGCAGTGCTGTATCACGAGGCCCTTCCCAGAGGAAAGGGCTCAGAGGCTGGGGTGCTGCTAATGTGTGCAGCTCTGCATGTGGGTTAGAGACGTTCAGGACCAGGGTATGGTGTCTGTGGCCTCCCTTGGTCAGGTTTCATTTGCCCAAGAGGAGGGAGGTAAAACAGGGATTTTCTTTGAACGTGTCCTTATAATTAACAGCATTTCTTTTACTGTGTGTGTTTTCTGTTTAACAGGGTGACAGATGAAGTGTTTAACTTTCTGTTAGTGTGGTATTACTGCACGCTGACGATACGGGAAAGCATTCTCATTAGCAATGGATCAAGGTACTGTGCCACCTGCAGACACTATTTAAAGTATGAAGTGTCCTTTAAAAGAAAAACAAGCAACAAAAGAGGATTCAGCTTAGCACTGAAGCCCAGTAAAACCAAGATGCTGATGCCTCTCTGCAGGGTCTCTTGTCTCCATCCCCCTTCCTGGTTGCTTCCCAATGCAGATGTGACCACCTGAGGCCTGGGGAGGGAGGAGAAGGTTCTGCCTCCCTGCCACCCTGTACTTCACTATAATTTTCTGGCCTTTCTGCAGCATTTGTGTCTGAAAGAAGCAGCCACCTCATAGGAAGGACTTGAAAATGTCACTTACTGGCTTGGAAAGAAAAAAGGCTGTGTGGGCTGCACATCATTAGTCACTGTGGTACCTCATGCTGCAGGGGCTGCTGCTGCTTGCTGTGCTGGAGAGCTTGTGGGAGCATGCAGGATGTGTTCTGGTCCTGAGCCTCCCTCCAGCAGTTGTGGATTCATGGCTGAGATTAAGCCATACTGCCAGGACAGTGTTCCACAGCCCTTTTGCTTGAGTCGTGCCATCTGTTTTGTTTCCTGACATTCCCCCCTCCCCAGTCAGAATCACTTTTTTGTCTGTAAGTGTAAAGCCAGACTTAACAGTGCTCAAATCCATGTTTCTGGTCTAACTGCCACATTTTGTCTGTTCAGGATCAAAGGCTGGTGGGTCTCTCATCACTATGTTTCCACATTCCTGTCTGGAGTAATGTTGACATGGTGAGTCTGCTCTCGCCTGCTCGAGGTGCTTCACGGTGTTTGCATCATCTGAGTATTTAAATCCAGCATGGCCACAAAGCTGTGGCCATAGGGGCACATGGTGAAGCTTCAGACTTAGTGTATGTCTGATGTTACAGATGTTTTCAGTGATAAATACAACACTTAAACTTTGTATTTACATTGCTGAGCTAAAAAAGACAGAAGCCAACCCAAACCCTCAGCCATAGTTATGCTGATGGTGGCCAAATCTCTGCAAGACTCTTGATTTCTGTCTCTGTGTAACTGAGCAAATAATCATCACTTTGCTTTAGAGGGAGGACACCACAAAATGAATCCGTTTGGTGCCTTCACTGAACCCAGACGACAGACAGAATATAAAGCCAAACATGCAAGTTACCTTCCAAGGGGTGGTGGTGTTGGTCAAACAGTGCTGTAGTACAGCAGGACAGGCCCCTGTGCAACCTGTCTTGACTTTGGCATGAACTGATGAGTTAATTATTAAAGGTTGTTTGGAAACAAGAAATGTTTCTGGTCCTGAATGTGTGAGGAGATGATGTAGTGGCAGGAGCAGAAGGTCCTTTGTCCTCTGACTGTCCTGACCTACCATTGGGATAAGGAGCACAACCATGCAGGTGCTGCTGAATGGCTTTGCTGCCTGGAGAAAGCTGTGATAGGCAAATGAATAAGAGGGGACAGCATTTATGCATGTTGGAGAGGGGAAACCTGATCAGTGAGGGCATTTCCTACACACCAGAGTTGGGATATGAGGCAGTAGCATCCTCTCTGGGCTCCCAATGGGGTGGAGCGGGCTGAGTACCAGCTGCTTGCTTCATTTGCTAATGGGATCTGGCTTGGTGGTGAAGGGGAAGGGCACTGCATCATCTGCTTCTGATCAAACAAATAGACCTCCTTTGTATTTTGCTTTCAGGCCAGATGGACTCATGTATCAGATGTTCCGCAGTCAATTTTTAGCATTTTCAATATTTCAGAGTGAGTATCTCTTCCCTTGCTAATTCATGGGCTAAAAGAGCTTTGTGTCTTATGTGCTTAGAAGAAAACACTTCTGTTTGGTAAATACTGGAGTATTAAACTGGGAGAATATAAAGATAACAAATATGCAGTGTGCAAAGATAAACAATAATTTAAATGCTCTTGGATTAAACATTATTAAAATTATTTGATACCTTTATTATGCTTCTCAACAGCCAATGCAGTGATGTTTTCTCTCTCCTTCTCGAGGTTGTGTTCAGTTCTTACAGTATTATTACCAAAGGGGCTGCCTTTATCGTCTCCGTGCTTTGGGGGAGAGAAACCACTTGGACCTCACAGTAGGTGAGGTTTTCTGCAGTACTTTCTTTGTGATGATTTGCACGGGTTTTGGATGCAGTGATAGGGAGAGGGGCTGTGTGGCCTCCTGAGAGAGCTGCCACCCCCCTGCCCTGCCAAGTGTCTTAAGGCAGGAAGGGGAGTGAGGCTTTTATCCCCCTCATTGGGTCCTGTGGGTTGGGAGCAGAAGGCTCTGATCTCTGTCAGGTCTTCAGAGGGTTAAGATGGAGGTTTTTGTTGCAGAATCACAGATTAGTTTGAGTTGGAAAGGAGCTTAAAGCTCATCCAGATCCAACCCCTTGCAATGGGCAGGGACACCTTCCACTAGAGCAGGTTGCTCCAAGCCCTGTCCAACCTGGCCTTGGCTGCTGCCAGGGATGGGGCAGCCACAGCTTTATCCTCTTCCCATTACCACACCTTTATACATCTTAAATTGCTAGGTTATTGCAGAGCAGGACAGGAATAGCTCTTATGGGGTGGTCTGGGTGGGAGGGCTGCAGCTCCAGTCATGGCTGTTACATGTTCACTCTCTGCCCTTTCTGTCAACCTTTTCCAGAAGGATTTCAGTCCTGGATGTGGCGGGGGCTGACCTTTCTCCTTCCCTTCCTGTTCTTTGGACATGTAAGTTGGGCACTCCCGTTTCTTGCTTTGTAATGCAGGACCTGGGTAGCTGCAGCACCATAAAAAGGTGCTTTGGATCATGTGCACCCTTAATAAATGTTTCTAATGGTTTGGTTGATTTGGTTTTCCTAGTAGTGAAATTGCTTTTCTTTCTTTCTCTCCCTTGTAGTTCTGGCAGCTCTATAATGCAATCACACTTTTTGGATTGTCGAGGCATAAGGAGTGCAAAGAATGGCAGGTGCGTGTTGGTTCTGCTCAGAAATAGCACAGAGCAAGGGGAGAGGGGGTGTATCACCACATCCTGAAGGATATTTGGGCATCTGACTCCATCGAAACATCTCAGGATGATGTGGCACAGAGCCTACACAAGGGAACTCAAATGTGAGTTACTGTAGGGAAGCTTGCCACCCATGGGTGACTGCACAGACTGAAAGGCAGAGTGTGTAGGGGAGAAAACATATGTGGGTAAATACCATGTTGTTGATGTATATGGGGGTTTAGTAGCAATGGCTGCTGAGTTGCTGGTGGTTCTTTATAGCTGAACCATGGGTCATATATACAGAAATACAATGACAAAAAAATGATGGCAATGAATCACTTAAAAACATACTGTCCCCATCACTGCCCTGTTTTTAGGGATCCTTCCACTTGTTTTCAGTTGCTGTCACCTATCAAACATGTCTTTCCAGCTGTACTATTGCTCCTGTAAATCCAGATTGACTGCATCACATGTGCAGTGCTGCACATAATCTGATGGTCTTTACTTTGTTTGGATCTTGCAGTAACTTGTGTGCTCACCTTGATCGGAGGAACACACCTTCCCACAGAAACATATTGTTCCCCACGCCTGTGTCTCTGCTGTTCCATGGACATAATGTTAATCCATTACATTTAACTTAATGATTTGGTTTTACTGTCTGGTCGAGTCTGGCAGTGTTAAATATAATCCATCTTACAATATTGAAAGTAGTAAATGCTACTTAAATGATCATACTGTTAACCCACACAGCTGGATGTGTGGATATATATTGGACTATGATCTTTTCTCCTTGGATCTCCATGCTAATTGATGCCTGGACTTGCCAACCAAAGCCCCATCAGAACTCATTTAATGTGGCCAAAGCAGTACCCTCAGCTCTCACCTTGGTTGTTTCTTCCCCCCCCTCCCCTTCTCTCCCAGGTTTCTGTGTTGGCTTTCACGTTTCTGCTGCTCTTCCTCGGGAACTTCCTCACTACCCTCAAAGTCGTGCACACTAAACTCCAGAAGAACAAAGACAAAATGAAGAAGCTGTGACCTCCCCCCCTCCCTGGGTGCTGGCTGCCATCCTGCTGCCCGTGGCAGGCGCTGGGTTTGGGATGGGTCCTGATAAACCCCAGCTACACAATGGACAGGCTCGGAAGGAGTCATCGTCCCCGTGCTTGGTGAAGGATGTGGACTGCCAGCACAGACTCAGTATTACCACAAGCATGGCTCTCCAATCTGCAGTCCTGCTATTTATGTCTATTTAATACAAACCATGTTTGCTTTTGGGGTTTTATTTCTGTATATAGAGCAGCATGCACCTGCCCAGCAAAGTGCCAGCATTGGGAGAATGTGGAATCTACTGTAATTCCAGTTCTGGAATGCTATTTAACACTTTTTTTTTCCTGATTTATTATTTAAATTCTGGGTACTGGATTTGCAAAGGCTTATGAATACTCCAGGTTGGTCAGTAACACAGACCAAATGCTGTTTTTAAAGGCATTTGTTGAAGGTGTGTTCTCAGTGGCAATACCAACCTGTGTGTACTGTGAAAAAGAAGCCCATCTTTGTACCATATTGCTGCTATATATACACTTTTCAGAAGCTATTTAAAGAAGAGAAATCCTCTTTTGGAAACAAAACCAAGCAAGCAAAAGCAGTTTTTAAATGGCAGGGAAGTCTGCTAGCCTTCTTCCAGGGAGACCAGGTCAGCTGGCCAGGCCTGGAACAGACCTAATAAACCATTCAATATACAGCTGCTTCAGCCCCTTTTTAATAACACACTTTGCCCTTTGGGTTGGTTTTTCAGACACTGTTCTGGAAAGGTGGGGGACAGGCTCAGCAGAAATACTAAATACTGCCTTTAGATGCTGCACTTGTACCAGTAATTAAGAGAATGTAAAGACTCGTTCAGGAGGATGGCGTTAAGTACTGCCAGTACATTATGTACTGGCATCCTGCTGAGCTCCTTGTGCTGCTTGAACTTACTCATCCAAATCAGCTCGTTTTGGGTGCTGCAACATCTGTACCTCCTAAGGCCAGCTCAGTATTGTGAGCTGCTTTAGGCAGTGTTCTTCCCAACTGTAAACCCTGCCTTTGAGCTAGCACAAAGGCCGTACCGGGCACACGCTTTGGCAGAATGTGATCCCAGAGTGATGTCCTCCCAGCAAGTGTGCTCCTGAAGAAACACATCCACACCACAGGCTTGAACTGGTTTCAACAGTTCTCTTGCTGCAAGGCAGCAAAATGACAATGTCGCTGTCCTGTGGGCATGAACAATATTGAAATGAGATAATGAAAGGCAGTTTGCATACTTTGAACAACTGTCACGCTAGTTGGGCTGTATCTTGCTATGTTACCTTCTGACTTCTGCATACCCCGTGAGTCTGGGGTTTGTTTCATCCTTTGAACTCTCCATTTATGAACTGTAAATTGTTTTATTTTGAGAGTGATGCTGGAACCTGCTGGATCGGAGCAGTGGACCTGCAGGGATGGGCAGCTCTGCTCGTGGTGAGTAACGAGTTCTGCAGCACGAGAAACTCGGATTAAAAGAGCAAGAAAGCTTCTCTCCATGGAGCTGAGGGTAAACACATTCACTTCCTGCACGTTCATGTTTCAGTTTCAGCTGGGTAAGGTGAGGAGTGGTTCTTTGTCTTTTACTGACAGATCTCTTCTAGTGGCTGTAATGTACAACTCTTCATTATTTTTGTATAATCAAAGATGTCTGCAAACTTCTTAGTTTTTAATTTTCCATTTTAGGCTAATAGGGATTCATTAATTCAATGAATTAATTGATTAAAAAGAAGCTGGAGAAGGAGAGGGGACAAAAAAGAAAGAGTAAGATTTCAAGGATCAAGATCTCTTTATCCTGTATTTAAAACACTAATGATGCTTCGCTCCAAACCAGTTTTTCACCAGCTGGTCTTGTACCCAGCAGAGGATAAAGCTGCATGAGCTCTGATAGACAGTTACCAGGCTCTATGTGTAATGTTTAATAATAGACTCCTGGCATGCACCACTTACAACCTTTTGCCAAAAGCTTTATCACCTTTCCATGAATCCTATGCATTTTCCCTTAGGATGGGATGTAGTTGACCTTATCTTTCAGCAACACCTGTACTGCAGAAACCTCCTTCCCCCTCGCAGGTTTGGTTTATGGTGGTTATAAAACAGTGATTGCTCCTGAAATTATGAGCTCTCACTGCATGGGATGTGCAAAAGAACCAGGAGGTCTGAGGTACATACACGAGGTTGTGCAGTGGGACCATCCCTCCTCCTTAAACACCAACTTCATCACAAAAGGGAAAAGTTTAATTTACAGCAGGAGAGATTTCACCAGGTAACAAACATGAGTTAAGTATTTCTCATAGAATGCACCAGTATTTTCATCTGTGATGTATTAAATAAGCTATGCAAGTTTACTGTAAAACTAACTTTACATTATAAAATAGCTGCTTAGACCAATTCTAACTGTAAATTATTTTCCACGATATTCCATTTCTGAACTGGAGCAACCAGTGCATCTCCACTGGTAAATGCCACTTTCCATTGCAGCAGCAGGTCTTGTAAGGAGACCTCTCAGGGTGCAGCTCTGTAAAGCTGGCCCAGCAGCACAGGTGAGTAGTGGATGCTCCATCAAAAAGTTAAGACAGAACTTCATCTCTTTATCATCAGAGCTGCTCTAGCATCACTTCTAAAAGATGTGGCTTTTCTCCTTGGAAAAGACAGTAAATTGTAGCTAAAACATGGCACAATTATTTTGCAGAGTTAAAACCACCCCCCTGATTAACTCACACACTAGCAGTTGCTTTTCATTGCAATTGAAATAGCGAGTCCAAGACCTGACTAGTGGTTGGCTGCAGTCAGGAGCAAAAGCCAGGTGGACAAAGGCACACTGCATCAGTTAAACTGGATGAAGAGCTTTGAAAAGCTGGTGAGAGCAGTGCCACAAAAGTGCAAAAATAGTAAAAATAATTAAAATTGAATATAAAAATTGTTCTAGAAACATAAACGTGTGATTAAAACCCCAGCCTTTAACGTCGGACTGTTTCTAAACCTGAATGGCTCGGCTGTGGTGCAGTCAGTGCTCTCCTACTGTCCGGATCATAACACCGAGCACACTCGCTGGTTCTTTTGCCTCTTGGCTTTTTTCAGGGTGTTCAGTGCAATGGTGGTGGCTTCTTTAAAAACGTTTTCGATGTTTTCCCGACACTTGGCTGAGCACTCCAGGTAAATTTCTGCGTGAATCTGCTGACAGGCGGCTTCCCCCTGCAGAGCACAAAAGGTAAGAGAAGATGTAAAGCCAATGTATGAGAGAAGGGATATGAGGTGGGAATGAAAGGGGGTTATTTTGTACATCATACCATGAGCTCGGGAAGAAAGAAGCTGCCTCTAAGTATAATATTAAGAGTGTAAGTGGCATTGGTAATAAACTGAGGCACTGTTAAATGAACCATTTTTCCCCCCCCTGTGTTGATCCAGAGCCTGGCCTAAGTTCAGTGCATTAGAGACTAAGATACAGACTGCTGATAGTGTAAAAACATTCTCAGTGTTAAATCTGTTTAAAAGAAATGCTGAGGTAGATACTCGTGAGGATAAGATGTCTGCACAGCAATGTTTCTTCAGGCCTGACCTTAACTGTTATGTGATGTCACCTTTAGTAATGAGTGTCACATGCAAGAGCTGAATGTAGACCAATGTCTTGCCTTCTTTGCTGGTGCAATTGCAAGAACCCCAGCTTTGGCTTTGGAGCATCACAAGAGCTCAGCCAAAATCCTCATATATGTAAATGGGTGTCTTTATAGCATTTCTCAACCTCACCCCAGTGCATGCAATGGGAACAGGCCAGAATCTGAAACACTTGCATGCAATCCTGGAGTGTGAAATCAGCACAGATGTAAGACAATGGCTTCTTACTTTGCTTGTGATCCTTTTGTCATTGCAGTCAGCCCCCACTTCTGAATGCTTATGAGCCTTAGAGTGGGAATTTCAGGTCTGCAACCCACAGCTCACAAACTCTGTATTTATTCATTATAAGCCCTGGGAGTGGGGTCACTTGAGCACTCAGGGTTCCATAGGGGAGTTTTTCTTCATCGTATTTAAGTGAAGTTTGTTTCCTTCCAGTGGTTCACAAGCTGCAGTGCTGGCAGATACTGTTCAGCTCCTCTGGGCCTGGCACTGGAAGCATCCCTTTGCATGACTCAAGATGCCACCAGCTGTAAAAGACTGAGGTAGTGTATATTTAAGGGGAGAAAAACCAAGTGGGAGGGTTCACATAGGAGATAAGTTTGTACATCTTGTGGGCCCTGGGATTTGATCGCATGAGGCCCCAGAAGACTTGCCTAAAGTGTCTGTTGCTTGTCCTCAGCCTCACACGTGAGGGTGATGTGAGTTAATAACGCAAATGAGGGAGCAGCTGTTCACAAAGCAACAAGATGGGCATCTCATCTTGAGTGCAAGGAAGACAAGCTGAATGTCCCCATGTACTTTAGTGGTGATGCAATTGCAGTTTCTTTTCATGCTGCTTAGAAAAAGCAGCGATTCAATCAAGGTCTCGTTGCAGTTAACCTTGTTCCCTGGACTTGCGTCTCGAGCAGTTTGGAAGCTGCTGCTCTTTGAGATGAGATGAGAGGAGAAGATAGCTTTGTTGTTTAAACAAGGTAGGAGATGAGCTGAAAGGGCCCATGTGACATGGAACAAGCTGTTCCATCACTGTTTCTCCTGTACTTAGGACAGCCATGTCAGTGATGTAACAGTGCTTCAGAATACTTAAATTGAAAACATTTGATAATATGTAGGTATTTTTAGGATCACTTTAAAGAAAAGCCTCTTACATTAGAGAAGCCTTGCAGATGTTGTTGCTATTGTCCTTGAAAGGATTTATTTTTAAATAGGGTTTGCAAAACTTTTTTTCCAGAAGTGTTTTTAATTCTGTAGCCTGTATCCTGGCATCTCCATTCTTTATCACAATCCTGATCAAAGTACGAATCATAGGAGCAATGTATGCTCATAAAAATCATGAAGGGAGTCCAACAAACTCATCAAGGCTTAAAAATCTGTAGCAGTAATAACCCAGCTGTGAAAGGAAACAAGGAGATGTAAAGAGCATAGAAGGAGTAGCCAGTAGTGTCCTTTCAGACACCCCAACATATGCAAAACACTCTTCAACTTCTCTTAACTTTGGTACTAAAAATGAGTGGTGATTTGGCCACTTCCAGAAACAACTTCCAGAAACCCCTCTTAGTGCTGTCAGTAATTCCTTTATCTGGATGCTGTGAGCATCTAATTCTGGAATACCTGTGACTCTACTTGTGAGGAACGATGCTATTGAAGTGTAACTGTGCTTCATCTCTTGCAAAGAGAACACCATTTTAAGCGCACTTGTACTGACCTGGTTGTAAGTAATGGGTTCCTGCTTGGAAGCCCTGAGCTTGCGCAGCAGTTCCTTGTCTTTGCGAAGGTCTGTCTTGCAGCCGATCAGCACGAGCGGGACACCGCGGCAGAAGTGATTCACTTCAGGGTACCACTGATGGTAGAAAGACAAAGACTTTACAGCTGTCTTCTTTCTTGCTTCAAATGAAAATAATAAAGCCAAGGGACGTTTATTGTATGTTGCAATCTCAGTGTTTTGGAAGCTGTTCAGGTAGTGGCAGGGACCCAACACATGCTATTTACATTCTACAAACATGTAAAAGTCCTACCCAAAGTCAGTTGCTTTCTAAAATATAGGTGGCATCTTTTATTATACCAAAGTGCTTATTTAACATCTGTTTAAGTTCAGAAGAGCTCCTATTAGTCATATTTAAGAGCAGAATTTGGGCCAAGTCTTGCTTTGTTTTGCTGGTGTCATGTACAGGGGCACTAATTTCTACTTTGGGGAATTACAGAAATCCCAGTACAGACAAGGGGTTGCTTACATCTCTGTGCTGTAGCTAAGCGTGCATGGGATGGAATCTAAACTGCTTGTGTGCAGTGCTGGTTGTGTGGCATCAATACAGATGGAACGGATAAAGCTGTGATTTCACCACTGGTGTACTTGTTGGTGTACTGCAGAATCCCAGTTCTGAGCTCCAGGTGTGAGCTCTGTGACCCTGCAGCTCAGTGTGTGGTGAGTGCATCCACATGCCCAGGGTCCAGGACACTAAAAGCACTGGCTGTTTTAATCTGACCTCTTGTCCTGTATCAGGCCTATGCAATTAATTTAAAAGGTTGAAGCAATTACAAAAGCCTCTTACCTTGGCTGCCACGTTATCGTAGCTAGTGGGGTTCATCACATCGTAGCAAATCAACACAACGTTGGTGTTCTGGTAGGAAAGGGGTCGGAGCCGATCGTAGTCCTCCTGCCCTGGAACACAGAGAATGTTTTGGATAGAAAAAAATCTCTGTCCTTAACGAGCCATATGATGGGAATAGGTAAAGATACATACTTGAGATCAAGAATAATGAGACTGTAATTGCAGAGACTGCAGGTTTTCCATTCTTGTAAAACACCTTCCCTCAGCACAGGGTTGGACTAGCTGATCTCCAGAGGCCCCTTCCAACCCTATCGATTCTGTGACATGCAGGAGATTCCCCTTCACTGACAAAAGCGATGCCTTAGGAAATAAAGCATGTCCTTGGCAAGTTAGAATAAAAAGCCTGCTAAGTACTTCAAAGCAGTTCCAACCGCCGAGTGCCAAGTGGCTGCTCACAAGCAGGATCAGTAAGAGGAATTTGACAGTTATCGATTAAAACATTTGCAATTTGGCAGTGACTTTGTCCTCCCTAATATATCATTTGCACACATGATGCTGTGAGGAGAAGAAACACCATGTTTGCTAGACACAAATGCTGAAGTAAAACCCTTAGTGGCAAACTTACTTTTCCCAGCCCAGTGAGCTGAGAGGAAGCAGCACTACTGCTCAACATGCTGCAACAGGAGCCAGGCTTAACTGGTCTGTGAAGCCAGGACTACACAGCAGAGCTTAGGGATGCTCTGAATTCTGGAAAAGGAGAGGATTTGTCTGATTAGGGCTATTCTAGCACATGATCTGATGAGGAAGCTAATTTGCTTCAGACCCATACTCTTCCCCTCGCTGTACAGATGACTTAGCAGTAATCACCACACTGAGATCTGAAGGTATCTTGCTCTGAGAGATTAAGAAAGAAATAATTGCCAGATAAAGCTGCCAGCTCATGAAAAAATCCACAGTCTTTTACACGTGGATTTTCTTCAGAGACTTCAGGAAGACACTGTGACTTAAGCAGTCTGTAGATCTATTTGCCATCTGAATGCTACCCTTGTAATCAGGTATGTCTCTGTGATGCGCCAGAACTCCAAAACAAGAACTGGGATTGCTATTCCCTCCCTCAATCACCACAGTGAACACACAGCCTAGAAACTGCCCTACAGGGAAGTTACACATCTCAAATCTTTGTATTGGCATTTCAAATGAAGGGATGCTGAAAATTCCAGCGTGCCCCCAACTTTATATGAATTATTCCTTGCCCAGTCACATACCCATTACTCTGGCCAACGTGCTTGTCTCCAGCTGCAAACTGAAGGATTGCAGATAGCGCAAAGCCAATAATTCTACACTATTTTGATCCCCTCCTTCATTTAAATGATGGATTGAGGTACTGGTTATTACAAGGCAATCCCTACTGACCAAGCCATTACTCAGTTTGCCTGAGGTGTTTGTAAACCAGAAATCTTAGGTTTGGACTACTTCACATTTGAGCTTCTGCAAGAGCAATGTGTTCTGTAGGCAAGGTGCAGAACAAAGAAGGATTGATCCCTCAAGGTTTAATCCAGAAATAATAGACAATTGACAATATTATCCATGTTGTAGAAACATTCAGAGCAAAGACTGTACTGTTCAGCCCTTCTTATTCTCTTCAATCCACCTACTTGTTTGCAGCTGATTTACCATTTTGTTGCTGATAATCCTTTAAATGCATCGGGTGCCACAGACTTCCTCTAGTGCTATGTGTTCTGTATGATTTTCCCTGTTCAAGTTCATGCCCCTCAGCTTCTACCAATGTACCTTTTAAAATCACAAGGACCTCCAAGTTATTGCTCGCCATTTGTGAGACAGACAGCACTGTCCCCTTGGAAGAAACATGTTTGCTTGGAATCAGAACATACAGCTATGTTAATACTCTGGCCAGGATTAACAGAAGAGGTGTTTTCAGTGATGTGACACAAATATGCTGTATTGCAAGCCAAAAACTAACTATGCCTCAGTGAACTGCACCTTCATGTTCAAACCAGCTGTGCAATTATCTTCTTTTTAAGCAAACTGAGGAGATACACGCATCAGGAAATGCTGGTGTGTAAAATGCACCTCCATGTACATTCGGAATTTCAAGTACAGAGCACAGAACAAGGTAGAGTGCAGAGACCACAGGGGGAAGGTTAGGTGGTAATTGCTTAACTTGTATTATGGATAGATGATTGTGGTGCCCACTTGGAAGGAGAGGAAGCTATTTAAGAGCTCAGATGCAGTTCCTCAGCTGCTGAGGATGTAACAGGACCCAGATCAAGCTGTGTCTAAACATCGACATCCCTCTCACTGAAAACAATCCCTTTCACCCCCTGCCCTTAAGTGCTGCTGATGAAATGCAAGAAAGGGCCCGGGAGACTTTTTCTCTGTAAAGCTGCTCAGTCTGTGGTCAGAGCTAATTTGGCACAGATTTAGGTCTTCTGCTGGAAGAGTTTGACAATGAAGGAACAGGGCTGAATCTAAGCAGTAACTGACTGTGTGTGCAAAGCTCCCAAGTGTGCTCCCTCAAGCACAGGTAGCTGTTTTCTTTCCCCAATTAACAAAAAGCATGCTGTGGAAGAACTGGTTAAATGTATCCCTCTGTGTGAGCATAGCTGTGACTCTCCTTTGCTTTCCTCAATTCATTGTAGCATCAGAGACCATGTTTGGTGTTTTCTTTTAAAGAGAAAACCCCATCCAGCTGAATTAATCTACAATTGGTTAATTCTTTGCAGAGATCACACTCCTGCATGGCTCTGTGCATGCTGCACAACCCACATAATGCAGTCAGGCCCTGTGGTGGGGTGGGGGCTCAGGAGGTGGTTGAAGTTGAATGGGAGAAGAAGTGAAACCACAAGTCTCCATCTCGTGCATCTCATGTTCGCCTCTGTCTGCTCTTCCTCACCCCTTCAGCAATTTAGTACCAAAGAAGTGCTAGGCTGTGTGTTGCTCAATCCATAAGGGAGCTCAGCACCCCGACAGGAGAGGGTAAATGGTGAAGTCAAGACTTGCAAGCCTAGGAACCTACCAGTACATGCAAGAGTGCTGCGCGTTGCCACCAATTGCCGGGGGTAAGGAAGAATGTAATATCCTGCCACCCTGTCCCGTACACCTGACCGCTTCCTATGCATGGCCATGTGTTGTCTGTAACACTCCACACTCATGGTTTAGGACTGACATGAAACTGTGCAATGTTGAGCCCTCAGAGGCACACAGAAATGCACCCAGTTCTCTTTGGATTGTTAATTCTGCAGGCTCCATGGGAATACCATGGTTATAAGCTTGCCAGCTATGTATTTTTCACTACTCAGTTCAAAAAAGAAATGGGAAACAGTCATTTTTGGCAAGAATAAAACCAGAGGAGTGTATTTTGGGTGTGGAGCGAACACTTCAGTTAAGAAGTTGGGGCTGTATTCTTCAGGTACACTCTCAAAGTTAAGGAAAGTTATTCTTGCATATACTGGCTTCTAGAATGTCTTGTAAGGCCCCAGAGTGCTGTGCATGTGTCATTACAGACCTGAAAAACCCCACTGGAGTGTGCTTCCTGGCAGTCAGAGTCAGCACCCACAATGATGAGGCATTGCTTCCTCCCCAGCTGAGCTCTTTTCTTTGGTCTGAGTAAGTCCTGTGCTGAACACCATCAGAAATTGAACCTTGTGACTGAACTGCAGCTAAAGCATCTCCCTTAGTAGTTAATTTGCCTTTCAATGCCTTTGCTTCTATTGAGCACAGCAAGAAATGGAAACTTTTAACTGAATAAGCAGCTGCAAAGCCTGGTTGCAGATGAGACAAGTGATGTTACAAAGCCTTTACGCGTTGCATATGTATGCCACCAACTTCCTGCAATAGCAAGAGGTGTCTGATGCGGAAGACAGAGCAGCATAGTAGAAAAGTCTCACCAAAAATGTTATTCCAGTATATTTTAGACTAACTTATTAACTTCATTTGTTGGTACTCTAGCGTATTTTAGACTAACCTATTAACTGCACCTGTCCTTTACTTTCTTCTGATGCTGAAGTGCATGCAACTCTCTGGTGTTGCTCCTAGCAAGATCCTAAAAATATCAAAGTCCTTTCTGCAGTGGGTGCTTCATGAAGATGTAGTGACTTTATAGAACAGCGTTGCCCTCTCTGCACTGCTACATGGCACTTTGCTGAAGCCCTTCCCCTCAGAAAGGATTTTACATCCTTTTGATCCGATTTCAGTGATTTTATAGTTGAATGATTTGGAACCCTTCAGACTGAGAAGCAAAACACAAGCATGTTTTAAAGAGCAAGACCAACTCAAACAGCTCCGTAAGTCCAAAGATGATTCACAAAATACGGGTGATATGCTGCACTGTTAAACCACGGTACTTCCTGTAGTAAGTTGTATGTTTAGACTCCTCTTTAAGCTACATTTTGTGCTTTGCACCCACCCCAGAGCATCATCCCCCAGCTGAAAGAGGAATTGAATGAGCTGTTGGTGCATGATACGACAGAAGCAAGACAACGTCGTGGAACACCGACTCCAAAACTGTATCTCCCATGCTGCATCCATGGGGCAGAGGGATAGGAGCTCTTGTTTCCTGAACTGGACGCTCTCCTTGCTCTTCTCTTACTGCACTATTTGAGCTTTGAGGACAGGACACAACTCTTGGTCCTAGTCTAAGCCGTAAGGAACTCAGCATCAGTTTTGTGTTATTAAAAATAGGATGGGATTAAAATGTGTGCTTAAGTGAGTTCTTCCTCTAGTCTGACAGCTTCAGAAAGAGGATGAAAAGCTGCTTGAATTACAGAGTATGGCAGGCCTGTAACATAAAGCTACGTCACTTCATTTGCCTTTCAATGCCTTTGCCTTTATCGAGCACAGCAAGAAATGGAAACTCTTAACTTTGAAACAGAAACAAAATCCAAGTCTTTCCTCCTCCCAAGCAAATGCCTCAACTAAGGTGGCGATGTCCCCCCTTTCTTTGCACCTGATAATCTTGATGTGTCTCATGCAAAGCAAAAGGGAACTTGACAGGAAGGGAGGAGGCAAGTGTCAGCAGCCTCTAGCAACTTGTCACCTGGTGGCAATGACACCCTTTTGGGTGGTGAAACATGTTGGTTTCAGGGTTTCCAGATGAGGGATGGAAAGCAGTTAGGCAGGGCTAAACTCTGCCTGACGCAAGGAGCTGGGCTCTTACGTCAGGCTTGCGAGAGGTCAGTGCTGCAACACTGAACCTGCCCGACCTACCGCCACTTCTGGATCCAGCCCATGTTCCTTGGAGCCTGGAAGAGACTCCAAAGGCAAATGTCAGAAGCGGAAGCACGGTGATTTTAAATGAGAGGCGGCCAAGTGTCAAGTACTGCGTGACAGGGAAGAATTCCACACTGACAGAGAGCAAACACAAGAACTCAGCAACGTCACTGTGGCAAGTCCTTTGTGCCAACATGCTGTATTAAGGAAATCCCTCTCTGGTTGCTCACAGTAGATTTCAGCCCTTCTCTTTTCCAACACAAAAGCCTTGCCATTCAGTAGAAACTACATTATCAAAAACACTGGACACGAGAACAGCAACATTCACACAAGAAGATGCACTGGCAAAATGGGTGCTTAGGATCTTACTCTACCACAGTAAAGATCAGCAATAAAATTCACTTTCAGATTCGAAACTATTCAGATATGTACAACACACAAGAAGGTAAGTGTGCTTTACTACTGTTAGAAATGAACACGGACTGCACTCAGTTTGTGTTTGTCTTGGTGTAAATCTGTAACAACTCCACAGCCTTGAACTGAAACCGATGACTTACACTCCACTGAAAGGGAGCACATGTCAGTGTTAGGGTTCATTTAGGAGGGCAGCTGGATAGGAACTTTGAATGAAGTTGAACACAAACCGTTTCACAACTTTCTGACATGAACCCAACTGAATTTACCACCAGTTTCAAGTGACTTTTACTGCTGCGGCCTTTTGAACACAAACCAGCCTTTTTCCTCCTTCCCCATCTGATCACATGTGGCAGAAGATTAAAATACTTTCCTGGTTGATTGTATTATGCTTTGCAGCTGGGAGCTGGGGTTTAATGCCTTCAGATATGGTTGTTATTTTTCTTAATAAACAGGGTTGTTACGTTAATGAATGTGTCCCTGGCTAGAGCTGCCTTTAGACAAGCAACCCCTTTTTTTCTGGGAGGCACACTTCTGCATGCAGCAGGTAACGGTTGTTGTTTGGTTTGTACTTTACTCTCCAGCAGGTTTAACTGTGGTATTATGCTAAAAGTACGCCTGTAGAAAAGCAAGTTGAAAACACGGTCAGCTTTACAGCCTTCGCCTTCCAGCCTGGTTTAAGCGGACACCACAAAAGCTGCTGGCACACAAACAGGGACGCGATCACAGGAGCAACACTTTACACCGGTAAAAGCAGGTTCTGCTTATTTAGCTGAAGGGCTCGGTTTGGGCTCAGGCCCAGGCCAATGCCGCAGCACTGCCCCTTCCCAGAAACTGCCTCCTCATCCTGCTGGGATGGGGGAAATGGGAAGCGCGATGTGAAACCGCCTCACCTGCGGTGTCGTACAGCTTTAGGGTGACCTCCTTCTTGCCCACCGTAACGCTGGTAGTGTACTTCTCGAAGACGGACGGCGCGTATTGCTGCAAAGGGAGGAGAAGCCGCTCTACTCAGGGACAAGCACGCGCCTCGGCCGGTCCCCAGCCCCTCGCCCCGCGTCCATCCCGGGCCCGGCGGCGGGGCTGCCCGCTCACCTCAGGGAAGGCGCCCTTGGCGTACACCATCAGCAGCGAAGTCTTCCCGCAGCCGCCGTCCCCCACGATCACCACCTTCACCTCCTTCCTGCCCGACGGGGCGGCCGCGCTGCCGCGGGAGCCCCCCGCCGAGCCCGCGGGCCCGGCCCCGTTGGCCGCCTCCATGGAGCGGAGCGGGGCCGGGTACGCGGCTTCCCCTCCGCCTCCTCCTCCTCCTCCTCAGCGCCCTGGGGCGGGCAGGCACCGCCCGCGCCCCGCTGGGGATTGGTCCTGCCCCGGGCGCCGGCCCCTCAGGGCCCCGCCGCCGCCTCAGCCCGCACAGCCCCGGGGCCTGAAGGCCTGAGAGCTCCCTGCGGGCCCTGGCGCGGAGGCGGGGCAGCCCCGGTGGGCACCACAGGAGCCCTCAGCGCCCTTCAGAGCCTCGGGGGCTGCGCGCCCCATTCTCCTGCGGAGCCTCTGAGGTCTCCACACACCGTGGCCGCTGGGCCACGTCTTCTCCGCGCTGCCCACCGCCCGCCATGTTGCGGACTCTTGGGTGCTCGTCCCCGGATAGCAACTGTGGCACCAAGTCTCTAGCCTCATTTATTCCTCCATGGAGCCCTTCTGGACCTCAAGCACCATGTTGTTTTACACCAGGGAACATCTTCGGTCCAGCCTCAGCCTCTGCAGCGGTAGATCCCAGTCCTGACGCTGAGGGGTGCAGTGCCAGCTATGGTGGGAGCAGGCAGAGACTCCCTGAGGTACCCCCTGAAACCCATCTTGTTGCTGGCACTGGAGGTGACCTGCTGCTTGTTTTCTACAGCCTTTATTGCTCCAGTGGGAACCAACAGCTCTGCTCAATGCTCATTCACCCACACCAAGGTGAGCAGAGATGAAAACAAACGGGCATTTTGATTTTAATTGCAAACGTGGTGGCCCCAGGCACCGGCCTGGTGTTCTGCACCACGGGAGGCCGGGGACCACAGCAGCCGGGTACAGTTTGCTCTGATACAGAGGTCAGGGAGTGATGCTGTGTTTGTGCCAGTGCACAAAACAGGGTGTTTCTGGCCTAGCAGGGTTTACCGGTGGCTCCGTCCCAAATACCACCCCCCCCCCAGCTCTTAAGAAATCCAAACTGGCACTTAAACGTTTTCAAACGCCGCTTGTGGGGATAGCAAGAAACCCCCAAAGGAACGCTTTGAGTGGAGCAAGGTCACTGAATGCAGCTGAGGGGAAAGAGATGCCGGCTCCAGCAGGTTTGCGTTGCCTGCTGCACGGTTGTGTCACTAGATGGCCTTCCAGAGCCAGCGCAAACGCTGCCGCACGCCGCATCTCTTCCAAGGCAAGGCTGCTTTGTGCAGAGGGCAAACAAAAAGGGTATTTCCACGATAGGAAGTTGGAGGGACGTGGAAATAACCAACGAATAACACAGATAACATCAGTAAAAGGCAGTCAGGTTCACACCTATTCAAGTAACCCTTTTACTAAGGAAAACGTTGAATCAACCATATAGAATACACAAGCTGTCAAAAAGACGCTTTATGAACCAGAATCTCGTATCTGTTATCTAGAACACAGCAAAAGCCGCCAGCTGCTGTCGACTGCAATGGCTGAGGGCATTCAGAAACAGACAGGAAAGGATTCTTTTACCCTGAAACAACTTATTTGGAGCTGGCTCAAACCCAGCATCACGCTGTGTATGATGTGATCAGCAGATAGGTGTCATCCTGTAGCTGAGTGCTGTGATTCAGGTGGTTTCTTTCAAGTCAATTATTGCCATAAGAGTGTTGGGGGGGGGGGAGTGTTGGGTTAAAAGTATTTTGTGGTCGTCGTTAGGTTGGTGGTGTTGCTTTTTGGGGTTTGATTTTCTTTTGCAAGTCTCACAAAACAATATTTACATCTCTCAGAGTTTTGTCTCCTTTTACATTTTATAGTTCAGGAAACCTTTCAGATTCGTACACCTTCAGGTTTGGGACAAAACAATTAAAAATGAGTAGATTGTAAAATCAAGGCAAAACGCTCCAGAGTGTTTTAAAGTAATGGCTGGTTTATTTGTGGTGAGTCAACTTAGTAGTGAAGAAACACAGCACTTCAGTGTCTCAGTTACTTAATTAATGGGTATGCAGAGCTTCCGGCATACAAAGTCCCATGCAAGAGCTAAGTGTATGTTGCTGACTGTGGAAAAGTAAAACCTGATCTGGAATTCTGCCACTGATTTAAATGGAGGAAGATTCAACCCTCAATTAGTAAAATTCAAATCTAATCATTATTAATTACAAGTGTCCTTCTACTACTTCTGTTTTGGCCTCTGTATTGATTTTGGCACAAGTTGTTTCACTGAAAGCTTACACATCTGCAGGGCAAGACTCAATGTGCACACAGAGATTTCCAGTGAGCATTACCAAAGTCAAGACTTTAATGGAGTATGGTAAATATCTGTGTTCCCATCCTGTTACCAATTGGTTGCTTCTCTACTGCCAAGGAAAATAATAGGAAGGAGTGAAGGGTTAGGAAAACTGCTGGAAGTGTATGCTTTTTAAAAGATGCTTTGACACTCTAGATGGTATTGATGGGTAATTCAGGTTAGTATGAAGACACCCAGAAAAGTCTCACAGATGGACATGGAACTGTTGGAACAAGTCCAGAGAAGGGCCATGAGGATGATCAGGGGACTGGAGCACCTCCTGTATGAAGACAGGCTGAGGAAGTTGGGGCTGTTCAGCCTGGAGAAGAGAAGGCTGCGTGGAGACCTCATAGCAGCCTTCCAGTATCTGAAGGGGGGCTATAGGGATGCTGGGGAGGGACTCTTCATTAGGGACTGTAGTGACAGGACAAGGGGTAACGGGTTAAAACTTAAACAGGGGAAGTTCTTACTGTAAGGGTGGTGAGGCACTGGAATAGGTTGCCCAGGGAAGCTGTGAATGCTCCATCCCTGGTGGTGTTCAAGGCCAGGTTGGACAGAGCCTTGGGTGCCATGGTTTAGTGTGAGGTGTTCCTGCCCATGGCAGTGGGGTTGGAACTGGATGATCTTAAGGTCCTTTCCAACCCTAACCATTCTATGATTCTATTAGGTTTAATATTGGAACTCTGACTTCTTTACAATATAGGGTGATGAAATAAGTTGATGCTCCCATTTCTCAAAAACACAAAGAGTAGATGTTACCAGATTTGACAGAATATTCTGGGTAGCTCTCTTCTGTCTGGAGGAACTGAGTACTGTCGAAGTTTTATGTTTCCAGTCACTTAAGCTCTACCATAGTGCATGCCCTTAGGTGAAGAAGCATGGCTTGCAGTAATATTTCTGACAGAAAATACAACAATTTTAGCTAGCCAGCAAGGTCTCAGACTACTGATACGGATACAATTGTGTAGCCACAATTGCAACTGAGGAGTAACAGCACACGCCATCTGCTGTATACTCATATTATTAGTTTATATAGTAATATAAGCTAGACAAGAATGGGGACCTGTTCTTCCTAAATGTCTTGAGGACTATGCTTTTTAAATACTCTTCAGAATTTTCTTGTGATAATACAGACCCTGCTTTACAAAGACTTAACAATAGTTTAGCCCCATTTATATAAAAGGAAATATTCAGAAACTTAGTTAAAAACATGCATAACAAGACAGAGCCTTAAATATTTATTTTTAACATTACCACTGATATTGTGTTTCCAGCCATGAATTCCCACTGCAGCATGTACATACAGAGCAAGAGATGATGCCCTGAAGAGTTCACAATAGGAAAGACAGATCCTAAAGAATGGGACTTATCAAGTAAGTAGTGATTTTCTGATAAAATTAAGATGTTACACAAGGGCAACAATTGTTTGTGATGTGCACAGACCCCACTGAAGAACAGCCTCTGCCCCACAGCATTTAGCATGAACAGGGAGCGCAGATAGAGAAGGGGAAGCTGTCATGTAGGACAGCTGAACTGACCTTGCACACACATAGAAGTTGTGGGTGACGGTGTAAGAGGAGAAGCCTATGATAAACTCAAAGGTATATTTTCAAGGTAATTCAGTTTGTTTACAGAACAATTGTACAAAATTGTCCTTTCAGCTGTGTTTTGCTCACAGTGCCAATGCTCCTTTGGCCTTCCCTCAGCACTAGAAATAGCTTTTGTCCAAAATCAAAGCTCCTGGTCTCCTTGACTTTCAGCTGCTTCTCAGTATCCATTGCTGCAGCGTTTCTTGCTGTTCCTCTTGCACATGCAGAGCTCTACCATCTGGTCCTCATGGCCTGGTATTTTACACACACGCCCCCACCCTGAAAAATCCCCTGGGCCACATGATTCACCATCTATTCAAACCTTGCCATGTGCCTGCTTTTTGTGTAGTAGCCCTGACTGATGTAAATCCCTTGTTTCATAAGGGCTCTCTCAATTGCCTTTTTCACTGAAGGCAAGGTGGCTGTGACACCTGCCAGTTTCTGAGACGTTTAACCCAATCTAAAACATGATGACATTGTTGTTTGGCAGGGTAGGAACCATATTTTTTACTCCCAGTGGGAAGTGCTGCCAGAAAAATATTAACTTTCTAGACTATTAAGTCATGTGGAAAAAACTGTATTTCAAGGAGAAAATTTCCTTTCTGCCTTTTCATGCCTTAGGAACATAGTTCCTGTTTCACTTGGCTCAGGTGGCCCATGCACTAAAAAAGTGCAAAAATCTTTTAATAAACTCTACATAAAACCTGTCCCAGTGCTAACATTGGGTTCAGAAGGCTATGAAAGAAACCAGGACAACGGTGTGCAGCAAAGGTGTTAGCCAAATTAGACACACAACTCTGCAAAATCAGGCACTTTGATGCAGTTTGGGCAGATTTGTTCATAAACCACACACCGACTACCAAGAGAGCAGCTATTTACAGGGAGCACATACTGTTTCTTGGGTTATTTTCTCTGGTATGCTTTACATCAGGGTGCCAACTGTGTGGGCCAAACGTGGCCAACTTGGTACATGTGTGGCCAGCATGCTGTATTTTGAACCTCACTTTTCATTAGAAACAACTCAGTTTCTAATGAAACAACAGTTGTGGAGAGAAAAATAACCCCTTTACAAACGTGAAGAGTGTGTTAATCAATGTGGTAGCTCTCAGCCTGATACAGCAGGGGCTTAGGGGCAGTTTCAAGTTGCTGTTCGTCACTGAAGTGTAAATTCACAAGCCAAATTCTGTTGTAAAAAATAGGTAGCACAAGGTTAAGATAAGCCAAGGATCCTGTGTTTTTCTGGAACATCAAACACGATGACTGATCTCTGAAAAGCATGAAATGAACAAGCAAGTGTCTGCCAACGGCACCAGAACTCTGCCCCCACGGATCTGGGCGACGTGTGTGTCTCCCAGATGTGCTGGCACAGCTATACTGAGTGATGGGGAGGAATTTGTCAACACAGGCTGGCAGAGCTATCACAGAGATGCTGGATCTCATCCCCCACCTCTGTGCTGAGAAATGAGGGGGATTCAAACTGCCTTGTTTCAGAAGAGCTCTGCAGGCTGTGTTGGCGTTGGGAGCCGTGCTTGGTTTTACCATGGGAACAGTCAGAAGAAGCAGGTTCAGGAGCGATGCATGGGCTTGCTAATGGCTGAGTGTGAGCACAGGGCTCTGCTGCAGATCTGTGTGAAATTAATCAGTACCAGATGCTCTCCTGCATCCAGATCTGCAGCAGAGAATAAATCCCATCAGGAAGTAATTTTGGGAAACGTAGGGAAAGGGGCTGTAAACAGCCTTCCTTGCAGTAGAATGTATTTTCACCCATTGCTTTAGTATACACCACTAAAATCCCCCTGGCTTGTGCCTTCCTGTGCTTTCATTACCTAACGCTCCACCTGACCCAGTAAGCACAGAGAGGTTTTCTCCAAAATCAGAGCATGCTTTGCAGTATCTGCTTTCTTCAGATTACTTTTCCCTTCTCCCATTCCCAAAGGAGGTAATTCCTGGTAGAGAGAGAGATATTTTGTTTTCGTGTACATGTGGCTTAGAGTCAAGGGAGGACTGAAACCAGTAGGAGTGTATGTTAATGAAGATGACCACAGCAGCAGAGCAGGAGCTACGTTCAGCTACTTTAGTTTATGCAGCAGGGGTAAGTGTGGAGTAGGTGATTCCACTGTGGATGGCCAAATCTGGGTTATGTTCCATGAAAACTGGTTGGTAGATTCCACTAAACCTGCAACGTGTGGAGCTGTGTTTTGGGGAGGCTTTTGAGAACCTCAGACTTAAATGATCCCAGGTTTGGCTTCCTAAATATGCTTCTCACTGTCTGAGCTACAATGAAACCTGAACATATGTGTTTCAGAGCCATTTAGAGAGTCAGGCTTTGATCAACATTTCCCTGCTGCATTGGCTATACAATAGCCATCACTCTTGCAACTGGCCCAGGAAGCTCTCAAACCTTTAGGACAAGAACATGGGGAAACTGGGAATATTCACAGGAGGAGAAAAAAGGAAGCAAACTAGGCCATAAGAAAAAGGGCTGTGGATGAAATAGGGGCAGGCTTTTGCCGTGTATGGCACTGATGTTAAAGAGCAGTTAATGTGTGTAGTTGGTGTCCTCCCACCTGATACTTGTGCAAACTTCCTACAGACTGAAGAGAAGATAAAAGCCTCTGTTTATATGCCTATAGGAGACACTGTAATTTATGCTTGCTTCTTGTAGAGTGCTAGATGTATGGGGAGAGCTAAATGGGAAGCTCTGTCGTTGCCTGTCTGGAAGTCATAGATAGGGATGGAGGTTTGGCAGGAGCCAGACATGTCTGTAGCTTGTCAGAGCATCAGTAGACAAAGGACAGGCCCAGACTGAGCCTATCTCAGACCTGAGAGTAGCCACTAACCCATGCAGAGCAAACCCTGCAAAGAACCAGAGGTGCTCAGAGCAGGCTAATTAATAACTGGCAATAAACCCAGTTGTAGTTGTGTCATGTTTGCTTTAGAGCTGTGATTTTTGGCCTGTGCTACACTTACGGGAGCTGGACGGGCTGTTGGTGCAGAGTGGCCTGGCTGCAGATCCCTGTTGCGAGCTGTTTGAGCAGGTTGGGGGGGTGTTTGAGCAATTGTGGTGGTGTGATCTGGTGTGCACAGGCACGTAGAGGGCAGCAACCTCCCAGCCCACAGGCCATCACCGAACACGGGCTGGCACGCTGCCTGTGGAGCTCGACACCGCTGTCCTTGATGGCATGTTTCCTGTGTGTTTCTCCCTTCCTACACACGTTTCACCCTTCCTGACTCTCATTGTAACAACAGGAACGCTGTCAAGTTCCCAGTTGCTTACTGGTATTAACACAGTAGCTCTGATTTCTTAAGGCGGGGAGATTTCCTGGTGAAAACCATTCTAATTAAACTTACATCTCTCATAAGGTTAGAAATGTCCCCATGTAAAACGCAGCTGAATCTGCTTGTTAAATGTCAGTGCCCCTGTATCTTTAACAGCCTTAGGAGTCTATAGACAGTGCCTGCTCAAAGATACAGGACTGCAGACAAATGGAAGGAGACAAATATAGCACCTTAGTCAAAAATCTTCCACACATGTGGCTGTGTATCTGTCAATTTTTCATTGGCTTGAATACGCACAGAGAGCCCACAGGAAACCCTTTCCACTGTAGATCTGGGTGGGCACCTCCGTTTTCCTTTTAGGACTCAATCTTGGACTGGGGAAACGAGTTCTCAGTTACAGGCCTCCAGGCAAGACAGGGCTGGCTGCAGAGCAGGGCAGCAGCTGCACGAGCTTCCATTCCTCTCCCCACCCTCCTGCCCAAATGTGCCCCTCAATCCTGTGTCTGGATGAGGCAGGAAGAGAAACGTGCTGGCATTTCCTATTATGCAGCCAATTGCATGTTAGGCGCTGAGACCTTCAAGTGTTTTTTCATGTGGGCAGCTGAGCAGTGGTGGAACAGAACCTCTTTTGGTCACAACACCCGCAGACGTTCGTGACATTTCTACCCCCCCTCCTTATGCAACATGTCAGGCGTCTGTGATAATCTGCTGCCACAGGGACCACTTCCTGTACGCTGTTAGCAGTCTTCCTGGCCTGCTGGCAGGCACTGTGCAAGCAACAGGGAAGACAATGTGCAGGGGAAGGTGTCAGGAAGCAAAGGGAACCCTGTTCTCCATCAGCAGCTCCTGGAAGAGAGTTGGGGGGAGAAAAGCAGCAACAGCTTTGAGGATGTGGTGGGAATAACTTCAGTTAGAAATTAGCAATGGCCTGCCCTCTGGAAGGTTAAACAGTTAAATAAAAGGTATTTGAAGACTTACCTCAGAAAAAAGAAACACCCAAAAAAAGCTAAAGCAAGTGTGAAAATAAATTAGAAGCTAGCAAAGATAAGAACAGAGCCTGCAGGAATCAAGTGTGAACAAAAGGCAGAGGCTGTGCAGTGAGAACACTGTGAATGGCAAGGGTTGAAATGTAAAACCTACAGTTTACTGCCAAACATGAAAGATGCTGTTGTAGTTCATACCTCCTCTTCCTGGGTGTAGCTCTCTCCACAAGTTGAAGGGCAGTAATGAATCAAGCTCCTTCCCTCTCTTCCTGTATTTTCTATTCAATTATTCGCAGGCTAGGCAGGTTCTGCTTTCTTTCCCCTCTCCATATGCCGCACTCTCCTCCTGGGGTTTTTCTATTCCAGACTGTGCATTTGGCCTCTCTCCCATTCCTTTCTCCCCGGTTTGTGCCCCCTGCTCTGCTCAGATCTGCTGTCTTTGTAGCCTCTGCTGTGCACATATGCTGGCTCTCCCTCCCCTCGCCGCCGCCCCCTGCTCCTGGGCCATCCAGTGTCCCTTTGCTTCGTGCCAGCATCTTTGCCGAGGGGCCCGTCATAAAGGGAAAGATTTTGCTATGGCTCCTGCTCCCTTTTCATGCTGCCGGCTCCTCTCCACTGCTCAAGGGGAACCCGTGTTGCTCCCATAGTACAGCTGATTGGTAGTGAAGGCAAAGCCGGCTCTGCAGCTGCTTAGCAACTGGGAGCTGCTGTTATGCAGCAATGGATGGCACAGCACTCACTAATCCGGCACATTCTGGCCCATCACTGAAACCCGTGGCTTAGTGGAGCAGCTGGGGCACTCCCAACCGTGCTGTCAGCAAATAAATCAAGATCAGGATCTTTAACTGCAGATTTGAGAGCAATGGCAACAATGTCAAGGGCAAAACTGGCTTGGCCTTGCGTTGTACACTGTCTGCGCCACACCAGTTAAAACAAACTGCTCTGATTTGTAAGCTAAACTCATTCCAGTTGATCTCTGTCATCGCTTTTCTGGCTGCAACATTTTATACCCTATCACTTATAATCGGAATGTTCCCTGAATGTGCTGTTAAAAAGGCTCCCTGGTCTCCAGCTACCATCACATCGAGACAGTTTAACAATAGGTGTCCAGATACACAAGCATTTTAATGCATAAATATCCTTTTAGACTACTTACCTCTGTCTTCATCTCCTTTTGATACAAGCTCTGCGAGTGCCCGGATTCATTAAATGGAACATTCTTTTCACTCCTTTTGGTAAGACTGTACTGGTTAGGCCACGAGGCACTGAACTGAAGTGTTTAGTAATTGGATGGCTATAGAACATTGATTACAATTGCCAACCTTCTTGATTTATGTCATTATTTTTATGAGCATTATGCTACAAAATAACCCATTGTACATTCTGAGGGGATCATCGTGTTTCAGTAGCAGCTGCATATCAATAGGCAAGAGGCACCACAAAACATTCTGCAAGTCAGGTGTTGAAACAGCTTCTTTATTCCTTTATAGCTCCCGAATGATTAGATCTCTGAAAGCTCTCACTACCTATCTTACAGAGGCGGCTTTGTCATAGCACTAAAATAACATGAACAGATACAGTTTAAAAAGAAGCCTAAAAGAGCCCCAGCCCTGGCAAATATCCAGTGTGTCCCATCAAAATTTGTATGGATCTTAAACAGAATAAATGGTTGTTCCGCTCTTGGGTATCACCACACATCTCTGCATTGAGGCAGCCAAATGACACAGCAGACTAGTGATTCCCTGTCACTGTTCAATGCTTACTTACATCCCAAGCATCCTCAGAGCATGCTGGGACACAGGTGAAACCTGTCAGGAGGTTGCTTATTTTGGCTGAGCAATTCCCCAGACAGATCATCTGCTGTTCTTAGGAAGAAATGAAAAATCTAATGGCAAAAAAAGAACCCTGAACAAGCAAATACCCTGTCCATATTCCTACTCAATATTCCTCTGATATTCTTAGCCTGGTTTCCTAAAAATAAAAGTCTAACGTGACTATGTTGTTCTATGTGATTTTTCTGCTCCTTCCTCCAATCCCAATCAAATCTGGCAGTGAGGAAGAAGTCCCAAATGTATTTAGGTACTGAATGAACAGCTGAGTAGAGTAAAGAGGAGAGCCTCCACCTGGGTTTGGGAAAAGGCTCATGCCCAGGGGCAGCACTGCTGCCTGGCTGGGCCCTGTGGAGCTCCCAGCTGGAACATTACCCCTCACTCTGCCAGACAGGCCAGGCAGGGCTGGGAAATTTGTCGGAGGGTATTTAGGGACACATGGGAGACAAAGCTTTGTGACTTCAGCTGCTGAGGGAGAAACTGCTGTATATTGCAAGGTTTGGTGGGAAATCGTAATAGCACTAGTAGGAGATTTCTGCCAGTGGGCTGATGTGCTGTGCTTCAACCTCTGCGAAGCATTCACGTGAGTAGGAGAATGAAAGACTAAGGTGGCATAATTCAATGGATTAAAATCCATTGAACAGGCAGGCCTCAAAACACAGCTGTCACCTTTCTTTTCTGGGTCCTGTAACTACCTGTTTTAGGCCCTGAACTTTTTAATGGCTGTGTTATAGACACTGGGGAAGGCAAATCCTGCAGCGTGCTTCCTGGCTCCCTTCCAGCTCCTTAAACTGGGCTTTCTTCCATGAAACTGGGATGTGGCAAGAGCATGGTGTACATCCCAACCTTCTCCTGACACAACATTGACTCAGCTGAGGTGTGCACACACCCAGAACCAGGAACTCCTAGAGCAGAGGCAGAAGCAGTTGTTTATCTGGAATACAAAACCAGGTCTGTAGGGGACACTCAACGGCAGCAGGAGGGGATTTTACAAAACAAAAAGGGCGCTGCAAGCCGTCTGAAGACTTGTCCTTTTCAAGATGGCCAAGTGTAAAGCCACAGATGGAGGACAAAGAGCACAAACCAACGGTATGGGGATGCCATCCCAAGAAGGAGATCTGAGAGTATTTTAGCAGCCGTGCTGGGAACCAGCTGACCATGGGCTGGTGTAATCCCTGCATGCCTAACAGAGCCATTCCAGCCAGGGGGGGATGGTGGTGCTGGTATCATTACCATTGATCGCTCCAACCCTTTCTGCCCAGCTCAGAACAGTAAAGAACTGGAGTGTTCAAAGGGAACGGCGATAGGAAGGATTATAGGATTAGTGAAGAAGGACCCGAGGGGGAGCTCTGCAAGTCTGCAAGGGGAGTGTTAAATGCTCAGTTGATCCACCCGTACGCAGCTACAACAGGGACGGAAATCTGGCAAGGGAGCATTCCTCCGTCAAACAGACTGAGATACAGCAACATCCAGAAACCGAGAGCAGAAACTAGACACGTTTAAAAAGGTATTTTGATTTCCAGTCTGTCAGGCAGCTTTTGATAGAAACAATTTACTCTTATTTGACTCTCTCGCAGCCCATTTTAAAATGGAAGCCTGATGGTTTTCTAAGGCACTGGTATGCTGTAGTTAAATCCCTTCAACTGAGAAAAAGCAACAAATTCACAAAGATCTAATGACCTGCATAATGCAGGAAGTCAGACCAGATGAACCTGGGTCTCTTTTGTCCTTTATAATCTAGAAATCTAGTTTCCCTGCACAAGCAGTGGATTGTGACATGAAAACCTTCGCTATAAAGGGTTCTGTGTACAAGCCACTCTAAAAGGGCTGTAAACAGTCACGATCATTGTTTGGCAGAACAGCTGCATATTTCTGATTTCCCTTTGCCTCTCAATCTGATTTGTTCTCGTTGCAACACTTTGCCAAAGAAATTAAATCACTTCATATTGATAACAGACACTGAAATAATTACCATAAAGAGTCTTCCACTCAACAATGCAGGGGAGGGCAAGAACAAACCCCTTTGCTTCAGGAATGTGCACAGAGTCACCGCAAGCTGTTCAGAGAGAAAAAAATCCTTGCTTTTTCCCCTTTCTCCTGAAAGATCTCTTTCTTTCTCTGAAGAGTCTCATGCAGTAAACCAGGGTCAGTCTAACCCAAGTATGAAAGTCTGGTTTGACCTTTCTGGGATCTAAACACGCTGTACCAGAACATTCAGCTTTTCAGATACAAGGTTCAGCCATGAAACCACCCACTCCGAGAGTGCAACCGGTCTCGAATGCCTCAGTGACTTTTAAACTACGCTGAACATTACAGTCATTTAGAAACTGAAAAATGGAAAGAAACTGTCGTCTCGGACTCACAAACCCCATTTCCAGACGTGCTGAGGACCCACACAACTCACTGGGTCCGCACGGCGCGCTCGCTGCACGACGCCTGCTGCCCCAGCCATTGCTGGCCCTGGTCTGCACGTATGCGGGCGTCAGGACCTCTCCCAGCTGGAGCAGCTCATGGATTCTACCATCGGGAACGGCCGGCCATCCTGAGCAATGATTAACTGCAGACAAAGATCACAGTCCTGGAAAAATGCGCAGAGAGGTGCAAGTACAGACAAAGCTATCCGAGCTCCCACAGTATTATGGGCTGGCTGAATCGGTTCAAAGCCTGCGTCAGGCAAAGCCAGTATGCTTCAGGGTTAACCAGACCAACGTTAAGGTTTAAAAGAAGCTTATTACTCATATCCAAATATCTATTTAAACATCAGTTTTAAATCCCAGGCAAGCTAACAGCTGATGACGCTGTTTAAATCTGCTTTTTAATGACTTCACGTGCTGGCTTAACTCACTGCGATGCAAACTGCAGAAACCAGGTTTTGCTCCAGTTCAAAACCCCCCTGCAAAACCAAGAACAGATCCACGCTGTACTTTGATCTACACGTCGCCTGTTTCGGCCATTTCCAGGAAGCTAAACTGCTTTTCACCTCTATTGAGAAACAGCAGAGGAGCATTTTAATGGTGTTTAGCTAAGAGAAACGTCACCACTTCGTCCCAGTTTACCAGCAGATTATTGTTTGGAGCCATTGTAAACCAGGCAAGCGGTTGCAGCCGTGGCAGGAATCAGGGCCAGGCGTTCCCAGCCGGTCTGGCCGGTCACGGCATGCCTCACAGGGACGGAGCAAAGGGTCCGCCATGGCTCCCAGCACCACAGCGTTTTAAAGCCAACCTGACAGTGCGGAAACACACAGATATATCTATTTTCCCTTCCATGGAAACGTGTTCTGTTTGTGCGGACGGTTTGTCGCTTGTTCTCGACACAGCCTGACCCGGTGAGGAACGAGAAGGGAGGGTGGGGGGGGGGGGGAAACAAGAGATGGAGAGATGAACATAAGCCCTCGCGTCGTTGCGAAACGGTGCCTACTTCGCGGCAGCACCCTGCTCCCTCGCAGGAGAACAGCACATACCGCAGCACGGGTTTCACAGAGCCACGGAGCGGCTGGTCCTGAGCCGCAGGAACAGGCGGGCAGGGCGCACCCTGCCCCGCACATGCCGCTCCCGCAGGCAGCCTCTGCCAAGCAGCCACTTACCTTCTCCCTCCCACAGGGTCCGCAGGACGGTCCTGCTCTATAGCCTGACCGGGGAGGCCACCTCTCTCTAAGTGTTTGCTTTTCCTCCCTGTCCTGCCCTCTGCAGTGGTTGCTCAAGCCAGGCTTTTCCTAGCTCATCTAATTTGGGTTTGCAGTGGAGCACGAGGTGCAGCTCCTCACATAGAGCATAGCCAGGCTTGTGAAGCTCCGAAATAAACCCCCACGCCTCCACCCAAAGCGAGCTGCAGCAAAATCTGCTCCAAGAAAAAAAAAAGACAAAAAAAAAAAGGGAAAAAAAAACCCAAAGAAAAAAGGAGAACGAAAAAAAAAAAAAAGATAGCAAAAAAGGCACATTGACACCTCGGCGGCCATGGCGGCTCGCACTGCAGCCGGCTCCGCGCCAGCCCAGCCCGGCTGCGGGCCCGGGGAGAGCTCGGCGCTGCAGGCCGGGCCACCCCACCCCACCCCGGCTGCGGGCGGGCGGGCGGGTGGAGGCAGGGCAGCGGCTGCCCCGGCGGAGCGATGGCGATGGCGAAGGGGGGGGGAAAGCCCAGGAGGGGCAAGGAGATGGAAACCAACAAAGAGGCATGTGACGAGCGGCGGGGAGCAGGGCGCAGCGCAGCCCGCTCCGGGCGGGGAGGATGGCGACGCCGCCCTGCTCCTCCCGCGGCCAGCGCTGCCGCCTCATTTGCCTGGAGCCCCCCCGCTGCCGTCCCCCCACAGCTGCCTGGGCTTTATTTG